>NC_082665.1:21497500-22122500 GCF_025265405.1 Mesoplodon densirostris
CGTTTCCAAAGTTCCCAACTCCAAAGTCCCTACCCTGCTCTAAATTGGTTTCTACTTGATCTGAGTCCTCACTACCTCAGACATTATATTTTCTACCACACGCATCATGTTGTGAATGGCTCTTGACCTTATTGGCATGAGTATCTTCCGGTAAGATACAAAACATTCCCATGCTTCAGATCCACTGCTTTTAATAATACCTCTGCTTCAACTCACTTTCTCAAGACATGCACATTCTTCCTGATCCTATTAAGGTCTCTGCATAATGGTCAACTCATCAGAAATGCCTCTGGGGACCAAAGATGTGATAGATCTCCACATTTCTCTATGACTGAAATTGCTCTGTTTTCAGTTAGTACTTTAACACTACTTAATAATAAGAATGTTTTTAACTCTCATTTTCTGTCTTCCCAAAGAATGTCAACTCCACGAGTGCAAAGATTTTTTGATATATTCTGATATAACTTCACTTACTAGAAAAGCTTATTACATACTGGACCCTCAAGATCTGTATATATCATCTTCAGTGCCTTGAAAAGTACCTGCTATATAGTAGAAATTCACTATATATTTGTTGATCCAGTGAGTTAACTAATTAATTTGTCTTAAAGAAACACATTTGAAATAACATCTAATATATGCACATAATCAATAAAAGATCATCCAAAAAATTATTTTGGTTGCTTTACTTAAATCCACTTACCTCAATCTCATAACAACAATAAAAGGTAGACAGTATTACTCTCCCTGCTCTATAAACATGAGAACTAAGGCTAAAAGAAGTAAAGTGATATAGTCACTGGCACAGACTGAGAAAGTGGCTGCATTCTTGAATTAGCTAAGGTAGAGATAGATGATAGATTGTTGGTAGATAGATCAATGATAGATAAATAGATAGATCAATAGATACATACACACATACATAGACCATATAAGCATACACTGTCTTGTCAATGAACAAATATAACAAGACCTTTTGTTAAAAAACAAATAGGATAATTCTGAGTCAAGATATAATATAAAGTTTACCAGATATTGTCATACAGAAGTTACAAGTAAGACTCAGAACTTTTGTTGCTGTTAATTTTACAATCAGCTGAAAACATAGGGCAAACAAAAATAAGAGCAATACTGTGCTACATTATAATTCTAAAAGGGATAGAGGAAGCCTTAAATTTAGGCTCATTTAACAAAATATTATAGATGAGGTAATCCAAGCTCAATAGAAAAGGTGATGTGAAGAGCCGTGAGGGTCTGAGATGTTCCTCTCCGTGAAAGCTGATTAGTAGGCTGACCATATTTTCACGGATGCTTAGGGAAGAAAACAAGCTTGGGTTAGAGAACAAATACAGTTGATTATTCACAGCAATGTCAATAGCCAGAGTATCATTATTTTTGTACTCATATCCTGAAACCCCATGTTCCACACATGACTCAAAGAGGGATGGATGACATCTGCACACTCACTGTGTTGAGGCAGAGGAGATCACAGAACTAGAGCACCAGAATATTTTTTAGTGGTCAATAAATATGGCTGCACTTTGCTGCAGTGGGAGACAGTGTCTTTAATATAATGAACCATAAGCAGACCTGCCCTTTGGAAACAACACTATCTCTGTCTTCCAAGCTATAAACAAACTTGTCATTTGGGAGACACCATTTCTGTATTCCAAGGTGGTGGCTATGCAAACATTCTTGAAAGATAGTTCAGAAAAAATGGGCAGTCAGTGCCTTGTTTCCAAGATTTGCAAACATGTGAGAAATACCAATAGAAGGCTGTCTACAAACAGAGCTCAGTATCTGAATTGCTTATATTCTTTGTTTTGAATATAGTCTCCCTCGCTAATCATGACAGAATAGGCGACATCCCTTTAGTTTTGTTTAGCATTGTAATAAAAGGAGAAATAATTCAGGCCGGGAAAAACTTTCCTTAGTTTTCCTTAACTCCCACTTTCACTATCATATTTTTCATATTTAGGTTATATGATGTTTCCAATCGGTAGTGCATTAGAACTACCTCATACCACATTATGAGTCAATTATTAAATGTTCAAGAATTACACATGACAACTGTTAAATATAGCCATTGTTAAAATTAAATTATATACATTTATAATTATTGTTATATTTAAAAGGCAATAAATTCTAAAATACTCAAAACATATCACTTGCTAGTTATTTTGAAACATTTACCATTAAATATGCTTTTTAGTTTATATATATATATATATATATATATATATGTATACTGTATCTCCATGGTGGAAATACTGTATAATGGCATGCTACTGTACTTCCCTTCGTGTTATGGTTGAATTATGTCCCCCTAAAATATATAGTGAAATTCTAACACCTGGAACCTATGAATGAGACCATATTTGGAAATAAGGGTGATGAGGTCATACTGGGTTACAAAGAGCTCTAACCCAAGGCCTGGTATTCTTATAAAGAGAGGAAAATCTGGACACAACAACACAGAGTGGGGAAATGCCATGTGACAAAGGAAGTAGAGATTGGAGTGATGCATCTATAAGCTAGCTAGAGAATGCTAAGGATAACTGTCAAGCACCAGAAGTAGGTAGAGGGAAGAAAGGATCCTCGCCTCCAGATATCAGAGAGAGCATGGCCCTGCCAAAACATTGATTTTAAACTTCTATTTTCTAGAACTGTGAGAGAATAAATGTCTCTTGTTTGGGGGTACTTTGTTACAGCAGATGTAAGAAAGTAATACACTTCCCAACTCCTCATTCACTAAGGTCCCATCTGTAGCTTGAAATTGGCTATGGTGGGAATATTTACCACACGGGAATTAAACAGTATTACAAATTAGAGATTGATTTAATGCTGATGCTGAAAGAAGTTTTAGTTTAATGAATACGATTGGTATGAGGGTTAGAAATAGTTAACCGGTAGATCATAGATAAGATTTAATGGCAATATATTTATTGAGATAAAACCAGATTAGGATGTAGATCCATTTGTTAAACCATAGTAGAATTGAAATTGTAAGTTAGCTATAGCAAAAATCAAATATTCTCTGATAATTAGTTGACCATATCCAATTTACCATAAAGGGCATTCCGCCATGATCTGAACACGAGCACTTTACATGGAATGATGGTGAAGAACCACTTCAAATTATCAGTGACTTTTTGATATGTGAAGTGAAAAATATGTAATGGGGATTATTAGAGCCTCGTTAAAGAATATATGATGTTCTCCCCAAGTCATCTTTCCCTGTTCAAAGTCATCGGAGAGCAGAAACTGACCACGAGTCATCTGGGATATGCAAATACTAGATGAGTAAGGGGGCAAGTTGAAAGGAGAAATGATAGATCACATTAGAGGATTTTTTTTTAAAATCACCATCCCTGGGTCTCAATCTAGACTCATCAAATCGGAATAAGGGAAGTAGAATGGCATGAATTAAAATATGTCCAAGGTTCACCCAGTGATAATGATAAATATTCAGAACCAGCAAGTACTCAGATCAATGTTTTTTCTATTTTTTTTCCCTCTAATTAGGAGATTCCACACTTGTAAATTTCCCCTGCTGATTCTCTTTCTTTTGTCCAATGCCTCTAGGGAGAATGACATAACCACTTTCTATTGGCAGTGATCCTCTGCTATGTGTGTAGCCAGAAGGACTGATATATTTTTAATGTTCTCAGTTTCCTAGTTTGGATCTGCAGCTGGTATTCACAAAGGTTAGTATTATTGACTTTTATTCAAAGAGTCACCTTAATCTGGCTGAAAACAAGACAGAGGCATTCTACCTGCCTCTATTTCCAAGCAGACCTGTACTTGCTGCTTTGTTTTTTTCTTTGTATTTTAGAACATGTCTGTACATCAATCATCTACCATTAAGCTTTCCACCTGACTTCACTGTATATCCCCTGCTTTCTGTAACATTATCAATTATGCATTAGCTAGCAGTATTTAATATTAGAAGACTGGTTCCATTTTAATATATGTTGCCAATTTTGCCTTGTCATTTAACCACAAATATGATATTCATGACGAAGTCACACCAAAAAAGCCAGTATTACAGCCATTAAAATAAAACTGGCTATTTCATTAATATAACTACTTGACAAATGGAAGTTGATAGTTAATTTGAAGCATACTATATACTCATCTCTGAAAATATTAGATAGATTTATGGTTTTAGTTTGCCTCTTTGGGAGTTAAATATGTAATCATAGGATGGGGCAAAGAATTCAGTGATTATTTTCAAATCTTTATTACCTGTGAAAATTACAGGCTTAATGATCTGTTTCTGTCATGCTGGCTGGTTGGTGATATCAGAGTCATTTAACTTGGTCATCCATCCAAAATACTGTGCTGACTATGAAAATTAAACACTAACCAACATCCTCATCTGCAGGTGCCATATTTTTACTGTAACGTGAATGACATAGATGGGACAAAATATTTTTTCAAATAAATCTATACACTATGAAAAAATAGTACATGTACAATTATATCTATTATTGAGATTTAGGAAAACAGAAGTATTACAATATATTGTGATATGGTGTAAAGCTTTTGAAAGGATGAGCCATTTTAAATAACACAGAAAGAAAAGTAGTGAAAAGGCAGAAAATATTAAGGGGCACTAAGCTATCAGATCTCTAGGTTTTGTGGACCTCAGATACACAGCCTTGCCTGGTTAAATACCATCTGGCAGAAGCTACTTATTTACATAATTAATATACAGTAAATAATGTAGGTTGTAATTCAAGAAACACATCTTACATTCTTTTGGGAAACCTCAACCATGTTGTCCAAATGAGAACCAATTTTATGGGTTGAACTGTGTCACGCCAAAATTCATACACTGAATTCCTAATTTCCAGTACTTCAGAATGTGACCTTATTTGGAGATTGGGTCTTTACAGAAGTGATCAAGTTAAAGTGAGGTCATAGGTATCCCTATAAAAAGGGGAACGTTCGAGAGAGACATGAACACTGGGATAATGCCATGTGAAGAGACACAGGGGAAAGATGGCCTGGTATAAGCAAAGGTGAGAGCCCTGGAACACAGCTATCCCTCACAGCCCTCATAAGGAATCAACCATGCTGACCCCTTAATATCAGACTCCCGGCCTGACCTCCAAAAGATGGAGACAATATATTTCTGTTGTTTAAGCCAGTTAGTTTGTAGTCATTTGTTATGGCATCCTTAGCTAAATAAAACCACCACCCTCTTCTTACGTGATTCTGCTGACTTGATGAAAGTGTTTGGACTATGATTGGCACCTGTCCCATGCTGAAAACCATGCAGTCTCACTTTCCTAACCAGTGTTAGGGACTGGGTGAATGGCCTAAAACAAAGGCCAGTTAGAGTCTTTTCATGGAGATATTTAAATTGGAATTCGGAGAATAATACCCTTATTCTTGGATGAAAAATATGAGCCCAGGAGCTGCTGGTTTCCCTTGTTTCTCTCCATGGAGAAAACCAATCAGCATAAATAGAAAATGAATGTGACACGTAGAGAGGAATAATGACAAAAAGCAGAAAAAGGCAAGAATCACTGGTTGTAGTTCTCAAATATACACCCCTCCAATCTTTCCTGATTGCATGAGGCAACAGGGAAAATTTTTATTTTTTCTTTTGCTAATTACTCTCTGTTTGATATTGTGCAAATTTCGTAAACTGAACCTAAATTCTCATCAATAAAATGGTATTAATATTAGTTACCTTTTGATATTTTCAAAAGGTCAAGTTAATCATTTGTAAAATTCCTGGCACATAATACATATTGGATTAAATAAATGTTTTTTAATATTAAATTCATCAACGTCTGAACAAAACTAATAATTGGTTAATAATCATGGTGCACCCTAAGATTGGAGGTCTAGAATCTTGTCTTATTGTTACACCATAGCCTCAGGCAAAACATACTTTTCACCCTTACCTTGTAACCTTACCTGTCTGCTATGTCTAAATCTTATTTAGTGGGTATGTTTTTCCCTTGATTTTATCTAGGCATCTCCCTGACCCAGGTTAAGTCCCTGCTGTCTTCAGCATTCAGTGCCTCTCATTCATCCAAGTCACTGCTGCTTGAATTCTTTCTCAAAGTGTCCTGCCTTATTTCCGCTTGTTTGTGATCCACATCATAATGGGCACTGTCTAAATATATGGTCATTACCTGGCAAGCCATCAACAAAATCACCTGAGTTGAAACCTCATTTTTTTCTGAGTTGTTGGCTGCCTTACAAACACATTCATCCTATGACAAGAGGAAAAATAAATGTGATGGCAATACGTTAACAACTAATTTACTTATGTTTCATAAAAGCAGCTATTTAAGTGAGTTCAATTACAGAAATAAAAAAGAACTGGTTGATAATAGATCACCCTAAGTGTCCTAGAATCTGTTTTTTTTAATATTTTGCTACTTTATCTACATAATATTATTCCTGTAATAAAGTTGCTTAATGTAGTTTCTAAGGTAATTCCATGTTCAATTTCTACACAGGAGGTCATTTTGCTTTATATGCATGGCTTTTTATATTGTTTCACCTGAGCTGAACCTATAGTTGTTTACACATCACTGCTCTTTAGCCATAACTAGAGGCCACATTACATAGATGTTTAAGAGATAATAGAAATGAATCATTAAATGAAATTTAAATTCACTTTAGGATGAAAAATAAGCAAATAAAAAATATTTTCCAGAGGACAAATTTGATGCTATTCCATTTTTTAAAAGAAATCCTTCATATCTACATTGTTAGTAGGAATGATTTTACTAATGTTTCTAGATAGCAATAAGCTTTGACAAGATGCAAAAGGATGCATGTCATATTGCTGTTTACAAATGTTGAGTTTGTAATGTAATAAAATTACTAAAATTAAACTTTACCTAATCTTGGCAACTTGTAAAAAATATAGAGTAAGTTCATTTCTTTCAAAGTTTATCATATTGTTAACACAGGTTATACTTACAGATATTTCTTCATATATCAAATTTCCTCCTGAATAAATATTTAGTTACTCATTAGCATTAACTTAGCAAATGTTATTTGTGCCTGGCTCTAGAATAAGAATGAACAATAAAAATTAATATTATAGGGGCTTCCCTGGTGGCGCAGTGGTTGAGAGTCTGCCTGCCGATGCAGGGGACACGGGTTCGTGCCCCGGTCCGGGAAGATCCCACGTGCCGTGGAGCGGCTGGGCCCGTGAGCCATGGCCGCTGAGCCTGTGCGTCCAGAGCCTGTGCTCTGCAAGGGGAGAGGCCACAACAGTGAGAGGTCCCCCTACCGCAAAAAAAAAACCAATAATAATAATTATAATAATAATATTATAGGCAAATAAACACTGCTTTACAAGGAGAATTAAATCCTGGTAGGAGAGAGTGCAGGGTGCTTTAGGGACATATAGAGGTAGCTAATAGAGCCTTCAGGGATAAATCACATATTTTATCCTGCAGAAGAAACACAAAGTTTGTATCCTGTAACCTCTAAAACACACACTCCCACACCCACATCCACACCCCACATACAACATACATGTGCTCATACTCATAAAAGTCACCAAAAAAGTTCAATATTTACATATCAGAAAAGTACAAACTTTTTGAGACTAGAAAAATAAGCAATCATATTGGGGACTGATTATTTTAGCAGGATGTAGATAAAGAATATAAATAAAACTAATTTGGCAGAAGTGACTTCTTATATTCTTAATTTTCTTTTTCAGGGGAAAGATAAAATTTTTTGAATTCTGCTCCAGACCACGAGGATACAAGGAACAAACACACATACACACACACAGAAACACATACACACACACCACACATCTATTTTGGATCTTCCTGCACCTCTTCATTTTCTGTTCTGAAACATCTAGAAGTAACAAACAATGTCAGAGGCTCAAAGATATTCATTCTCCTTATTGTCTCAATCTGAGACTCTTCCTCAACTTAACCTATATTAATGAGGTTGAAAATTGACCCAAAAAACAGACATTGCAGGGTTGGAAATTAAGTGACAGTGACAGAGTCAAAATTAAAAATCTCTGGGGCTTCCCTGGTGGCGCAGTGGTTGAGAATTTGCCTGCCAATGCAGGGGACACGGGGTCGAGCCCTGGTCTGGGAGGATCCCACATGCCACAGAGCAACTATGCCCATGAGCCACAACTACTGAGCCTGCGCATCTGGAGCTTGTGCTCCACAACAAGAGAGGCCGTGACAGTGAGAGGCCCGTGCACCACAATGAAGAGTGGCCCCCACTTGCCACAACTAGAGATAGTCCTTGCACAGAAGCGAAGACCCAACACAGCAAAAATAAATTAATTAATTAATAAAAGAAAGCTGTTGTATGTAGAAAACTTAAAAAAAAAAGAAAAAAATCTCTGGACTAGATAGATAGCAAGAGCTATAGATGGAAGAACACGTGTGTGGGCTTTGGGAAATGTCAGAGCAAGGACAAGCATTAGAAAATATTCCATGACAACACCAATAATCAGAGAAAGCTCAAAACATGATTTAAGTGTTCTAGAGTGAATTGTCTGAATGGATCATGGGCAAAATTAAGAGAAATAAATACCTATAAGTAAATATTAAAGAGTACATGTTGGTGATAATCAAAATTTCCTACTGGAACCATAAAAATAGAAGTTCAGATTAAAATGTGATGTGGTTTAAATATACCATGGGTCATATAAAAATAATTTAGAAAACTGAAATTAGTAAATGAGAATTTAATACAACTCATACGAATGTTTTAAGAACATAAAGTAAAAGACTAACATAATAATAGAAATTATGGGACTATCAGCAGAAAAATGAAAACTAGAGAGGAGGACAAAATGGGAATTCTAACCAGAAAGAATAATAACTGAAATGAAATTTTCACTGGGTTTGTGTGGTAAGCAGAATAATGATGCCCCCACCAAAAATAATAATAATAATAATAATAATAATAATAAGATGTCTATACCCTAATCTGAAGAATCTATGAATGTTAGATTACGTAGAAATTGGGAATTGAGGTTTCAGATAAAGAATTAAGTTCCTGATAAAATGACCTTTAAATAGAGAGATTATCCTGGATTATTCAAGGGTGCCCAATGTAATCATAAGGATCCTTAAAATCGAAATCAAGAGACAGAAGGGAAGTCTTAAGTGATGTAATATGAAGGTTCAAACTGCCTTTTCCGTCTTTGAAGTTGGAGGAAGAAGACCATGAGTCAAGAAATGGGGCAGCCTTTAAAAGCTCAACTAAAAGCTGGAAGGCATAAGAAAACAGATTCTCCTTTGAAATTCTGGAAAGAAATGCAACCCTGTAGACACCTAGACTGTAGCTCATTGAGACCTGGGTCACACTCCTGACCCACAGATCTGTAAGAAAACAAATTCAAGTTGTTTTAAGTCACCCAGCCTGTGGTGATTTGTAAAATTAGAAATATCTAGCAATATATAAATAAGAATTTCAAGAATTAACATTAGCAGGTTAAGTTTTAACACAGGTAAGTTCTAACTATTATAACAAATGTTTTAAGGACATAGAGGAGAAAACAGACATGGGGAATCTCGGTAAAAGAATGAAAACTATAAAAGAGAACCAAATGGAAACTCTAAAATTGAAAAGGGCAATATTTGAAATGAATATTTTACTGACTAGACTTAGCAACAGATTGTACACAGCCAAAGGAAAGCTCAGTGAATTTGAAGACATATCAATAGAGCACTTAACTGAAAGAATGACGAGTGCTGGATATGATAAATATGTGGTTAATGTAAAAGTGTTTTTTTTTTTTAAGAAGGATCTGTAAATGATTGTACTCAATTTCTTCTCTCCTTGTATATGCTTTTCACTCCCCATTGAGGAACTGAGTTTATTAGAAAAGAGAAAATTTAATATTCTGGAACCTTGCCAAAATTCAAAATATCTGGCATCTTCTACATTCTTTTTCTTGGATCCCAGCCACCATGCAGTGAGAAGCCTAAGATTCGTGGAAAGGCAATGCGCATCACTCAGGTAAACTGCCTCAGATGAATCCCTGGTCAAAAGAAGCACAAACTGTTAGCCAAATGAGTGATATGTTTTGGTCACTTAAGCCCAGATTAGCAAAGATACCTGCAGCCATCATTGACATGTATTGCAGAACTCTCTATCTGTGCACATCCAGAACACCGTTATTTGTTCAATTCTCTAGAGCCAGTGTCTACGTGTCAGGTAAACCCAGCTCTATGCCCTGTCTCTAATTAATTACTTTACACTGATCCTTAACTCTTCTAGGCAGTTCAATGCCACTGAACTTAGAATTTCAGCACTGGACACCCAATCTCATGAGCTGACCTCTTCCAAAGCTGTTGAAGGATATATAGTGGTTAATCATGTGTTCTTGAGCTTTTCTTCTCTATCGGTCATATCTGATAACATCACAGCACACTGAAGGGGTATTATTCAAATGAAGTTAAGAAACTTCATTCATGCCTCCACATCCAATAGCAATAGAGGCAGGCCCCATGCCAGATACAACTTTTAATAAAATTCCTTGGTAATCCAGTGGACTTGCTGTCATTTCTTCTGCACAAACTCTCTATCAAGACTTATATTTTTAGGTTAATAGAGAGCACAGCCTAGTTCATTCTATTTTTAAGGTTGGTAGTGGAACCAAGCAAAAGTGTCAGCTTGAAAATTGCCTGACATGAGAAACACATTAACTACAAAGGATAGTATATCTTCTGAGCTTGGGAAGGTCAGATGGCCCCAAAGACGTAGGAAAATAATTTTAACCACCTGAACTCTATGTGTCCAACTCTGTTTTATGGGATCTCTTTTTACCAGAAAAACTAGTGGTCACAGTGGTCATGACCTGTCTGTGTAACAACAATGAGTCAAAGGCAATATCGTGCCTCACTACTCATTTATTTTGTTTTCTCTACATTAGGGGATAACTAAAGAAAAATAACAAGCAAACAAGGCTGACAAACAAAACAAGACAAAAAAACTAGTGACTTCCTGTAGGCAATATGGCAAAAAGAAGTAAAAAGGAATTCATTGGATCTAACTGGACAATATTTAGAAATGTAAGTAGTAGTTCTGTGAACAAGAATGGAGATGGGAAGAATGACATAGTTAATGTCATGAGCCTTACAAAGAACAATGGTGTAAAGAAGCTCAAGTCTCTAGGTTCGTGGGAGAAACTGGGTACTTGAACAGGAGAACCTCCACCTTTAAGACATTCATGTACTTCAGTGACCTTTCTAGATGTCATTTTGTCAAAATATATCTGGGGCTTTAAATATTAATATATCCAAGAAAATTTCCAAGAAAACTGTCATATGTGCACACAATTTTACCTACAAAATACTGCAGCAATTTTTATGAGAGTAAAAAATTGATAATTAAAGAAATGAAACAATGTTTCCAAAATTGAAAGATGGTTGTTATCTGTCTCAATCATGAAAATCAACCCCCATTTTAAATGTGGATACTTGATATGAGTATACATTCAAATTTAATGTTAATTTGAAACTGCACTTGAGAAAGTACTTAACCTGTCTGGTGCCTCAATTTCCTTCTCTGGAAAAAGAGAATAAATACTAATACTACCTAATACTATTGTTGTGAGGATTAAATAGGAAGCACTTAAGAGTGAAGTTATTGTACAGTAATTGCTAAATAACTGTTAGATTTAAAGCCTATTTCTAAAAACGGGTGTTTGCAATATATCAGTGCTTTCCAAACTTTTTTGACCTGGACCAATGATAATGCATATTATATTGTATTTCCAGTACACAAACATGTAAACACAGATAAACATATGCAGTTTCACACAGAACACACAGAATAACTCTTAGAACACTTACTCTATGTATAGAACACCTGATTTTTCCATTGTATGCTATGCTATGCTATGCTATGCTATACTATTTTTGCCACAGTCTGCTACTTTATTCTACTTTTTAAAATGCTGGTCGTAGACTCCCAAGTCAATTTTATAATTGGCTTAAGCTTCCCTGGAATGCTCTTACAGATATTACATGACCTCTAAATCAGGCCATCATTTACTACCTAGTCTACCTAATCATTTAATACCTAATCTCATTAATGCACCTGTTTATTCTCTGATATTTGATTATTCGTTTATTGTAATTCTGTCTCCTCCCACTAGAATGTAAGATTATTGGAGGCAAGAAGTTTCTTCTTCTACAATAACTAGAGCAGTTGTTTTAGAAGATATTCTGACACATATTTTCAATAAGTGAGCAATTAAAATATTATGGACCTAGGAAAAGATTAATTAAAAATGGATAGAATGTCACAAAATTGAAAGGTGATACTTAAGTGAAATGAGCTAAAGATAGATAAATAGAAGAAAAGCAGATAGCTTGGTTGAGAATTGAGTAAAATATATATATTATAGATACAGATATATATTTATGTTAAAAAGCATGCCCCAGAGACCAATAGCATGCTGATGCTGTGAAATATTGAAAACATTCTAACGCTAGATATTTTTAAGACTAAAAACAATTCAAGAAACCACTGAGGAAAAATATTATATTTAATTTTAATAAACTTTTTTTTTCTTTTTCTTTTTTGCAGTACGTGGGCCTCAAGTAACTTTCCTTATAGTTCAGATGGAAAGAAAGCAAGTTATATCTTCTGAGACCTTCTCAACTGTTTTGAAAACTCTACCAATATGTCTTCCTGTCCTTGTCCAGGTAGCATGTAACAACCCCAACACTTCCCTGAGTATTTTCTGCTAAAATGGCTCAACAGATGATGAGTCACCCAGAAACAGTTTTCAGGGATTCCTTATCCTTGATATGTCCAGGCTGTAAGAGTGCTTGAGGCTTTATTATTATTATTTTTTTAACATGAGTTAGCAAACTACTTTCTGCAGGAAAAATATGACCAACTGTGTTAGTAAATAAAGTTTTACTGGAATTCAGCCATGTGCATGCATTTAGTCTGTGGCTGCTTTTGTGCTACAACATTGATTACTGAGTCTCCTATGGGACTCTATGGTTTATAAAGCCTAAAATATTTACTATCTGCACATTTACAGAAAAGGTTTGTCAATTCCTGCTCTAATAAGTGAAAGAAAATATAAACATATTGCCCCCAGTTTATTAGTTAATTTGTAACCATGTTGTTGATGGGGAGCAAAGATGGGATTTACTATGATGTAGACTCAAGAAATAATACAAAGAGGTAATATTGCAAGTGACTTGTCCAAGAACAGATTTTAAGGTAGTCAGGATTTTTTATGAATATTGAAATCATTTTCCTCAATGCAACTATTTCTTCCTGCCATACTCTATCAATTACAGAAACATAATCTTTCCAATCTTCATGTTATTAGAGAGTAAGTGAGCAACAAAATACAATATATTTTTAGGTAAAATAAAATAAAAATTGACCGATAAAGGGCACTCAGTTTTCTTTCTCTGAAAATATTCTGTTCCAAGTATGCTTAGATGAGAGCCACTCACAGCATCAGGAAGTGCAAAGACTAAAATCACTTAATAGCTTTCAAACTTATAGTATTAACAACTTTAGAAGTAGAAAGCTCATGCAATGAAGAGAAAATAAGATGTTGTGATCTTTAACTATTAGCATTCATCATTTTCCAACTATGGAATTAAAATCTCATAAAATTAAAATTCTATACTTGTGTGAATTACACATTTAAACTAACTCTAATGCTCCCTACTGCAATTTATTACAATGGTTTCTCAGGATTTTCATACTTTAAAAGTCTCCTAAAACTTAATCATTCCAATAATACATTTAAAGATACTGTATATATTTAGTTCATTGAAAGCCTACCCAATTCATAAAGGAAAAAATATCTGAATACATAATGTAGTACTTTCACATTTAGCCATCTGTGCACAATATGAATCATTTATTTTAATATTTTTGAAAGGATTTTATAAACCGTAGCTTGTATTTATCATTCTGTCTTTGATAAATAGCTATGTGAGCAAGGAATGGCCCCAGCAATTAGTGTAACTATTCATGTAAAATTTTTCAAGTATCATTTCAGTATAATATGATGAATTTCCTTTATTCCTTTTCTTAGTTTTATAAGAGGAATTTTTCATTTCATATTTCATGAATATAAAACTCAAACTTGTTTCTATGGGAATTTTAAACTATCTAAAAGGAAGCAATTGCTTCATTCCTAACAAGACCCCTAAATTATTAAGACATATGAGAGGCTATATGTATCAAACATAATTTTCCTTATTTTATGTTAACTGACCAATTCAAAATAATTTGTAGAGTATTTTTATTCTCTTCCGTATCATTTACAACCCATCAAATAGAAATCTTTTTTGATTTCTACTCTTCCAAGTTTTGTTAACAACATCACTACCATGGCAAAGAAAAGAATGACAGTTTTAAGGGATAAGAGAACATGCTAAGAGAAAATAAGATGTTACCATTAAAAATCACTGTATCCAAAATAATCCCTACTAAAATCCATCTGATAGCCAGACAGAAAAAACATACACTGTGTCATAAAATATCCATTATTAAAAGGGTTAATACATCTTAAGTTGGTCTAAAATAATCACATGAGTGAAAATTTACCACTACATATTTGAAATGTCTTAACATATATAAACATTTCAATTTTAAGGAAATGAGTATTGTTTAATAGAAGACAATGAGGTGATATATAACAAATAAAAATAATATGTCATAAACATGGATTATTATAGAAAATGCCTAGATTTTGATTTATTTTTCCACAAGTATCAGAAATAACACACAAACATACAGACACACACACACACGGATATATGATATATTTTACATAATATATTAATACTCATACACGTATAAGTATGTGTAAATAATATATGTAACATGATATATTAACATCTTATTCTTACCATATTTTTTTAGAAAACTTGGAATCACATGAAATAACATGTAAACCAGAAACAGAACTAGAAGGAATCTAGCAAAGTATTCATCCAAAGTTCTTCTTTTTGCATCTGAATAAAAAAGTGAATACATGGGAGTCAAAATCACTTGTCTATTGACAGATATACTGTTACTGATTGAGCTGGAATTAGAAACAAATGTTATAATTCCAGCAAATTAGACGCAAATGTCCAGACCAATGACATTTCTATTATTTCCATAGAGAAGGGAAAGAAGCTAAAATTTAAGTCAAAAGACCGGGGTTTATGTTCCACTTTGGTCACTTAGCATGCCTGTGACTTTGGGCAGATAGATCACCTAATTTTTTTCTGAATTTCAGCTTTTTTTATTCCACAAAATATAGATCATAAAGATTCCCTTAGTATTGTTGTAAAGAGCTTAGATATAGTAAGAAATTGGTTTAAGCTTCTCTAGCCTGTTAAGCAACATTAGTTAAGTGCCATAAACTTTCTTTCTCATTGTGTATGTTCCTAATAGAAAGTTACAAAAGTAGAACTGTTAAAAATCTCATTTAATTCAAGATATCTTTATTTTTCATGATTCAAATAGTAGTATAACATGTAAGATATATATATATATATATGCATATATATTGATAAAAATAATGGCATAACATGTACAAGAAAGCAATAGTGGGTTTAAAATATTTTTCTATGGGTTAGAGAGATTGAGTGATGTAATCAACTATATGATCATTCAGGTATATGTAGCCCTTGATTCATTTACTCATTTCTCTTTTAAGGTTCTAAACTGATATTATGATTTAAAGCCAAAGGAAAGAAAACAAACCTTTGTGGCTTAAAATCGCAACATCTGTGTTATTCTGTTTCTGAAGTCTTTTTTAAATAATCTTATAGAAAAAAAATAAAGGGTCTGGCAGAGGGTACTTGGCATTATCTGATGAAAAAGAATATTGCCTAAACCTTTTGTGGTTCCGGCTTCAGTTACCCTGCTCTCAAATTCCTGGCTATAGTAATACTGTCCAGTGTAAGAAAACATAGCTAGATACTCTGCACTCACAACTGAACCTGTGAAACCCTTCCCATGTGGCACTACTCATAGATGGTGTTTCCCTATGAACTTGTGCCAACACTGTTTACTTCTTTTGGAGCAAAGAATGAGCTACTATACAAAAGTACAAAGAAAATGGTAAGAAAATGGTTGCCTTAGCCTAAACGTTTTAAAAAAATCATTTCCTCCTAAAATAAGAGAACAAAATTGAAAAATCAAGCAAAATAAACTTGTGGTGTCAGACAGTCAATGGTAGAAACAGCTGCAGCAAATATGATAACAAGAGAGAAATCTTAATTGAAACAGATGTTTTAAAATGTGCAATTCTAAATGGTATACAAACATTGATGTAAATTTTAAATAAAATGGAATTGATTGGAAGCATAATTAAAACCAAAAGAAACAAAAATAATCTTGATGAAAACTAAATTAGAATGATAACAAATAATAGCCTTTGCCTAGACAACAAAGTATTAGATAGTGTAGGAGAGGTATTTTTTATTTTAACTTCAGTGCTACTTAGGCAGTCATGTATCAAACAAGGTCTCAGTAGACATTTTCAGTGATGATAAACTTTAGAGAGAAATGAACTTGCAAAATATGTGCCCTCTCAACATTTTAAAACACAGTCTAATAATCTCCTATAAAGCAAATATATAAAAATTTTCAAAAAAATAAGTATTAAGCTAATTGAAAAAAAATTTAATTTATCACATTTGTCCAAATTTTCTCCTTATTCTGGTCTACAAGTTGTCAAGAATGTTGAATGGTCTGTGATTTCACTCTACTTTCAAGCCAACAAGATACGATGCCACAGTTTCATGGAAGATGGCAGATGACACAAGACTCCTGAATCAGAGAAAATGATTGCGTGAACACAGTTCAACGTGCAGCACAAAATCACACAAGAATAATTCTGTCAGTTCTCCTTGCCCCAACTTCCACAAGGTCCATGTGGATGGGCCTAGGTGTATGACTATGACTATACACAGAATGGGTCCCATCTGATTTAGGAAACCTAAATATATTATAAATATTTTATAAAAGATAGTAAGCAAATATGCTCTTTGTTCTGGAGACAGACACTATCTCTTTCATGACTTTTTTGCTATACAGACATCTTTTAAAAGGTAGTCTACCACAAAAGGCAATTAATGCTTTTCTTTACAAAAGGTATAGAAATACAAGAGACCATGGGGGTATGTTCTCCCAATAATGGTGATTTTTCACTCTGACACCAGATCTAATCCCCAAACCTGGGAAAACAAAAGTGGTTGTCTGAGAAGGAGGTCCATCTCTTTCTTGTCTGACCTTTCTCTCATTTTTACCTCAGCACCACTTCTAAATTTCCCTTAACTATAGTAACTGCTGTCAAGTCACACGTGTTCCACATATCCACACTTTCTGTCATGAGGAATATTATTGAGACAAGAAGAACTAATTGTGTCTAATTTAGAGGAGAACAAGAGTGCTGGAGAAAGCAGAGGCAGTTGAAAAATGCTATTAAAAGAGTTCTACCATAATCGAATACAGACACTTAAGAATGGCTAAATGTGAGACCCATGTGTGCTGCATATCTCATAAAAGCCAAAGGTTTCTGGAACATAGAAGTTGTTCCTGCACAAATTTTGATATTAGCTAAATTTTTTGAATTTGGAATAATTCAAATACATCTAAATTTTCCTCCAAAATGTAATTTGTTCTTATGTATTTAGCTTCTTTTTTTTTTTTTTTGGCGTTACTTGGGCCTTCCACTGCTGTGGCCTCTCCCGTTGTGGAGCACAGGCTCCGGATGCACAGGCTCAGTGGCCATGGCTTACGGGCCCAGCCACTCTGCTGCATGTGGGATCTTCCCAGACCAGGGCATGAACCCGTGTCCCCTGCATCGGCAGGCGGACTCCCAACCACTGTGCCACCAGGGAAGCCCTGTATTTAGCTTTATATGAGGTTATTCTAGTTTTTTTTTTTTTTTTTTTTTTTTTTTACTCAAAGTCCAGAGTGAACCTGATGCTGAGGGCTGGACTCATCCAAAGGCCCATTCACTCACATGACTAGTGGTTGATGCTATCAGCCAGGAGCTCAGCTGGGGATGCTAGTGAGAACACCTGCATTCCTCAAGGTATGCTGTTCTATGAGGTGTTTAGTCCTGCTGTTTTATGGTGATGAGAAATGAGACCAGTGAATTCCAAGAGTAGGAGCTGAATCTTGTGTTTCACACACTGTAAAGGAATTCACTATTCAGAAGCAATGTTCTGTTGCATAACATGAAAGTGACCAAGGCTTTTTATAAACCATGAATGGTGGCTTTGAAAAACTATTTACAGACAGTGAAAAAAAAAAAAAACCCACAGTTAGGTTATTTTCCAGTGAGAACAACGCACTATGCCTTCCATAAAGGAAATGTAATCAATCTGCCATCAAGTACATAGCTGGCTTCAATGGGAAAGAGTGTCTTCTTAAGGCTCAGTATTGATCTCTGCTACAGGCAGGTTTTGCAATGAGTAGATAAGTACAGTCAAATAAGTTTTGGTGAATTCAAGTCCATGTTGCTCAGCCCACTCATCATCTCCATCTCTACCACCACAACAAAATGTAGATGAACCTATGGTTAAGCACATATGTTGATGTGGAAAGTGGTTGCTATCCACAGAACAGATCATCTTTACCACTTGACAATAATCTGTTTTCCTTAAGTTACTCTTTCTTGAGCATTCAAATGGAACACATAAATCGTTTCCAGAACTCTTTGTTAATTTTCCAGTTGTGTTCCTTCCATGTCACTATACATTAATCCATACTATTATCCACTGCTCATGAATGAATATAGATCTATACCTGTCTCTCACTCTCTTTCAAATAAAAAATAACAACAAAGAGCACTGTTAGAACTTATTTCCACCAGGATGATTTCACTTTTCCACGCTCCTCAATTCACCTTGAAATGAGGTTGTAGTAAAGAGCCAGGGGAAAACAAAAACAAATATATTTCATACATATATTTTATACATATATATACATATATACTTTTTATACATATATATGTATGTATATATACACACACATTTTTGTTTTTGTTTTTCTTGATTCTTTACTATGGTCTCATTTCTTACACACACACACACACACACACACACACACGACCCTTGAGCAACACAGATTTGAATTGTGCAGGTCCACTTATATGTGGATTGTTTTTTTCAGTAAATGTAGTACTACAGTAGTATATGATCTGTGATTGGTTGAATCTGCAGATGCAGAACAGTGGATGCGGAAGACCAACTATAACTTATATGTAGAATCTTGATTGTGTGGAAGGTTAGCACCCTTAATCCATGTGTTGTTCAAGGGTCAACTGTATATATACATTTGCATTTGTGTGTGTGTGTATTAGATACCTGTTGCCAGGGAATATGCTGGCTTTTATCTAACATCAAAACTGGATTTGGAACAGCCACTGCAATTGGAACCACCGTCAATTTTAGCTTACAAAATGCATTGTTATTCTCGAAGATCATTCTGTATTCTACAGAGGACAATTATGTGTATTGAATGAGGATGTAGGATGTGTTAGCAATCAACAACCTTCCATCTTTCATGTTCTTGGAGATGAAAATTTGTAGTGGCAATAATCTCTACAATACTATTGTAAAACCCCTCACTTCATGGATCAGCAGATGAGTGTGAAGATTCTGACAGTTGCTGAATATATCCATTGAAGCTATACAATCTGAAATTGAGGAATTCATCACAGGGTGCATTTCAGGACTTACCATTCCAGAACCCAAAACTCCATTAATCACCTCAATTCCATAATCCCATATTCTTCCTGGGGCTACAGGAATGACTGTCAATTCAGTATTTGTAACCAGTATTCCCAAGCAACTTCTAGTTGTACTCCCTTCCCCACTGCACAGTAAATGGCCAAACTTTAGAAAAAGTTACCAGGAAGACATATACTACAATTTGGTGGTGGGGGTATGGAGTTCTTTCTCAAGCATACTCAGCTTTCTTTTCATTCATAGATTGTTTTGGGGCTACAGTAAGCTTTTAGCCTGGGAACTGGACTGTGATGCCCTTTTGGTGACTTAAGTCAGGCTTCTAATCAACAGTCCTAGAAATTTTTACTTCATAAGTCAAGAAACTTTTAGTTATTGTTGTTACTGCTATTGTTGATGATGACGGTGATGGTCCCATCATCATCATTGTTTCATCCCTAGGTTTCCCATTATCTATTAGCCAATGTCAGAAACCTCTTTAGGTAAAACCATTCGATTACAGCCATGACCTGGTCTCCATTACACTACTCACATCAACCTTATTTTGGCCATTTGGTGCTGACTCTTGTCTTGGAATTCCACTACCTCCATTTAGAGTGCCCAGTTCAGAGAAAACACTTTCCACTGTCATTCCTGTCAAGCAGATATCACAGAGCAGATCAGGAATTCTGGGACCAAATCTGATCCAGTGATTCAACTTCCCTTCCTTCATAGAAATAAATGTGTAAGTACACCAACAAATAAATTACCATAGAAAACTTTAGAAAGGTAAATGGGAATATTTTAAGACCTTCAAAAATATTAACTCATTTGATCCTTACAAACACTTTATGAGGTAGGTACCTAAATTTATGAGGAAGGTGTTACTTAATTGTCCTATATCTAACAGCTTTACATCAGTCTCTCTACTTTTTTAACCAGCTATGAGATCATTGCCTACATATACACTAAACTTTTTAATAGTGATAATCTCTGATTGGTGGTGATGGGGATAGTGTGATAAGAAAAGGGAAGGGTACTTTTATTTCCAACAATATATGCATTAATATTTCTATAATACATATACAATTATAAATATATATGAACTTAATAAAATAATACAATTTATTTATTTAAGTGTATGACTGAAAATTTCCAGGCAACCTCACATGTTCCTCTAATTCCTTTGGCTAAAAACAAATCATGGTGGCCAATACTGGAAGATATTATTGGGATTTCTCCTATCACTCATTCACAGAAGGTGTGACACTAAGTTGACAATAGACTGCCAAGATCTTGTATTAGGCATAGTTAATACTGTTTCAAGAAAAACTAGGAATCTTGTTTTAGTACTTTGTCTTGTGGATATGCATAAAACAAATCAAGAACTAGGGATTCTTAGCTGGCAATTAAACTTCTTAATCTTGGGGAAAAATGTGTTTGTTTGCTTCAGTTATTTGCTTTTTGTCTTACTACCTGAGTGAATCCAAGCAAAGGACATGTCATTGCCAATCCAAAGAGGTAAAGGAAAATCTTTAAAGGATATTCCAGGATAGGAACTTTAAAGTAGAATATTAATCAGAATGTATAAATAATAACATTGCTATATTTGTAAATAGGTAAGATGATACAGACTATTAAACTAAAGTCATACAATTTTTTTAAATATAAAGCAAAAATATCCTAAAGTTTATTGCATTTGTCTAAATGTGTTCTCTTTAATATTGTCCTCAATATACTACAAACTGTCTTGGATTACAAGAGTTTAACTGAAAATTTGATTAGTCAAGTGACTTTTCCAGTCACCCAACATCACAAAGCAAAATTATTTGCATAGAATCAAGCAGTAGCTAAGATGTGAATAAACTTAATATTCTAATCTTTACATGGTCATTTCAACAAAATATTTTCTGATTTTGAACTTCAGAATTAACATAACTTGTAACCTTGTAGATTAGAGAATGGACGCATATAGTGCAAATTTATACATATACTTATGCAAAAAGCACATGTGTACAAAATGTTGATACTCAAGAAAGTGCCATTTGTGACAGTTTATTGACCAGGAATCACTTCTCTCATTATGGATCAATATGATTTCTGCTTTGTTTCAATACCGTGTTTATGAAAAACAATCCATACTGTGGCATTTGTCAGAATATATATTCATACTGTTTAGATTCCTACATGAAAAAGAAATTCACTTTTATTGAAATATGTTCAACAATCTTATATTGAATTACAGGTTTCTGCTTCCAACCAAGATGGAGTAACAGGACCTGATCCAGGCTCCCACTTGAAACAACCAAAACATGAGAAAAATAAACAGTAACAAGCATTAAACATTAGGCAGTAAAGGACAGTGATCTCTGAGAGATGAGAAGCAAACAAGATAGGCTTACAATTGACCCAGTTTACTTCCATAAGAGGGTTTCCTGGCTGCAATACAAGGAGGGGAGATCTAGGAATAACCCATAAAACTGAGTTAAGGAGATTAAGCTGATAAACCATGGAGACTGAAGTGACGAGACTCTGTAAGAAAGAGTACCAGAGAGGAGAGGGTATCCTTGAGTTTTCAGCTGAGTACTGATCTGCTCATGAATTTGAGGAAGTCACCTTGGGCCTTGGGAAGAGCCACCTCAACAGATTAGAAGTAATAGTGCCCAGATATACACAGAGCTAGGAATACCACCAGCCAGAATGGAAAAGCTCAAGTCATTGGGTCTTGGGTAAGAGCACAGAGAAGGATCTTACATCAGTAGTGGTAAATATTTAATACTAGTTTGGGCACAGACTGTACTCATCTAACAGAACTTAAAAGTAAAGCCCAGAAGAATAAAACTGTTATAAAGTCAATTAACTGTATTTCAATTTCAAGAATATTTATAGAAATAAATAACATGGCATACAACAAGGAAAATTTTTAAAGCATCTTATCCTGTAAAAAATTACTAGACATGCAAAGAAGCAGGAGAATGTGTCATGTCCCATAATCGTGAGGAATATCAATCAATAGAAAGTGATGCAGAACTGACAGAAATATTAGGATTAGCAGACACTTGTAGCTGTTATTGTAACAGCACTGCATATGCTTAAAAAGTTAGCAACATAGAAAATATTTTTTTAAAAAACACATAATTAAATTTCTAAAGATGATAACCACAAAACACCAAATGGAATCAATGACAGTTGAAGAATTACAGATAAAAAATAATTAAAATGAATAATGAATGAAAGAATAAATAAGCTACAAGGGTATACTGTACAGCACAGGGAATATAGCCAGTATTTTATAACAACTATAAATGGAATATAATATTTAAAAATTGTGAATCACTATGTTGTACACCTGAAACTTATATAGTATTATGAATCAACTATACCTCAATTTTTTAAAAAAGTAACATGAAACATCAGCATAAATTATCCAAAATGAAATATGGAGAAAAAAAAATTAAAAATTAACAAAATATCACTAAGCTGTAAGATAACTTCAAGTGGCCCCAAATAAATGAAATTAGAGTTCCTTAAAAAATGGAGACAGAGTGATGGAGCAAGAAAAATATTTGAAGAAATAATGGCAGAAAATATTCCAAATTTGATGAAAACTACAAACCTTAAGTTTCAAAAGCTCAAAGGACTCCAATTCCCCCAAAATGTGAAGAAAACTACAGTAGGGAACATCACAAAGAAACTGTGTAAAGTAATGAAAAGGAAGAATTTTTAAAATCCAGGAAAGGAACAAAAAAGGACTCATTATGTGCAGATGAACAAAGATGAAGACTGCAGCATTCTTTCTAATGAGAAAGAATACAAGACAGAAGACAGTGAAGTGACATTTTTAAAGTACTGAATGCAAGAATAAAAAAGAACTGTCAATTTTAGCCACAGAAAACACCTTAAAAAAAAAACATGAAACAAAGGCATTATCAAATACATAAAATATAAAATAATTCATCATCAACGGACTTGTGGCAGTAAAATAAATGTCAAAAATGCTTCAGAGAAAAGAAAAATGATACCAGATGGACATATGGATCAATATAATAAATAAATTTTGGCTCTGAAAATGGTAACTGCATAGTTAAACATATAAGATGTTTAATCGTTACTTCAAACTCTTTAAACAAAAGTAGGAACAGGGCCTCCCTGGTGGCGCAGTGGTTAAGAGTCCGCTTGCCGATGCAGGGGATACGGGTTCGTGCCCCGGTCTGCGAGGATCCCATATGCCGCGGAGCGGCTGGGCCCGTGAGCCATGGCCGCTGGGCCTGCGCATCCGGAGCCTGTGCTCCACAATGGGAGAGGCCACAACAGTGAGAGGCCCACATACCGCAAAAAGAAAAAAAAAAAAAAAAAAAGTAGGAACAATGTAGAATGGAGTTTATAATATATTAAAAGTAAAAATTATGACAAAATACAGTTTTCTTTTATTTATTTTTATAGATCTTTATTGGAGTATAATTGCTTCACAATACTGTGTTAGTTTCTATTGTACAATAAAGTGAATCAGCTATATGCATACATATATCCCCATATCCCCTCCCTCTTTTATTTTTTATTATTTTTATTTTTTAACATCTTTCTTGGAGCATAATTGCTTTACAATGGTGTGTTAGTTTCTGCTTTATAACAAAGTGAATCAGCTATACATATACATATGTTCTTATATTTCTTACCTCTTGTGTCTCCCTCCTGCCCACCCTCCCTATCCCACCCCTCTAAGTCATTGCAAAGCACCCAGCTGATCTCCCTGTGCTATGCTACTGCTTCCCACTAGCTATCTATTTTATATTTGGTCGTGTACATATGTCGCTGCTACTCTCACTTCACCCCAGCTTCCACCCCTACCACCATGTCCTCAAGCCCATTCTCTATGTCTACGTCTTTATTCCAGCCCTGCCATGAGGTTCATCACTACCTTTTCTAAAAATTCCATATATATATGCGTTAGCATACAGTATTTGTTTTTCTCTTTCTGATTTACCTCACTCTGTATGACAGACTCTAGGTCCATCCACCTCACTACAAATAACTCAATTTTGTTTCTTTTTATGGCTGAGTAATATTCCATTGTATATACATATGCCACATCTTTATCCTTTCATCTGTCGATGGAAATATACCCTGAGAAAACCATAATTCAAAAAGAGACATGTAGGGCTTCCCTGGTGGCACAGTGGTTGAGAGTCTGCCTGCCAATGCAGGGGACACGGGTTCATGCCACGGTCCAGGAAGATCCCATGTGCCACGGAGTGGCTGGGACCATGAGCCATGGCCGCTGAGCCTGCGCCTCCGGAGCCTGTACTCCACAACGGGAGAGGCCACAGAAGTGAGAGGCCCGTGTACCACAAAAAAAAAAAAAAAAAGAGACATGCACCACAGTGTTCACTGCAGCCCTATTTACAACAGCCAGGACATGGAAGCAACAAAATACAATTTTCAGTAGGGGAAAAATGAAAGTATATTATTGTAAATTTCTTACACTATAATTGAAATGGTAAAACCATGAAAGGTATCCTAGAAGGTAAAAACTGTGTACTAGTAAAGAGAAAAGAAAATTAGAAGTAATATATTCAATATAGAATGGAAATTAGTGAAATATATATAAAGCAAAAAACAAAGTGATAAATCTAGTTGCTGGAAATATATTCAAAAGGAAAACAGAAAAATCTAGGATCAAAATATCAGAATGCTTTATAGGAATGTTTAATTTAGCACTGTTAAATAAAGGAAACCAAATAAATGTCAGCCTAAGAAACGTGTTGAATGTTTATTATTAAATTATTAAAAGGTGAGACAAAACAAGTAACTTATGTTACATTTTATTGTCTCAGGATTTTAAGGTTATAGGCGGTTTTACATATCTTTTAGCAAGTCTTTCATTGCACACATGATGGCATTGAAATTTGGCTTTTATTTCCAAATTCAGAGAGCAAATTACTCTCTTAATTCAGATTAATCTTAGCCTTGAACATAATAAATTAAGTGAAGTGTCTAGTAGACGGACAAGTATTAAATGCTTTAAATGCTTTATAAGAAATTATTGTGCTTGTCAGAATACATAATTACTGCTCATTCTCATAACAAGTTTGTTCCATGCGATTATGCAGTATATTGTCTTTTCAAGGAAGAACAAATAGAACAAATTTAAATACTGATAAATATAGATTCATATAATTCTAATAAATTTGAAATTAAATATACACATTTAGAAATTATACCACACACATATACATATATATATATATATATATATATATATATATATATATATATATATATATATAATAGTTTATTATTAATTTGAGATATCCAAATTCAATACATAACTTTGAAAATAAAACCACCCATTTTTTTAATATGCCCAGTTACAAGATTAACAGATTAGGAAGTATACAAAATAAATGTGATGCTAACATGGCCTGCTATAAATTTTATGTTGGACCATCACAGTTATCTTAATTTGATTTTGTAGTTTCCAGAAGGGTCGAAAAACTTATTGTTGGGTATTTTCTTATTTTTTGTGAGAATTATTTTTATAATTTACATACAATAAAACTCACTTCTTTTAAGTTAAGAGATTGACAACTTTGAAAAATATATAGTCATATAACCATCACCACGTCAGTATACAGAATATTTTCATCATTCTGAAGTTTGTTTATGATCTTCACCCATTCTCAGTCCCTGTAAACACTGATCTTTTGCTTTCTATAGGTTTTCCCTCTGACCCTGGTAACAAGGATATACTGCAGAATCCTGGACTCTTTCAGATGGAACTGAACATAAATATACAACCCATGAGTCTGAAAAACTGAGGGAAATACAGGAGAAAGAGAACAAACACAGGCACAGCTGCTGCTTCATGACCACAGGTTGACCCAGGAGATCAGAAACAAGTGAGTTGTGTAAAATGGTTACTGCCTCCCCTTTGCCCTCCAACTCTCAGAGACAATCTCCTTTGTAGCCCACACTAACTGAAATATAAAAGGAAAGGGAATTCTGGGGGATGTAGTTTATTCTAGCCAAGAAGGCACATAGCAAGAAGATGACTTATACTTTGCTTTCTTGTGGATATAACTAAAAACTATTGCAAATCACTGATTAAAAATTAAATCAATAAAAATATGTTTAACTGTTCCACATTTTCATTTGAGTTAGATTACATGCCTAAGTAGAAACTTGGAAATATTTACTTGATCTGAATATACTGACCTAATTTTAAGACTACAATACATAAAACAAGCAATTACTTAGGCCAGTTAAGTGAAATAGTTTCATTATATTAGAAGCTGTTTTCTTGTTTGTTTTTTACTTTATGGGTTTACTCAAGTTTATTAAATGCATATTGTTACACTGTTCATTGTTTCAAATTAGGAACTCATCTCTTCCCATAGACACCATTATCCTTTCATTGTTTCTGATGAATGAGATTCTTTCTAGTTATATGTCTCATTGTATACAGATTTGTCCAATCTAATATCAAGTGTAAAGATATGTAATGTTCCAATAGTACTGTTTATTTCAAAACATGCAAAAACAGAAATAAATGGTCAGCTTTTGGCACTTATACCACTAGGGAACTATGGGAACTTCTGTCAAAGGCTCTTAATATGAGTCTTTCAATTTTCTTCAGACTTTTAGGGTATAATTGAAGTAGTTTTATTGTACCAGCTTCTAAAAGCTCTGTGATGGCTTCACTTTCTAAATTTAACTGAAATAAAAGAAATATTTTGTCCTGCTTGAAAATAAGCTATGTATTAGTTTTAATATGGCATTCAATTCCATATTTTATAACTTATTTACCATCTAAGGATCCATCTTCTTATCAGAAGAAAACACATGTATTTATATTGTTTTTTTTGTGTGTGTATATATATTTAATTTGCCTATATGCAGTCTCTTGGACAGAACATAAAATAGTGAAAAAATCACTTTCAATTAACCACATTTTCTATTTAAATTATGTGCATACCTTGGTAATCTCATAGTGATTTATTATTGGGATTATATCACCCGAAACAGTATGAATATTATAGTTTAATTGATAATCCTTTACTGTAATAGATATCAATATAGTAGACAAAGACAAGGTTATATCTAACTATATAATTACATAATTAATCCATGATATAATTTCAAGTTCATGGAGAGACATAAATGGCCAAATCTCTGAATTTGTAAACCCTGTATCCATACTGGAATTTATGTAGAGACTTATTCTCAACTCAATTTTATGTCTTTTAATAAATGCAAACATGCACTGGAGGGGTGACCTGAGGTACATAAGTACACTGTGGACATTTTAAATTTGTGAGTTAATTATATTATTTCTAACTTGACAGCTAATAGAAAACTAATGTTGGGTGAGGGATATTACGTCAAGGGATGCTACCCAAGTGAGACCTTACAGCCTCCTATATATTTAGTTATCTTGAAGAACATGTTCTCAAGGGAATTCTATATCTTGCCCACTAAAATATTGATACAATTGTCCCATGGCAAAGAAAAAAGTCATAAAAATTGAAATTACCTAAAATTGAATATATATAAAATGGGTTTATCTAGTTTGGGATATATCTAATTTCTTCAATAGAAGAGAACAAAACTTCACAGTGTTGAAACTAAAATTTTAAAAAAAGGCAACAATGTTTATGCTTTTCATGATAAACTTAGATTGTTTTGAATGATCTCTTTGTTATGTTGCTAGTAGAAAGTTTTTATACCAATTGCTACACAATCTAACTCCAACTCTCAAGGGGAAGTGAGGAAAAACATTCACCTTGACTTTGATCTGTTTCTCATCAGATTCAACTGCAGGAAATGTCAGACCTAAAATTGTTGAAGGTTTGCCATATGCTTCAGAGAAGAACCTTTTTTCTTCTGTACTGTATAGTTCACCTTGTAATACCAGGAAGTGTATGTTTCAGGAGAGTAAACAGTTTGAAGGGAGGGGGGAAAACAAAATATTCCTCTGGCCTTTCTCTCTCTTTCTATTTCTGGCTTTATTTTATGTGTTTATTTTCACAGAAATCCCAATATCAAGTCTCAAGCAATACTTAATTTGGCAAAGACAGTCCAATAACCTCCCCACTCCCATTTCTGATTAAATCTCAGAGAGTATTAACGCCACTGTCAAGTTTCCCTTAGTCAGTTTTGTGCCATCTCTGTGACTAGCAGCTGAACTTTCCTGCTATTTCACTAATTGAACCAGAGTCTTTAAAATCCTAAAATATAATGTCTTTCCAATGCTCCCATCCATCACAGCTTAGTATTTTAGCTATTACTGCAAAGAATTTCATTCAAATAGTCCATACAAAATTTAGATGATTCTTCCAAGAGAATCAGAAAATTATGGCTATTGGAATCAAATGGAACAAAACGTATTTTTTTTTCATCTCCTTTATATGTGTTTGATTAGTCAGAATACAGGGCTATATGGTCATTCTACCCTGAAGAGAATTTCTCGAGGGGCATATAATCCCTTCTGAGGCATTTGGAATCTTATAAAATGATACATCTTCACATAGTCCTTTGGAAATATCACTCAATCCATTATATCACCCTCTTCAATCAGATATGCATACTCAAGTGTTTCTTTGGTAAGATAATGTATGTCTAATTAGTCATTGCTGACTGCTGAGTAATATCAATATGTTCTTACAAATTCCACGTAACATAGCAAATAGTAGTATATCCCATCTAAAATGTTGAAGTGTAGAAACTGTATGCAAACAAATGAGATACTGATTCAGGACTTGGCACTTTCAAACTAAATATATGTGCCTGTTTTATACTGATAGAATGGCTTAGAGACTTTTAATAGCTTCAACTTTTTTCTTTAACCAGTTATTAGCCTATACAGAAAAAAAAAGGGGGGGATTGCTGTTTCGTAGGATTACACCTTTCGTATTCTAGTTAATTCTGCTCATTTAAGGCTTTAATTGCCTCCCTGATAAAACATGAGACTGACTCCATATGACAAAGCTAATTTACATCACAGACAATAAAAGCATAGAAACACGTAGCATTCTAGCCACTGCTTTTTCCACTGTACAATACTAATATTAAAGCTCATTGTTTTAGACTATAAATCCCTGATTTTGAGTAATATTTTACTGAGGAAGAAATGAAAAATTAAGACATGATATTACTTTCTTAAAGTTAAAAATAAAAATAAGCTAAAATATTATCAGATACTGTATTCTACAAAAATTTTAAAGTAGCCAAATATTATACTGGAATACCACAAAGCATCTGAAACATATGTGTTAATGAGTCCAAACTCTACCTCTCTTTTTAACAAGAAGTACAGTTTCCTGGGGGGTATTTGGGTAAATTAGTGTGCAAAAACTGTTGTCAATATACATTTTGATATGCATTCCAAAGTATTCCAAGATTGTGAATCTGTTTAAGGTGGTGTTTAGTTCACATCCTTGAAATGATTTTTTTAAACGTAACTAATTTAAGTTGATGCATTATTCATTCTAGAGATTGCATTGACTCAGAAATGTGACCAGCTGAAAGAAAGTAACTCTAGCTTTAATCACATATTGAGGCAAGGACGAAATTGAACAGATCTTAATTGTTTTGGTTCACAAAAATGCTGATGCTATTTTCAATTTTGCTTTCTGGAAATAATTACAACACCCAATACGGATTCATTTTGAGACTTTATAAGCCAATCCCACTGGTATTGTTCATATTCATATGTTTTATTTACTATCTGGGAGAAAGAAATCAGAGCAATATTCTGCTAAATAACACAGGCTGGTCGTTAACAGAAAGCCAAAAATGTAATGTGCTTCTGGGAAAAATGACATTACTAATGAATGATATACAAAGCCGAAGTGTCTATGATAGCAAACATACATGGAATAAATGTCTTTTATCTTGGTAGATATTCTCTGGACTAAGTAACTAAGAATTATCTTTATTCACCATCAATGCTCCAGTACATAAAGATGAATGCTTTACAGAGAAAATGTTGGAAAGTAAAATAAACAACATTTAAAAAAACACAGGTGATGTGAATTCTGATTCAAGTTCTTCCTCTAATCAGCTGTGTTAACTTAAAAAAATTACTGAATTTTTCTGCTTCACATTTCATCAAATTTTAAATTTAAAATTATGACGATGGAAAAGAATTTAATAAAATAAAACAGAATTACAACCACATAATTCCTAAACCAAAGTAGTTTTACTACTTTATACCAAGTTATAGTAACTTCCAAAATGTCATGGAAATTCCTTGCTTTTTCATATATAATTTGTTATTATTATGACTCAATGTTTGAAACTTGGGAGTTATCTCAATATAATGAAACATTATTTTGTATTTAAACAAAGAGGGTCTTAAAACTATCTAATCAAATTTTATAGCCTTAAAAGTGAAACTATAGATTTTAATTGTTTAATTCTTAATTTGAGGGAAATCTTTTTTTTAACACTGTTGATGCTTGAGGATGATAAAAAGGTTGTACCCAGAGTAAGCTTCTTTGGTGATTATAGGTGAATAGTTCATTTGATTGCTGTAATTTTGCTGATAATTGAACATCTGACTTCTTTACTGAAACTAAAGAATTTATAGTAATTGCATGGTGAAAACACTATTGCTTATCCAATACCTGACCTGAGAACCAGACATCTAGAAAATACAGTGACTACTTTTGAGGGATTTATTTGGCAAGTTTTATTATTTTTATTAGTATGCTCTATGCTACAGATTCAAACTTATATTTATACCTGGGAATGCACACTTTCCAGGTATAAATTAAATCTCAGAATCACTCAAATTCCTTCTTTTAATACTTAATTTTATTAATTAATTCTTAAATAAACCAAGGACATATTTTGATTTTAGTTGACATGAATATATCATTTGTAGCTTACAAAATCCAGTATTTGCACTGTTCTTTTGCATTTTTATGTCCTTTCCAAATTATCTATGACAAACATGTTTATTCTGGTGATCAAAAAGGAAAAAAGAAAAAAGGGTAAAACTTCCATGTAAATACAGTTGTAGATATACATATAAATATAGATAATCATATTCCAAAAAAAAAAGAACAGATACATGAATAAAAGGATTAATAGTGAAAAACTGCATTGATATACATGTATTCAATTTGCCTAACAATATATACAGTTAAGAATATAATGGCAAAAGTATGACATTTTCATCTCAGGCAGTGCATACTTTGCATAGTGCATACTTTGCATTATCCTTTGCTTTTACTAAGACATGTCTTTGATTAAGACAGCATTTGCTTTTCAACTTGGCTCTGTGAATCAAAAGTTTTGCTATCGTTGCTGCCTTAACATTCATCTGCAAATCTCATGTGACAGTTTATAAGTGAAATGATGGATATAGTTGAGCTTAAAACAATGACAAATTAATGACATTTGGAAAATCTGCCATAAATTTAATATATGTACCAAGTGGTTGAGGGAAATTGTTGCAATATTGGTTGTGTTGTGGACAGCACTACTTTTTGAAATCAAAAGTGAGCATTATAATTTTAATGATAGTTAATATGCATTAAATGCATTTATATATAGACATTTGTGTATATACATATATACATACATGTAAATCCATTACATATAAATATATAATAACTACTAAGGACCTACTCTATAGCACAGGGAACTCTACTCAGTACTCTGTAATGACCTATATAGGAAAACAGTCTAAAAAAGAGTGGATATATGGGATATATGCATACGCATAACGGATTCACATTGCTGTACAGCAGAAATTGATACACCATTGTAAATCAGCTATACTCCAATAATTTTTTAAAATAAATATATAGAAATATATATTTATACTATTCATGATATATGTAATATATTTATTTACATATAATGGATTTACATTTGTGATTTCATTTAATCCTCACTGAGAGCAAGAGATGAGCAACCAATTAGGATAAAATAACTATTCCAAAATAGGAATGGTTTAACAAATACCTGTAAATGATAAAGACTCCATGATTCCTGTCCTAGATCGAAATACTCTTTCAGAAAAAATAAACACAATTATATGAAATAAATTTTACAAAAAACAAAACAAACAAACAAAAACCACAGATAATTGGGTCTAGAATGCATCCGTTGGTGCAGGGCCTACCTCTAGTGCGCTGCTCGACTCCACGAGATGGTCCATGCAGTCTCCCGTGAGGCGAACCAAGTGGCCCTCAGCAGCCACAGTCTCAACTCCAGGCGCTCCACCCCTTTCCCCTGGCTTTGCCCATCCCAGTGGTGATTGTAACAACTAAAACGACATAATTTGCCAAAAAAAAAAAAAAGGATTTCTAACAAGTGGATTTCTAATCTGCTCTTGAGAGTTGTCCCCATAATGTCTTCAAACCTTAGAATTTAGGTTTGAGAGGACCACTCAAGAGGTTTATTTTCGTTGTTATGTTTTTGTTGTTACAAGAATACTGTTGTTGCGTAGCACAGGGAGATCAGCTCCGTGCTTTGTGACCACCTAGAGGGGTGGGATGGGGAGGGTGGGAGGGAGACACAAGAGGGAGGGGATATGGGGATATATGTATATGTATAGCAGATTCACTTTGTTATACAGCAGAAACACATCTACCATTGTAAAACAATTATACTCCAGTAAAGATGTTTAAAAAAAAAAAGAATACTGATGTCATTGTTACAAAAAGCATAAAAAGAACAACTGATAAACACTACACAAATCTAATGTTTATGAATAATGGCTATACCATTTAAAGTCTCTGAATTTTCTACAATAAGATACCTAATATATAATAATAAATGACTCCTACTGCAGCCTATATTAAGAAAATTGTATTATTTTATCTTTATGACAACAGTGTTTTTTAAAATGTAACTAGAGTATTATATAATGAAAAACTGAGATTCAGATCAATAGTCTCAGTCTCAATCCAAGCTCTTAATCTTTGTACCTAAGTTTGTCATCTATATAAGGAAAATTTTAAGATGAGTAGAACACATGTGATTCAGGGTCAAAATGTTGATTTTAAATCATTGATCAAATATTTATATGGGTTAATCCAATAGGTATATAAACTGAAAATTAAGGGCTCAGTATTGAGGTCAGGTATGAAGTCATAAATTGCAAAATTAATAAAATAAATTCTAGATGAAAAATAATCATGCAAGAGGAATTTTCATGGTACTAAATTCATGTGAGAGGGAGTTATATCATGTGCTCTGCCTATATTTTATTTTCACATTCATATCCTACCATATTAAGTGGTTATTCTAATAGAGATGAAAATATTTCAGTTCTGATATTAGCAAAAAAAAAAAAATTCAAAGACAAAGAACAAAATGATGTAGTAAAATTTGATTAAAAGATTTGCACTTAAAATCTCAAAGATTAACCAGCCTACCTTTTCCACATCAATCTTCATTCTCCCATGAAACTGTGAAGACAAGAAACTGTAAAGACATTAAGAAAAAAATACATAATTTCTCTGAAAACCTTGTTCCTCTAGATTTAGTCCAGTTTTTGAGAGGTCATGTGATGACTCAATCACACTGAAAGGCTCATGATGATGTATAGTTGTCAAAAAGATCGGAGACCTCTCATGTGATCTTCCTTCCCCTACTGACCTGAGTCATATCACCACAAAACCTGAAAAAAGATTAACTAAGCCATAATGAAAATACCCTGATAAAATTGCTCCATTAGAAAATACAACAGGAGGAAATCACTTTTCCCAGAAATCTCTAGAACAGAAAACACTGAGTTGCTCACTTCAGTGAGAAATAAGCACTTCTAATCATCAGTCATTTCATTAAAAAAAATATATATATCTAGACTGGGCAAAAATTAAGATTTCTTAAGGTGACTAATGAATGCCAAAATAGTAAGACCTTCAAGTAATAAAAAGACTTACTTTGAGAATCCATTCATTACACTAATATTCTTTCTCAAAAACTACACTAATACTGTATTTGCTTTAATTATATTATTTTATTGCATATTTATGATTTCTATAATAAAATAATAATTACAATAGGAAGCAACTTTTTTGAAATCATAATGCCTCAAACATTGTTGGTGATTACACACATTGTTTCTTTTATTTCTAGTTTATGAATTACAATTCACAATCACATATAAGAGATGATATAGAGAATGATAATGTTCATCCTTTCAAGTTCAGTCCAGGAAACTCATTAATAAATAACATTTATTTTTCACAAATAACATTTTATATCATTATAATTTCAATATAGAAATTCCAAGATAGTCATATCTGAGTATTGTTGGGCTCTATTCAAATTAAAAGAGCCAGTTTAGGAAATTTCAAATCAGTATATATAAAGCCATGACGAATAAGCAAAGCAATTCAAGTACTAAAGCATTCCTGCTTTGAATTACTCAGAATAAAGGCAGTAATTGATCTATTCCACGGATGTGTAAAATATAGTTGGTTTAGAATTTATTTTATTGAAACTTAAACAAAGATTCACTAATTACCATTTGAACAGAAAGTCACTTATTGTCTTCTACCCTGATTAATTACACATTAGTTCTTACTTGTTTTATTCTTGAGAATAATGACTTCAGTGACCCTAAGCTTTGTGAGGAAATATTTTACTTATAAATATTTTTATGGATGATAAAAGAGAAGCAGAGGGCTATACCACCTCTCCTCAAGTAAAATGGAAACACTCTTCCTTATGCTTATATTGTGGATGATTTTCCTCTATTTCTAGAAGCCAAGCACCACAAATGTATGTGAGAATAAAGTGTATTCTTCTATGTAAAATAACATGCACATGTCTGTGCAATAAGATTTGGAAAAATTATGGAAAAATAGAAATAGAAAAATATTGTTACTTCCTTACTTAAATCCACAGTATGTTATTTTTCCCAATGAAAGCTGTAACATTATTTTTAATGTGTTACTATTACAAGAAACCTGTTATCTTGTAGCTATAATAAAGTATATGGTGGACACAATATATTACTTTCTGCAACTTCAAATGCTTTTAGTCCACATATCCATGTCAAACTCTTAATGGTGCCTATAAAGGTGGCTAATAAATTATGTTTGAGCTAGAGAAAATTACACCTTGACTCTTGAAAATGTGATTATTATGATTTTCAGTAGTTAAAACTGTAGTACAGAACTGTTTTTACTAAATGAAATGGAGATAATACATAATGTTGTTACATAATGTTTTACTCTTTTTATTGAAATATATATGTACATGAGAATTTAAAGGACCTATCACAAATGATCACCATCTGTTTCTCCTTTTAGATTAAAATAATTGCTGCACATGGAATTGTCTGAATTCTGTTTTGTAAAATATCTTACAAATGTAACTACTCTGCACAGTTTACAACTTTGTATTTACTTACAAAATAAATTATGTTTATTTTGAAAACTCCATGGGATTCAGCTCTGTGGAACTACATAATATTAGTTGTAAAGTATAATTTATTAAAGGGCATAGACTAAAGGTATTTCCTTTAGCAAAGGGGTTATTTAAAACTATCAGAAATGTTGGGGATAATAATACAATTCAAATACCAATTTTTATTTTAGAGATTGACTTACTTTTGGTTTTACTAGTAAACAAATACTACCAAAGGTTTATACAATGTCTTAAGATTTTAATGTGTTTTGTTCTTTCCTTAATTCACAATCTTGATTACTGTGAAGTAAAGCAAATAATAAGGCTAACAAATAAAAAGAGGCATAAAATAAGAAAAACTAATGCAATAACTTTCTGCATTTAATGTAGTGCATTAAAGATGAGCTTAACAACCAAGAATTTTTACTAATTCTTTTCACAGTCAACTTAGGCATATTTGGCAGTGTGTACACAGCAGCTGCTAGTGATCAAATGAATGAATGAAATTATGAATATACTTTTAACTCGATTTCTATTTGTTAAATACCAAAAGACTGTTTTTTTATTTAAAAATTTAAAATTTAATTTTATTTATTTTTTATACAGCAGGTCCTTATTAGTCATCAATTTTATACATATCATTGTATACATGTCCATCACAATTGCCCAATTCATCCCACCACCCCCACACGCCCACGGCTTTCCCCCCTTGGTGTCCATATGTTTGTTCTCTACTTTGTGTCTCAATTACTGCCCTGCAAACCAGTTCATCTGTACCATTTTTCTAGGTTTCACATATATGCGTTAATATATGATATTTATTTTTCTCTTTCTGACTTACTTCATTCTGTATGACAGTCTCTAGATCCATCCACGTCTCTAAAAATGACCCAGTTTTGTTCCCTTTTATGGCTGAGTAATATTCCATTGTATATATGTACCACATCTTCTTTATCCAGTCATCTGTCGATGGGCATTTAGGTTGCTCCATGACCTGGCTATTGTAAATAGTGCTGCAATGAACATTGGAGTACATGTGTCTTTTTGAATTATGGTTTTCTCTGGGTATAGGCCCAGTAGTGGGATAGCTGGATCATATGGTAATTCTATTTTTCATTTTTTAAGGAACCTCCATACTGTTATCCATCGTGGCTGTATCAATTTACATTCACACCAACAGTGCAAGAGGGTTCCCTTTTTTCCACACCCTCTCCAGCATTTGTTGTTTGTAGATTTTCTGATGATGCCCATTCTAACTGGTGTGAGGTGATACTTCATTGTAGTTTTGATTTGCATTTCTCTAACAATTAGTGATGTTGAGCAGCTTTTCATGTGCTTCTTAGCCATGTGTATGCCTTCTTTGGAGAAATGTTTATTTAGGTCTTCTGCCCATTTTTGGATTGGGTTGTTTCTTTTCTTAATATTGAGCTGCATGAGCTGTTTATATATTTTGGAGATCAATCCTTTGTCCGTTGATTCATTTGCAAATATTTTCTACCATTCTGAGGGTTGTCTTTTTGTCTTGTTATAATTTCCTTTGTTGTACAAAAACATTTAAGTTTCATTAGGTTCCATTAGTTTATTTTTGTTTTTATTTCCGTTACTCTAGGAGGTGGATCAAAGAAGATCTTGCTGTGATTTATGTCAAAGAGGATTCTTCCTATGTTTTCCTCGAAGACTTTTATAGTGTCCAATCTTACATTTAGGTCTCTAATCCATTTTGAGTTTATTTTTGTGTATGGTGTTAGGGAGTGTTCTAATTTCATTCTTTTACATGTAGCTGTCCAGTTTTCCCAGCACCACTTATTGAAGAGACTGTCTTTTCTCCATTGTATATCCTTGACTCCTTTGTCATAGATTAATTGACCATAGGTGTGTGGGTTTATCTCTGGGCTCTCTATCTTATTCCATTGATCTATGTTTCTGTTTTAATGCCAGTACCATATTGTCTTGATTACTGTAGCTTTCTAGTATAGTCTGAAGTCAGGGAGTCTGATTCCTCCAGCTCCGTTTTTTTCCCTCAAGACTGCTTTGGCTATTCGGGATGTTTTCTGTCTCCATACAGATTTAAAGATTTTTTTGTTCTAGTTCTGTAAAAAATGTAATTGGTAATTTGATAGGGATTGCATTGAATCTGTAGATTGCTTTGGGTAGTATAGTCATTTTCAAAATGTGGATTCTTCCAATCCAAGAACATGGTATATCTCTCCATCTGTTTGTATCATCTTTAATTTCTTTCATCAGTGTCTTATAGTTTTCTGCATACACGTCTTTTGTCTCCCTAGGTAGGTTTGTTCCTAGGTATTTTATTCTTTTTGTTTCAGTGGTAAATGTGAGTGTTTCCTTAAATTCTCTTACAGATTTTTCATCATTAGTGTATAGGAATGCCAGAGATTTCTGTGCATTAATTTTGTATCCTACAAGTTTACCAAATTCATTGATTAGCTCTAGTAGTTTTCTGGTGGCATCTTTAGGATTCTCTATGTATAGTGTCATGTCATTTGCAAACAGTGACAATTTTACTTCTTCTTTTCCAATTAGTATTCCTTTTATTTCTTTTTCTTCTCTGATTGCCATGGATACAACTTCCAAAACTATGCTGAAAAATAGTGGTGAGAGTGGATATCCTTTTCTTGCTCCTGTTCTTAGAGGAAATATTTTCAGTTTTTCACCATTGAGAATGATGTTTGCTGTGGTTTGTCATATATGGCTTTTATCATGTTGCAGTAGGTTTCCTCTATGCCCACATTCTGGAGAGTTTTTATCATAACTGGGTGTTAAATTTTGTCAAAAGCTTTTTCTTCATCTATTGAGATGATCATATGGTTTTTATTCTTCAATTTGTTAATATGGTATATCACATTGATTGATTTATGTATATTGAAGAATCCTTGCATCACTGGGATAAATCCCATGTGATCATGTTTTATGATCCCTTCAATGTGTTGTTGGATTCTGTTTGCCAGTATATTGTTGAGAAATTTTGCATGTATATTCATCTGTGATACTGGTCTGTAATTTTCTTTTATTGTGGTGTCTTGTCTGGTTCTGGTATCAGGGTGATGGTGGTCTCATAAAATGAGTTTGGGAGTGTTCCTTCCTCTGAAATTTTTTTTGGAAGAGTTTGAGAAGGATGGGTGTAGCTCTTCTCTAAATATTTGATAGAATTCACCTGTGAAGCCATCTGGTCCTGGACTTTTGTTTCTTGGAAGATTTTTAATCACACTTACAATTTCATCACTTGTGTTGGTCTGTTCATATTTTCTATTTCTTCCTTGTTCTGTCTTGGAAGGTTATACCTTTCTCAGAATTTGTCCATTTCTTGCAGCTTGTCCATTTTAATGGCATAGAGTTGCTTGTACTGGTCTCTTAGGATGCTTTGTATTTCTGTGGTGTCTGCTGTAACTTCTCCTTTTTCATTTCTAATTTTATTGCTTTGAGTCCTCTCCCTCTTTTTCTTGATGAGTCTGGCTAATGGTTTATCAATTTTGTTTATCTTCTCAAAGAACCAACTTTTGGTTTTATTGATCTTTGCTATTGTTTTCTTTGTTTCTATTTAATTTATTTCTGCTCTGATCTTTATGATTTATTTCCTTCAACTGACTTTGGGTTTTGTTTGTTCTTCTTTCTCTAGTTGCTTTAGGTGTATGGTTAGATTGTTTATTTGAGATTTTTCTTGTTACTTGAGGTAGGCTTATATAGCTATTAACTTCCCTCTTAGAACTGCTTTTGCTGCATCCCATACATTTGGATTGTTATATTTTCATTGTCATTCATCTCTAGGTATTTTTGATTTCCTCTTTGATTTCTTCAGTGATCTCTTGGTTATTTAGTAATGTATTGTTTAGCCTCCATGTGTTTTTTGTTTTGTTTTATTTTGTTTTTCCTGTGATTCATTTCTAATCTCATAGCATTGTGGTCAGAAAATATACTTGATATGATTTCCATTTTTTAAACTTACTGAGGGTTGATTTGTGACCCAAGATGTGATCTATCCTGGAGAATGTTCTGTGCATACTTGAGAAGAAAGTGTAATCTACTGTTTTTGGATGGAATGTCCTATAAATATCAGTTAAATCTAGCTGGTCTATTGTTCCATTTAAAGCTTCTGTTTCCTTGTTTACTTTCATTTTTGATGATCTGTCAATTAGTGTAAGTGAGGTGTTAAAGTCCCCCACTATTATTGTGTTACTGTCGATTTCCTCTTTTATACCTGTTGGCAGTTGCCTTACATATTGTGGTGTTCCTATGTTGGGAGCATATATTTATAATTGTTATATCTTCTTCTTGGATTGATCCCTAGATAATTATGTAGTGTCCTTCCTTATCTCTTGTAACAGTCTTTATTTTAAAGTCTATTTTTTTCTGATATGAGTATTGCTACTCCAGCTTTATTTTGATTTCCTTTTGCATGGAATATCTTTTTCTATCCCCTCACTTTCAGTCTGTATGTGGCCCTAGGTCTGAAGTGGGTCTCTTGTAGACAGCATATATATGTGTCTTGTTTTTGTATCCATTCTGCAAGGCTGAGTGTTTTAGTTGGAACATTTAAGCCATTCACATTTAAGGTAATTATCAATATGTATGTTCCTATGACCATTTTCTTAATTGTTTTGTGTTTGTTTTTGTAGGTCCTTTATTTCTCTTGTGTTTCTCACTTAGAGAAGTTCCTTTAGCATTTCTTGTAGAGCTGGTTTGGTGGTGCTGATTCTCTTAACTTTTTCTTGTCTGTAAAGCTTTTGATTTCATTCAAAATATTTCATTCCGGTAGAGTAATCTTGGTTGTAGGTTAGATCCATGCTGGGTAGAGTAATCTTGGTTATAGGTTCTTCTCTTTCATCACTTTAAGTATATCAAGCCACGCCCTTCTGGTTTGTAGAGTTTCTGCTGAGAAATCAGCTGTGAACTTTATGGGAGTTCCCTTGTATATTATTTGTCATTTTTGCCTTGCTGCTTTCAATATTTTTTCTTTGTCTTTAATTTTTGCCAATTTGATTACTATGTGCCTCAGCATCTTTTTCCTTGGGTTTATCCTGTATGGAACTCTCTGCACTTCCTGGACTTGGGTGCCTATTTCCTTTCTCACATAATGGAAGTTTTCAACTATAATCTCTTCAAATATTTTCTTGGGTCCTTTCTCTCTCTCTTCTCCTGCTGGTACCCCTATAAGGTGAATGTTGTTTCATTTAATGTCCCAGAGGTCTCTTAGGCTGTCTTCATTTCTTTTCATTCTTTTCTTCTTTATTTTGTTATGCAGAAGTGAATTCCACCATTCTGTCTTCCAGGTCACTTTTCCGTTCTTCTGCCTGTTATTCTGCTATTGATTCTTTCTAGTGTTGTTTTCATTTCAGTTATTGTATTGTTCATCTCTTTTTGTTTGTTCTTTAATTCTTCTAGGTCTTTGTTACACATTTCTTTCATCCTATCAATCTGTGCCTCCATTTGTTTTCTGAGGTCCTGGATCTTCTACACTATCATTATTGTGAATTATTTTTGTGGAAGTTTGCATATCTCCACTTCATTTAGTTGTTTTTCTGGGCTTTTACCTTTTTCCTTCATCTGGTACATAGCTCTCTGTCTTTTCATCTTGTCTATCTTTCTGTGAATGTGTTTTTTTTTGTTTGTTTGTTTTGTTTTGTTTTGTTTTTCCACAGGCTGCAGGATTGTAGTTCTTGCTTCTTCTGTCTGCCCTCTGGTGGATGAGGCTATCAAAAAGGCTTGTGCAAGTTCCCTGATGGGAGGGACTGGTGGTGGGCAGAGCTGACTGTTGTTCTGGTGGGCAGAGCTCAGTAAAACTTTATTCTTCTTGACTGCTGATGGGTGGAGCTGGGTTCCCTCCTGTTTGTAGTTTGGACTGAGGTGACCCAACACTGGAGCCTATCTGGGCTCTTTGGTGGGGCTGATGGTGGACTCTGGGAGGGGTCATGCTAAGAAATACTTCCCAGAACTTCTGCTGCCAGTGTCTTTGTCCCCACGGTGAGCCACAGCCTCCCCTCACCTCTGCTGGAGACCCTCCAACACAAGCACTTAGGTCTGGTTCAGTCTCCCCTTGGGTCACTGCTCCTTCCCCTGGGTCCTGATGAGCATACCACTTTGTTTGTGCCCTCCAAGAGTGAAGTATCCGTTTCCCCCAGTCCTGTTGAAGTCCTGCAGTCAAATCTCACTAACCTTCAAAGTCAGATTCTCTAGGAATTCCTCCCACCATTGCCAGACCCTCAGGTTGGGAACTTGATGTGGGACTCAGAACCTTCATTCCAGTGGGTGGACTTCTGTGGTATAAGTGTTCTCCAGTCTGTGAGTCATCCACCCAGCAATTATAGGATTTGATTTTACTGTCATTGTGCCCCTCCTACCATCTCATTGTGACTTCTCCTTTGTCTTTGTTTGTGGAGTACCTTTTTTTACTGAGTTCCAGTGTCTTCCTGTCAATGATTGTCCAGCAGCTAGTTGTGATTCTGGTGTTCTTGCAAGAGGGAGTCCAAAAGACTGTTTCATATGGACATGATAAAGTCAACTTACTTATAAATATATTTAATAGCATAAAAAGTTCTAAATATAGACAAAAATTATTTTTGTTTTGCTTTAAGAGATAATTTTTGGACACGAAAAAATACTTAGTGTAGTGGTGGCCAATATTTTCTGTGTGAAAACAAAAACAGTTTTCCAAAAATATTTTGATATAGGTAGCTTCAAAGATTTAAAGTAACTTCTTAGAGTTTGCAAAGAATTTGTGTAAAAAGACACACATCAAAAGTAAGATATACTTTATTAGAATCTATTTTTCCTTTCTAGACTAGTTAAGAAGAGAAAGGAGGATATATATTTGGCATTTTTAAATTCAAACTAAATTTAAAAATGAAGAATTTTATTTTTGAACAAGATTTCCATAGTTTTATTAACATTGCTACCTGTTTCAAGTTCTAGGTAAAAAATATATTTTGGTTTTACAAGAATTTTCATATATATAACTAGTAAAAGACATAAACACTCACTTTTAAATTAAATTTTGAATATTTTCTCTTTTCTGCTTTTTATAATTATTTGTGTTCCTTAAATAAAAACAAAAATATGAATTAAAGGATCCATTATTTGACAATGTTATTTATGTACATAAATTATTTTCTTAAAATATTGATAATAATGTGTGTAACTAGAACAACTTATGTAGGGTAAGATATTCAATGTTAGATGCCCATCTTTGATAATAATGACTATGAGTATTCATAAGGAACCTACTATGGATTAGGAACTTCTCTAAAGCTCTTAAATTCTTTACAAGTACATGCAATATATGTTTTCATTTTACAGCTGAATAAATTTAGTTACAGATGTATAAAGTCAATTACCCAACATTACACAGTTAAGAAATGCAGGAACATTGATCTCAATATGTTCCTGTTACAACCATTCATTATTCAGTTGACTTTCATCAAATTGTAAATCATCATTCTTTATTAGTCATCAGACAGACTTCAAATTCTTCTCAGAGTGTAAAGAGCTGGAAAGAATGTTGCTCCTATCCACACAAAGAGAGAGTCTGGACAGACGGCAAATTCATGACTTTTCTTGACCGTTTTCTTGACCAAGACATTTCTTGACAAAAGGAAGTTACAGAGGAAAAAAGAGACTCAATATATAGGGGAAGACAAGTACTTACAAAGATGCTGTTGGCTTATGTGGGGTACACACAACAGTACATAGTTAATATAATTTAGTGAGGTGTTTTGTGGGGAGGATGAATTAATAGGAAATAAATGTATACTGACAGAAAAACACATAAGCCTTATGGAATACTGATATTGGAGGTGTCTATATAACTTATAGCATTTTTTTCTTAATGAATTCCACCATGTCCTAACAAAAAAGATTGACAAGTGCCCTAAGAAATCATCACTTGTGGTTCAAACATAGGGGAGGGGAGGAGCAGCAACTGCGTGAGAGGCATGGTAGCTACAATTAGATTCTTTCTGTCACTACACTGTGGAATAGAAGGCTTAATCTGTAGAGAAAGAACAGCAAATACTGTTGAAGTTATGATGCTGTGAAAAGCCATTTAAATTGAGGAAAGGGAATCAGGGAAAATCATACGTACACACACCATACACACACACAAACACACACACACAAACACACCATACCCCAGAGGAGGGGCAGGACTATATGCTGAGCTCAGCACTATAGTCTGTGGAGGTGCAGAAATACTGAGAAAGCCACAACTACAAGACCCAAGAGCATGGTGTCTGCCCAACATGGAAGTTTAATCACAGCAACAAGAACAACAAAAATGTCACTTCTATACTACTCCCCTTACTGGCAGAGTAACTGGCTTCAAATAACAATTTTTAATAGCAAAATATTTCTGGGAAATGGATATGTATGAGAAAGAGATCCACTCTCAGACACAACATAAGAAAAAAAATCTAAAGCTTAAGTTGGTGCACACATTGAAAAATACCTGGAAAAAACAGCTTCCACCTAAACACAAGATTACAACGAGATAAATATTTCTCAACTGAAGGTCATTTTACCCTACCCCAGGGCATGTTTAGCAATATCTGCAGACAATTTTTTAATGACTTTCATCTAACATCTAGAAGCCAACACTGCTGCTAAACATCCTAAAATGTTCAGGAAATCTCCCCATAAAACAATATATCTAATCAAAAATGTAAATGGTGCCAAATTTGAGAAACCATGAAATAGAATAATTTTAAGTCTGGTGCAGTGAGGGGAACCATAGCAACAACAAACTTTAAACCCAGTGCAACTTCAAATAGTTTAACCCAAACTCCCACAGTAAAATTTTAGCATTTACATCCACTATCCATCTGCACTGATAGTGTTTTACTGTTTTACACAGCATGTCTGACTTTCAACAGAAACAGATTACAACACACAAAAGGGCAAGAAAAAATATTTCCAAGAGCAAAAACAATCAGAAGAAACAGACTCAGATATTCATTCAGAATTTTATATAACTCCAATCCATTTGTGACTCTCCTTACCATCCTCTATTTCACATATATTGAAAGCAATAGACACTTACATTTTCTACACAGTATTATGCATTACACTTTGCATTATAATTCCAAATTAATCTATTTGGTTATTTTTTGAATAATTTCTTTGTGCCATGATTAGGATTGTATCAACTCATCACTGGTTCTTTGGCACAGAAAATAACAAAATAGAATGGGGCAGATGAAATCTTCTCTTTCTTCTTTTTCCAGAACAGTACAATTCTCTTGTAGAGAAGGGAAATATAAGTTAATGACCATGAAAAATTCATCTTTAAAATGAAGTCCAATAAGTACTACATCTATTTAAGATGGCAATTACAAACCAACGAATTAGTATGCTATGCCATTTTCCATTCATCTGCTTACATACGAAGTATTAGTGACTAAATTTTATTTAGACTTTAGGTTCTCTGTTAGTCCGTTTGGGCTGTTGTAACAAAATATCACAGACTGAGTAGGGTATAAACAACAGAAATTTATTTCTCATAGTTCTGAAAGCTGGGTGGTCCAGGATTATGTCGCCAGCAGATTCAATGTTTGGAAAAGGGTCACTTTCTGATTTCAGACAGTACCTTCTTACTGTGTCCTCACTTGGTAGAAGGGGTTGAGTGCTCCCTGTGGGGTTTCTTTCATAAGGCACTAATCCCATTCCTGAGGGCTCCACCTCCATGACCTAAGCACCTCCCAAAGGCCCCACCTCCTAATGAGTCTTTGGGATTTGGATTTCAGCATATGAATTTTGGGGAGACACAAATATTTTGACCATTATCAGTCTGAATGCTGAATTTATTTTTTCTATGAAAATAATGGATCTGGAAATAAGTTTAGAGAAAATTCCATGTTTATTTGGCTTTGATTTAGTAAGTTTGAAAAGCTAATACTTACAAAATAATGACAATAGTTAGAATGTTTGTCATGTTTAAGAAAGGAATTGTAAATGGCTCCCACAGAGATCATCTCATGGACTTGTACACACATTGTGCTTCATACCATCAGGTTTATTATTAACCTTGCTCTGAACGTTACGGTGGCATATTTTTAAAGACAAAACTTCCATGAGTTAGAATGATGAAGCAATTTAAAAAATGTAGAGATAAAAAGGCTTCATAAAAAGATATGGATTTTTTTGCACAGAAAACCATTTTTAAAATAAGCATAACTATTAGATATATTTAAACATTGGTTTACTTATGTATAGACACAATTATTCTAAATGAGTAAATTTCCTGTTCAAGGAAGTCAGAAAAAGCCCTCGTGAAAACTAAGATTAATCAAACAAGCAAACAATCAAAAAGGATTGACATTGAGGGAAAAAATCAAATTCCACAAACATGTGTTTACTCTTTGCAAGGAACTTTGTTTATCATCCAACTTATATTTAATTCTTTCTGTTTTCTGATTTTACTCTGTAGAAGTCGATTCCCCCCACCAGAAAAATAAACTGTATTTGACCAAAAGAGGGCAGTGTGACCTTATGCTTGTACGGGAAAGAGTAAAAACAAGTCCACATACATTTTGAAGTTGTGAACTTCAATGGATGTAAATATAGTATTGATAAAAGCAATAAAATTATGCTGCTTGATTCAAGTATTTGTTTACACTGGACATTATTTTTACTTAATGTGTTAATATCAAGTAAGGTTTTTAAATATGCAACTTAGAGAACTAGTTTGACACAATGGTCAAAGACTAATTACTAAGCTAATCAGATGGATTTTCAGAGTAAAATCTAGTAAATAGTGAAATATAATTAAGGATTTTTTTTCATATTAGAGGGTTCTTGTAACATAATTTCTTTAAGTGAACATGTGAGAACTGGAACAATTTAGGAACTCCTTAATTTATTACTTAATTTGAACTCTATATACCAGCATTTAGAAGTAACTTATAGTTTCATAATTATACTTAATATTTTCAGATGATAGAAGACATGAAGCTATTTTATTTATGAAAATAATATCATCCTTTCTTGAAAGGTGTCATTGTTTCACATGGAGGTAACTAAAGTCCTTCGTGGCGATTCAAATACTTGTTAAAGTTAACTAACTAACTAAATAAATAAATAATAAATAACAATTAGTTCAAATCTAATATCGAAACTAAGTATTCAGGTGAACAGTAAGAATCAGTGAAGATATCTGATTATATGTAATGAGCTCAGAAACAAACTCTTTTTCTTTGAATGGTATGCTGTAGTGAGTTACAAAATGACTGGAATTGCATGTTTATTAATGAGTCATGCAATACAAGGAAAGGATGGCTTTAAGTGGCATTAAATGCATATATCCTTTTATTTGGCCCAATATGTGGAACACGTTTTACTATAAAGTATATCAAAAAAAAGTATACATAATGCTTATGTGCAATTTAAAAAACAACAAATAAATACCACTGCAGTAATTTCATGTTACTGAAATAAATCCAATTAGGTAATGATGTATTATTATTTCTGGCATCACATGATATAGTTTAATTTTGTTTAGCTATTTAAGTTGCAAGAGATATTGCCTGTAAAAAAAAAATAGTACACATAACACACGTATGTTACCAAAAGAAGCACCAGAAAATGTAATCAGGAAAGAGTGAGATTGTTTACCAACAGTGTAACAAAATGTAATGGAAAGAATACAGGAAGATTGTCACTTTTCTGAGCAAACCTTTTTTAACTACTGAAAATGTGATAATGTTACATATCATCAGAAATATAAAATTAAATGAATAAAAGTCAGAAGAAAAAAACAATAAAAAAGTCAAAAGCCAAATAAAAAACACATAATTTTACAACAAATGAATAGTATAACCACACTAAAATCTGGAGGAAAGGATTTGACCATATACTGTTAAAAAATGATTAAAGAAGACAGTTTAGGTGATACAAACAGACTTTATTTAACACTTCATGAAGTATACAGTCTCCTTTTGGAGAACCGCAAAATGGGGTGGAAGGCAGAAGGGTTTTACAGAGTGAAGAATAAAGAACAAGGAATAGAAAAACTGAAAGTATCTGAGTGACTGGGGCCACACAATTAATCTTGTTTAAGGATGAGAAAGCCCAGAATTGGCTTGGTGTTTGGAGATTGACTGACTGTGTTTCTGGCCAAGTGGAGCATCCACAGGGACACAAAAGTTATCTAAGTCTTAGTTTGCTGATATGTCACCTCAGGCAAGAGTGGCTCCATCTTGAGTCTAGAAAGTTATTTCAACAATACATTTGGTCTTGAACAGGTCTTTAGGAGGTGGGTGAAAATAATGGTAAAAGCTGTTTTGTTTTGTTTTCTTTCCTTTTTTAAATATATATTTTATTATTGTAATGGCATGAGTAAAACAATTCTGGAATTGATTTATATGTATATTAGGGTTGTTAAAGAAATAAGTAAATACATTTATGTTATTGGGCACCATGGTCTCACTATGGAAGAAAAAGCATAAAAATACAGAATGGGGGAAGGAAAAGAGAACCCAACTGAGATAAAATAAAATTGAGTGTTATCAATGTGAACACATACTTTCTACCAAATGTAGATATATAATATGTATATATATATATATATATATATATATATATATATATATATATATATATATTTGTATGAGTGTATGTTTTTATGTGATGAGGAAATATAAAGTAATTCTTATCTTTATTTGTAAAACATGTTGCAATTTTCTCTGGGTACTTTCAACATTTTCTTTTTTTAACAGTGAATGAGAGGAATTATTATTTATGTTTTAGTGTTTTTTAAATTCATTTTCCTCCTGTTTGGGATTTTCTGAGATTATTGCCTATTTGGTTAGAAGTCTTTCATTCCTTTTGGAAAATTCTCAGCCATTATCTCTTCAAATATTTCTCATGCTGTTTCATTTTTCTCCTCTCCCACTTGAATGCCAAGTTCAACTATGTTGGGCCATTTGATATTCTCTCAAAATTCTCAGTTGTCCTGATTAGGTTGTAGTCTTAGGTAATATTGAGAAAGAGAATCCAATTGATAATGAAATAATACACCTATAAAAGTGATGTTTTAAAAAATGAAGGGCTGAATGTCCAATTACTGTAGAATCTTTGACAAGGGTTTACTACCTGGCATTTGGTGGAAATGCCAAGTTTATTGCCTTTTGAAAATCAATTTAGCAATTTCTTCTAAAACTCAAAATACACAAAGCCTTTGATCTATCATTCACACTTTTAAGGATTTATTATTAAAAAATAAAAATTCAATACATAAAGTGTGTGCCCAAAGGTATTTTCTGCAGAAAAGTTTGCAATGTAATAAAAGTGGTCAACACATTGTACACTAATCACTAGGGGGATGAGTGAATAAATTATGCTTTAACCACACAGTGGGATGTCATGTAGTCATTTTGAAAGGGAGCAGAATCCTATGGTTCTTCTCTCCCATGTATTCAACCAGGCTTTTGTCTGTAGAAAAACTCTAACCAAAGAATAAGTTTAATCAAAGAAGTGAGAAAATGTAGAAACAAAGGAAAACAGTCAAACAAGACAAATAGCAATACTTTAGTCATTAAACAAAGTCAAGAACCTTTTCTTTATTTCAAGGGCTATAGATAGTATTCTGAGGCCTATCCTTTGAGCTGTCTTTAGATACTGAAACCCCCAGCAGGTGGAAGTTAGCTCCCTGATTACCAGATTGTAGATATGACATAGCTGCCACAATTCTGAGCATTTGCCTCAAAGAAATGAGAACAAACCAACTCTGGAACTGAAGATTAACTGTACTTAAAACAATCAAGATGGTGCTGATCAGACCACCGCATGACCAATTTCAAGATGACTGTCAGAGCTGCCTGTGTTGTTTCTTAATGTTGCACTCTCCCTCTGCCTATAAAAGCTCTGCCTACAGATTGGCAGAAGGGGTAGGAGGCAGTCTGCCTTTGGACAGAAGTTCAGCACCCTCACCCCTTCCCGTTGATGGCTTTGGAAATAAACAACTCTCCTTCCCACCAGCCTTTCCTCTTTACTGGCTTTTGAGTGGTGAGCAGGCTGACCCCCACTTTTGATAACAGTTTTTTGGTGCCCAACATGCGACTGCATTCTTGTGACATCTGGCTCCCCTGGGTTTTCCACAGTAGAGCCACGACCACAGCAATTCACCGGGATGGCTGCAATGAGCCAGCTGCTCATATATATTAAAGATACATAAAGAATTGGTACATATTTTCCTGGCCAGATCAGAAGTAATGAGAAATTATATTTATGAGTTAAGGCGTCATGTAATATTTTATCTTTTTATTTACTATCAATGTCAATACTTTGGTAAGATCTGAGTGTTTCTGTATATTCGCTTCAAAATTTTGCATTATAGTGGAAGAGGAATTACTAAAAAGAAGTCAACGTTTTTTTAATCACAAAATATTCCAAACATTTCAAAGAGAATACAGCCATACTTCTAAAATGCAACATGACTTGTTTTCAAACATAGAGATCATCAGATTTGTCACAGTAAAAGCCATCATGATCAACAATTCTATTTCAGTTCATGTCTATTTGCTTCTGAAAAAAAAAGAAGTAAATAGTTCCATAACAGCTAAATATAGTTTTAAATGACTTTTCTGATTTCCTCTGGAGTGGGAAGAAAAAGAATCTTTCATTATCAAAAAATGTCCTAGCAAGTAGAAACATTCCTTATTTGGTAAAACTCTATGAAATATTGCAACTATCTTATTGTGAACATCAATATTTAATTTTTCTCATAGGTTTTTGCTGTGAGTAAGTGTCCAAGAAACACAATACATCAAGAGCCACTGTAGGAAAAAATAGAGAATTTAGTGACTTAAATAGCAAAAGATATAGAGCTTTGCTTTCATTTCCAACCACACTGATTTCAGTTATTATTTTGTAATTTGTCTTTCCCATCAATTCCAAATTCAGATGATTAAAGACATAAATTTTTAATCCACATATAGTTAATCAGAAGCAGAGTATATTAAATAGCTCAATATTTGCCACAAATATTCAGTGTTTAATACCTTATATACTTTTGAAACTGAACAAAAATGGACTTGTCATACACATCAGAGGATCATTTCTGGCAATATGATACCTATTTTAAATATTTATTCATCTCCTATAAATTGTTTATTCCAGTAGGTTACAAATAGTACCACTTTTCAAAATAAATAAATGAAATAGAGAATTCATAGTTTTGTAAAATATGTGCAGGTGTATCTTTACGATGTACACAGACTTAGCAATGCCTCTATCAGATAAAGATGTACAAAATATAGCATGTTGATTTCTCTGTTTTAAATAGATAATCATTTGAAACTACAGACTGGTCAACAAGGACCATTCTGCATAAAGTATTTCAATCATGATGGCTTTTGTCATTGTTTGCTTGTATTTATCATATTATTAGTGTATCCCCTTTGATTTTTCTCATTATTTATTTATTCTTGGTTATTAAAACACACATTTATTTGTAAATGTATGTGCTGAGATTCATTATGTGAGTATAGAGGTTGAAAAATTAAAAAATCAAGAACACTCAAAGCATAAGATAATATGATATACCTTTAGACTTCATTCTAAGTGTAAGAACAGTCTTTCAGCTTGCTATTCAAATGAAGTCATATTTAATGGTTTGTTTATTAATTCAATTCTAACACATTAAGTGGAACTCCTTAGTTACTCAAGCTTCTATCAGTTTGGGTTAAGGATATTAAAGTATTTTTGAAATTTTTCAGTAATGATCTTGTTTTCAGAGTGTGAAATAATTGTTAACAACCTTTTCCTCTTTATATAATAATGCTGACTTCATGTGTTTCTTCTGACATTTCCAAATGGCCAGATACAGAGATTTTAGGAATCCACTACAAGTTTCTGCTTTGCACACACATTTAAAAGTATGTTGAACAGCATGCATATTATATCACCAGAAAAGATTTTCACATTGAATTCCTTGTTAACAAGAACTATTTGCATCCTTTTAGTCACCTTCTAATTCTGAAATACATATCAATAGATTTTTGATTACTTACTAGATGCAAGACACCTGCTAGGCAACATTTGCTTTTTATTAAACATTGCTAGGCAATTATGTTTGTTAAGGATCTTTTGGCTGTAACAAGAACACCACTTGAAGAGCTTAAAACATAATAAATGTATTACATGTCATAATAAGTAGTCCCTATGTACTGTGATGTGTTTAGAGACTCAAATGCTATAAAAATTCTTAGGTTGCTTTCATCTTTTACTCTAGTTTCTTCAGCTACCTTACTGCCTCATCAAAGCCTAACTATAGTAGTTCTGGGCAACCCATTCTTACACTAAGCATACAGAGGTTTTAAAGTTTTTCCTAGAAATCAGTGTTCCTTATTCACAAGCAGATTTCCACTGGAATCTTAATTGACAGAAGGGAGGAAAATATTTCTTTCTAAGTCAGCCTCTGGCAAAGGAAATGTAATTCATATCATTGGAATAGCCCAAATAAGATTAACCCCTTCTGAGGCTGAATAAAGATTTTACTTCCCTGAGTATTTGGAATCATGGAAGAGAGTAAACATCAAACAGTGTATGCTACAGAGAGTTTAATTATCACAGTCTACAAAAAAGAAAACATAAATTTAAAACAACAAATATTTTCCCCAAGTTTTAATAATTTATAAGTACTATAAACAATTTATAAGTACTATAGCTAGAATTAAGATTATTGAACAAACAAGTCATTTTTAACTAAATACTTCCCTTTATCTTCATTCCAAAGATGTTATCATTCAAAAGATAACATCTATTAATTAAATCAACATATATTTAACAGTCACTAGATCTATAGATAGTTGACGAACTTTCAAAAATTAATAAGATACAAATATCCCATAGTCTGGCACTCAGACATAAATAAGATAATTTATTATTAAGTATGTAGTAGATAAAATGAGTGAAAAGTAACCACGGTATTATGAGTTCAGAGAAGTGGGACAACTAGCAAGAGCTATTCTGTCCTTAGAAAGGAGATAGTTGAGCTGAATAAGGGAAAATCTTCCTACAGAAATAAGTGTAAATGTCTACATTTGCAAAAATAAAATACCTAAAAAATCATCATATTTATATATATTTGATATTACTCAAAAAAGGTAATTTGGCTTTAATTGAAAATGTAAAAATCCAGTTTACTCATGTAATTTCTCAGAAGTAAACAATGTAAATATCAAAAGAAAATGACAAGGAAACTGAAAAAAAAAAAACCATTCTCCCAAGTATACGCTTAATTAACGATACTTCCTAGAAGTGTGTGTTCATTTTAGAAGTATGTTTTTGTTTTTGGTGGTCTTTTTTTCTCTTTCTGTGAAGAGTAGCTGTTACTACCATCAATAGGTAACCCCTTCTTTGAGCATACCCGATTGGAGTAAACTAGTTATTGACACTTTCCAGGTTTACTGGAATATCTCTAGATGTTAGGATAGGATGAGTGGCCAGTAAGGGCCAGAAAAGTAGCCAAATTCTGAGACTATAATCTTTAGAAAACATTCTAGCATTTGTAGTTTTCATTCATAACTTTTAGTCATATAATGTAGAAATGATGGGAATTATTGAAACTCTAAAGAAATAAAATATCCTTTATCAGTGAAAACTCATAATTTTATAAACACTGTTTATTCTTCTGATAGCTGAGGAAAAATATATTCAGTATTATACTAGAAGTTGTAGGGAATTTGAGAAAATGAACATGCACCAAATGGAAAATTTGTAGATTAAAGCTATTTGGCTTTTTATTTTGCTCCCTTGATCTATTTGTTTATTCTTTTGCCATTACCATCCTGTCTTGGCGGCTGTAGCTTTACAATATTCCTTGAATTCAGGTAACATTAGTTCTCCAAATTTGTTATTCTCCTTCAATATTGTGTTGATTATTTTGAGTCTTTTGCCTCTCCATGTGAACTCTAGAATCAACATGTTGATATCCATAAATAACTTGCTGGGATTTTTATTGGAATTGCATTGTATATATAGCTTGAGTTGGGAAGAACTGATATCTTGACCATAGTGAGTTTTCCTATCCATGAGTAATGCAGTGTGTCTCCATTTATTTAGTTCTTCTTTGATTTCATTTATTAAAGTTTTGTACTTTTCCACGTATAGATATCATACATAGTTTGTTAGATTTATATTAAGTATCATGGTTTTTGTGAGTGCTAATGTAAATGGTATTGCATTTTTAATTTCAAATTCTACTTCTTCATTGTTGGTATATAAGAAAGCAGTTGACATTTATGTATTAATCTGGAATCTTTAATCCTTGTTATAATTGTTTACTAGTTCCAAAAATATATTTGTCTATTCTTTCAGATTTTCTACATACACTATCATGTCATCTTCAAAGAAAGACACTTTTGTGTCTTCCTTTCTATACATCTTTTGTTTCCTTTCCTTGACTTTTGAAAATAGCAAGGACTTCTAGTATGATTTTGAAAAGTAGTAGTGAGGGGCTTCCCTGGTGGTGCAGTGGTTGAGAGTCTGCCTGCCGATGCAGGGGACGTGGCTTCGTGCCCCAGTCTGGGAAGATCCCACATGCCACAGAGCGGCTAGGCCCATGAACCATGGCTGCTGAGTCTGCGCATCCAGAGCCTGTGCTCCACAACGGGAGAGGCCACAACAGTGAGAGGCCCGCGTACCGCAAAAAAAAAAAAAAAAAAAAAAAAAAAAAAATAGAAAGTAGTAGTGAGAGGAAACATTCTTACCTTGCACCTGATTTTAGTGGGAATGATTTCAGTTTCTTACCATTAAGTGTGATGTTAGTTGTAGGTTTTTTTGTAAATGTTCTTTATCAAGTTGAAGTTTCCCTCTATTTCTAAATTAATGGAGTTTTTATCATAAAAGGGGGTTGGATTTTCTCAAGTGCCTTTTCTAGATGTATTAATTTGACCATGTGATTTTTCTCTATTGATTTTCTGTTTTTCCTACAAATTATTATATTTCTGGGAATATTGACAGAAATCTTTATATTTTTGTTTCAGAGTGAGGGAAAGCTCAAAAATTGTTTTCAATTTGTGTAAAGAAGACTTTGAATAGAATCTAACTATGTAATAGTAGAAATGTACCTATACAGTTAACATAGTTTATAATATGTCAAATTATTCTCTGTTCTCAGGTGCTCTCATATTTACAACATTTTGGAAAGTCTGTGTCAGAAAGTCACTTTAAAGATTAAGTGTATGGGATTTCCCTGGTGGTGCAGTGGTTAAGAATCCACCTGTCAATGCAGGGCACACAGGGTACACAGATTTGATCCCTGGTCTGGGAAGATTTCACATGCTACGAAGCAACTAAGCCCATGAACCAAAACTACTGAACCTGCACTCTAGAGCTCACGAGCCACAACTACGGAGCCCTAGTGCCACAACTACTGAAGAGCATGCACCTAGAGCCCGTGCTCCAGAACAAGAGAACCCACCTCTATAAGAAGCCAATGCACCACAATGAAGAGTAACCCCCCCGCCACAGCTAGAGAAAGCCTCCATATAGCAACAGAAGCCCAACACAGCCAAAAATAAATAAATAAATGAATTTATTTTAAAAAAAGTATTAAGTGCATGAGATATGAAATTATCCATCATTCAACGTTATATGTAGAAAATATTTTTGGAGAAAAGCTCAGCTGCATTAAGCATTCTTTTCACTGACTTACAGCTTTAGAATTGAAATATGGCATCATTCCTGAGAAGCTTATGCTTTCCTTCTATAATTATTGAAGAATATATATTTGAAATCCCACCTTCTGCTTTAACAGATTCCCTTTGAAATCAATAAAGCATTTTAACAAAAGGGAAAATTCCTATACCTGTTTAAATACCAGAGAAGATTGAAATTTAGGAAGTTAAACATGAAATTTGTTAATAATGTAGATCAGATTGAATTTGAGTAAAGGAGGAGTCCACTGAAATAGAATGTTCTGCTTGAGAAAGAACAACTAGAATAAAACAAAAATAAATATACAAACAACAAACAAATCAATAAATAAAATATCCCTACAGGGCTAGAAAAACAAAAGACAAATATTCTGTATTTCTGAATTATTAGGGCTGAAGTGAGGTTATGCAATAGAGATACATTATAATAAGTGAGGACTGCAACTGTGACTGAGATAAAGCACTATTTTTAGGGATTCCCACTGAGCTGGATATTTCTTTATGTATATATATATTTGGCATGAAATATTACACTAGGCTATAATCCTCAACAGGTGATCATTCCTAAGGAAGGTAGCCCTTTCACAACAAAAGTGGACATAATCCAATGTCAAGATAAAATTCCAGATTTCATTGCAAATAATAAAATAAAATTTAAATAAGTCATTTGGTCCAGAACAATTTATCTCTGAGGACTGTCCCAAACTGTCTTCATTCTTAGTCATTTCCCTTTTCCTTTTCTCTACCAATTACAATATGACTTTAGACACACACACACATATACATAAAATTAGAAATATTTTGTTATTATAAGATACTCATACTACTCATGAAGTGATAATAGAAAGGAAATAGAAGGAAATAGAATAGACAAAATGCAAGAAACAGTTAACAAGGACCTAACCATTCTTAATATGTATGTGCCTAGCAAGAGAACAGCAAACTATGTGAGGCAAAAACTGACAAAACTGAAAGGAGAAATGGACCAATATACTATCATAGCTGGAGACTTCAACACCCCTGTGTCAGAAGTGATCAGACCTAGCAGGCAGAAAACTAGGAAGGACACAGTTGAACTAAGTAACACTATCAATCAATGGGATATAACTGATATCTATAGACTACTTCAACCAACTACAGCAGAATACTTTTTCTTCTCAAACCCACATGGAACATTCACCAAGATAAATCACATTCTGGACCATAAAGCATATCTTAACAAATTTAAAGGAATATGAATTTTACAATGTCTGCTCTCAGACCACAATGGAATTAAACTAGAAATCAATAACAGAAAGATAATTTAAAAAGCTCAAAACACGTGGAGATTAAACAACACACATCTAAATAACATGAGTCAAAGAATACATTTCAAGAGAAAATTTAAAAAAAAATTTGTAACTGAGTGAATATAAAAACACAATTTGTCAAAATCTGTGATATGCAGTGAAAGCAGTACTTAGAGGGAAGTTTATAGAATTGAATGCATATATTAGAAAAGAAAAATGACATAAATCAATAATATAATTATTATTTGAAGGTACATACAATCTTTTAAAGAAAGTTTTCAAGGCTCACTGAATGCATTTTAGTTTCAGTGGGGTAGAGGGGGGAACAGAACTCACTGAGTGAGAGCAAAAATAAAGGAACACTCTATATATTCCATTTTGGCTCATCCAGTCTTCATTCCTAATGGCTAATTGCTTTTCTCCTAATTTGTGTAAACAACTCATTATATGAAAAAATATATGATTCCTAAGTTGTAGGTCATTTTAAGTGGATTTGTTGTACAGCCTGGGTTAATTTCATATTTTCACTTGCTTTCTACTCCATCCTGCCATTCATGGAGATTATCTGCTGAGAGATCGTAGAGTTCAGATGCTTATGAAAGAAAAATGTACTGAAACCTTAATTAAAATAGTTATCACTGATCATTTATGATCAAAGGAGAACAATACCAGATAAGTCTTAGGAGTTTCCTCAAACTTATTTCATAGAAAAATAGTTATACAATTTTACTGCTTCACAGAATAACCTTATGATAGATAGTGGCTGTAACTTGCAGACATTACTTCATCCTAATCAGGATCTTTTCCTACAAAGTACTTTTTAATTGTTTTATTCCCTAGGAAATAAGAGTACATTTCCAGCATTAGATTTTTTTTTGACTCAAATTTCTTCTTCTAACTTTATCTCTCCTAGAGATAAACTGCAGAGTTGTTTTCTCTTTTTTTTTCTGTTCTGCCCTCAATGTTACTTCCTTTCCTTCATCCAATTTTTTAAAATCTCTTTTTCAAGTATCAGCATTTTACAATCAACTTTATCAACACTGGCTGGTTTAAAATCCTAGCTCTTAAATGTCAGGGCTTGTAAAACTTGCTTGGAGAAGACCTAGCTCAATAAAATTCTATCAGTGTTTAATAAATCCTACATGACAATGATAAAAATTCAAAGTGCAATTTTCCCCCTCAATAATTTAACTGTGCTAGCAGGAGACCAGAGCATATTGCACTTTATCATGAATGTTCATTTATATGCGGCTCTGGTTTGTCACATCATAATATCATTACCTGTTAAGATACCATCCTTTCAATTTCAGTAAGAAGAGCAGAACAGACCTACCAATGTTTAATTAATTATTCAGCTTTGCAACAGAGAATTTGTTTTGCTTCTAGCCTGCAGGAGGCTTGCTGGCTAGATGCTCAGCATCAGAAGAGCTGTTTGCTAAGATTGATCTCTGCTTGTCAGCAGATGTTAGCAAGGGGAAGGACAGAGAGGAATATACAGAGAGATAATAAGTGTGGTTGTCAAAACATTTGTCATGTAGGAAGTAACTTCAGTGAGAAAAGTGTTTTACAGTGATCTCAAATGCATATCACAACCTAATTTTGTTCAGGTATTATTTTTGGAAATTTTTTTGGAGAGCAGAAAATGAATTCTTCCAATTACTTAGCAAATTGGGAGAGCACAATTCATTCTCAAAATCAGATAAAAAAACTCATTACATTATTTTTACATGAAAAATCATGTTATGTTAATTAGTAGAAACATAGTTTAGAAATTATTAGCCCAGGAGCATTTTGTAGTATAAACGGAAATAACAACATTAGAATCCCTGGAATTTTCCTTTTCTGACAATTGACTTCAATTTTCCCTGTTTTTCCATCCTCAGTTCTCTTAACTGTGCTCTTTGGCAGTATTTAATCTCTAGAAATATGTTATTTGTGATATTAATTCTCATTATAGTAAATAACTGTATTGACTATTCCTCATTCTTGATTATGTTCTCTTTTATCGTCTTTGCTTAATTTCTAATGTTTTCTTCTGCCACTGCTATTGACTGTTCCTCCACTTTCCCACTCCAAAACTTAGATGTGTCCTAAAGTCCTGTCTTTGTGGCTTTTATTTTCTTTTCATCCTCCCTCCATTAGTGATTCAAGCAGCTTCCCAATTCGACTATCCTAAAGTGATGGCATCCAAATCTGCTTGCTTTATTTCCCACCCTAGGAGGATATAAAATCAGATATTTTTAATAAGCTAAGACTGACTTTGTGAGGTCTCTGAGCAGGATCTGAGGGTGTCTTCTGAAGTGAATGGAAATTTGGCTTTAAGTTTTCTTTCTCAGTGATATGCAGGTAGTCCAAAACCATTTCAAGGTCGATAGACAGAGTACATATCAGTAACAGAAGATGTAATTTTCAATGGTTACAGCCCTATGTATACATGATGATAGTTCTTTAAAGCAGAAAGAGATTTAAGAAATTACCTAATGTGAATACTTAATTTTAAAAAGTATTATACATGGAACAAAATATAGGATATTTATTTATTTATTTAGTTAGTTATGTACTTATTTATTGGTGATTTGTGTTATGTTTTGTTTTTATTTCCCAGGCATTTCAAATATTTTGACATGTTACATCAAATAACTTTCCAAGGATATGTTTCAAAGTGGACACAATGTATCAGATTTCCCCAGCCATTTTTTTAACATCTTTTTGGAGTATAATTGCTTTACAATGCTATGTTACTTTCTGCTGTATAGCAAAGTGAATCAGCTATATGTATACATATATTCCCATATCTCCTTCCTCTTTCATCTCCTTCCACACTCCAAATCACACCCCTCTAGGTGGACACAAAGCACCAAGCTGATTTCCCTGCACTATGCAGCTGCTTTGCACTCAATATCTAATTTACATTTGGTAGTGTATATATGTTCAGGCCACTCTCTCTTCATCCCAGCTTATGCTTCCCCCTACCTGTGTCCTAAAGTCCATTTTCTACGTCTGTGTCTTTATTACTGTCCTGTCCCTAGGTTCTTCATAACCACTTTCATTTTTTTTTAGATTCCATATATATGTGTTAGCATATGGTATTTGTTTTTCTCTTTCTGACTTCACTCTGCATGACAGACTCTAGGTCCATCCACCTCACTACAAATAACTCAAATTCATTTCTTTTTATGGCTGAGTAATATTACATTGTATATATGTGCCACATGTTCTTTATCCATTCATCTGTTGATGGGCACTTAGGTTGCTTCCATGTCCTGGCTATTGTAAAGAGACGTGCAATGCACTTTGTGGTACATGACTCTTTTTGAATTGGTTTTCTCAGGGTATATGCCCAGTAGTGTGATTGCTGGGTCGTATGGTAGTTCTATTTTTTTAGTTTTTAAAGGAACCTCCATACTGTTCTCCATAGTGGCTGTATCAATTTATGTTCTCACCAACAGTGCAAGAGGGTACACTTTTCTCCACACCTTCTCCAGCATTTATTGTTTCTAGATTGTCTGATGATGGTAACTCTGACTGGTGTGAGGTGTTACCACACTGTAGTTTTGATTTGCATTTCTTTAATGATTAGTGATGCTGAGCATCCTTTCATGTGTTTGTTGGCAATCTGTATATCTTCTTTGGAGAAATGTCTATTTATGTTTTCTGCCCATTACTGGAGTGTTTTTTGTTTGTTTGTTTTGTTTTGTTTTTTTGATATTGAGTTGTATGAGCTGCTTGTAAATTTTGGAGATTAATCCTTTGTCAGTTAGTTCACTTGCAAACGTTTTCTCCCATAATGAGAGTTGTCTTTTCATCTTGTTTATGGTTTCCTTTTCTGGGCAAAAGCTTATAAGTTTCATTAGGTTCCATTTGTTTATTTTTGTTTCCATTTCTCTAGGAGGTGGGTCAAAAACTATCTTGCTGTGTTTAATGTCATAAAGTGTTCTCCCTATGTTTTCCTCTAAGAGTTTTATACTCTCTGAACTTAAATTTAGGTCTTTAACCAATTTGGGGGGTCTTTTTTGTGTATGGTGTTAAGGAGTGTTCTAATTTCATTCTTTTATGTGTAGCTGTCAGATTTCCCCAGCACCACTTATTGAAAGGCTATCTTTTCTCCATTGTATATTATTGTCTCCTTTATCAGAGATAAGGTGACCATATGTGAGTGGGTTTATCTCTGGAATTTCTATCCTGTTCTTTTGATCTATATTTCTGTTTTTGTGCCCATATCATACTGTCTTCATTATTGTAGCTTTGTAGTATAGTCTGAAGTCAGGGAGCCTGATTCTTCCAGTTCCATTTTTCTTTCTCAAGATTGCTTTGGCTATTCTGGTCTTTTGTGTTTCCAGACAAATTGTGATAGTTTTTGTTCTAGTTCTGTGAAAAGTGCCCTTGGTCCTTTGATAGGGATTGCACTGAATATGTAGATTGCTTTGGGTAGTATAGTCATTCTCACAATGTTGATTCTTCCAATCCAAGCACATGGTATATCTCTCCATCTGTTTGTATCATCTTTAATTTCTTTCATCAGTGTCTTATAGATTTCTGCATACAGGTCTTTTATCTCCTTCAGTCTGTTTATTCCCAGGTATTTTATTCTTATTGTTGCAAGGGTAAATGAGAGTGTTTCCTTAATTTTTCCTTCAGATTTTTCATCATTAGTACATAGGAATGCAAGAGACTTCTGTGCATTAATTTTGTATCTTGTTACTGTACCAAATTCATTGATTGCTCTAGTAGTTTTCTGGTAGCATCTTTAGGATTCTCTATGGATAGTATCATGTCATCTGCAAACAGTGACATTGTTAATTCTCCTTTTCCGATTTGGATTCCTCTTATTTCTTTTTCTTCTTTGATTTTTGTGGCTAAAACTTCCAAAACTATGTTGAATAATAGTGGTGAGAGTGGGCAACCTTGTCTTGTTCCTGATCTTAGAGGAAATGGTTTCACTTTTTCACCTTTGGGAATGATGTTGGCTGTAGATTTGTCATATATGGCCTTTATTATGTTGAGGAAAGTCCCCTCTGTGCCTACTTTCTGGAGGGTTTTTATCATAAATGAGTGTTGAATTTTGTCAAAAATTTTTTTCTGCATCTAATAAGATTATCATATGAATATTCTCCTTCAATTTGTTAATATGGTGTATCACACTGATTGATTTGCTTATATTGAAGAATACTTGCATTCCTGGGATAAATCATACTTGATCTTGGTGTATGATCCTTTTAAATTTCTGTTGGATTCTCTTTGCTAGTATTTTGTTGAGGATTTTTGCGTCAATGTTCATCAGTGATATTGGTCTGTAGTTTTCTTGTTTTGTGACATCTTTGTCCGGTTTTAGTATCAGGGTGATGGTGGCCTTATAGAATCAGTTTTGGAGTGTTCCTCCCTCTGCTATATTTTGGAAGAGTTGAGAGGATAGGTGTTAACTCTTCTCTAAATGTTTGATAGAATATCCCTGTGAAGCCATCTGGTCCTGGGCTTTTTGTTGTTGTTGTTGGAAGATTTTTAATCACAGCTTTAATTTCAGTGCTTGTGATTGGTCTGTTCATATTTTCTATGCCCTCCTGGTTCAGTTTTGGAAGGTTGTGCTTTTAAAGGAATTTTTCCATTTCTGCTATTTTGTCCATTTTATTGGCATATAGTTCCTTTTAGTAATCTCTCCTGATCCTTTGTATTTCTGCAGTGTCAGTTGTTCCTTCTCCTTTTTCATTTCTAATTCTATTGATTTGAGTCTTCGCCCTTTTGAGAATAGCTGCTTCAGCTTTCTTTTGATTTCCATTTGCATGGAATATCTTTTTCCATACCCTCACTTTCAGTCTGTATGTGTCCCTAGGTCTGAAGTGGGTCTCTTGTAGACAGCATATACACGAGTCTTGTTTTTGTGTCCATTTAGCCAGTCTCTGTCTTTTGGTTGGAGCATTTAATCCATTTACATTTAAGGTAATTATCAATATGTATATTCCTATTACCATTTTCTTAATTGTTTTGGGTTTGTTATTGTAGGTGTTTTCCTTCTCTTGTGTTTCTTGCCTAGAGAAGTTCCTTTAGCATTTGTTGTAAAGCTGGTTTGGTGGTGCTGAATTTTCTTAACTTTTGCTTATCTTTAAAGGTTTTAATTTCTCCATTGAATCTGAATGAGATCCTTGCTGGATAGAGTAATCTTGTTTGTAGGTTTTTCCCTTTCATCACCTTAAATATGCCCTACCACACCCTTCTGCCTTGCAGTGTTTCTGCTGAGAAATCAGCTGTTAACCTTATGGGGATTTGCTTGTATGTTATTTATTGTTTTTCCCTTGCTGCTTTTAACATTTTTTCTTTGTGTTTACTTTCTGATAGTTTGATTAATATGTGTCTTGACGTGTTTCTCCTTAGATTTATCCTGTATGGGACTCTCTGCACTTCCAGGACTTGATTGCCTATTTCCTTTCCCATGTTAGAGAAGTATTCAACTATAATCTCTTCAAATATTTTCTCAGTCCCTTTCTTTTTCTCTTCTTCGTCTGGGACCCCTATAACTCGGATTTTGGTGCATTTAATGTTGTCCCAAATGTCTCTGAGTCTGTCCTCAATTCTTTTCATTCTTTTTTCTTTATTCTGCTCTGTGGTAGTTTTTTCCACTATCTTATCTTCCAGGTCAGTTATCCATTCTTCTGCCTCAGTTATTCTGCTCTTTATTCCTTCTAGATAATTTTTATTTCATTTAGTGTGTTGTTCATCATCGTCTGTTTGTTCTTTAGTTCTTATATGTCCTTGTTAAACATTTCTTGAATTTTCTCCATTCAATTTTCAAGATTTTGGATCATCTTTACTATCATTACTCTGAATTCTTTTTTAGGTAGACTCCCTATTTCTTCTTCATTTATTTGGTCTGTTGGGTTTTTACCTTGCTCCTTCATCTGCTGTGTATTTAGCTGTCTTCTCATTTTGCCTAACTTACTGCATTTGGCATCCCCTTTTTGCAGGCTGCAGGTTCATAGTTCCCATTGTTTTTGGCATCTGGCCCCAGTGGGTAAGTTTGGTGCAGTGGGTTGTGTAGGCTTCCTGGTAGAGGGAACTGGTGCCTGTGTTCTGGTGGATGAAGCTGGGTCTTGTCTTTCTGGTGGGCAGGACTGCATCCACTAGTGTGTTTTGGGGTGTCTGTGACATTATGATTTTTGGCAGCCTCTCTGTTAATGGGTGGGGTTGTGTTCTTATCTTACTAGTTGTTTGGTAGGGTGTGTCCAGCACTGTAGCTTCCCGGTTGTTGAGTGGAGCTGGGTCTTAGAGTTGGGATGGAGTTCTCTTGGAGAGCTTTTGCCATTTGATATTACATTGGGCCTGGAGGTCTCTGGTGGTCCAATGTCCTGACTCAGCTCTCCCACCTAAGAGGCTCAGGCACAACACCCAGCTGGAGCTCCAAGACCCTATCAGCCACACATCTTTTGGGAATTCTGAGGTCTTCTGCCATCATTCAGTAGATGTTTTGTAGGAGGTGTTCCACATGTAGATACATTTTTGATTTATTTGTGGGGAGGAAGGTGATCTCCATGTCTTCTCCTCTGCCATCTTGAAGGTCCCCTCCTTAGCCATTTTGATCTTTGTACCAATTTTCATTTTATAAAAAGTTGAAATGTAATTGATTTACAATGTTATGTTAATTTTAGGTATACAGCACAGAGATTCAGTTATACATATATATATATATTCTTTTTCAGATTCTTTTCCCTTATAGGTTATTATAAAATATCAAGTATAGTTCCTGTACTATACAGTAGGTCCTTGTTGGTTATCAGTTATATATTGTACTGTGTATATATTAATCTCATCCTATCCCTCTCCCTTTCCCATTTATAACTATATTAATATATTTGTTTTCTTTTTCTCATTTTTTTCTTAATTCTCATTTCAGAATACTTTAAACATATTTCTTAATTATTTATTCTCTACCATTTCTGTGTTTTGTTTTTTGTTTGTTTGTTTGTTTGTTTTCTCCTTCTGGAATGTGTATTCTGGATTTTTTTAATGTCTTTTATTATTAATATTTTGTTTTTAATCCTGTGTCTGTCATAATAAGGTAGACTGTAATGTAGATATAAATCTGAAATTTTCAGCAGTTTAAAGCTTCTATTTTTCTATTGAGTTCCAGAATCTCTTACTTAGTTTCTCTAATGGCCTGCTATATCTTTCCTGAATCCTTGAATTTCTGATTTGAATTAATTAATATATTCAATGGTAATTTTCTGATGAGTATTGCTTTATAATGTATTTTTATAATATCTACTAAGAAGATTCTTTATTCCAAAAAATAGCTAGACTTTGATAAGGATAGGATTTCTAGCATTGCAACTTAAACTACTCCCATTCCCCATCTCTGTGATAGCCTTGAAAACAGCTGCCTTAAAACAGTAACTGTAAATGCCAGAAGCCTTGCACCACTAGAGGAAAACAGACCTAGTGTGGAGCTTTTAAAAATGCCCCATTGCAATATTATTGTCACTATTTTACTTTGTTGGGATCTCCCCCAGAAAAGCCACATTTTGCAGGGCATTGTCTCATTCTCATCTGACTCAGAACTTACTCTTTCAGAAAAGCTTGATCCACAGGGTGTTTGTTGAAAATACTTAGAAACAATTGTTCAACACTAGATGCTGCTTAAGGATGCAATATGAATATGGACAAACAAGATACAAACAAAAAATTAAAAGGAAGATTTGAGAAAGGAGATGTTGTTAGAGGACTTTGAAAAGGACATATTCCTGGTGATGTTGAAGGCTGTGTGTATGCCCAGGTGGGGAACAAAACAAACAAAACTCCTTGAGAAGGCATCAGGTAGTCAACTTTTACTAACATTGAAGCCCTATATAAGGAGGAAGTAAGACTCTGATATATGTTTAAACTGCTTGAGTTTTTAAGGCATTCTCTATTAAGGAATTATCTATCTATCTATCTATCTATCTATCTATATCTATACCTATATCTATATGTATATCTATATCTATATATCTATATATATATATATATATATATATATATATATAATCCCTTTGGTAAATTAGTGAATATTTACTGGCTGAAGTCACTTAGGAAAATTATCTGATCCATTGGACAATCATTGACTGACCATAAAAGTAGGCTGACCCAAGGGTAACCGTAAGAATCCAGATTTAAAAGGAAGAAAGAGAAACAGAGGGACAGAGAGAGAGCATGTGCAGAGACTTCAGCAGCAAAGCATAGCAACATTAAAAATCTACAATAAGGGATGGAAGATCTGATTATAGAGTTGCTATATTATATTATCCAAAATAATACAGTTTTCTCTGATATTCAGTATGAAGCATGTTTTCTTCACAAACACACAATCACATTTAAAAAGTGGAATTTTATTATTTTGGCTATGTGCATAGAAAATTTCAACACTAACTGAAATTTTAGTATTTGAATGAAGGGAGACATGAAAGTCATATTTTCCATTATGAAATCTGTAAATCATGGGTTCATAATGCAACATATAAGAAACTCTGCTTTCTGCAAAGACGTAAAAGCTGTAAAATGTGCATCTGTCTATGATCTAACATACAGGAAGAAAAAAGATGCTGAGAAACAATAAACTTTAGAGCTGTGTGTAAATAATGGTTTCAGAGTACCATATGTTTACACTGATTACATTTTATATTAAAATCAAATATCTTCCATAACTGTTAGTGTCATAAGACATTTGTCTGACTACAGAATTTAATGGCTATAATAGTTTTTTAAAGCTATGAATAGACAAAAAAAGAATAAATTTATTTAAGCTTTAAACATGTTTGAAGTCTTAAATCCTGTTCTCTACCCAATTACTTTTGTTATTACTTTTATTTTCTCCTTGAGTGAACAATTCTAGAAAGTATGCTATTTCACTGGTTATGGCATCAGGATATGAACCAGTTTATGAAGTGCAGAGGCATAGACCCATTTATGGAGCATGAAAAAGTGCTGTTATTTATTCTATTGTATAAATATATCATAGTGCATAAAATTTAGAAGTGGTGATAACTCAGAAATACTTTATTCATCAATTTACTGATCTAGAGTTCCTTTACAATAATTTCAAACTATCACCCTCTCCTCATGATCCTATTCTCAACACAACCTAAAGACATATATAATAAGGGAATAAATAAAATATTAATCTTATTTAAATAATATATTCAACTACCTCTGTTTTTAAAAGTCTTGATCATTGCACTCTTGTCTAAAAATGCTTCAGTAACTCCATATTTTAAGAAAATAATACATTAAGAATAAAACAGTCTTTTGCTATATAAGGCATTTTACGTTATGCATCTTTGTTCTAATTTTAGCTCTTTTTCCCGGATATTTTATTTAAACTGAATTGTTCATTCTTAATTAATCCTTTATCTCAAACACCATATTCTTATCTACATGGATGGGTGTCTTTAGAGTTATCCTGATCTGGTTTTCAGATTGCTATGTATCCTTCATATTACAATTCAAATAAAAGTTTCTACAAGAGGTTATCTTCAGCATCCTCAAACAGATACAACATCTTTAGGATACCATGTAATACTTTGCTTCTCTCTTACGTTTTATGCTATAAAAATTATAGAAGAAACTAGATGACTTGAAAGCAAAGCTAGATATTTTCTACTTTAAAAAACAATTTGCTGCCTAGAGGGGTGGGATAGGGAGGGTGGGAAGGAGACACAAGAGGGAGAGGATATGGAGATATATGTATACATATAGCTGATTCACTTGGTTATACAGCAGAAACTAACACAACATTGTAAAGCAATTATACACCTTTAAAGATGTTAAAAAAAACAAAAAAAACAATTTGAAAACATTAAAAAATAGATATTCAATAAATATGTCTAGATTAAATTGAATTGCATCCACTGTGAACAAGAGAAACTATTAGTGTTAACAACTATTGAACTAATTCTGTGTGTCAATATTACACAGTATTCAGGGAATATGTTGTGACTATTGTAATTTTTCCCTACTGTTTAGTAAATCTCCTTATATTACATTTTCCCCCAGGGTTTAACACATTTATATGTTTTACAGTTGTATAATCCCACCATTTAAATGTCAATAACCTTCTCTTTCTAGAGTGACCATATAACAAGCCTAAACTGAGCCTGTTTTACTTGAGCCTAAATTGTTTGTCGCTGTTAATCGAAACTCTGATAATTACTGGACAATTAGTGGAATGTAGTTTGCTGGAACCCTAATCCAAGAAAGAAAAATCTTCTGAGAATTAACAAATATTAAAATAAAGGTGAATTAGGTAAGCCAACTTGGTACAATAATACTGACTCATAAAACAAAGGAGAGATGCATATTTGAATTTGCCAGTGTACCTGTCATTGATCTTATCTTCAAGATCAGCTCTGGTGGACTTGTATCTGACTGCTAGGGTGAGAAGTAGGAGTCAGTAAAAAACAAACAAACAAACCAAAACTTAAATACCTATGAAATATTCAGCATGAAACACAAAATTGCTTTGAGAACAATGGAATATTCTAATGCACATAAAGAAAATTAGGATTCTTCTTATTTAACATCGAAATCAAGGCAAATCAAAATCTACACGTGGGTGCCTTTCTGAGCCAGTTTGGGTTTCTATAACAAAAATATCAAAGACTAGGTAGATTATAAACAGAAATTTATTTCTCACAATTATGGAAACTGAGAATTTCAAGGTCAAGTCACCAGAACATTCTATTTCTGGTGAGATTTCACTGCTTTGTTCACTGCCATCTTTTTCAGTGTCCTCGCATAGTTAAAAATGCTAAAACCCAGGTCTCTTACATCTTGCTCCTCTCCCATATTTTCCATCATTATGTGTTCAATGTAATTGATTATATTCTAAGTAAATATTGATTCATGTTATAATTCGTCATTTCCCAAGCCCACTACAACAAAAGTAGCCATATAATCAATCTATTCTCTTGACATTTATGACTAGATGGTATCAAAGGCTAATTACAGTGTATATATTTTGAACTCATAATATTACTTGGCATTGTTTTAAACAACACTGACTCAAAAAAAATCTCCTTATTCTTTGCAAAATTACATCTTAGATGCCAATTTGGGTATTATAGATATTTGTCAAGTAGAAACTAAATGTTTATAAGTAAGTTATGAAAAGCAAAGAGAAAATAATGAATAATAGAATACCATAAGGTAAGACAAAGAAATTAATTATCCCTATAGAAAAATGAAATAAATACATTTAATTGGATCTAGAGAAAAGAAATGATTGGATCTAGAAGGACAATAACAAAAAAGGAATATTTCAAATTGCTATGGATCAACATTCCTCTAAAAACTTATAATAATTTTTCATTATTATCATGACAAAAGATAAATCAAGGAAGAGATTACATCACTGCAAAATGAAGTGAGATAGGAGATAGCTAAAGATAATAAAACACCAAAATATTAAAGTGAATATTTCTTTAATATATTTACAAAAATCATTAGACTGAATTGCTTCCTCTGTTACTAACTCTCCCATGGTCTGTTAAATACATGATCCAATTTGCCTTCAGTAGATTTGATGAAAATAAAATTTAGAATCAATATAATTATTTTTCAATCATATTTTACTACATATTTCACCTCTTAAAAATGTAAAAGTTAAAATGTAAAGACAGACTTTGTCAAAGCTGTAGGCTCAGTCTCTAAGGCTGTCAATGCAGGTAATGTGGTTTGAATAACTAATCTGTGATCTGTGGTAAGCCGACTAATGGCACCCCAAAAAGATATCTATGACTTAATTCCATACTCGAATACTAGGTCACCTTACATGGTAAAAAGGGAGTTTGCAGATGTGAATATAGTTAAGGATCTTGAATTGTAGAGAAAGCCCAGATTTTCCAGGTGGGCCTAATCTAATCACCTAAATCCTGAAAAGCTGAAAACTATTCCTTGCTGTAATCATAGAGAGATGTGGAAATGTAAGAAAGATACACTGTGAAAGGAATTGCCCTGCTGTTTCTGGTTGTGAAGATGAAGGAAGGTAGCCATGAGCTAAGGAATGTGGCAATCTCCAGAATCTGGAAATAGTCCTCAGTCTACAGTCAGTGAGAAAATGAGGATCTCAGTCCTATAATTTTGGGAATTGAATTCTCCCAAAAACCCAAATAAGCAGGAAAACAGATCATCTCCTATAGTGTACAGAAAAGAATGGAAGCTAATGGCCCTGGGTTTTAGCATAGTGAGATGCATTTCAGAATTCTGACCTACAGAACAGTTCAATAATAAATTTGTGTTTTTTAAGTCACTAAATTTTGGTCATTTGTTACAGCAGCAATAAAAACACTAATACATGACCTCAAGAAAAAGAGAACATCAAACCTTGCTGGGTTTTTCTTTCTAAAGCTTTTAGTAATTTTTTTCAATAAAATGTGATATATGTGTATGATGGAAAATAAGGAACATACAGAAATGTTTACACAAGGATAAAAAAAAATCATCCCTTACTCCACTACTCAGAGATAATCAGAGGTAAAAGTGTAGCTTGAAAGTGTCTCTGTCTCTCTCTCTCTCTCACACACACACATCCACATAGAAACAGACACAACACAAATATAAATTGTTCTTTTAACATTGTGTATATTGAGAACTAGGCAATGGGTTTGTAACAGCTTAAGAAAGGAAAACATTTGAAAACTAGTTATAAGTATGATAGGACATGTAGAGGAAATCATCTCCAACAATTTATTGTTTGGGAAAGATTTCAAGGGAAATTGGCCTGGTATGTGTGAAGAATGGGTAAGTAAGTAGAGGAATCAGAATATGCAAAGCCCTGGAGTGAGAAAGACTATAACACAATAAAATGGAAATAGGACATTATGGCAGTTCCAGCAAAGGAGTTGCAGGATTGTCAAAGGTCAGGCTCTGGTAAGGACATTGAACTTTATCCTAAGGACCATGGAGAGTCATTGACTAGTACATTGGGTTATTTCAGTGTATTTTAAATGTAGAATCAATTTATAACATGTAGAATGCTGTACAGGAGCATGAAAAGACCTGTGAAATTTTGCAGCTCTCCAGATAAGTTTGGTAACTTGTAGAAGATCATGGCAGTGGTAGGGACATTTAGTGTTTAGACTCTAGGTAAGTTGTATAGTGAAAGAAATAATAAAAAGAAGAAAGGAGTAGACAGAAAATGGAGTGATGAGTGGAGGTGTAGTAACTACAAAGAACAGCTCTAAGAAATCCATAACATATATTTCTTGAAAGATTCTTTTTATCTTTGAAATGCCAGAATTTTATTTGCACAGTAAGTAGCTTTATGTTTGTGTCTATTAGTTTAACCTGGTTTGCAATCACCCTTTTGATATACTGATTTAGACCTTCTGATGTCTCCTCCACAGCTCATGAGTTATTATTTTTTTGGTCTTTGTTTTTTGCTTTGGTCACTTCATTCTACAATGTTTTTTAGGAAGAACACTCATCTGTATATTATCTGTCCTCTGTGTCTATCACCTTCCCTATCTTCATTTCCATTTTTTTTCTCTTACTGCTGCATTCTGAAAGTTTGTACACACTTAACTGATTCAACTTTCCACAATATTAACACCATAATGTATTGCTCCTCATTAATTTATAATCTTATAATCTCAATTTCTATGCCTTTATTACATTTTTTCTTTTTTTTTATTTACTAGAAATAATGGCTTTTGAATTATTATTGAAGTCACAAACTCCTGAATTCTGCCAAAGGTGAATATTTTCCAAAGTATCTTTTTGCTATCTTCATGACATTTCTTCTTATTGAAAATATTATCAAAAGTTCCTGATTGATTTTTTTGAGAGTAAGGGCAATTAATCCATCACCTATTAATGAAGACATGTCCATCTAGTACACTCTTTCTTTTCTTCTTCTTTTTTTTGGCTGCATTTGGTCTTTGTTGCCACATGCGGGCTATCTCTAGATGTGGTGAGCGGGGACTACGCTTTGTTGCAGTGTGCAGGCTTCTCATTGCGGTGGCTTCTCTTGTGACGGAGCATGGGCTCTAGTCATGTGGGCTTCAGTAGTTGTGGCACGTGGGATTAGTTGCTCTGTGGCATGTGAGATCATCCCAGACCAGTGCTTGAGCTCATGTCCCCTGCACTGGCAGGCAGATTCTTAACCACTGAGCCACCAAGGAAGTCCTAGTACAAGTTTTTGATGAGGAGTAAAGTTTCTGGATTTCCTTTGGATCCCACAATATATGCATCTTGTGGGAATCTTCCAATCAGATCTTAATCTGGCTAGATGATAAATGTAAATTTCCATTAGCATACAGGATCATAACAGCAGTGGAGGTGGGAAGGAAACCAAAACTATGGGCTTTCTCACCCACTTTTTCACCATTCCTCCCATTTCCATATATCTCCTTGTTATATCTGGGCAGGTTTTTTTTTTTTTTTTTCCTTTCTACTTGGTTCTACCTTTATGCATGCACAAACTGTACCTGTAGCTGCTGCTGAGAGAGCTTGAGTAATACAATCATGTATTGTTGATGTTCAAGACATGCCACTAGGGTCAATAAAATGATTACAGATACAGCAATTCTTAATATTGAGAAAGACACATACACATATTTTCTGTTGAAAATCCAAAGTAAATCTCTTGCTGCCTTCTACCACTCTTGTTCTATAAATATGTATTTTGTGACTTTTTATTTAATTTTATATGATTTTATTCAATTATAATATAATTATATATTTTTATTTATTATAAATTCCATCTGATATTTATTTTACAGCATAACACATCAATTATTCCAACACTATTTATTAAATATTTCAAATATCTCTACAGTTTTTTTTTTAATTTTTATTTATTTTTCTTTTTTGCAGTATGCGGGCCTCTCACTGCTGTGGCCTCTCCCATTGTGGAGCGCAGGCTTCAGACGCGCAGGCTCAGTGGCCATGGCTCATGGGCCCATCTGCTCCATGGCATGTGGGATCTTCCCGGACCGGGGCACGAACCCGTGTCTCCTGCATTGGCAGGCAGACTCTCAACCACAGCGACACCAGGGAAGCCCCCCCACTACAGTTTTAATACAATCTTTATTAAAATAGGAAAAGTCTGCCACTATGTTATTCACAAATTTTTTCTACATAGTCCTTTTTGAGCTATACATAAATAATACATTTCCATTCAATTTGGGGGAAAGTATAGGAGTTGTATTGGTGGGATTTCATGAATGATAGATGTCCCAAGTATAACATAATGAATTAGAAATGAATATATATTCTGGATTTTTGATTCGTATTTTTATCTATTTATCTGTCATGGAACGAGTGCCCACATTTTAAAATTATTTCAGTATTATAAAGAAGTTCAATGTCTGGAAATGCAAAACTTCCCCCCAAGTCTGGCCAATCTCTTCTTACTGTGTGTCAGCTAGTAACTTTCAAAATAATATTCATAATAATTTTCTCAATTTTGCCAAAAAATAATTATGTAGTTTGATTGTGAGCTTACTATATTTATATATCAATTTTCAGAGAACTAACATATTTTAAATATTTACTACTTCCCTCAAGGGACATTATATATCCTCCATTTATTTAGAATTTATCTTTTACATATAATTAAAGTTTTATAGTTTTTAAAGGCCCTGCATTATTTAAAATTATATTTAGTAGCAAGTGCAAATTTCTACCTATACTCTATATAAAATAATATATAACAAAAGTCACATAAGAATGAAATGATTCTTAAAAGCATATTTTTCTATCATTTTACTCCACTTACACCAATAATGAAAAACACACACTGTATTCCATTATGATAGGCAACATATATATATATATATATATATATATATATATATATATATATATATATATTAAAAGGAAGGCAGTTGACTTGGAAATCATATTTACTTGTTAACAACAAGTAACAATGAAAAATAATATAAATTTGAAGCTCTTTTCCCCCATTAAAATAGAACAAGCTTCCATCATGTTATAATTGTTTTCAATAGAGTCTTATTTTTTAAATAAACATAAATATTTTATTCAACAAGGGAAAAAGGATAGGAGTGATTATTCACATGAATTCATAAATAAAATATTTTTCAACTATAAGAGAGTGTACCAGTAATTAAAATCAATTTGTCTTCATTAAGGACCAAGTAACTAAGATAATTATTTTTCTCACACAATATAAGATCAAAAGAGTATTGGCTTCAATAAAGGATACAAGCTATACTTCTGAAATTTTCTCTCAGTAATTATATGAATGGATTAGGGAAAAATGTCACATTCCATCTCACTTTGCAGTTACAAAGTAGTACAATGCTAGGCACAAATCTTCTCAATAATGGTTGAGAGAATTGACAATTTGTTCCTCATGTTTTGCTTCTCTTCTATTATAAAGTATTTGAACAAGATAATCCATGTTTAAGATTCCATTGAGTTATAAGACCATGTTTCTATTTGGCAAAATTAATATACATTATGGTGATATTATTTTGGAATTTGTGAGAATTTCAAGAGTTTTCTTAAAAGGTTATTTTTAAGGAATTTTATAGCAGTTTATTTCCTATCTTCTATCCTAATAAGTGATTTTCTACCCTAGTCTCTAGCAACTGAAAATTAATGACAAGCTTATATTTAAAGGTACACAACATAATAATAATGGCCATAATTTGTTTAACAAATATTTTGTAGAAGAGACAATGACAGACCCTCAAATATATTATTTAATTTCATTATGTTCATTTTACAAATGAGAAACATGAGATACAACAAAATCAAAAACCTTACCAATGGCCTCTCACCTAGTGATTGACAAAGCCTGAATTCAAGCCCTATTTCTGTTCTTCATGATACAGTCTCTCTGCAGGGTTATATTTTTAATTACCTCTTTCAGAGATGTAATAAGACTACCCCTCCCAGCCAGAAGCCTTTTAAAATTTGTCAAAGCAATGCTTCTTAAGTGTAATGAGACCTTGCTTTATAGTTTCTGATATCTATCTACATATATAAGCCTCTTTGTTATTTATCAATTTTCTGTAATAGTCCATAGCAAGAAGGGAGAGGCATGTAAAGTAAGTTTCAAAGAAGAACTTGCCCTTGGTGCAATCATTAAACCTGATATAAGTGGGATGTTAAGGTTATTTTATAGCTCCATTTGAATTTTTTTTTTTTTTTGGTACTTTGGAAAGATAGAGGAACTGCACGTGAACAGAATTCATCTTATGCTTTCCTACTGTGAGTGCATATTTGCATAAACAGATTCTCCTCTTGCAGAGCAGAAATGTGAAAGATCATTGTTTGGGGTTTTCTCAACCTTCTTTATCTTAACATAAGATGTCAGAAGAATATGTTGAGGGTGATCATCTGCCACAAATGTTTAAATGCACATTATTGTATGTGTGTATATATATTGAGAGAAGCTTTGTTTTTTCCAGCAAAGGCAACAGGGAAGTTCTAAAAGCCTTGATATTATGGAATGATTTATTCTAACTATACAAAACCCAGGTTATTACAAGAAGTCTGTTTACTAGAAGATCATTTAGGACATGCTCCTATCTTTTAATTCACACATCTCTACAGAACAACAGACTTTCTTTATGTGTGAATTGAGCACTGCAGAAGTAATTGCAAAGTGAGTGCACAGAAGTCAAGCCCCATCATTAGCTTTCCTAATCAAATAAAATTTTCAAAAACTGAACCCCCCAGTGATTCTGCCCTTCTTTCTCAGCCCCATCAGAGTGCTGCTCACGACCACAAATATCTCCTTTTAGTGCAGGTTCACATGCTAGCTCCAGTCAGGGACATGTGCACATAAGTTTTACTCTGCTGTTAATATATGAGGCTTAGGGAACCTTCAAGATGGAGGAAGAGTAAGACGTGGAGATCATCTTCTTCCACACAAATAAATCAGAAATACATCTACATGGGGAACAACTACTACAGAACACCTACTGAATGCTGGCAGAAGACCCCAGACTTCTCAAAAGGCAAGAAACTCCCCCATGTACCTTGGTAGGACAAAAGAAAAAATAGTAGACAGAGACAAAAGAATAGGGACGGGACCTACACCACTGGGAGAGAGCTGTGAAAGAGGAAAGGTTTCCACACACTAGAAGCCCCTTTGTGGGCAGAGACTGTGGGTGGTGGAAGGGAGCTTTGGGGCTGTGAAGGAGAGCACAGCAACAGGGATGCGGAGGGCAAAGCAGAGAGATTCCTGCACAGAGGATTGGAGCCAACCAGCACTCATCAGCCTGAGAGGCTTGTCTGCTCACGTGCTAGGGTGGGCGGGAGCTGGGAGCTGAGGCTCAGGTTTCGGAGGTCAGACCCCAGGGAGAGGACTGGGGTTAGATACGTGAACACAGACAGAAGGGGGCTAGTGCACCACAGTTAGCCAAGAGGGAGTCTGGGAAAATGTCTGGAACTGCCTAAGAGGCAAGAGACCATCGTTTCTGGGTGCACGAGGAGAAGGGATTCAGAGCACTGCCTAAACGAGCTCCAGAGAGGGGAACAGCACAGACCCCAGAGACGGGCATGAAACGCTAAGGCTGCTACTGCAGACACCAAGAAACCTGTGTGCAAGCACAGGTCACTATCCACACCTTTCCTCCCAGGAGCCTGTGCAGCCCGCCACTGCCAGGGTCCTGTGATCCAGGGACAACTTCCCCAGGAGAACTCACAGTGCGCCTCAGGCTGGTGAAACGTCAAGCCGGCCTCTGCCACCGCAGGCTCCCAGGGCACTCTGTACCTCTCCATCCCCCCGGCATGAGCAAGCCAGAGTGTCCTAATCAGCTTCTACTTTAACCCATTCCTGTCTGAGCAAAGAACAGACTCCCTCAGGCGACCTACAAGCAGAGGCAGGGACAAATCCAAAGCTGAACCCCAGGAGCTGTGGGAACAAAGAAGAGAAAGCGAAATCTCTCCCAGCAGCCTCAAGAGCAGCAGATTAAAACTCCACAATCAACTTGATGTGCACTGCATCTTTGGAATACCTGAATAGACAACAAATCATCCCAAATTGAGGCAGTAGACTTTTGGAACAACAGTATATATATATATATATATATATATATATATATATATATATATATATATATATATTTTCCCCTTATCTCTTTTTGTGAGTGTGTATGTGTATGCTTCTTTGTGTGACATTTTTCAGTATAGCTTTGCTTTTACCATTTGTCCTAGGGTTCTGTCTGTCCATTTCCTTTATTCTTTTTTTTTCTTTTTTTTATTATAGGTTTTAGCCCTAATTATCATTGGTGGATTTGATTTTTGGTTTTGTTGCTCTCTTCTTTCTTTCTTTTATTTTTTCTATTTTTGATTACTTTTTTTAATTTTTAACATTTTTTATTCTTTATTTAAATAACTTTATTTTATGTCTTCTTTCTTTTCTTCTTTTTTTTCTCCTTTTTCTTCTGAGCCCTGTGCCTGAGAGGGTCTTGGTGCTCCAGCCAGGTGTCAGGCTTGTGCCTCTGAGGTGGGAGATCTGAGTTCAGGACATTGGTCCAGAAGAGACCTCCCAGCTCCATGTAATATCAAACAGATAAACACTTCCAGAGATCTCCATCTTAATGCTAAGACCCAGCTAAACTCAAGGAACAGCAAGCTACAGTGCTGGACACCCTATGCCAAACAACTAGCAAGACAAGAACACAACACTACCCATTAGCAGAGAGACTGCCTAAAATCATAATAAGGTCACAGACACCCCAAAACACATTACTGGACACGGTCCTGCCCACCAGAAAGACAAGATCATGACTTATCCACCAGAACACAGGCACTAGTCCCCTCCACCAGGAAGCCTACACAACCCACTGAACAAACATTAGCCACTCAGAGCAGACACCAAAATCAACAGGAACTATGAACCTGCAGCTTGCAAAAAGGAGACCACAAACACAGTAAGTTAAGCAAAATGAGAAGACAGAGAAACACACAACAGATGAAGGAGCAAGGTAAAAACCCACCAGACCAAACAAATGAAGAGGAAATAGGCAGTCAACCTGAAAAAGAATTCACAGGAATGATAGTAAAGATGGTCCAAAATCATGGAAATAGAACGGAGAAAATACAAGAAACATTTAACAAGGACCTAGAAGGGCTAAAGAGCAAACAATGATGAACAGAACAATAAATGAAATTAAAAATTCTCTAGAAGGAATCAATAGCAGAATAACTGAGAAAAAAGAACGGAAAAGTGACCTCAAAGATAAAATATTTGAAATAACTACTGCACAGCAGAATAAAGAAAAAAGAATGAAAATAATTGAGGGAAGTCTCAGAGAGCACTGGGACAATATTAAACACACCAACATTTGAACTATAGGGGTCCCAGAAGAAGAAGGGGGGAAAAAAAAGGGACTGGGAAAATATTTGAAGAGATTATAATTGAAAACTTCCCTAATTTGGGAAAGGAAACAGTGAATGAAGTCCAGGAAGCACAGAAAGTCCCATACAGGAAAATTCAAGGAGAAACACAACAAGACACATATTAATCAAATTATCAAAAGTTAAATACAAAGAAAAAAATATTAAAAGCAGCAAGGGAAAAACAAATAACATACAAGAGAATCCCCATAAGGTTAACAGCTGATCTTTCAGCAGAAACTCTGCTAGCCAGAAGGGAGTGGCAAGAAATATTTAAAGTGATGAAAGAGATAAACTTACAACCCAGATTACTCTACCCAGCAAGAATCTCATTCAGATTCGAAGGAGAAATTAAATACAGACAAGCAAAAGTTAAGATAATTCAGCACCACCAAACCAGCTTTACAACAAATGCTAAACAAACTTCTCTAAGCAGAAAACACGAGAGAAGGAAAATACCTACAATAACAACTCCCAAACAATTAAGAATATGGTAATAAGAATATAATATCAATAATTACCTTAAATATAACTGGATTAAATGCTCCCACCAAAACACATAGACTAGCTGAATGGTTAGAAAAACAATACCCATATATATGCTGTCTTCCAGAGATGCACTTCAGAGCTAGGGACACATACAGACTGAAAGTGAGGAGATGGAAAAAGATATTCCTAGCAATTGGAAATCAAAAGAAAGCTGGAGAAGCAATTCTCTTAAGAGACAAAATAGACTTTAAAATAAAGACTATTACAAAAGACAAAGAAGGACACTACATAGTGATCAAGGGATCAATTTAAGAAGAATATATAACAATTGTAAATATTTATGCACCCAACATAGGGGCACCGCACTACACAAGGCAAATGGTAACAGCCATAAAAGGGGAAATCGACCGTAACACAATCATAGTAGTTGACATTAATAGCCCACTTTCACCAATGGACAGATCATCCAAAATAAAAATAAATAAAGAAACACAAGCTTTAAATGATACATTAAACAGAATGGACTTAATGGATATTTATAGGACATTCCATCCAAAAACAACAGAATACACTTTCTTCTCAAGTGCTCATGGAACATTTTCGAGGAGAAATCATACCTTGGGTCACAAATCAAGCCTCAGTAAATTTAAGAAAACAGAAATCATAAAAATTATCTTTTCTGACCACTACACTATGAGACTAGATATTAATTACAGGAAAAAAATGTAAAAATTACAAACATGGAGGCTAAACAATACACTACTAAATAACCAAGAGATCACTGAAGAAATCAAAGAGGAATTCAAAAATTACCTAGAAACAAATGACAATGAAAACACGACAACCCAAAACCAATGGGATGCAGCAAAAGCAGCTGTAAGAGGGAAGTTGATAGCAATATAATCCTTCCTCAGGAAACAAGAAACATCTCAAATAAAAAACCTAACCTCACACCTAAAGCAATTAGAGAAAGAAGAACAAAAAATCTCCAAAGTTAGCAGAAGGAAAGAAATCATAAAGATCAGATCACAAATAAATGAAAAAGCAATGAAGAAAAATATAGCAAATATTAATAAATCTAAAAGCTGGTTCTTTGAGAAGATAAGCACAAGTGATAAAAAAATTACCCCGACTCATCTAAAAAATAAGGGAGAAGACTCAAATCAATAGAATTAGAAATGAAAAAGAAGTAACAACTGACACTGCAGAAATACAAAGATCATGAGAGATTACCACAAGCAAGTCTATGCCAATAAAATGGACAACGTGGAAGACATGGACAAATTCTTAGAAAAGTGCAACCTTCTGAGACTGAACCAGGAAGAAATAGAAAATATAAAGAGACCAATCACAAGCACAGAAATTGAGACTGTGATTAAAACTGTTCCAACAAACAAAAGCCCAGGACCAGATGGCTTCACAGGCGAACTCTATCAAACTTTTAGAGAAAAAATAAAACCTATCATTTTCAAACTCTTCCAAAATATACCAGAGGGAGGAACACTCCCAAACTCATTCTATGAGGCCACAATCACCCTGATACTAAAACCAGACAAAGATGTCACAAAGAAAGAAAACTACAGACCAATATCACTGATGAACATAGATGCAAAAATCCTCAATAAAACACTACCAAACAGAAATCAACAGCACATTAAAAGGATCATACAGCATGATCAAGTGGGGTTTATCCCAGCAACGCAAGGATTCTTCAGTATGCATATATCAATTAATGTGATACACCATATTAACAAATTGAAGGATAAAAACCATATGATCATCTCAATAAATGCAGAAAAAGCTTTTGACAAAATTCAACACCCATTTAAAATAAAAACCTTGCAGGAAGTAGGCATAGAAGGATCTTTCCTCAACATAGTAAAGGCCACATATGACAAACCCACAGCCAACATCCTTCTCAATGGTGAAAAACAAACCAGTTCCACTAAGATCAGGAACAAGATAATGTTGCCCACTCTCACCACTATTATTCAACACAGTTCTGGAAGTTTTAGCCATGGCAATCAGAGAATAAAAAGAAATAAAACAAATTCAAATTGGTAAAGAAGAAGTAAAGCTGTAACTGTTTGCAGATGACATGACATGATACAATACATAGAGAATCCTAAAGACTCTACCAGAAAATGACTACGGCTAGTCAGTGAATTTGGTAAAGTAGCAGGATACAAAATTAATGCACAGAAATCTCTGGCACTCCTATAAACTAATGATGAAAAATCTGAGAGAGAATTTAAGGAAACACTCCCATTTACCATTGCAACAGAAAGAATAAAATACCTAGGAATAAACTTACCTAAGGGGACAAAAGACCTGTATGCAGAACACTATAAGACAATGATGAAAGAAAGTAAAGATGATACAAACAAATGGAGAGATATACCATGTTCTTGGATTGGAAGAATCAACATTGTGAAAATGACTCTACTACCCAAAGCAAACTACAGATTCAGTGCAATCCCTATCAAACTACCAATGGCATTATCCACAGAACTAGAACAAAAAAAATCACAATTTGTTTGGCAATACAAAAGACCCCGAATAGACAAAGCAATTCTGAGAAAGAAAAACAGAGCTGAAGGAATCATGCTCCCTGACTTCAGACTATACTACAAAGCTACAGTAATCAAGACAGTATGGTACTGGCACAAAAACAGAAATATAGATCAATGGAACAGGATACAAAGCCCAGAGATAAAACCATACACATATGGTCACCTTATCTTTGACAATGGAGGCAAGAATATACAATGGAGAAAAGACAGCCTCTTCAATAAGTGGTGCTGGGAAAACTGGACAGTTTCATGTAAAAGAATGAAATTAGAACACTCTCTAACACCATTCAGAAAAACAAACTCAAAATGGATTAAAGACCTAAATGTAAGACCAAACACTATAAACGTCTTAGAGGAAAAGATATGGAGACCACTCCATGACATAAATCACAGCAAGATCCTTTTTGACCCACTTCTTAGAGAAATGGAAATAAAAACAAAAATAAACAAATGGTACTTAATGAAACTTATAAGCTTTTGCACAGGAAACCAGAGACAAGACGAAAAGACAACCCTCAGAATGGGAGAAAATATTTGCAAATGAAGCAACTGACAAAGGATTAATCTCCAGAATTTACAAGCAACTCCTACAGCTCAATATCAAAAAACAAACAACACAATCCAAAAATGGGCAGAAGACCTAAACAGACATTTCTCCAAAGAAGATATACAGATTGACAACAAACACATGAAAGTATGCTCAACATCACTAATCATTAGATAAATGCAAATCAAAAGTACAATGAGGTATCTCCTCACACCAGTCAGAATGGCCATCATCAAAACATCTACAAACAATAAATCCTGGAGAGGCTGTGAAGCAAAGGGAACCCTCTTGCACTGTTGGTGGGAATGTAAAGTGATACAGCCACTATGGAGAACAGTATGGAGGTTCCTTAAAAAACTAAAAATAGAACTACCATAAGACACAGCAATCCCACTCCTTGGCATGTACCCTGAGAACCCATAATTCAAAAAGAGTCATGTAACACAATGTTCACTGCAGCTCTATTTACAACAGCCAGGACATGGAAGCAACCTAAGTGTCCATCAATAGATGAATGGATAAAGAAGATGTGGCTCGTGTATAGAATGGAATATTACTCAGCCATGGGAGGAAGTGCAATTGGGTTGTTTGTGTTGAGGTAGATGGACCTGGAGTCTGTGGTGCATAATGAGGTGGGTTGGAAGGAGAAAAAACAATACCCTATGGTTACACATATATATGGAATTTAACAACAAGAAAAAGAGGTTCTGAAAAGCTTAGGGGCAGGACAGGAATGGAGACGCAGATGTAGAGAATGGACTTGAGGACACGGGGAGGGGGAAGGGTAAGCTGGGACGCAGTGAGATAGTGACATTGACATATAGACACTACCAAATGTAAAAGAGATAGCTAGTAGAAAGCAGCCAAATAGCCTAGGGAGATCATCTTGGTGCTTTGAGACCACCTAGAGGGGTGAGATAGGGAGGGTGGGAGGGAGATACAAGAGGGAGGAGATATGGGGATATATGTTTATGTATAGCTGATTCACTTTGTTATACAGCAGAAACTAACACACCATTTTAAAGCAATTGTACTCCAAAAGATGTTAAAAAAAATTAAAAACCCTAAGAATAAAAAAAAAAAAAAAAAAAAGAAAGGAACATGATCAATCCAACCTACTTCTTTGGGTTTCAGAATAATAAATTAAGATGTATATATATATGAGAATATGTGGGTTTGAATTTCTGTTAGAGGTTCTCAACATTGAAAATGCCTAAGCTCTTCTATTCTTTCACTGAAAAGAAATTTCTGGAAGGTGGAGCTCAGGCTTACATGGAACAATAAAAATAAATGAAACCCCTGTTAAATACTTACATGGGCTATTACCTATAGAGCTGGTTGAGATTTTATGTGGAGATTTTAGTAAGCTTATAAGCTTGGACCAACTTTGCTTATACTAACTCAGTACCACCACAGTGAGGTTACAAATATGAAGAAATATATATGGTCGGAACTAAGTAAATGTGTTTCCTCTATACTGCTTGCTTACCCCCTCTTGACATGTCTGAGACATCCTTCCCTGAATATCCTAAATGCACTGAGAGTAAATTTGTCAATGACATGCACCAGAGTCATAAAAACAATTATATCAATATCTTGGCTTTTCCAAAAATCTGTGGTTTCAGTGTAAAATAAAATGATTGTCCTAAGGAATATTTGCTGAGATATATTTTTTGTTTCTTTTTTTCATGCCTCTCCCTCCTTCTACTATCTTCTTTTTTTTCTTTTTATTCCTGCACCAGAGCAGGAATGGGGAATACAATTCTGGTAAAAGAGAGAATGAGAAAGGAAAGATGAGACTCAGATTCTGGTGTTAATGTCTTGACTTTGTTCCTCTCTCAGAATGGGTTCTGAAATTTAGACAACAGATTTTCCAGAAAAGATACAAAATCCAAGACCAGATTCACATAGAGAGTTGAAGACAAGTGAATATCTACTGTAGAATTAAAACTAGTGTACCTTTCTTTATCCCTTTCCTGCTGGTTAGAATTGTCTCTGATAGCTGGAAGTCAAGCAAAGTTGAACTGTGAGACAGCGGACTTATTGCTAAGGATGAAGATGGTAGAACACTGAGATAGGAAGTTCTTGGCTTTGGATGACTTATCCAAGCTCTTTACAACCCTGGACTAGTTGTCTTTTATAAATATAAGTCAGAACTACACTTTAATCTTCTTAAAGCCATATTATTTGAACTTTCTACTGTGTGAACCTACTCCTTGCTCACCTAGAACACTTTAAAATAGTGGATAGAGGGAGAAATTAGAAAAGCCTTTTTTGGTGTAGGACATTTTTCCACATATGCATGGATCAGAGAAACAGCATTTGCCATGTTAACAAAGTGTCAAAGGCACAGCAACACAGCAGGCATAGAAAAGCACCAAGCCCATGACCCTGAGGATGCAACAGGGCAAACGCATTCTAACACAGCCGACTCCAAGTGACACTCAGTGATACTCAAGAGATACTTTTAGGTCGGGGAGAATGGGTGGAAGCACTTGAGATCTTGTAATTTTCAAAATGAAGGCTAATAAACTAATGAACTTCTGGTATCAATACTAAATGATATAGAATGGTAAATCTTTTTGCAATATGCATTGAATTGGAAAATAAAGACCAGACCATTGCATCTTAATGTCAGTTGCTGAAAAGCTGAGCCTGAGACAAAAACTTATTTGGGGGAATAGAATCATTAGGAGGAGGGAAAAGACGGAGCAAGAATTACTGGCTTTTACATATACTTTAAACTCAATGTGAGCTTTAATTTTGCTTATCAGCCTAAAATATATGCATAGATGTCACAAATGGAGACTGAGATACAGAAGCCCAGGAGACATTTTCTAGTAGGGGATAGAGATGAACACAGGGTAGCATTGCTTGATAGAGTGGTTAAATTTCAGTCAATTTGATCCCTATAGGGAACGAAAGAAGGAGATTTTGTTGATGCAGTATACACACAGAATAATAATACTATAGCCTAATTTTATTAGTGTATAAATTTAATCTTGCCATCTAAAACAGGTAACTTCAAATAAAATCTTAAGTGACAAAATGTACAAATCACATAATACTCTGTACATAAAGCCTTTCCTCATCTCGAACAAACTGTTAAAAAACAAAATGCAACTGAGTACGTTTTAATAATGGGCTTTATACAAAGATTCATGAATTGGGAAGCATCCAATGTAGCAGATAGGAAGGAGCTCCAAGGAGCTGTATACAACAAAAGACTTTTAAGGGAGCAGTGACGTCCTGGAGTCCACAGGACTCCCCCAGGTCCAGAGGCCCAGAAACAGGGCACTCACTGGGTCAGCAGTCAGAGCTTAGCTGCCCAGAACGTGTGACCTCATTGTTAAAACTAACACTCGTTCCTTTTTCTTTTTCTTCCTTTCTTTCTTTCTTCCTTCCTTTCTTTCTTTCTCTCTTTCTTTCTTCCTTCCTTTCTTTCTTCTATCTATCTTTCTCTCTCTCTCTCTCTTTCTTTCTTTCTTTCTAGAAAATGGTTTCACTTTAATATAATATTATGAAGAAAAATAATGTACTACTACTAGGCAAAAAAGTAGATTGTTTATTGTAAGACTACTTTCCTTTAGGGGACGGCAGCAGTCTATCAGGCAGATTACCTAACTAGTGCTGATGTGGTGATGTGTTTGTCTGGTCCATTTCAGGGAGAGCCCAAACTGTAATTAAAGTAAATCTCAGTTTGGTGACTTGGGGCTGTTCACCGAAAAAAAAAAAATGTACAACACAAGTGCTGACTTTAGTTTTATTTGGGGCCAAATGAGGACTGTATCCAGGGAGACAGCCTCTCACATAATACTGAAGAACTGCTCCAAAGCGGTGGGGCAGGAGGTTAGTATATATGTGATATTAGTGAAGGAGGGGTACGTGCAATCAAGCACACATTTTGGCAGAAGGTTGTTGCTGGTCACAGGGGGCTGATGTCTCAGTTAATAATTTTAGTGCTTTTCTAGCTTTGTTAACATGCAAGAAATTGGGCTCATAAAATATTCGGAAAATATTTAACTATCTAAAGGTTTGCTTTGCCAGTTTTTCCCAGAACACAGAGTACCTCATTCCTGTTCTCCACACTGAACTCCTTTCAGGGTGTGTTGAAAGACAGTGACTGCAGTGGCTAGTGACTTAATTCTTGTAGAACCAGCTAGCGAGTGGCAATATTCAGTTGGCAAGGCTTAGCATAAGTGACTCTATTTTGGGGCTGTTGTCTTATTTTCAACAAAACACTAAGCTAAATATGAAAAGTTTAATAAAGAATGTTTAGAACTGTTACAGGCTTCAGATATTAACATTTTGTAAAACAACTTTAATATGAAAATCCAACTTTTAGAGGGATGAAGGACTCAATTTGAAGAAGTAAACGTGTACATGTAATATTTTGATTTAGTAACCAAACTCAGGATGAACAGAGATAGTCACTAGGATGACTGAGTTTGAATTCACTATCAGCTTGGAGTCAGGTTAGCTTTAAAGCCAAGATTCAATTGACTAACAGGAAAGAAAGAAAAAAAAAAGACCACATCTCACATCTCACAGTTGGTAAACTATGTTTTGTACCCATTTAATGTAGGGACTGCATCTGGGTTTGCTAAGATTTCAGGCCAGGGATGGTCTGCATAATGGGCCAAGTAAAACTCTTAGAATTATAGTAAGTTTATAGTCAGTTTATTTTGATGATGGTTATGGCACTGTTGGAAATTTTTTGCAGAGATGGGAGTGGAATTACAAAGCACTGCCCATTTACTGAATTCCAATACATGGTGAAAAGGCCACCTTTGAAAGGTAACTTCAGTATGTTTTCAAATATTGGGTGTCCAGTAAAAGAAAGGTAAGAGTTTGTGAATGCAGCCACTTTTATTCTTGTGATTATATTATAATCCTTATTACTACTAAGAGAACCCTTAGAAAAGGCAAACAAGAATGATAAATCTTAAGTGCAGGTATCAGACTCTGAATAGCCTCAAGCAAAACAAAAGACAATTAACTGTCCAGAAAAAAGTTATTTCAGGAGAGAAGAGTCCATATAGTCCCATATGCAACTATGACCTTGGACATGCTTGTTAAGGTGTTAGTGTGTCAGTGACCTGAGGAAAGAGGTTATGCATGAAATAAAAGTGCTGACCTGCCACAAGCAAAAGATGAAATGTTATTTTTAAAAATGCCATTCCCTCCCAGGGGAAGGGAAATTTGTGTCTCAGCCAGACCAAAATGTCTCTGATTGTTTGAGAAAATGTTGCAGCAATGTCAAGCACCTTATTTCCCAGAAGCTGAATTACCAAACGAACAGTCTAAAGAAAACCTCTGAGGCCATTTGGACTCAAAACCAATAAGGCTTCTATGACTATGGCTGAACGTCTGTGTCTTTTGAAATGAGTTTTGGCAATGTTGCAAGTCTCTGAATATTCAGGAAACATTTCTTAAATTTGCACTGGAAGGTAGATGAAAGTGTGCTGGAATTTATACTAAAATTAGAGTTTTTGTTTCTCAGAACACTGACCCAAGGACACTTGCATTTAGGAGGTTTGGAAATAACTACTTAGAGCTGGCTGTTAACAGGTAGTGTCTCTCTTAGCTCCAGGTTTCATTTCTACTCCAATTGTTTGCCATCCACTGAAACTCTAAAATTTGGGGAGGGTGTGTATTAATTTCCTATAGCTCCTGTAACAAATCCCACAAATTTAGTAGCTTAAGACAGAACAAAATTATCATATTACAGTTCTGGATTTTAGCAGTCTGAAGTCGATTGGCAGGCTGAATTTCTTCTGGAGGTTCGAGGGGAGAATAAATTCCCTTGCCTTGCCAGCATCTAGAGGCCAAGAAGATAAGCCATCTTCTTTGGCTTATCTTCCCTTACTCCACCTTCAAAAGCCACATAGCATCATCAACGTTCATCCTCTTTTTTCTCTCTATCATATATACACACACACACACACATGCACACACACGCACACAAATATAGAGATATCTATATCTATGTATTTACCTATAGCCTTTGTTTTCATTGTCACAGCTCCTCTTGGACTCTGATCCTCCTCCCACCGGTCTTTTACAAGGACACTTGTGATTACATTGGACCCACACAGACAATCCAGGAAAATCTTACCATCTCAATATCCTCAACTTCATTGCATCTCCAAAGGCCTTTTTCCATATAAGGTAACAGATTAAAAGGTTCCTGTGTATTAGGATGTGGACATAGTTATTCTGTCTATCACAAGGGTGATGTGAAGTTGGCCTCTATCTCAGTGAGTTAAGTAGCAAAGTATGGACAATGAAAGTACTGTGGTTCCAGCACAAGTCTTGACAGCCGTCTTAAAAATCCATAATTTTGACTGGAAACTCTTATTTCCCAAATCAATATTAGGACTTGTTATGTCATATATTTAATTTTTTTTTTTGGTGAAAACATTTAAGTTCTACATTCTTAGCATTATGTTAAAATTATAAAATACAGCATTATCAATTACAGTCACCATGTTAAACCTTGTATCCTCAGAACTTTTTCACCTTATAACTGAAAATTTGTACCCTTGTACCAAATCTTTCTCTTTCCTACCCTGCCAGCCCCTGGCAACCACTTTTCTACTCTCTGTTTCTATGAGTTTGCCTTATTTTTGAATTCCACATTTAAGTGATAACTTGCAGGATTTTTTGTGTGTGGTTTTTTTTTTTCACTTACCATAATGCACTCCAGTTTCATCTATGTTGTAAATGACAGAATTTCCTTCTCTTTTAAGACAATCATATTTTACTGTTTGTATGTATGTATGTATATATAATACACATTTTTTTAATCCATTCATCCATTGATGGAAACTTAGAATATTTCCATACCCTGGATATTGTGCTCCTTTTCAAAATGTCTATTTCATTATTGACATTTTTATTTTGTTCATACATGATTATTTTTCAGTTTTTTGGCTCTTTGTCATTAATTCCTTTGGCTCATTGAGCATATTTAGGACAGTTGATTTAATGTTTTTGACTAGGAATTCCAACATTTGGGTTTCCTGAAGGATGGTTTCCTCTAAATTATTGTCCCTGTAAATGGGCTATACATCCCTCTTTTTTTTTTTCTAATTTTTTTGTTGTTGACAACTGGACATTCTGAATATTATAATGAGTAACTCTGCACATCAGATGTTCTTACTCATCAGGGCTTACTACTTTTTGATCTGAGTGCTACCACCCTCCCTTGTGATTTTACCAAGTTAATTTTGCAAACTGTGCATATTAGCTAAAGTTCTTCAGAGAAACAGATCTAATAAGATATCTATCTAACTGTAGCTATAGCTAAAGCTATATAGATATAGATACAGATATAGATATATAGAAAGAGATTTATTATGAAGGATTGGCTCACACAATTATTTAGGCTGAGAAATACCTCAATCTGCTGTCTGCAAGCTGGAGGCCTGGTTGTACAGTTGTAGTCTAACTGGAAGACTTAATTGTATATGCCCTGGTCTGAGTCTGCCAACCCAAAAACAAGAGCACTAATGTCCAAGGGCAAGAGGAGATGAAAGTCCCATCTTCCTGGACTTGATTAACTATTTCCTTTCCCATATTAGGGAAGTTTTCAACTATAATCTCTTCAAATATTTTCTCAGTCCCTTTCTTTTTCTCTTCTTCTTCTGGAACCCCTATAATTCGAATGTTGGTGCATTTAATGTTGTCCCAGAAGTCTCTGAGACTGTCCTCTGTTCTTTTCATTCTTTTTTCTTTATTTTGCTCTGCAGCAGTTATTTCCACTATTTTATCTTCCACCTCACTTATCCGTTCTTCTGCCTCAGTTATTCTGCTATTGATCCTATCTAGAGTATTTTTCATTTCATTTATTGTGTTTTTAATCGATGCTTGATTCATCTTTAGTTCTTCTAGGTCCTTGTTAACTGTTTCTTGCATTTTGTCTATTCTATTTCCAAGATTTTGGATCTTGGAAATAGAATCTTGGATCAGCTTTCCTATCACTATTCTGAATTCTTTTTCAGGTAGACTGCCTATTACCTCTTCATTTGTTAGGTCTGGTAGGTTTTTATCTTGCTCCTTCACCTGCTGTGTGTTTTTCTGTCTTCTCATTTTGCTTATCTTACTGTGTTTGGGGTCTCCTTTTTGCAGGCTGCAGATTCATAGTTCCTGTTGTTTTTGGTGTCCGTCCCCAGTGGCTAAGGTTGTTTCAGTAGGTTGTGTAGGTTTCCTGGTGGGGGGGACTAGGGCCTGTGTTCTGGTGGTTGAGGCTCAATTTTGTCTTTCTGGTGGACAGGTCCACATCTGGTGGTGTGTTTTGGGGTGCCTGTGGCCTTATTATGTTTTTAGGTAGCCTCTCTGCTAATGGGTGGAGTTGTGTTCCTGCCTTGCTAGTTGCTTGGCATAGGGTGACCAGCACTGTAGCTTGCTGGTCATTGACTGAAGCTGGGTGCTGGTGTTGAGATGGAGATCTCTGGGAGATTTTCACTGCTTGATATTATGTGGAGCTGGGAGGTCTCTTGTGGACCCGTGACCTGAAGTTGTCTCTCCCACTTCAGAGGCACAGCACTGACTCCTGGCTGCAGCACCAAGAGCCTTTCATCTACCCGGCTCAGAATAAAAGGGAGAAAAAGTAGAAAGAAAGAATTAGTAGAAGAAGGAAAGAGAGAGAGAAAGAAAGGAAGAAGGAAAGAAAGGAAGGAAGGAAGAAAGAAAGAAAGGAGGGAGGGAGGGGGGAAGGAAAGAAAAAGAAAGAGTGAAAGGAAGAAGGGTGGGAGGAAGGAAAGAAAGACAGGAGGGAGGGAGGAAGGAAAGAAAAAGAAAGAGTGAAAGGGAGAAGGGAGGGAGGGATGGAGGAAGGAAAGAAAGAGAGAAAGAAGGAAAGGAGGGGTGGAGGGAGGGAGGGAGGAAGGGAAGATAGGAAAAAAAGAAAGAGCAGGTAAAGTAAAATAGAATAAAGTATAAAATATAGTAGTGTTATTAAAATTAAAAAAGTGATTATTGAAAAAAAAAACGGACAGATAGAACCCTGGGACATATGGTGGAAGCCAAGCTATACAGAGAAAATCTCACACAGAAGCATACACATAGACATTCACAAAAAGAGAGCAGGGGGAAAAATCGAAAATCTTGCTCTCAAAGTCCACCTCCTCAGTTTGGGATAATTCGTTGTAAAAAGAGGAAAAGGGGGAAAAGTCTTAAATCTTGTCCTCAAAGTCCACTTCCTCAATTTGGGATGATTCGCTGTCCATTCATGCACACCACAGATGCAGGGCACATCAAGTGGATTGTGGAGCTTTAATCTGCTGCCTCCGAGGCTGCACAGAGAGATTTCCCTGTATCTGCTCTCACAGCTCCCGGGTCTCAGCCTTGGACCTGGCCCCGCCTCTGCGCGTAGGTCACAGGAGGGCGTCCGTTCTTGGCTCAGACAGGACGGGTTTAAAGGAGCCGCTGATTCGGGGGCTCTGGCTCACTCGGGCTGAGGGGAAGGAGGGGCGCAGAGTGTGGGGCGGGCCTGCGGCGGCCGAGGCCGGCGTGACGTTGCACCAGCCCGAGGCGCTCCGTGCGCTTTCCCGGGAAAGCCGTCCCTGGGTCCTGGGACCCCGGCAGTGGCGGGGTGCACAGGCCCCCCAGAAGGCGGGGCGGACAGTGACCCGCGCTTGCACACAGGCCTTGTGGCGGCGGCAGCAGCAGCCCCAGCGTCCCATGCCCATCTCCGGGGTCCACGCCTTTAGCCGCGGCTCGTGCCCGTCTCTGGTGCTTCTTTAAGCAGCGCTCTTAATCCCCTCTCCTCGTGCACCAGGAAACAAAAGGGAAGAAAAAGTCTCTTGCCTCTTCGGCAGCTCCAGACTTTTTCCCCCGGACTCCCTCCGGGCTAGCCGTGGTGCACTAACCCCCTCAGGCTCTCTTCCTGCTGCCAGCCCCAGTCCTCTCCCTGCGCTCCGACTGAAACCGGATACCCAAGCCTCAGCTCCCAGCCCCGCCTGCCCCGGTGGCCGAGCAGACAAGCCTCTCAGGCTGGTGTGTGCCTGAGGGCACCGATCCTCTGTGCCGGAATCTCTCCGCTTTGCCCTCCACACCCCTGTTGCTGTGCTCTCCTCCGCTACTCCAAAGCTTTCCCCCTCCGCCACCTGCAGTCTCCGCCCGCGAAGGGGCTTCTAGTGTGTGGTAAGCTTTCCTCCTTCACGGCTCCCTCCCACTGGTGCAGGTCCCGTCCCTATCCTTTTGTCTCTGTTTATTCTTTTTTCTTTTGTCCTACCCAGGTATGTGGGGAGTGGGGTCTGAGGTCTTCTGTCAGCGTTCAGTAGGTGTTCTGTAGGAGTTGTTCTACGTGTAGATGAATTTCTGATGTATCTGTGGGGAGGAGGGTGATCTCCGCATCTTACTCTTCCGCCATCTTCCTCCGGGACCCGAAAGTCCCATCTTAAACATAGAGGGGAAATTTACCCTTCTTCCCTTTTTGTTCTTTTTGTGTCCTTAATGGATTGGATAATGCCTGACCACATTAGTGAGTGGATATTCTTTACTTGGTTTGCTGATTCAAATGCTAATCTCTTCTGGAAATACCTAACAGAAACAATATTTTACCAGACATCTGGGCATCCCTTAGACTAGTCCAGTTGACACATAAAATTAACCACCACCATATTTATTCCTTGTTATGTGTGGCCACTGATTTTTTTTTTTTTCTTCTGTTGTCTCTGAGTCAGCCAGTTACCTGACAAAGATTATCATTCATATCTGGCTCAAAAAGAAATACCATGCAAAACTTAAATCTTAATTAATCTTTAAATATTTTAATAAATGCAAGAGAAGGAAGCAACTGCAACTCCAGAGGGTAAAATCTCCCTCTTTCCCTCCTGTCCATCAAGAATTTGTCAGTGTAACCAAATATCTGACACCAAATTTTTAAAGGGTAAAGTCCCCACTGACCACACTGACGCCAGTCAGGTGCTCCAGGTGGCTATCCCTGTTGCCATGATAGGACTGAGAAATGGAGAATGTTAGCTGCTATATGCGTGTTGTTATCCTATCCAAGATAAGCAGATTTTCCTTCATCAAGCTCTCCCCTGGTTTTATAAGCATCAGATCAGGTTTATTAGTCCTGAAATTGTTGATTCTGGTATTTTTTTTTGTTTTTGTTTTTTCAGTTTACTGGTTTTGGTGGAATGACAGAGCCCTAGATCTTCCTACTTCACCAATTTGTGTGATACAACTTCATACTCTTTTAGAAGTTACCTATAAAATGTGAATCCTCTACTATATATATATATATATATATCATATGGATTGTATATAAAGAAAATTTTGGTCTCATAAAAATAGTTGAGAAATGTCTATATTTCTTTTTATTTTCTCCCAAAATGTTTGTGTAATCTCAGTGTTAATTTTCCCATATATATGAAAGTCATTTTTGATTGTGGTTTCTTTTTGTAAGTTTTGTAAAGATAGATTCCATTTCTTTAACATATATTAAATTATTAAGATGTCCTTTTCATCTTCAATCAGTCTTAAATAATTTATCCATTTTATCTAAACTGTCACAGTTTGGGGCATAAAATATTTCATAGTAGGCATTATTGTGCTATTTAGGTCTGTAGGTCTGTTGCAATGTTACTTTCTAACTCCTGAGACTGGTAATTTTTTCCCACTTACCCTTTTTCTCTTAATCTGTCTTGATAAAAGCTTATCAATTTTATTGGCATATTCAAATATCTCATTTTAGCTTGTTTATTATCTCTAATATATAGATAGATGGATAGAGATAGAAATACAGAAAGAGATATAGATACAGATATGACATTTTTTCTACTCTTTGTGGTTTCTTATTTTCTGTATTTATTACATATGATTTCCTGTAATTTTTCTAGGTTTTTGAGATAAAACTCTTTGGTTATTAATATTCGACTTTATGTTTTCTAGTCAGTGTACTTTTGTTATGAATTTTCCTTGATAACCTGCTTTAGCTCCATCTTATTATCTTTTATATGTCATATCTTTATTATTATTTAGTTTATTTGTTTTATTTTAATTTTGTTATTATCTCTTTTTTGAATAAGAATTGTTTTGTCTTAGTTTCCTAGTGCTGCCATAGCAAATTACTATAAACTGGGTGGGTTAAAAAACATAAATTTATTCTCACACTTCTACAAGCTGGAAGTTCAAAGTTAAGATGCTAACAGGGTTGGTTTCCTCTAAGGTTCACATGGGACCTGTTACACACCTCTCTCCTTGGCTTACAGATGTATACTCTCTTTCTGCCTCTTAAATTGGTGGTTTATCTTTACACATATGTCCATTGTTTCTCTGTCTCATCTTATAAAAACACTAGTCATTTTGTATTCAAGCCCCACCTTACTGGCCTCATTCTAACTAATTTACTTCTTTAAAGGCCCTATTTCTAAATTCTGTACACATACACCCATATGAACTTATTTAACATTAATTACCTTTTTTAAAGACTTTTTCTCCTAATATAGTTACATTCTGAGGGTGAGGCAAGTTAGCCTATAACTCTTATACATGTCTACTGTTTAATTTGCAGGATTTGTTTTATATTTACTAGCTTAATACTAGTGAGGTCAGAGAAAACATTATGAATATTTTATTTCAGTTTTCTATATGGCCCAATATATAATAGATTTTGGTAAATGTTTTGACAAGTGTTCCATGTACACTTTTAAATAATGTAAATTCTTTCATTATTGTATATAAAGCTATAAAACCATATTTTGTGTGTGGGCATGTGTATACATATCAATTTGCTCAACTTGATAATCAGTTAGGACAAATATACTATGTATGGTCAGCCCTCTGTATTCAGGTTTCAAATCTGTGGATTCAACCAATGACAAATTAAAAATATATTGAATAAATTCCAGAAAGTTAAAAAAAAAAAAAACTTCAATTTGCAGCATGCCGGTAAATATTTACATAGCATTTTCATTGTATTTGGTATCATAAGTAATCTAGAAATAATTCAAAGTATACAGTAGGATATGCATAGATTATATGCAAATACTACACCATTTTACATAGTTAATTCGAGCATCTTTGGATTTTGGTATCCTCAAGGGTCCTGGAACCCATTCCTCACACATCCTAAGGGACAGCTGTACTTATTGTTGCTTTTGTCTCCTTGCTGTCTCAGCTACTGAGAGAAGTATGTTCATACACTTGTATCTGATTATTGATTTTTCTGTATCTGTTTTTAATTATGTCAAATTTTGCTTAAGGTATTTTGAAATTAGATGATTGGTTATATAAAAACTTAGGAGTGTCATATTTTATTGTTGTGTTGATGGTTTTCATGTTTAAAATGGCCCTTTTAATCTCTAGACTAAAAAACTGTTCTCAATACTTATTTTAGTGCTTAAATGTTTAGACCCCTACCCTTGACAAATCTTTGAGGCAAGGACAGGGTGAGGGTTTTGTCAAATATTTGGGCATCTTAAGTGTTCAGTTTTGTCACTCCTGTTTAGAGAGGCTGACAAGTTCTTCACTTCCTCCGTAAAAACCATCTACTGAAAGCAAGTGTGCTTTCTCAGCCTCCTACATAAGCACAGGTTTGGCAATACCCCACGGGAAAAGTACCTACTTCAACTCAGCTGTTTAGAGTGCCTCATCACTATGTTCATAATATATCTAGGTCCTGATTCTCATAAAGTTTTTTATTGTTTGAAAACAGATGATATTTTTAAAATTATTTTCCAGGGAAGAATTTCAGATACCAGTAGATACTTTTTTATCACAAAAGTCTACTCTGAAACTTAAATAAAAAAGATATAAAGTATGTTTTTTAAATATCCTGGACTTTTAAAACTTAGTTTGACTTATAAATAAAGAAAATCCCCTAGATTTTCCCTTATGAAAGAGAAAGGCAGAAGGTACTGACTGACGTAACAACTTTGCAAAATAGATAAAATCTTGTCCATTATTTTATGGGATAAATGATTTAATTGCATATCTCATTTTTTTTAATACTTATAAAGATTTAAGACTGGGAATAAACCAACATTAATTCGTATGACTCACAGGCATGGATTATACATTGCTTTGAACACTGCTTTGAGCAGAAAACATGCCTCTCTGTTTCCCTACTGTCTGTTTCCCTTTCCAAGCATGTGGGAAAAATTACTAATCAATTCAAACTTAATTAATATAAGAACATTTTATTGTCACTCATGTATTCATGGGCAAAGAATTCAGGCAGGATTTGGATGGGGGATGCTTTAGTGGAAGATATCCTGTAGGGTTTAAAACCACTTTCCTCAACTGCTTGGCACTTTGACAAAGTTGTCTGGAAGTCTGAGCTCAGCTAAGTCCCTCTCCCAATTCATGTCATCTCAGGAATTCTGATGTAGTTTACCCATCGAGTTAGTTGAATGTCCATGATTGTTCATGGCTCCAAAACTGAGTCATTTTAGAGCCCAGACTCTGGCTTCAGGTATCTGTGTAACCTAGCCGTGGAAGCCCTGGAATTCACTCCTACCACATTTGAGTGGTCAAGCAAGTCACTAAGGCCAGCATAAAATAATGGGTAAAGGAATTAGACCTCACCTCACAAGGAGAATTTTGAAATAATTTGTGACCACAATCCACCATAATGAACATGCCAATGTCATCATTAATGAATGATATAGTTTTAATCTGGTTGTAATCAATATGGAAGCCATGTTAATGTTAGTCAGTTCCAAAACTTTTTGACTTGACTTTTACCCATGTCCTAGAGCTGTTTAGCAAACATATGGAGATAATCAAATAATACAGGAGAGAAATCACACCAGCGAATACACAGAAAAATTCATTAGCTTCTAAATAGAAAGCATAATTATTCTGGGGTGGTCTCAATGTAAGAATATACTCAGGGACATTATCAATGGAAGAGAATGACTTCAAATGCATAGTATCATGACATTTTTTTTATCATGACACTTTTGATTGGAGTTCTAAGCCAGTGGTAGCCACATAGTGTGATTGTGAGTTCAAGGCAACAAAGGAACACAGCATCAAGTTATATATGTGTGAAAACCACACATGCATAAACATGCATACAAACACACAGCACCAGAAAATAACATTCAAAGAAACTATTATGAAAATGACTATACTAATCAATACCTCCCACAGATATCACCATTGAATAATTCCCATATTAAGATGTATTAGGGTTGGAAGAAACAAAAGGTATTTGTATTGTAAAAGACAGATTATTAAAATTCCTGTACTACCATCTATATAGATGTTCCTAATTATTCACTCAATATCAAATATTTAGTAGAGAAAACAAATCCATTTATTCCATTTATTTGTTTTAATGATCAGCATTGGAAGTGATATGTATTGCCTGTCATCACTTTTCTCCATTCTCTGACACAATGCCAAAATATTTGATTTGATTGGTTATATATGATAATAAAAGTGCTGCTAGCAGGTCCTCCTGGATTTTGTATTAGCTATTCTGTGTCATCACTCATAGAAAAGGGTGGATATGGATTAATTACTTTTGATTCAATGTTTTATCTTGCATATAAGCTTTATTTTATAGGTGGAAACAAAATTCTCAATGCCCAGATTCTAGTAACTACTACCATCCCTGATGCATGTATTCAAAACAACATGCACTATAACAGAAAATTCAGACATGTGTTCTTCTTTTTTATCCTACCTTTTAGTATGAGATACTCATGAACTCTATTCCCAAAGTTATTTCCACACATAGCCTGTTACCTGGCTATATTTTCTCTTTCAAGGTGAAGTATTCACAGGAAGAATGTTAAGAAATGTGCTTTTAAAAACATTTCAGAGGAAAGATAATTGAATACAAAGGAGTGGAATGACTAAATGTAAAAGAACTCAATATCATCATAATTGACAGCCACAAATTAGTCTTAATTCATTTTCTCTCAGTAATTTCTTCAGTACTAAGCAACCTAATAGTTATTTTTGGAAAAGGATTTTTTATGATAGGATGAGAAGGAGCCACTTTGGGTTAGAAGTAAAGAAGGAAAAAAAATAATGGAATAGGAGTACATTCTATTATTACATATGAATTTGTGATTTGGTGAAAATGATTAATTGTGTTGACAATTTATCATTTCATAGAAAATAATTATTACATTTTAAATGCAAATTTAAAGGCTAATATAATATATTCTCTAGTAAAACTGATCAAATTTTGGTCCTTTATATAACAGATTATTTTTTACCTTTATTTAAAAGATTATTGATCTGATTATATGATTGATTGAGAAGCCACTGGGTATGACCTATATGGTATATAATTTACAATTGGTAAGTCCAAGTAAAACTAAATTAACTATAAGTATTATCATCATAATCTATTGACTACCTGATGTTTTGATTTGGAAGTCACTGCGTATGATTTACAATTGGTTATTTAAGAGTTTGCCTAGGGCTTCCCTGGCGGTGCAGTGGTTGATAGTCCACCTGCCGATGAAGGGGACACGGGTTTGTGCCCTGGTCCGCAAAGGTCCCACATGCCATGGAGTGGCTGTGCCTGTGAGCCATGGCCGCTGAGCCTGCACATTCAGAGCCTGTGCTCTGCAACGGGAGAGGCCACAACAGTGAGAGGCCTGCATACCGCAAAAAAAAAAAAAAAGAGTTTGCCTAGGTAAACTCAAAGCTTTAATCATTGATATTTCATTGGGCATTTGTGGCCACTTATTAATTCTTTCATTTGTTTTTGTAAGACTCTAAGTTAAAGAACTTTTAATATTACCATGCATAGTTATCAAGACTGAGGAAGCACAACAGGAATATTAAAATCATCATTCTAGTGCAGGTAAGCAATATCATTATATGTTGCTACTATTTGCCTACCACAGGTAAATACTTGTTGTTTATTAATTTGTAAAATAGGAGGAACATTCTACAGGGTTATTGTGAATGAATACATCACATTAAAAAAATACCAAGCTTAGGACCTATAAGACAGACAAAGTAACAATCACTCTGCATTATTCCCATAATTCACTGACATAAATATAAAAATTAATATTTATACAAGTAAGTCATTTTGGGGACACTCTTACTATTATATATCCTTTATAGGTATTTGTTCATTAATCTCACCAATTACTATCTAAGATAAGTAATCTAATCTCCCACAATGTTTGTCTCCCACAATGATGTTTATTTGTACTAGCTATGTTTCATAACATAATTCATAAAGTAAGTTATTTACTACCAAATTTATAGTTTTGCTTTTTGCTGAAGATGTGTATTAATGTATTTTTCATTTTCACGTACACAGCATAAAGGCCCTGTCACAACATGGAATTAACACTGTCTATGGGTTTTAACAGTCAGACTTAAAATAATGGGCCGCTGTCTGGGTCAAGGTTAAAGAAGCATTTGGCATTTAAAAAAAAAAAAAACTGTCTTCCAGATTCTAATTAGGTCAAGCTTACAGGAGGAGCTATCAGACTTTCTGCTTAAAAGATAACCCTCATTGTATAAACTGCAAACATAAATGACCTCAAAGGAACAAATTAATGAAGTTTGTCACAGCATGTTCTCTTCTTTAAAATTACATGAAAGATGGGAATCTATAACCTAGAATTATGGCTTCATCAGGAGGACACCCTTATGTAAAATAACAATTTTTTAATATTAAAATATTCTGTTCCAGAAGGACTATGATAAGAAAATTAATGTTGAAAAAGATTTATATTGAAAGAGTTTATAATATATAAATATAAACAGAGCATATAACAATGTAAATGCATTTCTGACAATTTATCAATATAGTATTTCCATATTGTAAATTTAAGAAATGGCTTATCAACTTCTCAATGTTATGGTATATATTGTTTTAAAACATAATAAAAATGTTATATAAATATTGGAAAATATTTTTAAGGACTCAAGACAAGTAGGAAATATTCTTCAACAAATATACACTTTATTTATAAAATTTTTCCCCCAACTAATAGAATTAGGCTAAATTTAATTTAAAGATGACTAATTACTGTTGTATGTACAAAACCATGACCTCAGGTTCAGACCAAGTGTATACTGTAAGTTATTTTATTACTTTACATTTATACAAGAAGAAATTATTATTTCATTTCCATTATGCACTAGGCACTGACATAATTTTAATTAATATGTAACTCAAACAATTGGAAAATCAATTACTTTTTTCTTGACATTTATCAATTTTTTAAATTGAAGTATAGTTGAGTTACAATTTTGTGTTAATTTCTAATGTACAGCAAAGTGATTCAGTTTCACACACACACACACACACACACACATATATATATATATATATATATACACACATTATTTTTTAAAATATTATTTTCCATATGGTTTATCACAATATCATTTATTTTTTAGATAAGGTGACTACAGCCTAGGGAGGACAATTTGTTTCTAGAAGTAAATAATATGTTAGCAATCTGCTCAGATCTGATGGATTCCAGTGTCTTATCATTATAGTACTTCATCTTGATTACTATTTCATTAAAGTATTAAAACCTATGGGTTGGATCTTAACTTATTTTTATTTGAAAAATAGTAACTTTGTATATCATAATATGTCCAAAGAGTGGAAGACCAAACTAACATAAAGTCTGCATGTATTTTGAGACAGTTACTAAGTTTTGATATCATGGGAAACAGGTAGGATTGCAAAATTTTGAAAACCCCAGGCAAAACCAAAAATCATTTGTTTGTCATTAATTTGTTTTATAAATTTAGAAAAGCTTTACATCTATCAGCAGATCTAAGGTACTACTTGGCTAAATAGCTAACAAGTCTTCCATATAAATAGCAAAAAGCACTGAAATAATGAAAATGCCTACATGCAACTATTCCAAAAGGATTCTGAACATATAAAGTATTTACTCATGTAAATAAATGATTGAAGAAATACTATTTTACCTGTATGATCAATGATGGGGGAAACATTCAGTGTTGTTTGTGGAGTGTAAAATTAAAATATTTCTAGAGGGTATTTTTCAATTTTAATATGTATGAAAGTCTTGCCATGAAGGATTTTCAGAAACAATGAAAAAAAATAAATAAAAATACAAAATCATGGCATTTTTCTCAGGCATTGCCATCATCACATTTGTGTATCAACTTAGTTTCAACAAAATAATTGAACTATATCATTAAAAACATATTGCAGAAGCCAGTTTGGAGGTGATCACCATGTTCAACTTTGGGAAAATTTGAGTGCCAAAATAATTGAAGACCATAATGACTTGTAAGTCTATAGAAAATTTATGAAGTTAAGAGTCATTCCAATAATAAGATAAACTAATAAATAGAGAGAAAGGAAGCATTCTTCCTATAGTAGAAGGCTGTGACTGGAGTTGGCACCTCATCAAATCTAATTTTTTTTTTTCTTTTGGCCATATCACATGGCATGTGGGATCTTAGTTCCCTGACCAGGGATTGAACCCAAGCCCCCTGCAGTGAATGTGTGAAGTCTTAACCTCTAGACCACCAGGGAAGTCCCCAGATCTACCATTTATATTCCATTTTTTTCAATTGAACTATTGCAATCACCAGTAAAGACTGGGTAACAAAAACTCATAAATGAGTGCTTAACCTTAAAACATAAGGTCAAGCTATTCAATGAACTGCTGTGTACTTCCTAAAAATGATAACTTCAAGAAATAGCTAGGGCTTCCATGGTGGCGCAGTGGTTGAGAGTCCGCCTGCCGATGCAGGGGACACGGGTTCGTGCCCCGATCCCGGAGGATCCCACGTGCCGCGGAGCGGCTGGGCCCGCGAGCCATGGCCGCGGAGCCTGTGTGTCCGGAGCCTGTGCTCCGCAACGGGAGAGGCCACAGCAGTGAGAGGCCCGCGTACAGCAAAAAAAAAAAAAAAAAAAAAAAAAAAAAAAAAAGAAATAGCTAATGCCAAAAGAAGGGTTTTCAATATGCTGAAAATCCGGGTTACCAAATTATGTATGTTTCAGATAGATAAATGATAGAGAGAGAGAGAGAGGGAGTTGAGAGAGAAAGAGAGTTAGTTTAAAGATAAAGAGCAAACAGGAGACAGGGAAACCATAAGAGAAAGACATAGGCCAGTGTGTTAACCCTATTGTCTCTGAGTAATGGGATGATAGATTTTACATTCTATTCTTGTATTTTTCCATATTTTCCTAATTGCATTAAAATGTATATACTAAAATATATTTTACTTTTAAAAATTAACCTTAAAATTACAATCTTACAATATCCAGATAAAATGTGAAGAGTTTTAATTTCTTTCATTTAATATTTAAACCACAATACACTCTCAACGCTGGTTCCTGCAAGCAGCTTCTCTCCAATTTATTTATTTTACCATTTATTGTTATAGGCAGAATTCTAAAGATGTACCCAAGATTCTTGTCCCCTGGTTTTTCAAAAAAAATATCAGTAGTCTGAGTATGCTGTAAAGGGACTTTGGAGATGAAATTAAGGTGAAGGACCTTAAAATAGAAAGATTTTCTTAAGTTATCAAAGTGGATTCAATCTAATCCCTTGATCCTTTGAAAGCAGAGACATTTCTCCCACTGGAGTCAGAGAGATGCAGTTGGTGAGGAAAGCAGAGGAGAAGGGCAGTAGAAAGGGGCATCAGAGAGATTAGAAGCATGAGACAAACTCAACACACAACAGATTGCCGACTTTGAAGAAAGAAGTCAGGGAATGCCAGCAGCCTTGAGAAGCTGAGAATAACCTCTGACCAACAGCCAAAAAAGAAATAGGCTTCAATCCTATGCCTATAAAAAACTGTATTTTGCCAGCAAACTGAATGAGCCTGAAAGCAGATATCCCTGCAAGATACTCCAGTAAGGAATGCAGTCCTGCAGACATTTTGATTCCAGCCTTTCGAGACCCTACGCAAATCCTACTAGTCTTTTTGTGAGAACAAGTCAAACCCTCTGAACTTATGAGATAATAAATGGACATTGGTTAAAGCTGCTAAATTTTGGTACATTTTTTTACTGCAGCAATAAAAAAAAACTAATTATTAGACTTAGTTACTCCCTTCCAGCTCCATTCCCCTCTCTTATTTGCCATCCTTCATCATACAGGCAATATACTAAGATGTTTAATACATATTGTTGAATGTGTTGGGAAGGGGGAAATTTCCTTCTCTAACCCTCTTGAGTCTCTGTGGCTAAACTAATAATAAAATTGACACAAGACCGATGAACAAGAAAAAAAGAAACAAATTTTAATTCATGCACAGGGACATGAGACATAAGAAGTGGCCAAAGCAGGCAGCTTTTATATTTATTATACAGAGAAACAATAAATTTTTGAGGAATTGACAGGACAAAGAAACTTAGGTTTTGGTTGCCCAAGTGGTGAAGAATCTAAGCAGAATTTGGACTTGGGGCATAAATTAAAGAAGCCACAAGGTTTGTTTATACAGGCTTCTTGGCTCCAAATTTCCTGTTTGGAGATAAGGGTGTTCTTCTACCTCCAGATGCAGGGAGTGTACCTTTCACATGAGAGATTTATTTCCTGCTTCCAAAGAGACAGAAAGGAGCATCAGATGTCCCTCTTTCATTGACCATTTCTTAAGTAATTTTAATTAAAAAAAATAATAAATATGCCATTGAGGCACATTTTGGGGTGGCCTACTCTGGGTCCCAACAAATAAGTAAGCATTCAGATAAATATATAGTATTTAACCTGTGCAGATAGTTCAACTTATATAAATGAATCTGTGGTGCTATAGACCTTATTTTCTTTCTGGTTTTTGACAATGACCTATGTTTATCTGTGTTTATAGACTATTACATCCAAATTCTGCATGGTTCCTGTGTTCAACTACTATATTTTATGTTTTCCCACTCCCCTCTGATAGTCTTCAAGGTAGCTTCAGTTCTTTGTAAACACAAAACAATATTGAGATTAACATTCATGCTCATGACTAGTGATACACCTGTTAAATACATTCATGATTTATCTAGGTTATTTGTAATTATATAAGGACTATTCCAGCTTATACATACTGTCCTCAGATAATGAAGCCTCCTCCTTTTTCCTTATTTTTTGTTAACATTTCACATGATCACATATACATTTTGTTTAATTTGGACAATCTGATCCATATAAACTTTAATCTTACTGTTGTTTTAAAATGTATTCCTTGAGTATTTAACCATACTTAGTATATCTTCACATACTTGTTAACTATTCAGAGTTTTCTATCTGTGACCTGTCTGTTCATAATTGTTGCCTATTTTCCTTTGAGTTACATGTTCTTGTTCTTGTTGATATTTGGAAGTTTCTTGTAGAATCTGTTAGTGTATATCTATTAGATAAGGGGTCCCCAATCCCCAGGCCACAGACAGGTAACGGTCCGTGGCCTATTAGGAGCAGGGCCACACAACAAGAGGTGAGCGGTGGGCAAGTGAGCGAAGCTTCATCTGCCGCTCCCCATTGCTCCCCATTGCTTGTATTACCGCCTGAACCATTCCCCAACCCCCCACACAACCATCCATGGAAAAATTGTCTTCCACGAAACCAGTCCCTGGTGCCAAAATGGTTGGGGACTGCTGTGTTAGATTATTCTTTTGGGGGAGCATTTTTACCATATTTATAAAGATATAATTTATACACAGTAAAATTCAACAATTTTCAATATTAATATTGTAGTATTGTTGGAGGGGTTTTGTTTTGCTTTGTTTTCATTGAAGTATGATGCCATGGTGTTTTCTTGTTAATCTGTAAATAATGTAGTATATTACTTAAGTGTAATAATGAGTGTTGATTATAGAAATATAGTTTTCTTTTTCTTCAAAAATTTAACATTTCCATCTTGAGGCAGCTGCTCTTAAGAAGAAAATGAGACACAACATGAAAATATTCTAGAATATGAATATTATGAAAATATTCATAAATTTTAAATTATTTTTTAAACAGTTTTACTGAGGTATATTTTAAATATTATACCATTAAACATTTCTTGTGGACAATTAAGAATTTTTACTTACTTTCCTGAGTGATTGCACCATATAAGTTAGTTTAAGCATATTTTCATTCAACTTATTTATTTATAGTCAATTATTGCTTTCATCACACATTCATGCAACCTCTAATCTACTTTCTTTCTCTTTCTTGCTTTTTGTGGAGACTTCCTATAAACGGATTCACAGAATATATGAGCACACATCCAGCTTCTTTTACTTGGTATCAAATGTTTTGAGGTTCATCCATGATGCAGTATATGTCAGTACTTTTTTTTAATAGTGTTCCATGCAGTGGAATACCACATTGCTTAACCATAAACCAGCTGATAGATATGAAATTGTTTACTCCTTTTCCCTATTATGAATATTAAGACTTCTATAAACATACAAGTCTTTTTGTAGACAAATATTTCTATTTGTCTTTGACAGATACCTAAGAATGGAGTTACTGGATCCATGCTAGTTTTATTTTTAGCTTTTGGAGAAACTGTTAAACTATTTTCCATACTGGTCACAGCATTTTATACTCCTATTATCGATGAACAAGGATTATGGTTTCTCCACATCCTTGCCAACATGTGTTATTGCTTATCTTTTTGAATTTTGGGGAGGTTTTTTTAAAATTAATTAATTAATTAATTAATTAATTTTGGCCACATTGGGTCTTCATTGCTGTGTGTGGGCTTCTCATTGCAGTGTCTTCTTTTGTTGTGGGGCACGGACCCTAGAGTGCCCAGGCTTCAGTAGTTGTGGCACATGGTCTTAGTTGCTCTGCAACATGTGGGATCTTCCCGGACCAGGGATCAAATCCATGTTCCCTGCATTGGCAGGTGGATTCTTAACCATTGTTCCACCAGAGGAGTCCCCAATAGCCATGCTAGTGGGTATGCATTAGTATCTTGTGGCTTAATTTACATTTCCTTAATGAATAATGATGTTGACTAACATTTTATTTAGAAATCTATAATTAAGTGATTGTTGTGTTTGATGCACAAAGCATACTGTTCATTCACAACCTACCTAGTTAAATGACCAGGAAATTATTTTAAGCTACATAATTTAGCTGAATAAAGCCAATATTGTCTATATTTTCATATAAATCACTTCAAAGTGCAGAGGGCATTTGTTAAAAAATGTTTTAAATTAATAAATGGTAATAAGACTCTATATTTAAATATTAATTATGGATACTCCAGAAGGTGCAATCCTAGATAAAAATGAACAGGCTACATTTATATTGAAAATGGAAAAAAAATGTGGAGCTATTTTTTTGAGAATAATATGAAATTAAATTATGATATTAACTTACATAGGTTAGAAAGATATTCCACAGAATCTTCTTTCCTATGTGCATCTAGGTTAGAATTGGTCAAAGGAGAAATTTTGCACAATACTGAGAGAGCAAAGTGAAGCATCAGACATCATTATTTGAAAGTTTAATTATTATATGAAATTCTGATTTATAGAACATAGTTTAAAAAGACCATAAACCATAATCTTTTGTGATATCTGTTCTACCAGAAAGAAATTGTTTGTATCTTCAGTGCTCAAAAACTTATTGATACATGTTAAACTTTACACGTACAGAGTAGTGTAATAATACCCATTAAATAGAAAATCTAGCCCAGTATTGTCCTAAATGCAAACCAATGGTCTCTTTGCCTGTTTCCCTGAAGCAACTTTTAATTCAATATCTATACCCATCAAACAAGAAAACATGCATTTTCTTTAGCACACACTTACTTTCTTCGCTTTCCACTCCCAGGCACTTGTCAATTGTCAGTATCTTCTGGAGTTTTGAATTTTATGGATACATTTCTCCTCTTTTTTTCTCTCCTCTCATTCTTCCACTTCCTCTGATAAATATTATCAAGGTAACCATACACTTCACTAAGAAATTTACTTTCTTTTACTTCCCATATTACATTCATTTCTTCCCAGATTGACTTCTTGTTTTGCTTAAATAACTCTAAAGTCCACTCAAGAAAGAACTTTTATGTAACTTTTCTAAATATTTCTTTTAATTTGAAATGCTATTTTTTATACTGCCGTATTTAAGTATTTTACTGCAAACGTAATTCTAAGTTTAATTTTGTTGTCTGCAATATATTTTAAATGTTCTCCTAGTTTGTTTTTGCATTTAACGTTACAAAAAGGGTCTGCAAAGGAAAAGAAAGTGTAATAGATCTACTGTTAGTAAATATTTAGTGTCTGAGTAAATAGGCTCAACAGTTTATAACTAGAACTGATTGATAGCTGTATTTACACTTCTAATGTTTGGTATACTACTGCAGTGCTTCTGACCCAGAAGTGAGGACAGGATCTTTTTTCTGAAAGACTTTTGCTCCTAGGAAGGCTAATCAGAATTTCAAAGTTCTTTGAAATTTTTGCCTTAAGAACACTTAACTGACAGGAATATTTTACCCTAAGAACTTTTTATTGAGAAAAATCACAGTGTGTGAATTCTGGATGTCCAAATTTCAATATTCAGTGAGAAAAAATATTAAACACTCTTATAATCAAAAGAGAAAAGGAGAAGAAATTCTCACCATGTCCTCCTTCAGGGAATCAACAGTCCCCTACTAGATGGGGCCTCAACCGAAATAAGTTTTCTAGAATGTCAATGTTGAATAAAAATGATCCTCAAGGCTGCAATTTCACCACCCCCCACCAGAAACTATTTCAATGAATATCAAAGAAAAAAGTCATTTGGTATTCTAAAACTAGTTCCTTGAAATTTCAGACCTGCTCAGGTACGTAAGAACAGATTACATAACAAGAATGAAATAAACTAAATTTAGAGAGAGAGAGAGAGAGAACATTCATACAAAGTCAGTCTGTAAATTTCTTCCGGAAGCAAACTGACTGATTATTCAGTGTAGGTAAAATGTGAAAATATATCTGTTCTCAAAGTGCCTGTTTTTATGTTGAAAAGACTCTTACAAAAACTACCAAAATGATATTTCAGCATGTATGTGGTTTCCCTGTTTTAATCACAGAACACTTACAGGAAATTATTCTACACATATCAAGTCATGTGCTTTCTGAGAGAAGTCAGGGATCAATTGCACACTAATTTGAGCACTGATAAAATAGAGGTTAATCTATTTTCTTATATATTGTTAAAAAAAGTCTACAGGTTTACACACATGTGCATGTCAATGGTATATTTGTGGTTTAAAAAATTTAGTCTAAATACAGATTAATAGATTTTTTATTCATACTTTAAAATAAAATGTTATTATTCATATGATTTCAAATTGTCCCCAATTTAATCAGTGGAGGCCTCTTCAAGTTATCTTATGTATTATTTTGACATTCCATACCTGTATATATTAATCATGTATATATGAATAACATATATATGCATATATCTGTATACTTGCATATATACTTACATAATAATATATACTTATGTATATATGCATATATCTTTGTTTCATTTACTAAATTATGAGTTTATATTGATACTTCTGATTTCAATCTAAACTTCTGCCATTACATATGTGTATTCCTCTTCTCTTACAATGAGAAAGTTGTTTCCAGAGAATATTAATATATTTACCCATTTACTAAAAATAGTTTTAGAAGTAGTACTTCAATACCACTCACTATAAACTAATAAGTCTAGATCAAAACATATTCAAGTTTCTTTCTTTACTGGTCTTTGGACTGATGATACATGCAATGTTACTTGTATTAATTTATGTTTTCTTCACTCTGTATGTTATCATTTTGATACATACTTGATTCATTTATTTCTTTTTGCATTCAGTTCCAAATTTTCTTTTCCATCCATTAGTTTATATTTGTTAAAATATGTAACTTGATAATGATATCAAATTAGAAACTCTTTCACCTCATTATCTTTCCAACTTCATTGTCAACAATCGCCTTTAGATTCTCAACTTCATAACTTCTGGTATATCATTCCTCTGCTTACTTTTGCTCAAGTACTTCTTCAAAATAAAAGGCAGCACACTACATATATTATTTTGCATTATTCTCTTTGTTACCTATATATATATATATATATATATATATATATATATATATTTTTTTTTTTTTTTTTTTTTTTTTTTTTGTGGTACACGGACCTCTCACTGTTGTGGTCTCTCCCATTGTGGAGCACAGGCTCCGGATGCGCAGGCTCAGCAGCCATGGCTCACGGGCCCAACCGCTCTGCAGCATGTGGGATCTTCCTGGACTGGGGCACGAACCTGTGTCCCCTGCATCGACAGGCGGACTCTCAACCACTGCACCACCAGGGGAAGCCCTAAAAATATATTCTTGATATTACCCTTTAACAGTTAATGGAGACTTTTCTAACACATTTAATATTGTTTATTATATAATTTTCAGGTGTGTAGGATTATAATTCAACATTTATATACACTACAAAGTAATCACACCACAAGTCTAGACACTATCCATCACCATACTATTGACTCCCTTCACCCATTTCAACCACTCCATAGCCCTCTTCTCCTAACCAATAATCTGCTCTGTATCTATGAGTTAGTTTCTTTTTATTTTGTTTGTTCACTTGTTTAGATTTCACATATGAGTGAAATCATGTGGTATTTGTCTTTCTCTGTCTAACTTATTTCACTCAGCATAATGCCTTTAAGGTCCATCCATGTTGTCACAAAGAGCAGGATTCCATGTTTAGTTTTTAAATAGAGGATCAAGATATATATATATAATTTTATCTATCTATCTATCCATCTATCTATCTATCTCACATCTTCTTTCTCCATTCAACTGTAGATGGATACTTAGGTTACTTCCATATCTTGGCTATTGTGAATAATGCTGCTGTGAACATTTTGGTGCATATATTATTATGAATTAATGTTTTGTGTTCTTCGTATAAATACCCAGAAGTGGAATACATGGGTCATATGACAATTCTATTCTTAATATTTTGAGGAATCTCCATACTGTTTTCCATAGTGGCTGTACCAATTTACATTTCCATTAACAGTGTACTAGGGTTCCCTTTCTCCACATCCTTACCAACCCTTGCTATTTCTTGCCTTTTTTTTTTTTTATGCTGCATCAGCTTGTAATTACAGCTTGCAGGATCTTTTTTAGTTGCTGTGGCATGAGGGATCTTTTATTTGTGGCATGTGAGATCTTCAGCTGCGGCATGCAAACTCTTAGTTGTGGTGTGTGGGATCTAGTTCCCTGACCAGGGATCAAACCTGGACCCCTACATTGGAGCATGAAGTCTTAGCCACTGGACCACCAGGGAACTCCCTCTTTTCTTTCTGATGATAGCCATTCTGACAGATGTGAAGTAATACCTCTTTGCACTGTTGATTTGCATTTCCCTGGTGGTAAGTGATGTTGAACATCTTTTCATGTGTCTTTTGGCCATCTGTATGTCTTCTTTGGAAAAAGTACCTATTCAGATCCTCTGCACATTTTTAATCCAGTTGTTGATTTTTTGATAATGAATTGTATTGAGTTTTTATATAATTTGGATATTAACCCATTAACAGACATATTGTTGGCAAATATCTTCTCCCATTCAGTAGGTTTCCTTTTTATTTTATTTGTGGTATCCTTTGCTGTATAAAAGCTTTTCAGCTTCATGCACTAACCCTATTTGTTTATTTTGCTTTTTTTGTTGCCTTTGGCGTCAGATCCACAAACACATTGCTAAAACTGATGTCAGTGAGATTATCACCAATGTTTTCTTCTAGGAATTTTATTGTTTCTGGTCTTACATTGAAGTCATTAATCCATTTTGAGTTAATGTTTGTGTATGGTGATATAGTTTCATTTTTTTGCATGTGGCTGTCCAATTTTTTCAACACCATGTAAAGAGACTATCATTTCCCTATTGTATGTTCTTTGCTGCTTTGTCATACATTAATTTAACATATATGTATGGATTTATTTAGGGCTCTCACTTCTGTTATATTGTTCTGTGTGCCAGGACCATAGTCTTTTGATAACTATAGGTTTGTAGTATAGTTTGTAGTTTGAAATCAGGGAATGTGATACCTCCACCTTTGTTCTTTCTCAAGATTATTTTGGTTATTCAGAATTTTTTGTCATTCCATAAAATTTTAGAATTTGTTCTAGTTTTGTGAAATATGCCATTGGAATTTTGATAGGAATTGCATGTACCTGTAGATGGCTTTGGGCACTATGGATATTTTTATAACATTAATTCTTTCACTTAATGAGCACAGAATATTTTTCTATTTATTTCTGTCTTTTTCAATTTCTTGAATCAATATCTCATAGTTTTCAGTGCACAGGTCTTTCACCTCCCCAGTTAAACATATTCCTAGGTTTTATCCTTCTTTTTGGAATTATAAAACGGATTGTTTTCTTAATTTCTCTTTCTGATATTTATTTATTAGTATATAGAAATGCCATGAGTTTCTGTATATTGGCTTTGTATCCTGCAATTTTACTGAATTCAGTTATTAGTTCTAACAGTTTTTCTGGTGGAGTCTTTAGGGTTTTCTATATGTAGTAACACGTCACCTGCAAATAGTGACAGTTTTACTTCCTTCTGATTTGGGTGAGTTTTTTTTTTCTTTTTCTAAACAATTTTTTGTTGCTGAGACTTCCAATACTATGTAGAATAAAAGTGGTGGGAGTGGGCATCCTTGTCTTCTTCCTGGTCTTAGAGAAAAAGCTTTCAGTTTTTCACCTTTGAGTATGTTAGCTGTGGGTTTATCATACATGGGCTTTATTATGTTGAGCTTTGTTCCCTGGATACACACGTTGTTAAGAGGTTTTATTATAAATGAATGTTGAATTTTGTTAAATGTTTTTTTCTGCATCTATTAAGATGATCATGTGATGTTTATCCTTCATTTTTTAATGTGATATATCACATTGATTGATTTGCAGATATTAAACCATTTGTGAAAATCACTGCATTGCACTAAATTGTATGGATGTACCTTGGTTATTGCTCTAAGTTTTATATGTAAGCATTAAGACTATTTCCAATAGTTGGACATTATACATGGTGCTACAATTAATAACTTTGATATTTTTTTCATGTTGTTGTAGGTGTAACTTCAACAAAGTTTCTAGAAAGAGCTTGCTGTATTAATTTTTATGGTTACTGCCATGTTCCCAGCCATAGGAATTGTACCATTTTTTTTTTCATCAGAAATATATGAGTGGCTATTTGATGTAATTTCAAAAACAGAATTCTATCAAAATTTGAAATTTGGTAATTCTGAAATAGGTGAGATATGATGTTTCATTGCAGGTTAAAATTGCACAATTGTTATATTAAACAAGTTTTTATATTGAGTTTCATGTTATGTTTCTATCATTTTCAAATTTTTGAATTTGTGTTTCCTTTCCATTGACTAAAAATGTATTAGATATTGTTGAGATAAGCTCTTTATCCATTATATTTTTACAAGTAGTCATTTTCCTCTTGATATTTCTTATGACTTCCTTATTTTATTATATAAAATTAGCATTTTTGTAATATAATTGAAGTAATCCAATTTATTTTAATGGCAAAATGTTTTAAGCATAAAGTTTTTATTTCACATTCAGATTATGAAGGAATTTACTTATGTTTACTTCTAGTATGGTTTTATTTATTTATTACTTTTTTTGTTTTTGAACTTTTGAATTTTATTTTATTTATTTTATTTATTTATGGCAGCTTCTTATTAGTTATCCATTTTATACACATCAGTGTATACATGTCAATCCCAATCTCCAAATTCATCACACCATCACCCCCACCCGCCACTGCTTTCCCCCTTGGTGTCCCTAGGTTTGTTCTCTACACCTGTGACTCAATTTCTGCCCTGCAAACCGCTTTATCTGTACGATTTTTCTAGGTTCCATATATATGTGTTAATATACAATATTTGTTTTTCTCTTTCTGACTTACTTCACTTTGTATGACAGTCTCTAGATTCATCCACATCTCTGCAAATGACCCAGTTTAATTCCTTTTTATGTCTGAGTAATATTCCATTGTATATATGTACCATATCTTCTTTATCCACTCATCTGTCGATGGGAATTTATGTTGCTTCCATGACCTGGCTATTGTAAATAGTATGGCAATGAACACTGGGGGGCATGTGTCTTTTTGAATAATGGTTTTCTCTGTGTATAAACCCAGTAGTGGGATTGCTGGGTCATTTGGTAATTCTATATTTACATTTAAAGGAACCTTCATACTGTTCTCCATAGTGGCTGTATCAATTTACATTCTCACTAACAGTGAAAGAGGGTCCCCCTTTTCTCCACACCCTCTCCAGCATATGTTGTTTGTAGATTTTTTGATGATGCCCATTCTAACTGGTGTGAGGTGATACCTCATTATAGTTTTGATTTGCATTTCTGTAACAATTAGTGGCATTGAGCAGCTTTTCATGTGCTTCTTGGCCACCTGTATGTCCTCTTTGGAGAAATGTCTATTTAGGTCTTCTGCTCATTTTTTGATTAGGTTGTTTGTTTTTTTAATATTCAGCTATATTAGCTGTTTATATATTTTGGACATTAATCCTTTGTCTGTTGATTCATTTGCAAATATTTTCTCACATCCTAAAGGTTCGCTTTTCATTTTGTTTGTAGTTTCCTTTTCTTTGCAAAAGTTTTAAGTTTTATTAGGTCCCATTTGTGCATTTTTGTTTTTATTTTCATTTCTCTGGGAGGCGGTCAAAAAGCATCTTCCTGTTATTTACATCAGAGTGTTCTTCTTATGTTTTCCTCTAAGAGTTTTATAGTGTCTTGTCTTACATTTAGGTCTCTAATCCATTTTGAGTTTATTTTTGTGTATGGTGTTGAGGAGTGTTCTAATTTCATTCTTTTACATGTAGCTGTCCAGTTTTACCAACACCATTTAATGAAGAGACTCTCTTTTCTCCATTGTATATGCTTACCTCCTTTGTCATAGATTAGTTGACCATAGGTTCGTGGGTTTATCTCTGGGCTTTCTATCCTGTTCCATTGATCTATATTTCTGTTTTTGTGCCAGTACCATATTGTCTTAATTACTGTAGCTTTGTAGTATAATCTGAAGTCAGGAAGCCTGATTCCTCCAGCTCCGATTTTTTTCCCTCAAGAATGCTTTGGCTATTCAGGGTCTTATTTGTCTCCATACAAATTTTAAGATTCTTTCTTCTAGTTCTGTAAAACATGCTATTGGTAATTTGATAGGGATTCATTGAATCTGTAGATTACTTTGGGTAGTATAGTCATTTTCACAATATTGATCTTCCAATCCAAGAACATGATATATCTCTCCAACTGTTGGTATCATCTTTTATTTCTTTCAACAGTGTCTTATAGTTTTCAGTCTTTTGTCTCCCTAGGTAGGTTTATTCCTAGGTATTTTATTCTTTTTGTTGCAATGGTAAATGGGAGTGTTTCTTTAATTTCTCTTTCAGACTTTTTATCATTAGTGTATAGGAATGCAAGAGATTTCTGTGCATTAATTTTGTATCCTGCAACTTTACCAAATTCATTGATTAGCTATAGTAGTTTTCTGGTGGCATCTTTAGGATTCTCTATGTATAGATTCATGTCATCTGCAAACAGTGACAGTTTTACTTCTTCTTTTCCAATTTGTATTTCTTTTATTTATTTTTCTTCTCTGATTGCTGTGACTAGGAATTCCAAAACTATGTTGAATAATAGTGGTGAGAGTGGGATCCTTGTCTTGTTCCTGATCTTAGAGGAAACACTTTCAGTTTTTCACCATTGAGAATGATGTTTGCTGTGGATTTGTCATATATGGCCTTTACTATGTTGATTTAGGTTCCCTCTATGCACACTTTCTTGGGAGTTTTTATAATAAATGGGTGTTGAATGTTGTCAAAAGCATTTTCTGCATCTATTGAGATGATCATATGATTTTTATCCCTCAGTTTGTTAATATGGTGTACCACATTGATTGATTTGCGTATATTGAAGGATCCTTGCATCCCTTGGATAAATCCCACTTGAACATGGTGCATGATCCTTTTAATGTGTTGTTGGATTTTGTTTGCTAGTGTTTTGTTGAGGACTTTTGCATCTATATTCATTAGTGATATTGGTCTGTAATTTTCCTTTTTTGTAATATCTTTGTTTTTGGTATCAGGGTGATGGTGGCCTCATGGAATGAATTTGGGAGTGTTCCTCCCTCCACAATTGTTTGGAAGACTTGGAGAAGGATTGGTGTTAGATCTTCTCTAAATGTTTGATAAAATTCACCTGTGAAGCCATCTGGTCCTGAACTCTTGTTTGTTAGAAGATTTTTATTTTTTTATTTTTTTTATTTTTTATTGTTGTACGCAGGGCTCTCACAGCTGTGGTCTCTCCCATTGTGGAGCACAGGCTCCAGACGTTCTGGCTCAGTGTCCATGGCTCATGAGCCTAGCCACTATGTGGCATGTGTGATCCTCCTGGACCAGGGCATGAACCCGTGTCCCCTGCATCAGCAGGCAGACTCTCAACCACTGTGCCACAAGGGAAGCCCTGTTAGAAGATTTTTAATCACAGTTTCAATTTCATTACTTGTGATTGGTCTTTTCATGTCTTCTATTTCTTCCTGGTTCAGTCTTGGAAGGTTATACTTTTTAAGAATTAGTCCATTTCTTCCAGGTTGTCCATTTAATTGCCATAGAGTTTCTTGTAGTAGTCTCTTAGGATGCTTTGTATTTCTGTAGTGTCTCTTGTAACTTCTCTTTTTTCATTTCTAATTTGATTGTTTTGAGTCCTCTCCCTCTTTTTCTTGATGACTCTGGCTAATGGTTTATCAATTTTGTTTATCTTCTCAAAGAACCAAATTTTAGTTTTATTGATCTTTGCTATTGTTTTCTTTGTTTGTATTTCATTTATTTCTGATCTGATCTTCATGATTTCTTTCCTTCTCCTAACTTTGGGTTTTGTTTGTTCTTCTTTCTCTAGTTCCTTTAGGTGTAAGATTAGATTGTTTATTTGAGATTTTTCTTATTTCATGAGGTAAGCTTGTATAGCTATAAACTTCCCTCTTAGAACTGCTTTTGCTGTGTCCCATAAGTTTTGCATCATCGTGTTTTCATTATCCTTTGTCTCTAGGTATTTTTTGATTTCCCCTTTGACTTCTTCAGTGATCTCTTGGTTATTTAGTTACATATTGTTTAGTCTCCATGTGTTTTTGTGTTTTTTTTTTTTTTTACTTTTTTTCCCCTGTAATTGATTTCTCATCTCATAGCATTGTGGTCAGAAAAAATGCTTGATATGATTTCAATTTTCTTAAATTTACTGAGGCTTGATTTATGACCCAAGATGTGATCTATCCTGAAGAATGTTCCATGTGTACTTGAGAAGAAAGTGTATTTAGTTGATTTTGGATGGAATGTCCTATAAATATCATTTAAATCTTCTGGTCTCTTGTGTCATTTAAAGCTTGTGTTTCCTTATTAATTTTCTGTTTGGGTGATTTGTCCTTTGAAGTACATGAGTTGTTAAAGTCCCCCACTATTATTTTGTTACTGTTGATTTCCTCTTTTATACTTGTTAGCAGTTGCCTTATGTATTGTTGTGCTCCTATGTTGGGTGCATATATATTTATAATTGTTATATCTTCTTGGTTTCATCCCTTGATCATTATGTTGGGTGTACATACATTTATAATTGTTATATCTTCTTCTTGGATTGATCCCTTGATCTTTATGTAGTGTCCTTCCTTGTCTCTTGTAACATTCTTTATTTTAAAGTCTATTTTATCTGATATGAGTATTGCTACTCTAGCTTTCTTTTGATTTCCATTTGCATGGAATATCTTTTGCCATCCCCTCACTTTCAGTCTGAATGTGTTCCCAGGTCTGAAGTGAGTCTCTTGTATACAGCATATATATGGGTCTCTTTTTTGTATCTATTCAGTGAGCCTGTGTCTTTTGGGTGGAGCATTTAATCCATTCACTTTTAAGGTAATTATTGATATTATTTTTTTTCTGTTTGCTTTTGTAGGTCCTTTTCTTCTCTTGTGTTTCCAACTTAGAGAAATTCCTTTAACATTTGTTGTAGAGCTGGTTTGGTGGTGCTGAATTCTCTTAGCTTTTGCTTGTCTGTAAAACTTTTGATTTCTCCTTTGAATCTGAATGAGATCCTTGCTGGGTAGGGTAATCTTCATTGTAGGTTCTTCCCATTCATCACTTTCTGTATATCATGCCACTCCCTTCCAGCTTATATAGTTTCTGCTGAGAAATCAGTTGTTAACCTTATGGGAGTTCCCTTATATATTATTTGTTGTTTTCCCTTGCTGCTTTCAGAAACTTTGTCTTTATTTTTCACCAATTTGATTGCTATGTGTCTCGGCATGTTCATACTTGGTTTTATTCTGTGTGTGACTCTCTTCACTTCCTGAAGTTGGGTGGTTATTTCATTTCCCATGTTAGCGACTTTTTCAACTATAGTCTTTTCAAATAATTACTTTGGTCCTTTCTCTCTTCTCCTTCTGGGACCCCTATAATGCAAATGTTGCATTTAATGTTGTCCCAGAGGTCTTTTAGGCTGTCTTCATTTCTTTTCATTCTTTTTTTTTTTTATTCTGTTCCACAACAGTGAATTCAACCATTTTGTCTTCCAGGTCACTTATCTATTCTTCTGCCCCAGTTATTCTGCTGTTGATTCCTTCTAGTGTATTTTGCATTTCAGTTATTGTGTTGTTCACCTCTGTTTGTTTGTTCTTTAATTCTTCTAGGTCTTTGTTAAACATTTCTTGCATCTTCTCGACCTTTGCCTCCATTCTTTTCTTACTTCCTGGATCATCTTCACTATCATTATTCTGAATTATTTTTCTGGAAATTGCCTATCTCCGCTTCATTTAGTTGTTTTTTGGGGGGTTTATCTTGTTCCTTCATCTGGTACAGAGCCCTCTGCCTTTTTATCTTTTCTATCTTTCTGTGAATGTGCTTTTTGTTCCACAGGCTGCAGGATTGTAGTTCTTGTTTCTGCTCTCTGTCCTCTGGTGGATGAAGCTATCTAAGAGGCTTGTGCAAGTTTCCTGATGGGAGGGACTATTTGTGGTTAAAGCTGGCTCCTGTTCTGGTGGGCAGAGCTCAGTAAAACTTTAATCCACTTGTCTTCTGATGGGTGGAGCTGGGTTCCCTCCCTGTTGGTTGTTTGGCCTGAGGTGACCCAACACTGGAACCTACCTGGGCTCTTTGGTGGGGCTAATGGCGGACTCTGGGAAAGCTCACGCCAAGGAGTGCTTCCCAGAACTTCTGCTACCAGTGTCCTTGTCCTCATGGTGAGACACAGCCACCCCCCACCTCTGCAGGATACCCTCTAACACTAGCAGGTAAGTCCGTTTCAGTCTCCTATAGGGTCACTGCTCCTTCCCCTGGGTCCTGATGCACACACTACTTTGTGTGTGCTCTCCAAGAGTGGAGTCTCTGATTTCCCTAGTCCTGTTGAAGTCCTGCAATCAGTTCCCACTAGCCTCAAAGTCTGATTTTCTAGGAATCACTCCTCCCATTGCCAGACCCCCAGTTTGGGAAGCCTGATGTGGGGCTCAGGACCTTCACCCCATTTGGTGGACTTCTGTGGTCTAAGTGTTCTGCAGTTTGTGAGTCACCCACCCAGCAGTTATGGGGTTTGATTTTTTTGTGATTGTGCCCCTCCTACCATCTCATTGTGGCTTCTTCTTTGTCCTTGGATGTGAGGTATATTTTTTGGTTAGTTCCAGTGTCTTCCTGTTGATGATTGTTCAGAAGTTAGCTGTGATTCTGGTATTCTCACAAGAGGGAGTGAGAGCAAGTCCTTCTACTCCTCCATCTTGAACCAATCTGCTCTAGTTTTTTTTGTTTGTTTTGTTTTTGTTTTTTTAAGTCTGATTATTTTGGAATTTATGGAATTTATTCCTGTTTGGTAGAGGCATGGATCTATTTTATGGTATTCCAAATAAACAACTTGTTGTGTCAGGGTCAGCTTCTTCCAGTTTTATTGAGATCTAATTGACATAGAGCACGATATATGTTTAAGGTGTACAGCATAATGATTTGACTTACACATTATGAAATGATTATCACAATAAGTTTAGTGAATATTCATCATCTTATATAAATAAAAAAACAGAAAAAATATTTTTTGTTCTGATGAGAACTCTTAGGATTTGTCTTTTAACAACTTTCATATATAACATATAGTAGTGCAAATTATATTAATCATGTTGTTATATTACAGCCCTATTATTTATTTATCTTATAACTGGAAGTTTGTGTCTTTTTACTACTTTCATCAAATTTCCCCTCCCCCAAACACTCCCACCACCTATGGCAACCACAAATCTGTTCTCTTTTTCTATGAGTTTGTTTGTTTTTTGAAGTATAATTGACCTACAACACTGTGCTAGTTCCTGATGTACAACATAGTGATGTGATATTTCTATACACTACTAAATGATCACCAGGAGAAGTCTAGTTACCCTCTGTCATCATACACAGATATTACATTTTTATTAACTATATTTCCCATAGTGTACATTTATTCCCTGTGACTCATTTATCTTGGAACTGGAAGTGTGTATCTCTTAATTTCTCCCACTTATTTCACTCTCCCCCTCAATCCTTTTCCTTTCTGGCAACCACCTGTTTGTTCTCTGTGTCTCTGACTCTCTTTCTCTTTTGTTCTCTTTGTTAATTTTTTTAAAATATTTCATATATTAGTGAAATCATATGGTATTTGTCTTTCTCTGTTTGACATTTCCTTGAACATAATACCCACTAGGTCCATCTGTGTTGGCACAAATTGCAAGATTTCCTTCTTTTCTGTGACTGAGTAATATTCCATTGCATATGTATACCACATCTTCTTTATTTGTTTATCTATATCAATCTATGCTCTAGGATTTGAGATGCTGCTTTCATCACTAAGTAAATTTCTACATATATTTGGACCATCTAATCTTTTAATTTTATTCTATTAATCTGATTTTCTGTTCATGTACCAGGTAGCACATTGTTATTTATAAAGCCTTTATAATAGTTTTATCTCTCATGCTCATTCTCCATTTTTAATACTTTACTAGTCATCCTTGATTTTTATTATTTCATAAAACCTTAAACATCAACTTGCTAGTTCCAGAAAATGAAACTTAATATTACTTTTATTAGGATTATGTTAAATGTGTAAGTTAACCTAGGGAGAACTGGCATGATAGTAGTAAGTCATGTTTTATGAGTATTCATACATGTTAAAAACTATTTTGGTGTTTTATAGGAGTTTTTCAAACTTTTCCTAATATGGGGCTTTGCAAAATCTTATTGAATGTAGCTTGAATTGTTTGTTCTTTTTCTCAGGTTTTATAAATAAGGCTTTTTGTCTCCATTTAATACAATTTTCATAATATTAAAAGAATGAATGAAATACACTTCCTCTCTGGAATCTTCTCTAATACCTCTCTGTAAAGAGGACAGCTCCATTCAGGATAGCATCAGCTTCATTATTTGATTCACTTAATAGCTTCAACTGTCCTACAGTTGAAAATACAATGTTTTTAAATCAAATTCAACTTGCCCCATATCCACGTCTTCCACTTACAAGCTTTTATTAAATTTGTGACCTATTTTTTTTTCTTTTCTCTGCAACTAGTTTATCTCCTAGCAAATAGGAATACTAACATCCCCCTCTAAAATTTTGTGAGAAATAAATTATATAAAAATGTAATGGGCTTTCCAAAATATACAGTACTTATTACTCGAAAATATTACTTTTATTTCCTTTCCATTTTTATAAAACAAATAAGATATGTGTTATTGACCATTCTACTACACTAACTCTAATGAGTTCTCAGCATCCATGAGGATGAGGTATTTAGTGTTTACCAGAAGAGAAGGGAAATTGCTCTTTAAAAATTCATTCTCTTCTTGTGAGACATACAGAAAGTGAATTCCAGGGTGTGATGTTTTAAGTTCTTAATTAAGGGGCCACGTCCCCTTAAGACACTGACTATAGAAAGCCCAGGATCAATCTCTAGACAGAAGCATCTCTCAACTCCCATTTAAGAGATGGAGGAAAGAGATTAAATACATTTCTTTACTTATTTCACACTTCATGTCACTAATGAAACTAGCCCTTTTGATGGTAGTCTCAATTTTAACTCTGTCTCTTCTCTGAGAAAGTGTTTCTTACTCAGGGAAACAAATGAATTATGGGAGAAGGCAAGAATGTTCAGTTACTTGCAGGATGATTTTTTTCAATAAAAGGGGAACTGTACTCTGAAATGGAAAGAAAATCATTTTAAATATTGACTCTGAAATTTTCAAGTTTTAGGACTTTTTGAAACTATAAAACAGGAAATATTAAAAACCTGACCATGTTCTGATGATTATATATAAGATGAAAACCACATGATAACTAATAATTGAATACTTTTCTTCTTTCCCTTGTTCCATTTCTTAACCTGAAATAATATACAGCAGCTAAATACTTGAAAAACAGATTTCCCTTATGTTCTTAGCTCTAAATAATAACAAGGATTATATCAAGACTCACTTTTTGCCTCTCTTATTTTCTCCACATGCCTGAAAGAATTAAACATACCAATATCCACATTTCTCCAACTATCTGTTCAGCATAGTATTACCTGGTTGAAAATAAATAATACCAGAGGATCCTGTCACTGCCATCCTTTTCAGCTTCTCTTTAATTTTCCTTATTAAGAAAATGTAGACCATGGACAGAAGCATTAGGGTATGTCCTCCACCAGATATGAGAAAAACAATGTATCTTCAAAGAAGAGTACATCTCAACTAGTCCCTATTGAGATTTCATTTTACATATTCATCAAAGAGAGTTCCAGTAAAAACCTATGAGTTTATGATTAACATTTTGCTTGTCATTGGCTATCAGTATCATTTAGTTTGATAAGGTTAATTGACTATGAATCATCCATGATTTTAATAAAATGTATAATATTAATCACCTGACTTTTCTGCTATACTCAGTTTTCTAAAACCTATTACCTTTCATTTGGGCTAGTTGGTGTGGTTCTAATTCTTCAAGAATTAATTGACCATATATAGGCAACTTAACTTCACACATAGCAGTTAACATTATTCTAATAATATATATATGCATTGATAAACCAAGCTTTCCACAATATATTTAAATACTTTAATGTATGCCTTAGCCTAATAATTATGTCACTGTTTCTTAATAAGTTCTTATGAATAATTGAATATCTGTTATTTAGAATATACCTCTTTAAATATAAGAATGTTGTATTATTTTAAGTATTTGTAATTTAAAAAATTCTAAAATGCCCTACACCTATTAAGATTTCTCAAAAATAACACAGAAAACACAACATTTTTCTTATTGAATAAGGTATTTTCATCATGTATTGCACTGGATTCCACATAGGAATTTCTTTTCTTTTTTCTCCTAATATAAGTCTAAAATTTGACATCTAAATTTGTTAGGTCATTATTTCTTTTCTATCTTTACTGTTCTTCCCTGGAATAACTAGTGCTCATATGTGATACCTGAGACTTTATAGTAAACCCTGGATGACCAAAGCAAAGCTCCAGAAGTAAAAGATTAAAATATGTATTATAGTACAGAACTCATTCTCTGATATGGGATAAACATATGCCACCCTGTTGATGATTGAACTGAGACATATTCTTAAAATATATATATATATATGCAGAAAGGCTATTTTGAGAAATAAAGATGTCTTAATGATGAGATGAAGAAATACTTCTTTCATTAATAATCTTTATAGCTGCACACCATTTTAATGTACAGGTCAATGGATTTTGGTAAATGTACACATGTAACTATCACCCCCCAAATTTATTCCTATCAGTTGAAGTCAGTCACTCCCATCCTATGCTCCACACAATAACTTGGCTGCTTTTTGTTCATTTTTCTTTTTTTAGTTTTGTTCTTTTAGAATTTCATATAAATGAAATCCAGCTTCTTTCCATTTAATATAATGTTTTTGAGATTCATCTATATTGTTGAGTGTACCAAGATTCCTTCTTTTACATTGCTGAATAGTCTTTCAACAATATAAATATGTTTGAATTTATTTTTAAAAGTTTGTATCTCAGATATGGGGACATATGTATATGTATAACTGATTCACTTTGTTATGAAGCAGAAACTAACACATCATTGTAAAGCAGTTATACTCCAATAAAGATGTTTAAAAAAAATTTTGTATCTCTTGCCATTTTTACTGGGTTCTTACATCTTCTTATTAGTTTTCCATAAGCTTTATTGAAACAGGATTTCTAAAAATAAGTATAAATAAAGAATTTTCTAAGTTATTGAACAATGTAAGGAAGCAAAATATTTAAAATTAACTAATGACATTTCAAATTTACCCTCTGATACTAAATAGTATTTGTGCTCTGGCAACTCAAATATTTCCATGTTTCCTTTTTCCCATATTAAAGGAGACTACTGAATTGCATTGTGATGAATTTAAGATACAGTAAAAAAAAACTTTAATGAAACTATAGCATCTAATAGAAAAAGCTGATAGCAAAAATGGAATAGAGGATCTTAGGAATTATCAAGAGTTTTGCCCAAATCAGCACAAACGGGGCACTTTGCAAATCTTTCTAAATTTCATATTTAGCAAGTTATACACAAGCTTTAGAAATATTCAAAGTAATTATTACCACAAAAAAAGAACCTTTTTAAAAAATTTTGCTTTACTTTCTCTGCATTATAACTTCATGATAAATTGTGGTAAAATCATCATTTGGTTTTTATGTTCTAGACTGAATTTTAAATTAATAAAATTATTCATGTATTATTCATATGATTCTTTACTCCATGTAAATGTACCCCTCTTTTTTCCACAAAACTCAAACAATGAATTAAAAATCTATTCAGAAAACTTTACATGTATTTTACCACTTTCCTCTCAAACAAGGGCAGAAATATATCTCATTTTAATGTTTCATGTACTCAGCAGCTTAGTGTTTATTTACTTTTTAATTCACAGAGAAAGAGCAAAATCAGCAGCACAAAAACAAATGATTGCAAATGAAAAGTAAAAACAAAAAATATTAAGTGTTATTTAGAAAAAATTTTTGCACTTATCTATTTTTTAATAAGTTGCACATTTGAGTTTTTCCATCAATAGTTATAATTTGATTTTTATTGGTCTAACATATATATTACAATATTTTTCATTATCATTTAAAAAACATTTTGAATGTTCACATTTTCTATAAATCTGAGACTACCTCTCTCTTAAAGTGATAATTACTGTTTAGAAGTAAGTCAATTTTGAAACCTGAAACAAAACTGAATAAGTCATTTGTTGCTGCAAAAAAAATTACCCTAAAACTTATAGCTTAAAGTAGCAAATGTTTATTTTCTCCCACAGTTTCTGACATTCAGGAATCTAGCAGTGGTTGCACTGGGTGGTTTTAGCTCAGAGTTTGTAACAAGGTCAAGTCAAGCTCTAAGCTGGGGCAGCAGCCATTTCAAGCCTTAACTGTCACTTTAGAATTTTCTTTCAAGCTCACCTACCTGATGGCTGGCAGACCTGATTTCCTGACAGGCTCTGCCTGGAGGTTTCAGTTTCTCAACACATAGGCCTTCTCATATGTTTGTTCAAACTGACATTCTCTTTCTGCCAGAGACAGTAATGGAAGGGAGAGAGGAAAGGGAGAGATGAGGGTAGTGGGGAGGAGAGACAGGAGAGAGAAAGAGAGTTCTGCCTTATGCTATTTGACACATTCACAAACCCTGGTAATACGTGGGAGGGGTCTACACAGATGTGTGAGAACAACAAACAGGGAGCACTGGAGGGCATACTGGAGGCTGGCTACCACAGTCTTGTCTGGCTACCAGTAAAATTTGTATTCCTCCTGTAACCAAATAGGGTAGGGGGTTCCCAGAGAAAGAGAACCAGGCACGCTCTCTTGACATGAGAGAGGCTATTTTTGTCCTAAGCCATTTTGTGATTTAGGCCTGGCCACAGTGCTTGCCCTTGAACAGATCTCAATAATTAATGATCTTAAGGGAACAGAAAAATACAGAAACAAACTATGATCAAGCAAGAGAAGTAACAATACAAAGATAATATATCACTTGTAAAGACTTCCAGTTCTGTTTCGATGGTAAAGATTAGACTGAAGCCCTCAACCACCAGATCAACTGGAACCTAAGGGGTGACGATGTGGACCTTTTCTGAGCCTCGTGACTCAATCAACTAAAACTTGGACCCTGTAGACTGCCCAAGTTCCTTCATGAGTATGCATGTACCTTTAGCTTAAAACTGCTCCAATTTTGCTGCTCCAGGAGACACTGCTTGAGGCAAAATCCTTGGGGTTCTCCTTACTGGCTGCAAGGAATAATAAAACCTTCCTTCTCCCAATCTCTGGCTTGGTTGTGTCTTCTGGCTCCACAGCCACCAAGAGGCAAACCCAGTTTTTCAGGTAATACTTCCACAAGCAAAACACACTTATCTCCGCATAAGGCCCACCTAAAGTCTTATCCTATTACAAAATCAGCTCAAGTCCAGATTCCTGTATCTAAATCTGGTCCAGAGTGAATAAGGCTCCTTGGGTCTGGTTCTGTAAATACAGTCATTTGAGTACAGTTCTTCTTGACTTAAAGTGACAAGTTATCTGACTTCTTGACTTAAAGTGACAAGTTATCTGCCTCCAAAACAGCCCAGTTGATGATGGTGCGATTAGCACAGATAACATCTTAATAAAAGGGAGAAAGTGGAAGGTAAATGTAGACATTGTTTCAAAACAATTCTTACATTCATCCAGGCAAGAATTGTACATGCTATGATTAGGTCTCAACGCCAGGGAATAATTGTTGAAGGCTCTTGGTTCCACCCTGAGTCCTGCTTCCTTTTTCATGAAAGGTAGCGTGTGTTGCTTCTCAGTCTGTTTACTGTTACTAGTATTTTGTGAGCCAAAATGTCTTTTCATTTTGTACTTTCTTTGACCTTTTCTGTCAAAGTTGGTAATGTTTCTGAATACAGAATTCCTTTTAAAAGTTGTGAATCTTATTGGGTTTCCTACCATTAGATAAAAGCCATATTTATGATCTATTGGAGATAAGCCTTCTCTACTTTGCATTCAATCTGGGAAGATTGAGAGAAAATGACCTTCAGTATTTCAAAAGCTCTAATGTTTGATCGAAGGCATATATGAGACACATGTTTTACCTCTTTGGAGAGTCTTTTGTCTGAAGTAGCCTTTGATCTTTCTAAGATCTTAACAAAAGATTTTCAGTAATACTTGCAGCTTAATCTTTGGTCTACTTTTTTTTTTTTTCCCACAGTGTCATGGATTTGATCTTTCCTCAGAATTTTAGTATCCTTTGCCATCTGAAAAGGCTGAGAATTTTCAAAGCCATCAAGTTTTAATATTTTCACCATTCTTCATTTGTTTTATGTCACTCTCACATATTACTATAAGCAGTAAGAGGAAACTAGGCAGTACTTTCAACATTGAAATTCTCCTCATTGGGAGACAGCTCTCCATGGGTCTCTGGTGTTTCTTCACTCTGACATCTTTTTAGGAATGTCTTCATAGCAAACAATTTTGGAAGACAGAAGTAGTATCTCCTTCCAGGATTTGCAGCCTAAAATGTTAAAAGATGTTAAAGATAACATCTCCCTCTGTGCCAGTTATGTTGTAGTTTTATGTATTAGCTTCTTAGTGCTGCTGTAACAAACTTGGTTGCTTCAGTTACAAATATATATGTCTCCTTGGTTCATGGCCCCATTCATCTTCAAAGTTATAAATGGCTGGTACAGTCTTTGCTCTGCTGTATAACTCTAACATTGACTTTTCTGTCCTAGAAGCAGCTGGAAATGGTCAGAAGAGCAGGCTCAGAGCTGCTTAATCCCATACCCAAGTGTCCAACAGGCCTCTGGGGCAGAGTGGCTCATAGGTCCAGGAGATCCACAGGACCTCATGTTCCTACACATGACACGACCTCAGCTTCCTACACCAGAGACCACAGGGCAGAGGCCTCCTGGGAAATGTGTTCTGGGCATGGTCAAGTGTGGGCTTCTGGCCAAGGACATCTGCAGTGGAAGAACCCTAAAAGGCCTTGACCATGAGGATGAAAGCTGCCATCTCAGAGAAAAAAAGCCTTCCCCTTGAGATTACATTGGGCCCTCCTAAACAATCTAGAATAATCCAGGATCATTTCCCCATCTCAGGATTCTTAATTTAGTCACATTTACAAAGTCACATTCACCAAGTAAGGTAACATATTCATAAATCCTAAGGATTAAGACATAGACATCTTTACAAGGCCGTTATTCTGTCAATCATAGTCCATATTTTGTACCCCAAAGATTCACTTCCATCTCACATACAAAATGAAATCACCCCATAGCAACATCTGCAAAAGTCTCAACCAAGTAACATCAACTCAAGTGCAAAATCTGATTCCTGTCTCATCAGTTCAAATGCCCCAAATATCATAATTTAAATCAGTCATGCATAAGACTTTGGGTATAATCCTTCTTAGGGAAAAATTCCACTCCATCTGTGGGTCTGAGGAACTAGAATCCAAGTTATATGCCTCCAAAATACAATGGTGGGACAGTCATAGGATAGCAGTTATAGACATTCTTATGCAAAATAGGAAAATATAGAAGGAAAAAAAAAAGAGTTGCCAGTTGAAACAATTTTGAAGTCCAGCTAGGCAACCAGCATTAGATTTCAAGACGTTAGCTTTCTTTGGCTCTCAGCTCTACTCCCTGGCTCATGGCTCCTCTACCCTCACAGTTAACCTTTATCTTTTAGAAGTTTAGCTCATGTCTACAGCTTAGTAATTGTATCTGTCTGTTTTCTGCTGCAGAATTTTGAGAGATTAACACCTTCTTTCATTCATCTTATCCTCTCTGTCCCTTTTGGTCTAAGCTAGCAGTGTTTCTACTGGTAAAAATTTGTTCTACCCTTATCAGTCCCCCATGTATGTCGTGGGTTTTCACTGTATTAGACAAGAGGCTACACCACAGATCTTTCTTGAATAATCCATATCTATTTCTGACTTCTATTCAGATGGCTGAGGTGATCCATGAGTCACACACCTTCAAAGAGTCTTTTTGGGAGTGAACACTATGACCTTTAGTTCCTTCCTAGGCACTAGCAAAGATTTCCAGTCATGCTCACGGCATTCCTTCTAGAGCATGTTCTGAGAGTGAACCTCCTAATTTAGCATCTTTTGCAACCTGGGTAGGCTGATAATTTTTCAAATCATCAAGTTATATTGTCTTTTGCATAATAGTCCTTCCCTTAATATATCTCTTTCCTCCTGCATTTTACTATGAGCAGTAAAAGGCAACCATGTCACATTTTCAATATTTTGCTTGGAAATTTCCTCAAATATCCAAGTTTATCATGTACAAATTTTGCTTTGCACATAACTGCAAGACACAGTTCATCCAAGCTTTCTGACACTGCATAAGAAGGATACCTCTCCTCCAGTTTCCAGTAATACGTTTCTCATTTCTTCTATCAGTCCTCACCAGCACCTTTAAGGTCCATGTATATCTATCAACAGTCAGTTCACAATGATTTAAGAATTCTCTAAGGTGATTTATGTTTTCTACACCATGTCCATCACTTTCTTCTGAGCCTTCACCAGCAGTTTTAAATGTCCATATTTCTAATAAAAGTCTGCTCAAGGAAGTCTAAGTTGTTTCTAGAATGCTCCTCAATATTTTTCCAGTTTCTGACCACTGCCCAATTTCAAAGTTACTTAACATTTTTTTTAGATATTTCTTTAGCAGCACACTACTTCAAGGCACCAAAATCTATTACATAATAATTTCCTTAGGCTGATGTAATAAATTATCATAAGTGTGGTGATTTAAAACCACATAAAAATAATATAGTTCTAGAGATTACAAGCCTGAAATAAGCCTCACTGGGCTGAAATCAAGGTATTAGCAGGGCTACACTCCTTTCTTGAGGCTCCAGGGGAGAATCTGTTTTTGTGCCATTCCTGACTCCATGGACCTCTTCCATCTTCAAAGCCAGCAATGGCTGGTCCAATCTTCCTCATGCTACATCACTTTGACACTGACTTTTCTATTTCCCTCTTTCACTTACAAGGACCCTTTTAATTATTTTGGGGCCATCAGTATATTTTCCCTATCTCAAGATTCTTAATGTAACCTCACCTGCAGAGGCCCATTATTAATGAATAATGATATATGCATTATGTTAAGTGAATATATCATTTAACATAACATATTCACAGTGTCTGGAGTTTTTGGAGGAAGGACATTATTCTACCTAACACAGTTTGCATACAGCTCTCTTGTAAGCTGGGGAGTTTCTTAAGCTTGTGGTTCTTCATTTGTGACACAAATGCCATTCATGTTCAACATCACTCGAAGCCACTTTGCATTTCCTTTGGGACATAGGGAGCAAGAGAAACTGAAGCAAGTATGAAGCTTGTTGTGTATGCAGTGATTTGCGTAAAACAGTCCTTGGTCTCTGAGACCTAGGAGTCTGATATCTTCCGGGAGCATCAATGAGATTGTGGAAAACCAATTCGTTAGCTTTCAAACAAGATAAAAATCTCAAACTTTTCTCAGTATTGGACTACCTTAGCCTGATTACACGTTTCATAGTTTATATCTAACTGTAGTTTATAGGGTTGCTAAACTTTCTCCTACTACACTACAATAAACCCTTTCCCTAATTCTTTTTTTTTTTTTGCGGTACGCGGGCCTCTTACTGCTGTGGCCTCTCCCGTTGTTGAGCACAGGCTCCCGATGCACAGGCTCAGCAGCCATGGCTCACTGGCCCAGCTGCTCCATGGCATGTGGGATCCTCCCAGACCAGGGCACAAACCCGTGTCCCCTGCATCAGCAGGCGGACTCTCAACCACTGCACCACCAGGGAAGCCCTCAAATTTGTTTCTTTAACATGCAGATCCTGATACCAAAATATGTATAAATATTATTTTGCTTTGTAATAAGTTATCTTCAAACGAGCAGCTTAAAACAATTAATCTTTTATTTCTCATACATTTTCTGAGAGTCAAGATTCTGGAAGTGGCTTAGCTGAGAACTTCTGGTTCTGGATCTCCTGTAAGATGATGACCATACTGTTGGCTTGTGATTCAGTCACCTCAAGACTGAAGCTTGTGAACCTCTCTCCTTCATGTGGTTGTTGGCAGGCTTCATCCTTGTTGGCTCTTGGCTAGAGGTTTTATTTCCTCATCATGTAGTTTTCTCCACAAGGCTGCTCACAACGAAGAAGCTTGTTTCCCATGAGCCACTGATGAGAGCAAGAGCAATTACAATTTAGTCTTAGAAGTGACATATTCTTAATTCTATCATATGCTACTTGCCATGCAGACCAACCTTGTATCATGTAGAGGAAACTACACCAGGGTATCAATACTAGGAGTTGAGATCATTGAGGGCTATGTTGGAGGCTCAGTACTACAAACTGTATTATTTGATATTATTGTATCAAAAATAGTTCTAACTATTCCTATAACAAAATATTTGATGATTTTGATAATATTAATGCAAAAACATCTATATAGATAGCAAATATCTTTTGTTATGTATCTGAAGTAGAAGAAATCATTATCTTATGCCTAGATAAGCTAATTTTTAAAATTTATTTTATTTATTTATCTACTTATTTTTATTCTTGGCTGCATTGGGTCTTCACTGCTACATGCGGGCTTTCTCTAGTTTTGGCGAGTGGGGCCACTCTTCATTGCAGTGCACGGGCTTCTCTTTGCGGTGGCTTCTATTGCTGCGGAGCATGGTCTCTAGGTGTGCAGGCTTCAGTAGTTGTGGCACGTGGGCTCAGTAGTTGTGGCTCATGGGCTCTAGAGTGCAGGCTCAGTAGTTATGATGCACAGGCTTAGTTGCTCTGTGGCATGTGGGATCTTCCCAGACCAGGGCTCAGACCTGTGTCCCGTGCATTGGCAGGTGGATTCTTAACCACTGTGCCACCAAGGAAGCCCTAGATTAGGTAATTTTTTTTTTAAATTTTGCAATCATGAAGAAAAGAAACATGTTTTATAGAGCACTTTTCTATATGAGTATATTTGTATATGAAATTATCTGAAAATACATTCATAATATTTTTTAAATATTTATTTATTTATTTAGCTGCATTGGGCCTTAGTTGCGGCACGCAGGCTTCTCTCTCATTGCATAGGCTCCAGAGCACACAGTCTCAGTAGTTGCAGCATGCAGGCTCTCTAGTTGTGGTGAGCAGGCTCTAGAGCATGTGGGCTCAGTTGTTGTGGTGTGTGGGCTTGGTTACCCTGTGGCATGTGGGATCTTAGTTCCCCAACCAAGGATCGAACCCGCATCACCTGCATTGGAAGGCGGATTCTTAACCACTACACCACCAGGGAAGTCCCACATTCATGACATTAAATGGAAAAAAATATATGCTTCAGTAGCATGATTCATAGCACCTCAGAATATTCAAAATTTGTCATTGGCTGGATGAGCATGAACACAGCTCCATGACTTGGCCCCTTGTCATCTCTCTGATCTCATATATTATCCTCTCTCCTCTACCATAGATGTACTCCATTCTGGCCACTCAGGGCTTCTACTCTCTTTAGTGCAGGCATACCCTGTTTTATGGGGTTTCACTGGACTGCACTCTACAGGTATTAAGATTTTACAAATTGAAAGTTTGTGCAAGCCTGTGTGGAGCAAGAATATCAGTGCCATACTTCCAAAAGCATTATTTTTAAATTAAGGTATTAATTTTTTTTCCAGGCATGATGCTATTGTACCCTTAATAGACTACAGTATAGTGTAAATATATCTTTATATACATTGGGAAACCAAAAAAATTGTGTGACTCTTTATTGCAATATTCACTTTATTGAGGTGGTCTGGAACTAAACTCACAATATCTCAGAGATACACCTGTACCTCTACCTGTAATGTTCTTTAACACATACCTCTATAGCTCATTCCTTTAACTCTTTCAAATACTTGATCAAATATAATCTACTCAATGAGAAATTCCCTTGTTGGAATGTGAATTAACCTATGCAGTGCAACAAATTACCAGTTCCAGATTCAATTTTTTAAATGTAATTACAAGGTTTCAAAATACTATATGCAGTTTGTCTCTTGTTTTTAGTATTTTTCCCCAACACAAAAATGTAGTTTCTGTGAGGCAAATATTTTTGTGTCTTCTTCATTCAACAGTGTTGCTTCACAACCTCAGGAGCTGTCCAGTTTTAATCTGAAACTGGGCCCCATAGACAGAGGGCAGAGTGAGACAGAAGAAAAAAGACAAGTCATTCCAGATTGGTAGATGGAAAGTTTAATATGCAAGGGAACTTACTTAAGACGTTTGTCATGGGCAGCTGCTAGATAAGTAAATTTTTCAGTTGTCTGCCTTATCTTAAAAGTTTGTGTAGAATCCTTAAATGCATTCAGTCAGTACCCAGTCGAGATAGCCTTAAGACCACATTTCTATTTTGAGGTGGTATCCTTGAAGCAGGCTCTGAAAGTGGGTAAGGCAAGCAGAATGCACATTCCAAGGACAGGGTAGGAGGTGGGGTGCCTCTAATTTCCCCAACTGCCCAGGTCCAGCTGGAGAGTCAATTGGTGATCATGTCTTTTTGATGGCTTCTTCTGACAGTCAGGTATCCCTGGCACTTAGAATACTGACTGGAACCTGGTAGGAACTCAAAGAATATGTGCTGAATGAATGAATTGAGGAGCTTTTTGAAATAGAAAGCTAACGGGTTCATCTGCAGTTGAAATAGAATATATGAGACCCTTCCCTGCTTTAATGAATAAATTGTTGTTTTGAAATATAAGAAAGTGGAATTACTTAGAGACTTACATCATCATTGCATATTTATTTGGAAATACTGCTCATCTTCTTGGCTATTGTCACACTGGGAGCTATTAAGGGATGTAAGGATGCTTTTGATTAACTATCATTGTTGCTCCAACATTCTTCATATCTGTTAATGTTAAATGACTATTGCTGAACAACACAAAATATTATTGATTATTTCAATTTTAAAAGGTTATTCCATGAATTTTTTAGCACAACTTTAAAGCACTAGGCAGAAGTTATATTCTGCAGTGACTTGAAAGGCTGCATAATCCAGTTGATTTTTAGTTTTCCTATAGAACTTGAATTATTATTAAGGTTATATGATAATAAACTCTATTTTTTCTATTGAGCATCATGCCAATATATGATATTTTTTAGTTAATGGAATTGCTATTGTATTTTATAATAACTTTTGACAATTCGATATCTCCTTTACTCAAAGGAAGATCAAAGGACATTTTGCTCTCTGATCTCTAGTTCTTCAAACATCCTTGAATGACATTTCTTATTACTTTCTGAAAATACCTAAAGTAAGGCAGAATGTCTGCACTATAATAGAGAATCACTTCGTGCCAAAAAGACAGAGTAGCTAAAATTATTAATTTTATGTTAGCCAGAACTGTTGTCAGCACTTCTGTTACTACTTTAAAAGAAAATCTCAGTTTATACAATATTTTGGAGGTATTTTCTCTTCTCCCCTCAGAATCTGCTTAATATTAATGCAATTAACAACCCACTGGGTTTCAATCTAAGTATTTATTCCTCTGTAGCTAAGTATCTTGTATCTTCCTGTGCCTTATAACTTCTTCCTTCTCTCTTTTATCCTCTTTAAAGACTTTCAAATTGAGGGAAATCTATGATAGTATTGTGAGTGAGAATTTCAGATTGTTAAGCCTATTTCAAACAGATGAGCTTTGACCATTTCCATTTTATCATTGCTTTTTCCATATTAGCTATTCTTTGATGAAATAATGACTCCCTTTGATGGAAAAAAGTCAAAAATCGTTGTTATAAGCTGTATTATTGTGTGACTATTTTGCATCAAAAAGATGCAATAACAAGTGCACTGGGTTGAAGTGTCCTCTCAAAATTCATGCTCACCCAGAATCTCATGTGACCTTGTCTGGAAAGATGGTCTTTGCAGATGTAATTGATTAAGATGAGGTCATACTGGATTAGAGTGGCCATAAATCTAATAACATGTAAATCATTGTCCTCATCCAATTGTCTTATACCTAATATAATATAGCAATACATTTATGATTTATAAGAAAGCCAGGCAATAATACAGACAAGCATAGAAGGACCACACCATATGACAGCAGAGGCAGATATTAGAATGATGCATCTAAAAGTCAAAGAATGCCAAGGATTGGCAGTAACCACCAGAAACTAGGACGAGGCTAGGAGAACTTCTTCCCTAAACTTTGAAGTGAGCATTGCTCTGTCTGCACCTTGATTTCAGGCTTTACCCTTTAGAAATGTGAGAGAATAAATCTCTGCTGTTTTAAGCCACTCAGTTTGTGGTACTTTGTTATAGCAGGCCAAGGAAATGGATATACTAATATTGAATCTATGAGGTGTCTCTCTATAAAGACATTTCAAAATATTGTGCAAATCTATGTATTTTCCATACAGTACAAACTTCTCATCTATACATTACCTTAAGGCCCTTTCATGTTAATGCCATTATAAGCTGCAATTATTCAGAAATTAGCAACTTAATAAATGTTAAAATTATTAAATATTTTTTCTTGATTTATCCTGTATGTGCATTCTAAAATGAGTTAACAGGGATGTGTTCCTTCTGGAGGCTCTGCAGGAAACTCTAAAGGAGAATCAGTTTCCTTAGCTTTTCCCAGCTTCTAAGAAGCTGCCCTTATTCCTTGGCTTGTGGCCACACATTACTTCAACTCTTCCATTATAACAGCTTCTTCTCTGACTCTCACCCTCCTGCCACCCTATTAAAATGACCTTATAATTACATTGCCCCACCTAGATAATCCAAGATAATTTCCACATATCTGGAGCCTTAACTTCATTACATCTCCATCTGTGAAGCACTATTTTTCATGTTAAATAGCATTTTCATGACTTCTGGAGATTAGGATATGGACATATTTGGGGGGGCATTATACTGTCTACCACTCATTTTAAGAAAAAGAAATTTGTGTTTTGTCATTCAGACAAGAAATACAAGGGAAATAAAACCAGATTATCCTCATACTTTCCATGAGCAATACTACTGCCAGAGGAAAGGGGAAAGATAATTTAAGAGATAGCATAAAAGAAAACATGAGCCAAGGATTTGTTTTCCAATTAAACGACTTCAGATATAAAGGTCTTAGGAAAAACTGTCAACATACAATAGTTCTTGAAGATTCACAGAATGAGCTTCAGACGATTAAAATGACTAAATAGACACCAAAGTAAACACTAGTGTATAATATTAAAATACATATTTACATGTAAAAATAATAAATGCTTGATATATGGGGTAGAAAACATAAATTATTATTTATGAAGACTACACATCTAGCCATGTACTTACAACTATAAAAAATGGATAAAGAATGGGGAAATACATACAAAAATAATTTAAATATTTACATTATTGGTCATAATATTGGTATTCCTATTTAGGAATACCAATACTCTCTCTTCTTGAGAAAGATATTTTTAATTATGTTAAAAGGGTAGGAGAGATTCATATATAAATAGAAGAGATTAAGTAAACAATCTCTAGTCCTGAATTGGATAAGAAATATCAGAAATCAATTTATATTTCACCACATACTGCTCTGTCAGAAAATACCTAAAAATAATAACTAAACCTGTAGCAATAAGTATCTCTAGTGCCTAGACTATAACCTTAAAATGTCATTTCTTGAAGTATGATTTAATTCAAGTCCAGGGTAGAAAATGTCCAACACGTGCTTGAAATATACTGTCATTCCCAATAACAAGGAAGATACCACTGCCTTTCAGGATCATGTCAGAAGGACTCAGACTCATTTGAAGAGGTTTCCACTGGCCAAAGAGGAAGTGATTTGAGGATAATGAAGGAAAATTGCTGTTGTTCATTGAAACACATCACATATGTTTAATTCCAAAGCTTCTACATTACATAAAAATAAGTGTTAACATTTGGAAAATGGTACAGACTCAATTCATTATTTTGAAAATTAGTATTAAAGTGAAAAAAGATAGAATGACTTTATTATAAGAACTAAATCACTTAATAGATGGTAGATGACACAAGTTTTCTTTTTTATGGCAGATAGTTGGATGCTAGCATTATAATATTACTATTTTCAATTCCTATTGGAAAAAAGAAGAGACTTCCAGTGCTATGAGCATTCTGCTGAAGAACCCATCTGTGAATTAGACTTGCTAAAAAAAAAGTGAACCTAACTCTGATTAATTCTCTCAAGTCAATTATCAATATATAGAGTATCACATCAAATTTTTCAATGCAGATAAAATCTCAGAATCTAGAATGTGAAGAGCTTTATGTAGAAAAATACAATGGTTTTTCAATTAGTTAATGGCATATAAATCTAGAATTATCTATAGGTGATAAAGGATATATTAAAGGAAAAGAACAACAGAGTTAAACTCAGTGGTAATGCGTATACACTTGGGTGGTAAAACTAATAGAAAAAGTAAGTATTTACTCTGAAATCAGATCAGTGATTGATCATAGTGGAAGTAGGCTTGTGATTGGGAAGGGCACATGGGAGGTTTCCAGGAGGCACTCAAGGCTCTATCACCAATCCTGGATCTTCACACTATTATAGTTCATCAAATTATACATTTGTGTATGGATTTACTTTGTTGGGATGATTCTTACCAGTAAAAAGTTTAAAATAAGAAAACTCAATTAAATTGTTCTTCATTTTATTAAGTGATATCATGTACTATCTACCTCTTATTAAAGACTGAGAAAACAGAAACTTACATGCTCTGCTGGTAATAAATAAATTAAAAGAAAACATTTTCTCTGAGTCAAGTTGGCAATATGTATCAAAGTATTAAAATGATCATATGCCTTACCCAATCATGTCACTTGAGTTATTTTTTCTAATAGTAAGAAATTTATGTAAACATATTTAAAAAAAGTTCTTAACCATAAAATTGTTGATTATAGACTGTTACAAGCTATATTAGGTATTAATATTACAAAGTATAATTGGAGACAACATAGTTAGAACTTGGAAATTTTTGCAAATTTTAAGTTAATTTTTATTATTTAACAAAATCTTTAAATGTGAGATTTAAAAAATCAAATGAAATGTTAGAAATACTGTTTTCAATGAAATACTCCAAAAAATGCTATGTGTAGGTATTATTTTCATTTTGTAAGTGTCGAGTTCTGAAAGTATATGTGTTGAAAATCAATTACTTAAGAGATTCAATCAAATACACACAATGGTTGACCATGAATAAAGCATAATAGGAGATTTTGAAAGATATCTTCCATACCATTTCTATATGTTCTAAAGCACTCACTATGGTACCAACCACTCATCTATCCAACCACTTCCTGCCCACTTCTACCATACCTTGTTTACCTCCTTTATTTCTTTTTTTAGCTCTTATCATTACCATCTTATTGATGATCAATTTGCTCATTTCTCTCTCCTACATTCTCTTTTCAAGTTCTACAAGATCAGGAACTTTATTTTGTCCACTGATAAATCTGCAAGGCCTCCAATAATCCCTGACACAGTAGGTCCTAGCAAATGTTTTTTGAAGTGATAAATACATGATTGAGCCTGTATTATTTTTGTCAACATAAAAATAGTAGATATTATTTCTAAATGTTTATTTAAATCCCAGAGTAATGGAAACTTACAGACATTACAAATACACTTAAACTGGCATTAAATATTACAAAGTTGATCATAGAAATGATTGTATTTTGCTCTTCTTTCAACTTTTTAAAGTCTTTACTTTTTTCTTATTACAAGTTAAAAAGGTTAGAGTGAAGTCTGTCTATGTACTGTCTTTTCCTAGCTTAATTTAATTTCTCAAATGAACTTTACTTTCTGGCCACATGATTTGCAAACATTATCCTCATATGGTAAAATTGTCATTGACATATGCTTTGCATGTATTTTTTTTTCTTTTTTTTCTTTTTTTTTTTCTGTGGTATGTGGGCCTCCCACTGTTGTGCCCTCTCCCGCTGTGGAACACAGGCTCTGGACGCACAGGCTCAGCAGCCATGGCTCATGGGCCCAGCTGCTCTGTGGCAAGTGGGATCTTCCCGGACCGGGGCATGAACATGTGTCCCCTGCATTGGAAGGTGGACTCTCAACCACTGCGCCACCAGAGAAGCCACTTTGCATGTATTTTCAACTGGAGCTGAATTTTATCAAAACCAAAAAGGTCTCTTGTTTCTTGTTTATGGCAGCATTGTAATAGACTAAATATCACTTGTCTAAAATGCTCTCTGGTTGTGTTGTCCCACTAAATACATTTAACTTGAAATCACAGCAGTTTTTAACACAGAAAATGAGAATTGTGCACTTTGTATTATTTGACAAGGACATGGCGTTATGTGATCACAGTAAATTTGTGAACTGTATATTCTAAAATGTGTGCATTTTATAATGATTAAGTTTTCCTCTCAAGTATATCTTTGCTGCTTGAATAATGTAACTACTAATAGAGGAAATGACAGTTAATTCAGTAATGAAAATGCAGCTATTGTCCAAGTATAGAGAAGCACACTCCATTAACCTTTCTGTCCTTGGAAATCAGACTGACTCATTGTGCAGTTTCAATTAGCTTGTCAAATAAATGCACTGCCACTCCAATTGTTTCCTTTAGTCCAGTTTTAGGAAACAGGGTGTGCCCAAAACTGAAAAAGTGTTATATTTTTCTTCTGTGGGAAAAGTATCAGACAATGCATATTGAAATAATATTTAAAACTGAATATAGTTTTTAATGAACACAACAAGCATGATAATAGGCATGGCTCCTGGTTTCATGTTTTATTCTATTTTTCTTTTAATAATGGATATCATGCAGCCCACTTACAGGTGAATATTAGCTATATGTAAAGTAAAAAAGTGACTGGCTTTTGTTTCATGTTGCTAAATCACATGTAGTATTGGCCATATGTACATAGCACACGGTTCACCTTTAGGGATATATTTGACAGAGTTAGGAAGAAAAAACAAAATTGTTTTAATAAATATTTTTCAATATATGTTACTTTCCTTAAGCCATAAACCACTTGCTCCCAAATTGTTCCTGCTTTGTATTCCAATACCCAGATACGATGGCAAATACATGTAATCTAATTGAAAATGTGTGCGAATAAGCAATACCTTTTAAAATATGGTGGCAAAGTGCATATTTTAATAAACAAAGATTGTGCAAGGTGAGATTTTAAGACACAGCCACCAACTCTACATTTTTTCTTTGTTCTAAATGAACACAACTTTTCAAATTCAGAGAAATAGGTCTCTTCAACTGATAGAATTAAACAAAGTTTATTTTCTAAAATTCCTTAATATATCATAATTTAAGTTGGTTTTTGACCTTTATTCTTTTCAACATTACACTCTACCCCATTTCTTTTGACCAGTACTTTGGCATAGTTCTCAACTTTTAGTTTAATCTAGTTTTATATAAAGGTTTTCTGGTTCACTTTTTTAATCTGCAGAACCAAAAGAAATATTCAAATTGAAACTGAAATCAATCTGTAACATATTAGGAAAAAAAATTCTGCATGTAGAATTAATATCTACAATTAATTGAAATTAATATCTGTAGATATTAATTTATCTACATTGATAATGTTATATCTATATTTTGATATTGTTAACATTTCTGCTCACACTTCTTTTGTTTACAAGTATAAATAGGGACCTTTCTGTGATTAGATACATCTTTGCCAAAAGATTGTGACTCTATCATAGAAATAGATGTATTTATTGTAAATTTCTCAATTCATTTGAGAAAATCTGGACAATGGGCAGAAAATAAAAACAAAACTAAACAAACTCAACTTTCCTTTGATTTCACTTCTGAAAACACTGTCAGAAAAAAAAATATGTTTTTAACTTAGTAATTTATGTTTGAACAAATAAGGTCATAGCCTGTGTTATCCAGAAAGTAGAAACTCAGGCAGTGGTTCATAAGCTATTATGTTAATACGGAGTATGATTTCCAAGCCAGCAGTGAGGGACAAGCAGATAAAGTAGGTAAAGTGGGACAGTTATTGTCATTCTGGAATCCTGATAACTAATACTGATTTCACGGTCCCCGAAGACAATCCAAGAAATCAAATAAACTGACTATCTAAAATGTCTAAGGGTGAGGAAAGGAGGAGGATTTTATATCTTGGCTAAAAGCTCCCATCAGTCAAAGGTTTGCATTAATTCTCCCACATTTACAAATTGTGCATGTGACACTGAGGGGGTTCCTTTAATGGTATCAAAAGGGCACAAGGTACATGCACAAGGGGAAAACTATCAAGTTGTGCTCCCATGAAGCCAGTTGGAGCCCATGCACTGTGGTAGCCAGGAACAGAGAAATGAGGTCAAGAGACCTGTAGTACTGAGGCACTGTCTGATATAGGAAGTTATGGTAGCTCAACTCATAATATTCAATCATTGTCCCTGTAGTACTATCATTTTCCATAAGCACGGGCTAAAGATAATAATTCCTGTAGTTAAGACTATGGATAGTTCTTTTGTTCATACAAGACCTAGACTCTGTTTGAAAATGTCGAAGAGAAAAAAATGAAGAAGTTATTATATACAGATTTGACTTTATTTTGAATATCAAACATGAAGAGACACAAGAGCAGCAGTGCTACTCTGTGTTGTTTAAATTGTGTTTTCAATCCTTATTTTCTGTTTGTTCTGCAGAGGGACCAGAAACATTTTAACAAAATGTCAGAATAAAAGCCAATTTTAGAATTATATGAAAATATTTGATCACATCAGTGAAAGGGGGGTGGTGATGGTGTTCAAAGGATGAAAGGAAGAAAACTGGCTTAATTGTTGATAATTAAAAAAACTATAGAAAAGGAATAACAGTTGCCTATATTCATTCTGCAAATGCATCAGAGTGCATATTTCTTTGGAAAAACCAAGTTCAGATGTAAATGCTATCACTACCAGAATGTAGTTTTGCTCTAACACAATGAACTTGTATTGAAGCATCTCACCAGGTTGTGTTTTACATTGTCAAGTACATGACAAAAGACATCTTAGTGAAAAATGTTTGAAAACTGCTAAGTCTTCAATATTTTAAAAGAGGGAAACTTCCTTCTCAAGCAAAGTGTTAACTGTAAAGAAAGCATGCGTTCTTGGTGAACAAACATATCATGTTCTATGCTTGGCAATGCAACTGCCTCTCCCACTTCAGTAAAGGATATCCTTCACATTGTTTTTCTTTGTCTTCTATATTTTATTGCCAACAAGCACTCTACAAACAATATTAAAAAAGAAAAAATAAGTTGCCTAGTCTCATGAAAATCATCACATTTAATAAATCTAGGGTTTAAATCAATTGCCAAACATTTAGAAGCTTAAAGATTTGTAACGATATAGAGCAAATAGGAAGTTGTTTTATTTCTTTACACAGAAACAGTGAGTTTCTGGAAGACATACTCAGAAGCATTTGACTAAAAATGAATTCTCATTCATGAAAAATAATTCTAGAAGATTTGTTAGTGCAATGATTATTGTGCAGGTATTTTTAATGATATAATTAAGTAAATATTTTACTTAGAGATTCACAGTTACCATTCTGTATATTGCTGAAAAATGCTTTTGTGAAACTATGGCTCTAAAAATAGGACTTAATCAAAGGATCAATATTTTTCAATTTTGAGAGAAATTCTTTACTAGACATATCAGAAAACGTTTTTTTTCACATTAACCAGAAATCACAAAATGCTGGAAATTTTGCTTCATTAATTAAATACTTTTTGTGAAAAGAGCATTACACTCAAAATATGAATTTGTAATACTTTTTTCTTACACTTATTAATAATAAGAATAAAGTATATATTGTTAAAGATAATCTTATTTACTTAAAGGCAAAGAAAATGGGCAATATGAATTAAAAGACACAAGTTTTGAAATAGCCCGGTGGTACAAAGCAGTTTTTTCTTATGTGGTAAAGCAACCTGATACTTGTTACTTAGGGTTCCAAGCCCTTTTTAAATATTTTTGTCTAGCAAATGTTTATTTCTCAGCTTTTTTTTTTTTTTTTTTTTTTTTTTTTGGTACGCGGGACTCTCACTGTTGTGGCCTCTCCCGTTGCAGAGCACAGGCTCTGGACATGCAGGCTCAGCAACCATGGCTCACGGGCCCAGCCGCTCTGCAGCATGCCAGATCTTCCTGGACCAGGGCAGGAACCCATGTCCCCTGCATCAGCAGGTGGACTCTCAACGACTGCACCACCAGGGAAGCCCTCTCCACTTTTTATAGACATTTTTTTGACCAGTTTTAAGTTCAAAGGAAAATTGAGCTGAACATACAGAGATTTCCCATATAATCCAAGCACATAACCTCCCCACATCATTACCATCTCCAACCACAGAAGCACATATGTTACAGCTGATGAACTTACATTGACACATCATTATCAGCCAAAGTTCATACTTTGTATTAGGTTTCACCCTTTGTGTTGTACATTCCATGGGTTTGGACAGATTTATAATGCCACGTATCCATGATTACAGTATCATATAGAATAGTTTCACTGTAAATCTGTGTTCCATTTATTTACCTGTCCCTCCCTCCCAACCACTAGCAACCACTATTTTTTTTTTTACTGTTCCCATGGTTTTGCCTTTTCCAGAATGTTGTATATGTATAATTAGACAGTATGTAACCTTTTCAGATTCGCTTCTTTCGCTTACTAACAATGCATTTAGTTTTCCTCCATGACTTTTCTTGGATTGATAGCTCATTGTTTTTTAGTGCTGATTAATAGTCCATTGTCTGGGTGTACCACAATTTATCCATTCACCTACTAAAGGCCATCTTGCTTTCTTCCATATTTGGACAATTATGAATAAAGCTGCCATAAACACCCATGTGCAAGTTTTTGTGTGGACATAAGTTTTCACCTCTGTGAGTAAATACCAAGGAGAATGATTGCTGAATCATATGGTGAGAGCATGTTTAGTTTTGTAAGAAACTGCCAAACTGCCTTCCAATGTGGCTGTACCATTTAGCACTTACACCAGAAATGAATGAGAATTCTTATTGTTCTGTATCCTCACTAGCATTTGGTATTGTCAATGTTCTGGATTTTGGCCATTCTAATGGGTGCGTAGTGGTATCTCATTTTGTTTTAATTTGAATATCCCAAATGGCACATGATGTAGAGCCTGTATTCATATGCTTATTTGCCACCTGTATATCTTTTTTGGTGAAGTATCTGTTAATCAGATTATTTCCTTATTGTTGACTTTTAAGAGTTCATTGTATATTTTAGATAATAGTCTTTTATCAGATATATCCTTTGCAACTATTTTCTCTTGGTCTGTGACTTATCTTCTCATTCTCTTGACCCAGAACATTTTTTATTTTTCTTTTTGACATGAGCATAAAGATTCAAAATATATTGGATGCCAATGATAACATTAATTCTTCTATTAAAGACCATTTTGGGAGTTCGCTGATGGTCCAGTGGTTAGTGTTTTCACTGCCATGGCAGGGTTCAATTCCTGGTTGGGAACTAAGATCCCACAAGCCACGCAGCAAGGCCAAAAAAACAAAAACAGATCATTTCAAACTTTGGCATTTAAAATGAGAGAAAAATTACACTCATTAAACATTTTCCAAGAGTATACAATGGAGAAAAGACAGTCTCTTCAATGAGTGGTGCTGGGAAAACTAGACAGCTACATGTAAAAAAAAAATGAGATTAGAACATTCTCTAACACCATACACAAAAATAAACTCAGAATTGATTGAAGACATAAATATAAGACTGGACACTATAAAACTCTTAGAGAGAAACAAGCAGAACACTCTTTGACATATATTGCAGGAAGATCTTTTCTGATCCACCTCCTAGAGTAATGAAAATAAAAACAAAAATAAACAAATAAACAAAATAACAAATAAAAAATAAACAAATAAATAAAATAAACAAATAGGATCTAATTAAACTTAAAAGCTTTTGCACAACAAAGGAAACCATAAACAAAAAGATAACCCTCAGAATGGAAGAAAATATTTGCAGATGGAACAACTGATGAGGGATTAATCTCCAAAATATACAAACAGCTCATGCAGCTCAATATCAAAAATCAAACAAACAAACAAATAACCCAAAATATGGAAATATGGACAGAAGATCTAAACAGACATTCCTCCAGAGAAGACATACAGATGACCAAAAAGCATATGAAAACATGTTCAGCATCACTAATTATTAGAGAAATGCAAATAAAAACTACTATGAAGTATCATCTCACACTGGTCAGAATGGCCATTGTCAAAAAATCCACAAACAATAAATGCTGGAGAGGGTGTGGAGAAAGAGAACCCTCCTACACTGCTTGTGGGAATGTAACTTGGTACAGCCACTATGGAGAACAGTATGGAGATTTCTTAAAAAACTAAAAATATAATTTTCATATGTCCCAGCAATCCCACTCCTGGGCATATACACAGAGATAACCATAATTCAAAAAGATACATGCACCCTAATGTTCATTTCAGCACTATTTGCAATAGCCAGGACATGGAAGCAACCTGAAAGTTCATCAACAGAGGAATGGATAAGGAAGATGTGGTATATAAATACAATGGAATATTACTTAGCCATGAAAAAGAACAAAATAATGCCATTTGCAGCAACATGGATGGACCTAGAGATTGTCATACTGAGTGAAGTAAGTCAGACACAGAAAGACAAATATCATATGATATTGATTATGTGGAATCTAAAAACATGGTACAAATGAACTTGTTAACAAAACAGAAGTAGAGTCATGGTTGTAGAAAACAAACTTATGGATATCAGGAGGTTGGGGGGAGGGATAAATTGGGAGACTGGGACTGACATATACACACTACAATATATAAAATAGACAACTAATAAGAACCTGCTGTACAACACAGGGAACTCTACTCACTACTATGTAATGGCCTATATGGGAAAAGAATCTAAAAAAAAAAAAAAGAGAGTGGATATATGTATATGCATAACTGATTCACGTTGCTGTACACCTGGAACTAGCATAACATTGTAAATCAACTATACTCCAATAAAAATTAAAAAGAAAAAATTTCCTTGAAAAACATTAAGGGGATTAGTTAGGACTAGTTTTATTTTTTCCTAAATTTTCTATAATATTTTGATACATACTGTAGTAAAAGCACATATCTGTTTTTATATTTGATAATAAGTAAGACTAAATGTGAGTGCCATGAAAAATGTTTCATGAAAAACATGCTTACATAAGTTCGCATCAACTTTGCTAGGACGATCATTATCGGATTTTCAAAAGGATACATATAAGATTATATATATGGAAAATAATATAACATAACATAACATGTACATGATAAGCATGCAACTTGTCTCTGTATGGAGTTTTGGAAAGACAAAAGCTTGGCAGCTGTTGACTGTAGAACTATCAGTGCAAATGATCACCAGGCATTAGGAGATAAGTAGCATGGACTTACCCACTGTTAGAAGATTTGTTTTCTGTTTTTCTGACTTTGAAATGTGAAATATGTCTCTGTTATTGTAGTGCTGTTTAGCCATGGCCTCAGCTGCAACTACAGCACACAATGAGGGCAGAAAAGAATCCTCCCACAGTTTCTCTCTATATGGCAAATGTCAGAAATAAACATTCCAACTATATATGTGGCTCTCAGTTATGATATTTGTAATTGTTATTGGATTTTACCCTACATTATTTTTTTAAATGGGTAAAATCATAAACTTACCAACTTTTAATAATAGTGTTAAATATGAACCATCTATATTTAACTATATCTGTTTATCCATTTATAACTACCATCTATTTATTTCTATATCTCACTATCTGACATCTCCTTCATCTGTGCCTCATATTTCCCCAGTCTTAAGCAGTATTTCAAGATCACTTCTTCCAACCTGTAAAATAAAATATCACCAGTCACTTTTCATTATAACACTTGCTTTTTTTTTTTTTGCGGTATGCAGGCCTCTCACTGTTATGGCCTCTCCCGTTGTGGAGCACAGGCTCCAGATGCACAGGCTCAGCGGCCATGGCTCACAGGCCCAGCCACTCCACGGCGTGTGGGATCTTCCCGGACCTGGGCACGAACCCATGTCCCCTGCATTGGCAGGCGGACTTTCAAACACTGTGCCACCAGGGAAGCCCAACACTTGCTTTTTAAAATATTGTTGTAGTATGTGCTGAACCAATTGAAAAGAATGCATTACTCTGCATTTTAATATTTAGCATGAATATCATATAACTCTAGAAGTAAATGAGGTCCAGAACAGAATGGGTTTTATAAATAAAAATGTATTCATTAAATACTAATTATTATTTAATCAAAAGCAAATCAGAGATGTGTATGTTCTACAATGGACAATGACATATTTTACACAAATATAGTGCTGATTCTTTTAATTTATTTTCTTTAGCTTTGTTATTATTTCAAGGCAATATCTTTTTCATAGAATATTGTGACTTTTTAATTGAACAGCTTAATCTTACACTAAATATACGTAATACGGTTATCATAATGTTTGTTTTACAATATTTTGTATTATTTGAAACATATTCTGAACAATATGTACCCTCTCATGCATACCAAGTGTATTTCTACCTCTCGACCTTTCCATTTCTGTTAGTTGGATGTGGAAGACTTTTTGCCCAGATACGTTAGAGCTCATTTTCATACTTCATTCTAATCTTTTGAAATACTGCCTTCTTATATTCAAACTGAAGCATCAAGAAACTTGAATATTCCAAAGTCTGACTTTCCCTGACCACCCTATTTGAAACTGTAACCCCCATAACTTTCTATTTTTCCTGATTTATTTTTCATAGCCACGTATAAACACCGGACAATATATTACATATCTATGTGTTTATTTCTCTTGTATTCTCAGGGTTTTAATTGTAGTCAAAGGCAGTGACTCTGCAAATTAAGGAAAAAAAAATTTAAAAAAAAAAGCAGCTCACAGAACTGTTTATGAGGCCAGAGAACCAGCCACAAGCTCAACATGATGAATAAGAAAACTGCCCAGGAAGGAATTGTCATGACTGCCACACCTCACTGAGCACTAGAGGCAGCCACAGCAATGCGTGATGCTGTGGGCTTCATTGATTCCTCTCTTGAATAAGTCAGAAATGAATTCCCTTCCCCCGCAGAACATTCTTCCTCAATTTGCTCACTTCCAAAGCAAAGTTTCATATAAATAAGTCTGAATGAAGGACGTTTGGTGCATTATGGAGGTTCGCCTCAATAAAAGTTGAATGCATTTACAGGTTGTGAGGTTTTGGACTAATTTTATTTGAGAAAGAAGCTATTTTGATGATTTCATATTTTTAAATGTTTTTAACTGAATTTTATTGAATGATCTTTATCTTTAAACCATTCAAACTAATCACTGCTAAAATTATGTCCAACTCCACTTTTTCTATTTTCAAAAGGAAGAATTGAACCTCAATTTTTAAAATAATTGATTCAAGTCTCCAAATAATTTCTTTATATATGTCCAGAATTTATATGTGTATATGTTTATAATTTATACACATTTATACATTGTATGTGGATAATGTTTATAATTTAATTTTCATATATTATAATTTACATTTATAAAATTTTTATCTGTAGTAACATAAACATACATGTTATTACAAAGATAAACATTTTCTCTCATTATACATATGCAGTTTATATATATATATGTATATTCAATATAAAATGATGGAGATAATATATTTATTTTTGTAATAACATTACAAAAATGTTTCACTGGAATGTGTGATATTAAAAACTGTACCTCGGGCTTCCCTGGTGGTGCAGTGGTTGAGGGTCTGCCTGCCGATGCAGGGGATACGGGTTCGTGCCCCGGTCCGGGAAGATCCCACATGCCGCAGAGTTTCTAGGCCCGTGAGCCATGGCCGCTGAGCCTGCACGTCCGGAGCCTGTGTTCTGCAATGGGAGAGGCCACAACAGTGACAGGCCCACGTACCAAAAAAAAAAAAAAAAAAAAAAACTCTAACTCACAGGTTGAATCAGTCTGTGATTTAAAAGTGTGTACTTTTTGTTACAATGGGTAACTGAGACAGATGTTGGTAGATAATGAAACAGATGCTAAGTATTTTTTTACAAGACATTTATAAAAGAGAAACAAAATTAAATGTCAAAATGATAGAATTACTCTCAGTTCAGAGATATAAACCTCCGCAAATTCATTAAAGTGGAAACAACATCCAGAACAGGTGTTTATGTAAGTGGGAACTTATAACTTATACATGGAAAAAGTATATTCTTACCAAAATAAGATATACTGAAGTATGTCAATTTTCCTTTCATATTTAAAATACATTACAAGGATATTTTAACAGAGGTTATTTTATGATCTCTTTAGTTGGGTGAATTTCAATGAATAAAATTTCAGCATCACACATAGTAAAACTAAAGAAAAGATGTGCTTATGCATATAGCAAACATAAAAATATAGTTGTCAAAAGAGAAAAGAAATGCATTATCATCTAAAAAAATTAACAATGCTTTCCTCAAAATAGAAAAACACATAATTTAACCATGACATTTAGAAACCAGGTTAGAGGAAACTACATACACACACATAATTTTGTGGCACTGATATTAATATATAATCACCATAAATGATGATGAATAAATGTCAGTGTCTAGTTCTGTACCTGTTTCTTTCTCTCTCTGGAAAGTCTCAAATTCTTTAACTAAGTTGGCAGTGGATTGACTTTTTCCTATGTGTATGGAATGAAGCATAAAGAGAGAAATGAATTCTGCTCTGGATGAATAGATGTAAAGCCTGTCTGATAACCATCTGATTCATGATCATTGTTATATTTTACCTGTTGAATTGATGTGGCTTATAATCAGGGATCAGGCAATAAAATAAAAGAGTATATTTTAAGATGTTTAGAATATGATGCTTAATTACAGTCTACCTTGCATGATATAAATTATGCTGATTGTCCCTTAGGTCAATTGTTTCTGTCCAAAGAAGTTAGCTGCATAAAAAGACATAAACATGTATTGCATTGATCATATACCTATAACATATCTTCATTTAAATTTAATAATAATTATTCTATAAGGAATATTTTATAAGAAAAATAGTTTTCTATTAGCCATGTTAAGCTTGAATATTTGTATAAATGGCAAAAAGGACTATCTCAAGTACTTGATTTTAAAGTTTCTATATATGTTTCCAAAAGAATCACTAACCTTTGGGCTGAATTTTGCATTAATGTCAACCTGTTCAGTTTTTTGATGAATCAACTTGTTCAGTGTTAGTAAAATGTGTATTTCACTTATTGTCATTTATCACAAATTCATATTGAATACTGAGAGTTATGGGACTATTATTTTAATAACTCTACCAGTCAGTAAATTGATTAGAGTCCTCAATATACAAATGGCTGACTACAGATAAACTAAGTAGAATGTGGTTTTCTTGATTTTCGATCAGTGTTCTTGATTAGGAGATTAGAGATAGGCAATACTATTTTAGTATGTTAATTGATTAGTAAATTCACTAAATGTTTATTAAATGATGAATATGTGTAAGGTATTGCCCAGGAGCTAGGGATACACTGGACAACAGGGTAAACATTGTTCCTAGATACTTAGAATTTAGAGTAAAGTAGAGATAAAAAATATGAAACCAATATTGACAGAAAGCATACAACAGATGCTTGTTCTACTGTGTTCTAAATTATATCTTCTTAGAAAATGTTTTTTTCTTTTAATGATTTATGTCACATACAAAGCAATTGTGAAAATATTCTGAACAACAACAACAAAAAATAGGGCGCTGTTTATATGTTTGTAAGAGAGAGACTGCAGAGGTGAATAAGTCTTCCCTGAAGATATGACACTAAACCAAATACGTGTAATGAGACCTGAACAATGAGTATAAAGGATGCAAAGGGAAATAATGGCTCTTCTCATTAAGAAAACAGAATGGTAAGAATCTGGACACATGGAAGTGAGTCAAGTTCAAAAGTTTTAAGGGTCAGTCAGTGAAGCTGGTTTAGCAAACAATCACAGGAGGGTTCTGAACATATTATCCAGGGACTTCTAAGTTATATAAAGACATTTAGAATTTAGCCTTGGAATAGTGGAAAAATCATTGAAATGCAGCAATGTTTTTTGGTTCTTTTGTTTACATGATCGAAATTCTCTTTGTTTATAATTTGAAATTGTCTCATTACACACAGTTTAATTCAGTTGACATAAGACTGCTGAGAAAATAATTTCCCATAGCACAAAGCAAGTTATATTATTATGAGATAAGGTGATTATTAGGGCAGTTAAGCCCTAAAATGAAAGACTTTTCTCAGCTGCAATAATTAGGCTAGGTTGAGAAAAATTACTGCAGTTGCATCTGCAAATTGCATTCTAGAAAATTAAATGTCTTCACTCAGTTTTCCACTGAGTCCCTGTGTTACAGGAAAGTCTGGTGACTTGAGTGTCACAGCTTCTTTATCAAATGTCAATAAAATTAAGATATTTTTAAAGAAACCACAGTGGGTTTAGTCTTCACGTACACTCCTTGTAGACAAACTCTCGCTCACAATCAATCCTCTTCACTATCAAGTCACCATTGTAAATCAATTATACTCCAATAAAGATGTTTAAAAAAAAAGTATCCATGTTCTAGGGATGAGAATTAATACTTTTGAGCCTCAAAAAAGTTAATCTGTTTCAGTTGACTCTATGGGGGGCTGAGTAGGAGCATAGCAATGTACCGATGCCTCACCAGTCTGCAAGATGTGTTCATTTATAAATGACGTGATACTTATATCAGTTGATTCTCAAAGATCCTGTAAAATAAACAGAGAACAAGTGACTAAGAGAGGTTATAGACCCAAGAAAATGGGACTTTATATATCTTCTACAATATTTTCATGTTTTTCACATTTTTCACAGTCTCTATAATCCTTTTGACCCCAAGCACGTTACTTTTAGAGTAACATAATACCCTATTACTGGTGAGATGTATTTAGTCAATGGTTTTATAACTCAAGTAATAGGGGATAGATTAATTTTTATTCCTAAACCCTAACCCTTAAAAGTATCTTGCTCACTTTCCTGACATAATGACAAACAATGAATCATTTGCTTCTTAATCTAGTCTACGAATTAAATGTATTTTTGGTGGTCTAGCACTTATAGATGATGAAAAGTTACTCAGTGTAACCCACATAATTGCTCTGACTTAAACACGACACTCTAGGTAGAAAATAAATTCAAAATACAATAATTCAGGCTCAATATCCATAGCAACCTTGTAAAGGAAAAGCCTTTAAGTAAATAAATCAATAGCAACATTTAAAATAAGGAGTGTGAGCTTCCCTGGTGGCACAGTGGTTAACAATATGCCTGCCAATGCAGGGGACACAGGTTCCTTCTGCAGTCTGGGAAGATCCCACATGCCGTGGAACGGCTGGGCCAGTGAGCCATGATCGCTGAGCCTGCACGTCCGGATCCTGTGCTCCACAACGGGAGAGGCCACAGCAGTGAGAGGCCCGCATACCACAAATTAATTAATTAGTTAATTAATTAAGGAGTGTTAGGGGAAAATTGACTTTCTGATTCACCTCATTATAGTAGAAACACTGCCTGCCTACACACATACATTCACCAGAGTGTAGGTGCAGGTCAATCTGACTTTAAAATGTAAGGTATAGCACAAAACTACTCAGATACATGATAAATGACATGAATATCAAGTATAAAATATGTTATACCTGTTGGATATAAACAAACCATTAAACATTCAAAAAAGTTTAGGATACAAAATCAAGTTTACTTTAAGGCAAATGATAGGAAACTGTTATCTGATGACATGACTTTAATATTAAGATTGTACAAGCAAGGATAATACTTATTCTAAAAAAATACAGTGAAATTAAGGGAGGATTCAATGCATAAATAGAACTTAGAAATATTATAATCCCAAAGAAACCTCCAAATGAGTTATCTCAAACCAAAACTGATTTCCTAAAACATGGGCAGCAAATTAAAACATTTTAAAAAATACTCCATAAATAAAAAGGGATGTTTCTAGTTTTCTCAAGCAAAATTCTATTAAAATTAGCCTTTCACAGGTTTAAGCATTCTCCTAATTTAACTGGATGTTTAGAAATGTCCAAATGGGCACTGGAAGGCCCTTCATGCAGTAAACCTAGCCTTTGTACAAACTAACTCCTGAAAGCCATCTCTAATCTCACATCTGGAGGCATGGTGGCTGGAGAATAAGCCACCATCCCCAAACTCTGATGGAACAGAATCCACTGACTTTGTTCTGCAGTATCCCAACGCCTTGAGGTGATTTCTTTCTTAAATATTCACAAGGATGTACTGTTCTCTACTCACATGTAAGTAAAGGTGAAGGACACCAAGTAATATGTAAAGTCCACACCCTCTATTCAACTTTTTTCTGAGTTCCTTTCAAATTCCCCATTCACCATAGACAGGTATGTGTGTGTGTGTGTGTGTGTGTGTGTGTGTGTGTTTGTGTGTAGAAAACTTCTTGTTGAAGAAAAGCTGTCAACCTCCATACTGTTTTCCAGATCTACTATATATACCAAGTCCTGGACCCACCAGACAATATAAATTTACGTCTCTGTTGTCTCCTTCCCTTGTAGTTGGCAGTAGCGTGCCTTTCTTTGTGACAATGTAAGCTAAGGTTGGAGAAGGAAGCCTGTAAATGGAGAGGTTTTTAAGAGGAAAAAAAAAAATAACATACACATGCATATCAAGTAACATTTAATATCTTCATACCACATGTTAAATATAAAACTGGATATTAACCCCTCATGTTTAGAAGTCTTATTTAATAAAATGAATAAATTAACATTAAAATTCTACAAATCAGTAAGGCCATTCTAAACACATTTAAGAACATATGGGGGGACTTCCGGGTAAGATGGCGGAAGAGTAAGATGCGGAGATCACCTTCCTCCCCACAGATACACCAGAAATACAGCTACACGTGGAACAACTCCTACAGAACACCTACTGAACGCTGGCAGAAGACCCCAGACCTCCCAAAAGGCAAGAAACTCCCCACATACCTGGGTAGGGCAAAGCAGAGAGATTCCCGCACAGAGGATCGGTGCCGAGCGGCACGCTCCAGCCCGAGAGGCTTGTCTGCTCGCCCGCCGGGACAGGCGGCGCTGGAAGCTGAGGCTCGGGCTTCGGTCAGAGCGCAGGGAGAGGACTGGGGCTAGCGGCGAGAACTCAGCCTGAAGGGGGCTAATGTGCCACAGCTAGCCGGGAGGGAGTCTGGGAAAACTCTGGAGCTGCCGAAGATGCAAGAGACTTTTTCTTCCCTCTTGGCTTCCTGGTGCGCAAGGAGAGGGGATTAAGAGCACTGCTTAAAGGAGCCCCACAGACGGGCGCGAGTTGCGGCTGAAGACGCGGAGCCCAGTTACAGGTGGGGGATGCTGGGGCTGCTGCTGCCGCCGCCAAGAAGCATGTGTGCGAGCACAGGTCACTGTCCACAACGCCATTCCAGGAGCCTGTGCAGCCCGCCACTGCCGGGGTCCCGGGATCCAAGGGCGGCTTCCCTGGGAGAACGCACAGCGCGCCTCAGGCTGGTGCAACGTCACGCCGACCTCTGCCGCTGCAGGCTCGCCCTGCACTCCGTGCCCCTCCCTCCCGCCTGGCCTGAGTGAGCCAGAGTCCCCGAAGAGGCTGCTCCTTTAACCCTGTCCTGTCTGAGCGAAGAACAGACGCCCTCCGGCGACCTACACGCAGAGGAGGGGCCAAATCCAAAGCTGGGACCCGGGAGCTGTGAGAACAAAGAGGAGAAAGGGAAACCTCTCCCAGCAGCCTCAGAAGCAGTGGATTAAAGCTCCACCATCAACTTGATGTACCCTGCATCTGTGGAATACATGAATAGACAACAAATCATCCCAAATTGAGGAGCCAGGAGTCAGTGCTGTGCCTCTGAGGTGGGAGAGCCAACTTCAGGACACTGGTCCACAAGAGACCTCCCAGCTCCACATAATATCAAATGGCGAAAATCTTCCAGAGATCTCCATCTCAACACCAGCACCCAGCTTCACTCAACGACCAGCAAGCTACAGTGCTGGACACCCTATGCCAAACAACTAGCAAGACAGGAACACAACGTCACCCGTTAGCAGAGAGGTGGCCTAAAATCATAAAAAGTCCACAGACACCCCAAAACACACCACCAGACGTGGACCTGCCCACCAGAAAGACAAGATCCAGCCTCATCCACCAGAACACAGGCACTAGTCCCCTCCACCGGGAAGCCTACACAACCCACTAAACCAAGCTTAGCCACTGGGGACAGACACCAAAAACAACAGGAACTACGAACCTGCAGCCTGCAAAAAGGAGACCCCAAACACAGTAACATAAGCAAAATGAGAAGACAGAAAAACACACAGCAGGTGAAGGAGCAAGATAAAAACCCACCAGACCTAACAAATGAAGAGGTAATAGGCAGTCTACCTGAAAAAGAATTCAGAATAATGATGGTAAAGATGATCCAAGATTCTATTTCCCAGATCCAAAATCTTGGAAATAGAATAGACAAAATGCAAGAAACAGTTAACAAGGACCTAGAAGAACTAAAGATGAATCAGGCATCGATTAAAAACACAATAAATGAAATAAAAAATACTCTAGATGGGATCAATAGCAGAATAACTGAGGGAGAAGAACGGATAAGTGAGGTGGAAGATAAAATAGTGGAAATAACTGCTGCAGAACAAAATAAAGAAAAAAGAATGAAAAGAACAGAGGACAGTCTCAGAGACCTCTGGGACAACATTAAATGCACCAACATTCGAATTATAGGGGTTCCAGAAGAAGAAGAGAAAAAGAAAGGGACAGAGAAAATATTTGAAGAGATTATAGTTGAAAACTTCCCTAATATGGGAAAGGAAATAGTTAATCAAGTCCAGGAGGCACAGAGAGTCCCATACAGAATAAATCCAAGGAGAAATACACCAAGACACATATTAATCAAACTGTCAAAAATTAAACACAAAGAAATCATATTAAAAGCAGCAAGGCAAAAACAACAAATAACACACAAGGGAATCCCCATCAGGTTAACAGCTGATCTCTCAGCAGAAACTCTACAAGCCAGAAGGGAGTGGCAGGACATAATTAAAGTGATGAAGGAGAAAAACCTGCAACCAAGATTACTCTACCCAGCAAGGATCTCATTCAGATTTGATGGAGAAATTAAAAGCTTTACAGACAAGCAAAAGCTGAGAGAGTTCAGCACCACAAAACCAGCTTTACAACAAATGCTAAAGGAACTTTTCTAGGCAAGAAACACAACAGAAGGAAACAACCTACAATAACGAACCCAAAACAATTAAGAAAAGGGGAATAGGAACATACATATTGATAATTACCTTAAATGCAAATGGACTAAATGCTCCCACCAAAAGACACAGATTGGCTGAATGGATACAAAAACAAGACCCATATATATGCTGTCTAAAAGAGACCCACTTCAGACTTAGAGACACATACAGACTGAAAGTAAGGGTATGGAAAAAGATACTCCATGCAAATGGAAACCAAAAGAAAGCTGGAGTAGCAATTCTCATATCAGACAAAATAGACTTTAAAATAAAGACTACTAGAAGAGACAAAGAAGGACACTACATAATGATCAAGGGATCGATCCAAGAAGAAGACATAACAATTGTAAATATTTATGCACCCAACATAGGAGCACCTCAATACATAAGGCAAATACTAACAGCCATAAAAGGAGAAATCGACAGTAACACAGATATAGTAGGGGACTTTAACACCCCACTTTCACCAATGGACAGATCATCCAAAATGAAAATAAATAAGGAAACACAAGCTTTAAATGATACATTAAACAAGATGGACTTAGTTCATATTTATAGGACATTCCATCCAAAAACAACAGAATACACATTTTTCTCAAGTGCTCATGGAACATTCTCCAGGATAGATCATATCATGGGTCACAAATCAAGCCTTGGTAAATTTAAGAAAATTGAAATTGTATCAAGTATCTTTTCCAACCACAACACTACGAGACTACATATCAATTACAGGAAAAGAGCTGTAAAAAATACAAACACATGGAGCCTAAACAATACACTACTTAATAACGAAGTGATCACTGAAGAAATCAAAGAGGAAATTAAAAAATACCTAGAAACAAATGACAATGGAGACACAACGACCCAAAACCTATGGGATGCAGCAAAAGCAGTTCTAAGAGGGAAGTTTATAGCAATACAATCCCACCTTAAGAAACAGGAAACATCTCGAATAAACTACCTAACCTTGCAGCTAAAGCAACTAGAGAAAGAAGAACAAAAACATCCCAAAGTTAGCAGAAGGAAAGAAATCATAAAAATCAGATCAGAAATAAATGAAAAAGAAATGAAGGAAATGATAGCAAAGATCAATAAAACTAAAAGCTGGTTCTTTGAGAAGATAAACAAAATTGATAAACCATTAGCCAGACTCATCAAGAAAAAAAGGGAGAAGACTCAAATCAATAGAATTAGAAATGAAAAAGGAGAAGTAACAACTGACACTGCAGAAATACAAAAGATCATGAGAGATTACTACAAGCAACTCTATGCCAATAAATTGGACAACCTGGAAGAAATGGACAAATTCTTAGAAAGGCACAACCTGCCAAGACTGAATCAGGAAGAAATAGAAAATATGAACAGACCAATCACAAGCACTGAAATTGAAACTGTGATAAAAAATCTTCCAACAAACAAAAGCCCAGGACCAGATGGCTTCACAGGCGAATTCTATCAAGCATTTAGAGAAGAGCTAACACCTATCGTTCTCAAACTCTTCCAAAATATAGCAGAGGGAGGAAAACTCCCAAACTCATTCTACGAGGCCACCATCACCTTGACACCAAAACCAGACAAGGATGTCACAAAGAAAGAAAACTACAGGCCAATATCACTGATGAACATAGATGCAAAAATCCTCAACAAAATACTAGCAAACAGAATCCAACAGCACATTAAAAGGATCATACACCATGATCAAGTGGGGTTAATTCCAGGAATGCAAGGATTCTTCAATATATGCAAATCAATCAATGTGATACACCATATTAACAAATTGAAGGAGAAAAACCATATGATCATCTCAATAGATGCAGAGAAAGCTTTCGACAAAATTCAACACCCATTTATGATAAAAACCCTGCAGAAAGTAGGCATAGAGGGAACTTTCCTCAACATAATAAAGGCCATATATGACAAACCCACAGCCAGCATCATCCTCAATGGTGAAAAACTGAAACCATTTCCACTAAGATCAGGAACAAGACAAGGTTGCCCACTCTCACCACTCTTATTCAACCTAGTTTTGGAAGTTTTAGCCACAGCAATCAGAGAAGAAAAGGAAATAAAAGGAATCCAAATTGGAAAAGAAGAAATAAAGCTGTCACTGTTTGCAGATGACATGATACTATACATAGAGAATCCTAAAGATGCTACCAGAACACTACTAGAGCTAATCAATGAATTTGGTAAAGTTGCAGGATACAGAATTAATGCACAGAAATCTCTGGCATTCCTATACACTAATGATGAAAAATCTGAAAGTGAAATCAAGGAAACACTCCCATTTACCATTGCAACAAAAAGAATAAAATATCTAGGAATAAACCTACCTAAGGAGACAAAAGACCTGTATGCAGAAAATTATAAGACACTGATAAAAGAAATTAAAGATGATACAAATAGATGGAGAGATGTACCATGTTCTTGGATTGGAAGAATCAACATTGTGAAAATGACTCTACTACCCAAAGCAATCTACAGATTCAATGCAATCCCTATCAAACTACCACTGGCATTTTTCACAGAACTAGAACAAAAAATTTCACAATTTGTATGGAAACACAAAAGACCCCGAATAGCCAAAGTAATCTTGAGAACGAAAAATGGAGCTGGAGGAATCAGGCTCCCTGACTTCAGACTATACTACAAAGCTACAGTAATCAAGACATTATGGTACTGGCACAAAAACAGAAAGATAGATCAATGGAACAGGATAGAAAGCCCAGAGATAAACCCACGGACATATGGTCACCTTATCTTTGATAAATGAGGAGGAATGTACAGTGGAGAAAGGACAGCCTCTTCAATAAGTGGTGCTGGGAAAACTGCACAGGGACATGTAAAAGTATGAGATTAGATCACTCCCTAACACCATACACAAAAATAAGCTCAAAATGGATTAAAGACCTAAATGTAAGGCCAAAAACTATCAAACTCTTAGAGGAAAACACAGGCAGAACACTCTATGACATAAATCACAGCCAGATCCTTTTTGACCCACCTCCTAGAGAAATGGAAATAAAGACAAAAATAAACACATGGGACCTAATGAAACTTAAAAGCTTTTAAACAGCAAAGGAAACCATAAAGAAGACCAAAAGACAACCCTCAGAATGGGAGAAAATATTTGCAAATGAAGCAACTGACAAAGGATTAATCTCCAAAATTTATAAGCAGCTCATGCAGCTCAATAGCAAAAAAGCAAACAACCCAATCCAAAAATGGGCAGAAGACCTAAATAGACATTTCTCCACAGAAGATATACAGACTGCCAACAAACACATGAAAGGATGCTCAACATCTTTACTCATTAGAGAAATGCAAATCAAAACTACAATGAGATATCATCTCACACCATTCAGAATGGCCATCATCAAAAAATCTAGAAACAATAAATGCTGGAGAGGGTGTGGAAAAAAGGGAACACTCTTGCACTGCTGGTGGGAATGTGAATTGGTACAGCCACTATGGAGAACGGTATGGAGGTTCCTTAAAAAACTACAAATAGAACTACCATATGACCCAGCAATCCCACTACTGGGCATATACCCTGAGAAAACCATAATTCAAAAAGAGACATGTACCAAAATGTTCATAGCAGCCCTATTTACAATAGCCCGGAGATGGAAACAACCTAAGTGTCCATCATCGGATGAATGGGTAAAGAAGATGTGGCACATATATACAATGGAATATTACTCAGCCATAAAAAGAAACGAAATTGAGCTATTTGTAATGAGGTGGATGGACCTAGAGTCTGTCATACAGAGTGAAGTAAGTCAGAAAGAGAAAGACAAATACTGTATGCTGACACATATATATGGAATTTAAGAAAAAAAAATGTCATGAAGAACATAGGGGTAAGACAGGAATAAAGACACAGACCTACTAGAGAATGGACTTGAGGATATGGGGAGGGGGAAGGGTAAGCTGTGACAAAGTGAAAGAGCGGCATGGACATATATACACTACCAAACGTAAGGTAGATAGCTAATGGGAAGCAGCCGCATAGCACAGGGAGATCAACTCGGTGCTTTGTGACTGCCTGGAGGGGTGGGATAGGGATGGTGGGAGGGAGATGCAAAAGGGAGGGATATGGGAACATATGTATATGTATAGCTGATTAAATTTGTTATAAAGCAAAAAAAAATAAAAAAATAAAGAGTTAAAAAAAAGAACATATGGATTATGTTTCATCAATGAAAACAAATCAGCTATGCTCTGTTTTAATAACTGTTTTCTATTTCACTTATTCTTTACTTCTTTTGATTTTGAGCATAATGGATTATTTTTGAGTAATTATTATTACTATTTTCATTTACTTTTCCTGGGGAAAATAAATTGATTTTAAGCAGAGATTTATTTTTGGATCAATGACTTTGGGGGTAATCAATATAACTGTGTATAAAATCCTATTAAAAAATCTGCTTTACAACAAAAGTGGTAACATAATTATCCCCAAATATATTCACCATTATATTAAAATTAAACCTTCATTTTAATGATTATTTGGCACACACATCTGATGTGTACACATGAATGAAAATATGAAAACTATTAATTATACATTAGTTATATAAACATGTGCATAAACATAATAAACATTCACACATACATGTATGTCCAATATATGAAAACTCAGTATATTTTGTGTGATGAAATTATTGATCCCCCAAACTAATTCTTATTTACTTTGCTGATATTGTACTGTATTGACATAATATATCAAAACAAACCCTGGGTTTTTGTAAAGATATTATTATCCAGGAGTGGGCTTATAACTTATTCTCAGAAATATTACTTATGTGTACTCAACTGATTTTTTTCTTACCTGAACAATAGGTGTTTACTCGGTGTTTCCTTCCTTCCTTCCTTCCTTCCTTCTTTCCTTCCTTCCTTCCTTCCTCCCTTCCTTCCTCCTTCTTACAAAGTACCCATTGGCTTTTATTAAAGAAATTATATACATATATATATATATATATATATATATATATATATATATATATATATATATATATATATATATATACACATATATATAAAGCGGGGTGGTAGAGGAGGGATAACTGATATGTTTATTATTGTCTCCAAACCTAATACCTGAAGATATGTATATAGTTTTCTTCTTTTTAGTCTGTTGTGATCCTTGATCTTTGACTATCACATGCTTGCTCTTCGTATATGAGAATTGTGTCTATGCGCTACGGAAGCTCTACTTTTCAACCCAGGCCCAGCTCCACTTTGGCTAGGTTAAATTTTTTCAAGTCTTAGCAAACAGTTGCCTTAATTTTATACTTACTAATAAATTTGTATACTTCCATCACTTTTGTGGTAATGACCTCAGGGATGGAAATGACCTTAGGTTATCAGCTACTTGAGAAAATGCTCACTTCTCTGGAATTTTAGTTCATCAACTCTTGTTTCTTTCATGTCTCTTTGGTGAATTAAAATTATGATACTGGTAACTTATCTATCTTTCTTAGCAAGGATGAAAGTTCCCTGATAATCAGTAAGGAATTAATTGTGTGTAAATATTAGAGCTATGTTGGACATGAACTGTTCTTATGAAGAAATCTATTCAATACTGGTCAATTCTTAAGAGTCAAAGAGTAGAATTAGGGGGAATGGAGAATCTATCTAGATGACCCTCAATATTTCATGACTGGGGGAGCATAAGAAGCATGCAATTAAAGCAATAATGCCACTTCAAAGACTTCCTTTGGGTCATTTTTACCAGTTGCCTATTTTTAAAGCTTTCTTGTCTAAGGAAAAACATGTTTCTGTACTCAAATCCCCATTCTATTAAAAACTAGTTCTATGTTATTGAGAAAATGATTGAATGTATCAGACTCTCAATTTAGTCATCTGAAAATTCGGAATGATCAACTCTTTCCTACCTTGATTGGTTAATAACTTACCTAAACATGTAGTGTTTAAGACAATAAATCAAAACAATATTTCAGAGTTTCTATGGGCAGAAATTAGGGTGCAGTTTAACTGGGTGGTTTTGAATTGAGGTTTCTCCTAGGACTGCAGACTAGATTTTTTTTAACATGTTTATTGGAGTATAATTGCTTTACAATGGGGTGTTAGTTTCTGTTTTATAACGAAGTGAATCAGCTATACATATACATATATCCCCATATTTCTTCCCTCTTGCATCTCCCTCCTACTTTCCCTATCCCACCCCTCTAGGTGGTCACAAAGCACGTAGCTGATCTCCTTGTGCTATGCAGCTGCTTCCCACTACTATCTATTTTACATTTGGTAGGATATATAAGTCCATGAAAGAGAAAAATAAATACCATATGCTAACACATATATATAGAATCTAAAAAAAATATAAAATGGTTCTGAAGAACCTAGGGACAGGACAGGGATAAAGACACAGAGGTAGAGATGTACTTGAGGACACGGGGAGGGGGAAGTGTAAACTGGGGCAAAGTGAGAGTTGCAGACTAGATTTTGAGTGGGGATTCTATCATCTGAATTCTTATCTAGAGACAGCATATTCACTACCAAGACTGCTCAATCAAATGCTTGACAAGCTGATTCTGGTTGTTGCCAGGAGGACTCACTTATTGAGTAGTAATCTGGATTTCTTCACAGGGCTGTGTAAATGTCTTCATAACATTGTAGATCACTTCCCCCAGAGCAAGTGTTCCAATGGAATTTAAAGCAGAAGCCTCAATATTTTTTATGCCTTGGCCTTGGTAGTCACATGACATCATTTCCAATGTATCCCACTGCTTATACAGGCCAAACCCTATCCTTAGGAGATTATCTAAAATTGAGAATACCCAGAGTCAAGCATCATTCAGTACTACACTGTCCAACTCGGGTAAAGGTTGTGAGATCCAAATGTGTTGAGAAATATGAAATACCCTGAATCGGTAAATTTTCCATGCCAATAATGACTAGGGTACCAGAGAAGAAAGTATATATATGACTCTATGTAGTATAAAGTACTGTATATAGTGATATATCCACATATATATTAATATTATTATGATAAAATAAATGCTATTCTTAAACCATCTCCTCACATTTTTAAAATACAGAGAATAATTAAAAGTATAGACCGGGGTGAACTGAAAGTATCTGGATATGAAAGTCTGAAGTAAGCATGAATCAAAACAATTAGAATAGAATACACCTTAAAAGCAATTCTCCAGAGAAACTTATTTTTGGTTCAATCATTGACATTCATTTTAAGTTTTCCAATTCATTTCTGCTATATAAAAGTTGTGGTACTTGATACACAATTATTGTTTTTTTTTTTCCAGAAGCACACATATCAAACATGTGCATATTATATAAATATAGCTATATGAATAGACTCACATGAATATTCTGTTATTTATAAAATATCACAGGGCAGTTGATCTTGTGCAGCATAACAAAATAGCTCCTTTACTGATGCAAGTCAATACATAAACAAACAAGACTTTGAAAGTCAATATATCATTTGATCAAAAGTACACATCATTAAAACTACAATTGCAACAATAAAAATAGTTACTTAACGTCACTGAATGCTGCATAAAAGAAAACTTGCTTTGAGTTTTATTTTAAAACTCATAAATTTATTTTATTAATACTCATAAATCTAAGAGGCAGGCTATAACTCTTCATTCTTAAAGGGGATATAATTTTCTTTAGGAAATTGAAATTATTTGCCTATGGGCTCATGACGATTTAGTAGAAATTAAACAGTAGAATTAATGTATTGATATCATAACACAAAGGCATCTTCATTTTTAATTTTATTTTTTTTTTATTCCAAGGCTTTGTTCTCTGTTGTTGAAAAAAATGTTATTCTTGTAAATAGACTATTGATAATATTAATTGTTTATTGGCACTTAAGTAATGTACTTGAATTTTAATTTCTAAAATGTTGTGAGCTTCTTGTAGTAACAGAACCTCTAAATACTAGGAGCAGAGAGAGGTCCATTGAGAAATTATCACCTTCAATAAAACATGATGAAGTCCTGACTTAGAACAGTGAGATAGGGTTAACAATAATAGGAATACTTATATATTACTTGCTAAGTTATAGGAACTGTTCTAAGTACTTTGGCATATTATTTTATCTATTCTCATAATAATACAATAACGTGGATATTATTACTCTGATTTTTTTTCTTGTAAGGAAATAAAAGCACAGAGTGGTAGAGTGAATTGACCAAATTCCACAGGCATGGATTCAAGCTCTCCCAGCTGTAGACTATAAAATCTAAACAAATACACTAAGGTAGCTTTCCAGATGCAAGAAAAGAGGAAAGGTCAAGACACTCTGAATATAAAAACAATCTGGTAACAACATGAGGCCTGTTATCAAAATTTTCTAAAAGGATTTTTCCCCCTAAAATAAGAAATATCCAGAGTAGAAGAGTAGACTGCTATTTTGACATGGGTACAAACCTGAATTCATTTGTAAGATACATCTATCTTGCAAATGCTGAAACTCTGGATTTCCACAAATCATATTTTCTCTGATTCAATCAAAAATTCAAATTCTAGAGAATCAAGATACTGATTGAAATTTTTATATTTTGAAAGATTTAATTGATAATGTGATATTAATTACCCACAAAATAAGTAGGCTATGAAAAATTGGCAATAATATTCAAACATATTCTACTGACATATTACAGATGCTTACAATTTCAACAAAAGCAATACAAATTTTTTTGTGACTTTTTTTAGATTTATAAAATATTTTACCAATGTACCAAAAGTATGCAATATGAATGACTCTTTAAACAAATGTATAGTTTACTAAATATTGAGATTTTATTTTAAAATTTGCAAAAATCAGATACAAGGAAACAAATGAATTTTCAGGGAAAAAAAAAAACCTCCCATTAAGTAGTTTCCTATCTTACACATGAAACATCCAAACCATTATCATAAATATAAGTTCAATCAATCCAAGCCAATTTGATTTGATTCAACACATATTTATACTGATATATATATATATATATATATATATATATATATGTCACAGGGTGTAATGTACATTACAAGGAATATAGTTAATAATAATAACTTTGTGTCATGTGGTACATGATCTATAAAAATATTGAATCCCTATGTCGTATATGTGAAACTAATGTCATATTATATGTAAACTATACTTTTAGTAGAAAAAATAAAAAGGAAAGAAAAGAAATGCAATGATGTAAAGAAAAAAAAGATTAAAATTTACAGGCATAGGTCTATGAGGATTCTAGAATCTTGGTGATTCCCAAGACTCTTGACTTCTCATAACATGGTAGACGTGGACCAGGGAGACTGATTGGGTTATGCTCTAGGAGGAGGACATTAAATACATTTGCATATGGAGGGAAAGTAGAAAAATAGACTAACCCAGAAGACACTGAGCTTTGCAGTCAAGGTTACAGTCTTGGTGTGAAAATCATGCAGTTTTCATTTAGATGCTAAATGGCAAGTTTGCACATCAGCATTGGGTTCAGCCAGAGGTCAAGGAGCCTTAGCTGGTGAGGCACTTCATTGCTAAGTTACTTGAAGGGAAACAGCCAGAGATATCCCAGGCAAATGCTGCTTTTTTTCATGACAGTGGTTCCAATGGGATGTTCCTTCCAACTCTTAACTGATTTCTCCAGACCATTTACTTATTTTTAAAATCAGTTCCTTTTCTTGAAATGTGATTTAAAGTCATTCTCTAAATGTGTATATGCCCATACTTGTGTGTATTAAAATATTGGGGAGAGCAGGAGAAAACTTCTAATCTATTCTATCTGATTCATACCATTGTAACATGGTCTTAAGCAGTGTATATTCATAACGAGTGTTATTATCTGATGGGACATGTTTTCCCTTTATCTCTTTCATTATTTAGAATGTCTGAAATCATTGATAGTTCTTTATTTTATCAGATGGAGTTACTTCCTGACAGAGTATTCTAATTCACTTGAGAATATTTTACCAGTAAAAGTTATATGCTCAGGACCAATTTGGGTAAAAAATGCTAATTGAGGACAATGTACTGATGTTCTGTTATTACAAGTAATGCACCTTTCACAGTATATCTAGGGCTTTTCATCCTGAGACATTGTGGCAGTTCGACAAAATTTGTTGAGAAAAAAAATGCAATTTTGGCCTACGGGTTAAAACATAGGAGAGGGTAGTTTAAAGGATGAGTGAATTCAGAAGAGAGAACTAAAATCCCCAAATCATAGGGGACACAGTTCAGTATGACAGACTATATTAATGTGCTTATGTTAGTTCCCTTGAAGAACCTCACTGAAATTCTAAAAACAGGGAATGGTATTAATAGTAGACAGAAAAAAAAAAAGAAAAGAAAGAAAAAGAAAACTAATCTTTCTTTATTATGAATGAAAAACTAGATTGATAGAAAACGTTGATGTCAACCTAATGTAGACCGAAGAGGGGCTGTTATAGAAATGATGATGATGATAATGATGCCATTTCAAGTTGAATCCTGGAAAAAGCATAGACTCATTGAGCAGACTGATATGAAAAAGACCATGCTTATATTAATGGGATTATTTATGCAAGGATAAAATGATGAGTGTCACTGTCTTAATTAGTGCACAAGGAGTGATTAAAAGAAGAATCTGGCCTGCAGATACGCTTATGGGCTCAGGTGGGAGATTATCTCCTCATACGAAGAATGTGCTATGGGAGAATCCTAAAAATGATACAGGGAGACTAGCCTTCTCCCCTATGATGTAGAAAGCTACATGCTCCCATCCAAACAATGACAAAGAGCCAGACTAATGACAAATTCACAAATTTGTTTCAAACCCTTTGGACAGTAGACTGTAACCAAGTAGCTCAAAATCTAAGGAGAGTTGGTGTCTGCAGGAAGAAAGGAGACACAAGTACATGCTCACCTGGGGTGAACGTAACTGAACACCTATAAAAAGGGTTTATCTTGAATATCTGAAAAGTTAGTGTGGTCTGGTGCAAATGGATAAGACAGTGTGAAACCCCCAGGGGCTGCAGAGATTAGAAATGTACAGAGGAATTCCACAAAGCCCTCATTAGATGAGAAAGAATCCCAAAGTATCCATTCTAGTGAAGAATTTAGGGGAGGGAGGGAAATAGCAGCAGTTCAGGAGAGCTAAGAAACCATGCCTAGATCCTTCTTTCAGTTTTCCACTACAGAATAAATGCACTGTTGCCCTTAAGGCATTGGTGAAAATGGGCTGGAGCTGGAAGAAGACAGCAGGGGAGCTTAAGAAGGGGGGCAAAATTAGTACTGAATCCACAACTAGAACCAGGAAATCATAGGAAAACAGATCACACTCTCAAAATCCAAGGACATTCATATACCTACAATGTAGTAATTGTCAGAATAACATAGATACCTACCAACCTCCACAGACTAGCAAAAATGCTTTGGAGAGAAATTAATGGGAGAATTCAGCTGGAAACTGGCTAGAGAGAAACAAGCAGACAGAAACCCTCTGTGACCAGATTTGCAGCAAAGTTCCTGACAGTGTAAATCTTCTGAATATCCTCAGCTCACTTTTTCGAGGTTCTTTGCTCCCAGGTAGTTTAATCACTCTGGACATCCTTTTAAGTAGTTTGGTTGCTTTTATAAATGTCACTCTTTAAGGGAGTTGCATTTTTCCATTTTTTTTTTTTTAATGAAACTCTTGTTCTGCTATGAATTATTCCAGCATGTTTGCAAGCAGGGGTCTTGGGACATGATTTAAAATCTAGCACAATTTACATTTTCCTTGCCATTATTTCTCATATCATTTGTTTTATTTGTTATATAATTTATTTTGTCTTCTGGCTTACTTTAGAATTATCTGGCTTATCATTTTCTTTCATTTTATTTTTCATACACTGACCATGCTTTTTTGTCCCATATACTATTTCATTCAAAAATATGTATGGGGATTTCCTATTTTATTGGAAGCAGTGTTAAATAAAATATTTCTCTTTCACTAGTAAAGCTTCATTCTAGGGGCAAAGAACAGGCAATGCAAAAATAAAAATTTTATGTTCCCACACAATATTTTGGGGATAAATACCTGTTTAAAATGCATGAGGTTATTGAAGAGCACTTTCACAGATATCAGGGAAACAAATTTTAAATGTGTAAATCTTTATTCTGAAACATTAAGAAAGTTTTTTATAACCTGTGCAAGGTCACTAAAAAACAGTATGTTACACTCCTCACAAGTTTATTTCAAAATAAGAATAGTGAAAACATATCATTGATTTTTCTTCCTTTAAAGAAGAATTTGTTAAAGGTCACTTTTAAGCAGTCAAATAAAAAAAAAAAGAAAGAAAGACCTAGAGAGATAGTTACATAAAAGTGATACACTATTTCTTCAAGCCATTGACACATTGAAGGATTCTGTAACATTTCAATTACAAATAGTAATAGGCTACAGATATATATATATATATATATATATATATATATATATATATTCCCACAGTTATTAAATAAATACAAAAATGATAAAGTAAAAGCAGAAAATCCAACAGGATGGGATGACAGCAGCAGACAGGCAACATTAGGTAACAAAGTCAAGCATGGAGTGTTGTGTGTGGCATGTCTCCTCACAGCATGCCAGCTAAGGCACTGGCATAGCCTTGTCACACCAGAAACTCTGGTTTGAGGTGCCAAGTACAACCCCCTTTGAGCCAGTGAAACCAGACTAAGCACAAAGGAAAAGAAAAAGGTGGGCTTTATCCAATCAGTTGAAGTTCTTCACAGTAAAAAAGCTGACCTTCTCCCACCCACCTCCACCAACAAAGAAAGGGGAAGAGGGAATTCTGTTAGCAAATGCCCTTTGTACTTACACTGTAGTGTCAACTCTTCCTTGAGTCTTCAACATGACAGCCTAAGATGCCAGTCTTCACAATCTGACCGTGGTTGACCTGGGTAACCAAAATCACAGAGAGCCAAACCACAGATCCTTCATATTGCATGCCTGGAGGCTATAACCAGACATCACCAGTGTGGAAGTGTGGTTAGCCTGGGGTCTCCATCTTCAACAGACATAATCCAGATAACTCTGCTTTCAAACAGAGTTTGGGCTAGACTGCAGCTGTGTGACTGAGAGGGTCTTAGTGCTCCTACCTGGTGTCAGGCCAGAGCCTCTGAGGTGAAAGAGCATGTTCAGAACATTGGACCACCAGATACCTCCCAGCCCCACATAATATCAATTGGCAAGAGATCTCCCAGAGATCTCCACCTCATGCTAAGACCCAGCTCCACTGAACAAACAGCAAGCTCCAGTGCTGGACAACCCAAGCCAAACAACTAGTCAGACAGTAACACAACCCCACCCATTAGCAGAGAAGCTGCCTAAAACCATACTAAATTTACAGACACCCCAAAACACAATGCCAGACATGGCCCACCCCACCAAAAAATACAAGATCCAGTCCCACTCACCAGAACACAGGCAGCAGTCCCCTCCACCAGGAAGCCTACACAAGCCACTCAACAAAACTCACCCACGAGGGGCAGACACCAAAAACAATGTGAATTAAAATCCTGCAGCCTGAGAAATGGATACCCCAAACACAGTAAGTTAACAAAATGAGAAGACAGAGAAATATACAGCAGAGTAAGAAGCAAAGTAAAAACCTACCATACCAATCAAATGAAGAGTAAATAGGCAATCTACCTGAAAAAGAATTCAGAGTAATGATAATAAAGGTGATCCAAAATCTTGGAAATAGAATAGATAAGATACAAGAAAGGTTTAACATGGACCTAGAAGAACTAAAGAGCAAACAAACAATGATGAAAAACACAATAAACAAAATAAAAATTCTCTAGAAAGACTCAACAGCTGAATAACTGAGGCAGGAGAACAGATAAGGGACCTGGAAGAAAAAATAGTAGAAATAACTATGACAGAGCAGAATAAACAAAAAAGAATGAAAAGAATTGAGGACAGTCTCAGAGACTCCTGGGACAACATTAAATGTAACAACATGCAAATTGTAGGGGTCCAAGAAGAAAAAGAGAAAAAGAACGGGTCTTAGAAAATATTTGAAGAGAATTACAGTTGAAAATTTCCTTAACATGGAAAAGGAAATATCTGTGAAGTCCAGGTAGTGTAGAGAGTCCCATACAGGATAAATCCAAGGAGAAACATGCCAAGAGATATATTAATCAAACTATCAAATATTGAATACAAAGAAAAAATATTAAAACCAGCAAGGGGAAAAAAAACACATAAAATACAGGGGTATCCCCATAAGGTTAACGCTGAACTTTCAGTAAAAACTCTCCCTTTCAGCAGAAGGGAGTGGCAGGACATATTTAAAGTGATGAAAAGGAAAAACCTACAACCAAGATTACTCTACCCAGCAAGGATCTCATTCAGATATGACAGAGAAATTAAAACATTTACAGACAAACAAAATTTAAGAGAATTCAGCACCACCAAACCAGCTTTACAACAAATGCTAATGGAACTTCTCTAGGCAGGAAACACAAGAGAAGGAAAAGACTACAAAAACAAACCCAAAACAATTAAGAAAATGATAATAGGAGCATACATATTGATAATTACCTTAAATGTAAATGGATTAAGTGTTCCAACCAAAAGTCATAGACTGGCTGAATGGATACAAAAACAAGACCCATATATATGCACTCTACAAGAGACCTACGAATGCATACAGAGTGAAAGCAAAGGGATGGAAAAAGATATTCATGCAAATGGAAACCAAAAGAAAGCTGGAATAGCAATTCTCATATCAGACAAAATAAACTTAAAAAAAAAAAAGACTATTACAAGAGACAAAGAAGGACACTACATAATGATCCAGGGATCAATCTAAGAAGAATATATAACAATTGTAAATGTTTATGTACCCAACATAGGAGCATCTCAATACATAAGGGAAATGCTAACAACCATAAAAAGGGGAAATCAACAATAACACAATCACAGTAGGGTACTTTGTCAACTTTCACCAATGGACAGAACATCCAAAATGTAAATAAATAAGGAAACACAAATTTTAAATGACACATTAGACAAGATGGACTTAATTGATATTTATAGGACATGTCATCCAAAAACAACAGAATACACTTTCTTTTCAACTGCTCATGGAATATTCTCTAGGATAGATCATATCTTGGGTCACAAATCAAGCCTTGGTAAATTTAAGAAATTTGAAATCTTATCAAGTATCTTTTCTGACCACAATGCTAGAGACTACATATAAATTACAGGGGAAAAAACTAAAAAAAAAAATAGAAACACATGGAGGCTAAACAATATACTACTAAATAACCAAGAGATCAGTGAAGAAATCAAAGAGGAAATCAAAAACAACCTAGAAACAAATGACATTGAAAACACAATGACCCAAAACCTATGGGATGCAGCAGAGGCAATTCTAAAAAGGAAGTTTATAGCAATACAATCCTACCTCAAGAAACAAGAAAAAGCTCAAATAAACAGCCTAACCTTACACCTAAAGCAATCACAGAAACAAGAAAAAAGAAATCCCAAAGTTAGCAGAAGGAAAGAAAACATAAAGATCAGATCAGAAATAAATGAAAAGGAAATGAAGGAAACAGTCACAAAGATAAGTAAACTGAAAGTTGGTTCTTTGAGAAGATAAACAAAATTGATAAACCATTAGCCATACTCATCAGGAGAAAAGGAGAAAAGACTCAAATCAACAGAATTAGAAATGAAAAAAGAGAAGTAACAACTGACACTGCAGAAATACAAAGGATCATGAGATATTACTAGAAGCAATTATATGACAAAAAAGTGGACAACCTGGAAGAAATGGACAAATTCTTAGAAAAGCACAACATTTCGAGACTGAACCAGGAAGAAATAGAAAATATAAACAGACCAATCAAAAGCAATGAAAATGAAACTGTGATTAAAAATCTTCCAAAGAAAATTTAAAAAAAGCCCAGCACCAGATGACTTCACAGGTGAATTCTATCAAACATTTAGAGAGGAGCTAACACCTATCCTTCTCAAATTCTTACAAAATATAGCAGAGGGAAGAACACACTCAAACTCATTCTACAAGACTACCATCACCCCGATACAAAGATGTCACACAAAAAAGAAAACTACAGACCAATATCACTGATGAACATAGGTGTAAAAATCCTCAAGAAAATACAAGCAAATGGAATCCAACAGCACAGTAAAAGGATCATAAAACATGATCAAGTGGGGTTTATCCCAGGAATGCAAGGATTCTTCAATATATGCAAATCAATCAATGTGAAAAACCATATTAACACACTGAAGGAGAATATCCATATGATTATTTCAGTTGATGCAGAAAAAGCTTTAGACAAAATTCAACAACCATTTATGATAAAAACTCTTCAGAAGGTAGGCATAGAGGGAAGCAACCTCAACATAATAAATCCCATATATATACAAACCCACAGCCAACATCTTTCTCAATGGTGAAAAACTGAAACCACTTCCTCTAAGATCATGAACAAGACAAGGTTGCCCACTCTCACCACTATTATTCAACATAGTTTTGGAAGTTTTAACCATAGCAATCAGAAAAGAAAAAAGAAAGGAAAGGAATCCAAATTAGAAAAGAAAAAATAAAACTGTCACTGTCTGCAGATGACATGATACTGTACATAAGGAATCCTAAAGATGCTACCAGAAAACTACTAAAGCTAATCAATGAATTTGGTAAAGTATCAGGTTTCAAAATTAATGCACAGAAATCTCTTACATTTCTATACAATAATGACAAAAATTCTGAAAGAGAAATTAAGGAATCACTTCCATTTACCATTGCAACAAAAATAATAAAATACCTATGAATAAACCTACCTAAGGAGACAAAAGACCTGTATGAAGAAAATGATAAGACACTGATGAAAGAAATCAAAGGTGATATAAACAGATGGAGAGATATACCATGTTCTTGGATTGGAAGAATCAACATTGTGAAAATGACTATACTACCCAAAGTAATCTACAGGTTCAATGAAATCTCTATCAAACTACCAATGGCATTTTTCACAGAACTAGACAAAAAAGTTCATAATTTGTGTGGAAACACAAAAGACACCGAATAGTCAAAGCAATCTTGAGAAAGAAAAATGGAGCTGGAGGAATCAGGCTCCCTGACTTCAGACTATATTACAAAGCTGCAATAGTCAACAAAGTATGATACTGGCACAAAAACAGAAATATAGATCAATGGAACAGGATAGAAAGCCCAGAGATAAACCCATGCACATATGGTCACCTTATCTTTGATAAAGGAGGCAAGAATATACAATGGAGAAAAGACAGCCTTTCAATAAGTTGTGCTGGGTAAACTGGACAGTTACATGTAAAAGAATGAAATTAGAACACTCCTTATCACTGTACACAAAAATAAACTCAAAATGGATTAAAGACCTAAATGTAAGGCCAGACACTATAAAAGTCTTAGAGGAAAACATAGGCAGAACACTCTATGACATAAATCACAGCAAGATCCTTTTTGACCCACCTCATAGAGGAATGAAAATAAAAACAAAAATGAACAAATTGGACCTAATGAAACTTCAAAGCTTTTGCACAACAAAGGAAACCATAAACAAGACCAAAATACAACCCTCAGAATGGGAGAATATATTTATAAACAAAGCAACTAGAAAAGTATTAATCTCCTAAATATACAGCAGCTCACGCAGCTCAATATCAAAAGAACAACCCAATCCAAAAATGGGCAGAAGACCTAAATAGACATTTTTCCAAAGAAAATATACAGATTGCCAATAAACACAGGGAAGGATGCTCAACATCACTAATCATTAGAGTAATGAAAATCAGAACTACAATGTGGTATCACCTCACACCAGTCAGTATGGCCATCATCAAAAATCTACAAACAGTAAATGCTGGAGAGTGTTTGGAGAAGAGGGATGCCTCTTGCACTGTTGGTGGGAAGGTAACTTGATACAGCCACTATGGAGAACAGTATGGATGTTCTTCAAAATACTAAAAATAGAACTACCATATCACCTAGCAATCCCACTACTGGGCATATACCTTGAGAAAACCATAATCCAAAAAAGTCATGTACCACAATATTCATGGCAGCACTATTTATAGTAGCCAGGACATGGAAGCAACTTAAGTGTCCATCGACAGATGAATGGATAAAGTAGATGTGGTACATATATACAATGGAATATTACTCAGCCATTAAAAAGAAATGAAATTGAATTATTTGTAGTGAGGTGGATGGACCTAGAGTCTGTCATACGGAGTGAAGTAAGTCAGAAAGAGAAAAACAAATACTGTATGCTAACATATATATATGGAATCTAAAAAAAAATGTTATGGAGAAACTAGGAGCAGGACAGGGATTTACATGCATACGTAGAGAATGGACTTGAGGATGAGTGGAAGGGGAAAGGTAAGCTGGGATGAAGTGAGAGCTGAAGTGGCATGTACATATATACACTACCAAATGTAAAATAGATAGCTATTGGGAAGCAGCTGAATAGCACAGGGAGATCAGCTCAGTGCTTTGTGGCCACCTAGAGGGGTGGGATAGGGAGGGTGGGAGGGAGACTTAAGAGGGAAAGGATACAGGGATATATGTATACATATAGTTGATTCACTTTGTTGTAAAGAAGAAACTAACACAACATTGTAAAGCAACTATACTCCAATAAAAATATTAAAGAATAAAAAACAAAAGAAAAATGTCAGGTACAGCCACAGTTAGGGATAAAGTTTGAGTTGAGACCTGAATGACAGTAAGTAGTCCTTCTAGGACTTGAGGGTGGGGTTTGTAGGGAGTGGCAAGAGCAAGTACCAATATCAGGGGCAGAGATAAGCTTGGAAAGTTCAAATATACTGAGGAAAACGAATGTGGCTGGCTTCTGGTAAGACGGATTAGTTGTTGGTAGAGAGAAAAAGAGATAATTAAGCCTTGCATTACTGTTCTCTTATCTGGCCCCTGTTAACTTCTCCAACCGTGTTTCCTACCATTCTATTCCTTGCTTCTTGCATATGTCTGTCATCTCTGTTAATGTCACTGAAGCAAAAATGCTAGGCATCTTGAAATTCTCACATTCTCCCCCTCTGCTCCCAGCTCTATCAATTAGTGACTCATTGTCTCCACTGTGACCTCTGATTCTCATCTATATGAATGCTTCTCCAATTTCCGTCTTGTTTCTCAAGATGGAACACAATCATTGTGAGATTTATCCCATTTCCTCATAGGGTTCCTCTTAACTGAGAAGGAAGCTTTTTCATTCCTACAGTATCTTACATTTGAAACATCAACATCTGATGAGAACTTATGAATTACTAGAAACTGTTCAAAGCACTTCACCTTTATTAAGATCTTTAATCTTCTTGATATCTCAAAGTGTTAAATGTAATTAATATACATATATCACAGATGAGGAATCTGAGGTGCAAGGATGAGAACTTGTTTTCCAAAATTCATACGAGTGAGGGATGCAGCCAAGATTTAGAACAAGATACCTTACTCTAGACCCCATAATTTTGATCAATACACCTTAACTCCTTTCCCTTGCTGCATGCTTCTACCCCACCCCCAACCAAGTTTTAGCCATAAAATAAAGGAAACATAAGAAAAATAATGTCATTTCTAATGGAGATTCTGGTTAGCTTTGCTTTGCTGAGATGAATTAAAACGTTCAAATGTGTAATTAATCATAATTTAGTATGCAACATAGTCTATGGGATAAGAGTGATTTTGATGATTGCTTGTCTTCCTTAAGCATGATTATCCAGCTCACCTTGCTCCACAACAAGGCCATTCTTACATCACTATATATAATATTTACCCATTCAGCACAGAACCACACAATTTTTTTTTACCTATACCAGAGATGCAAGAGCCACTATATAGCAATTTGTCATAAGAAGTGAGCTCAACATTTTCTAGCTACTTCAAAAAGAAACTCCCACATAACTGAGTGTTGGCTGTATAATTCTTTTCTGAATACTACGGCCCCAGAGTTCCTAATTCAAATGTAGAGATTTGGGGAGAGAGACAATGAGATTTTCTACATCCTGAAAGTTTGTTGATTAGCTCTGTTTTTAAAAAGCTTAGCTGTGGTGAACTTAAAATTGTTCCTTCAAGTTCAGTGGGTCTTAGAGTTAGTTAAACTGTATCCTAGAATCGGAGTGTAGATCACTTGCAAACTTTAGTTTATGTTTGTGTGTGTGTGTGTGTGTGTTGTGAGCTTTCCCCATATTTCATGTATTCATATACATTTTATAGTTATTGGAATAATGTTTGCTACATACCAATAGTAATTGACATTTATAACCAGAAATCTTAGTTACATAATCTAACCATAAACATGATCAGTGTTTAAATATAAAGTTAGATTTTTAAATTTTTGTAGAAATCATAATCATTGGACTTCAATATTCAACCACTATTCATTCACTGATTTCAAGGAATAAAGGGTTTATTTTTCACTTTGGAAGACCATGAAAATCTAATAATTCATTTCATGGTGAAAGCTTGGATGGAAAACTTTTTTATCAGGCATATCTTTCTATTTTGCTTTTTATTATCTATCTATCTATCTATCTACCTATTTATCTATCATCTATCTATCCATCATCTTTTCATCCATGAATTTATTTATGTTAGCCTACATCTTTATTAACACACTTCTCAGTATTGTAAACTTATGATATAAGCTTTTTGCCCACCTTAAGGCAAATATAACCACTGGTGATAAAGACATCATGATAGGCAATAATAACCCCTCTTCCTAGTGTCTTCCAAAGTAACTTGGTCATAGTATGATTTTTTCTAATGTTGCCCGATGAATTAATTTCTGATATTTTTCTAATAAAATTGCAAAGGCTATCAACAGTTTAATATACCAGACAAATTAGTTAATCTAAATGAACTGGTGGAAAAAGATGAATTTCTACAGGAAGATTTGGAAAATCTCATTTCATATTTCCTTTAGATATTTTAGATTAGTTTTTTAAAGTTTTTATTCATTCATTTAATAAATATTATTGAATACTAACTTGGTGCTAGTCACTTTTGCAGTGGCTGGGTATTGAGGAAAAGAAATAAACAAACAAACAAATCCAGAAGTCAATCACTATGCTGTACACCTAAAACTAATATAATATTATAATTCAACTATACTTCAATTTAAAAAATGAAAATACATGAACATGCATACACACACAAAACATATTTAACATGTTTTGTACAAGTGCACATGTTACCATCCTTTTGTATGTGATGCCATAATGGAGGGGGCACTAGGTACAGTAGTGGAGTCTGGAAGCACCAAGAACTGGGGGGGTTAAGCGTAGCTACATTCATGAGCAGGTAGAGGAAAGCCCCTTATTCTGGTCACTCTTTAGATGCTTGCAGCTACAAAGAGAAGACAACAAGATCTTAGGGTGAAAGGCCAGAAAAGAAAAACAAAAGAATGTATGCATGTGCTCTTCTAGAGTTTATACTCTAGTTTAATAAGAAGACAGTTCACAAGTAATGTGTGTGTGTGTGTATGTGAATGTAGAGAAATAAAACATGATAGGGAAAAGTTAAAGCTGCATAGTCATAATCTTTAATATGATCAGAATGATTTTTGGGTAAAGTTGTGATAGAAAGGAGGAAATAGAAGAGCAGTTCAAGGTATTAGATAAAAATCTTGTGTTTTTATCTTACAGTTAAGGCACAAATTGTATTCATAGTTGTGGCTTACTGTCATATTCTACAAGATAACTCATATCAATAAAAAGGATAGATTTATAGGAACTGTCATATAATCAGTTGATAAGAAAATTAATTGTTTGGTTACCAAGATAATTTTAGAGAGGATAAAAAGATCTTTTATTTCCCACAAGCTCTCATTTTAATCTGATTTTATGTCCGAGGCAAAGCAGTACATTGATTTCCCCAAGCAAATTGCTTATACAGAGCTATGATGACAACTCTTCTGGCAGTCCTTAGATCAATGATAACTAATAGTTATCATTGTGTCTGTGTCTTATTGACCTATTTGTTTACAAGCTATAGAAACATATCAGGCTATCTTTAGCCAAACAAAGTAAGTCATGGGAAAGACATGGGATAGCCCATAGAATCAAAGCAAAGGCTATAGTTAGCAATTCTTGAGCAGGTCTGAAACAGGAGAAACCCCGTAGTTTATTATAAATCAATGGACAGTCTCCCTAGAAAACAAAGATAGGAGGATTTACCTAAATGAATGACTCAACACACTTGTATTTTTTATAGGGACTGTAAAAACAGTGGAGTCCTGTCTCATTCTTCTTCCAGTTAAGCCCCCTGCACCCTAACACCTCATTAGCTCAAAGGTTGTGAAAATTTAAAACAACGAAAGATAGTTTTGATATTAAAGCTGGAATTAAGCTGCACCTTTTTACTTTTGTACATATTATACATTATGAAGGAGCCGTCGGTGGTGGATTATGGTGAGGAAAATCAGTGAAATGTAATGTTTTCAATGTTTTATTTATCTTTATGTCTTCCTTCTATTATGTTCTTTACTCAATGGTAATATGTTATTCTAAATATCTTGCAGTTAACTCATTCTTTCAAAACAACTAATCAAAAATACATATGATCTTTTTCTCATCTCTCTTCCCTCATTCTAGTCATCACATTTACTAAACAAGGTCTATAGTACTATTTTAGATCCTAATGGGCAAACCTAAATTCTTAAGCACAATGTCAAGAATTGGGTCTCTGTCAACAGAATTTCAATATTTATTCACTTGCAAATATTTATGGTATGTAGTTGAATATGCTGAAGTGTATTTGTGTGTGCTTGATGCATATAATTCTCTCATTTTAATATCAATACTTTAACAATTCCTATTTACTGATATATTTAATCACATCATTCAAAGTTTACAGTACAATACTGTAACTAAATTATAACTTCCCTAAATTTTGTTTTGGATTATAGCACCCTAATCTCCCAATCTCTTAATAATCCATCACATCAGCATACACTAGAACAGTCTTGTCTAGTCTGTGTCTTTGACATGATTGGTCACCACAACCTCAGTATGCCATCAGTTCCAGGTTTTCTCATTGACCGAATCTGATGTTGGTTCTTCTGTTTATTGGAAAAGGGAATAATTTAATCAAAGCAGATTTAAAGAGAAAGAGCTAGAACAAAATCAAGAACTAGATAAAGAATGAGAAAAAGGCAGTAGAGAGAGAATGATTAGAGATAATGAAAGATTTCTTATTTAAAGTAGCAATAGAATGAGGATGATTAGGGATATTTCTATTAGAAATCAGACCTCTTTCTTGCAGACATCAGGACTTTCTGGCAAATTGACCGTGAATTCCAGAACTAAAAAGACTAAGAATTTTATCAGTCTCCTAAGCATTTGTTTTATATGACAGGTTATTTTCCATCATATTTGTTTCTTTTGGTTTTTCTTCAGCTTGCAGATATTTTTGACCCACTTCATTTAACATTTTACTGCTCAACATTTTATCATTTGATATTATTTAATATAGTTTAATATTTAGAAACATGATCTATCCATTCAAAATTATTAATTATTTTTATATATGCATTTATTTCTAGATACCCCAGTTCTCTGCCTTTTCATTCACTTTTTAGTTTTTCCTCTCAAATTCTTTACTTCTCTTTTCACCTTCTCCTTTTCCCTCTTCCTTTCTCTCCCTCTCTCATGTTCTCTGTCTCTGTCTCTGTCTCTATCTCTCTCTCTCTTATTATTTTAAAAAGCTCTGATGTGGGCAAGAGAGAGACATCTTTCCAATTTATTACTCAGCCGATGATGAAATATCCCTACAGGTGATACTAGATTGTTGCAGCAAAATAATCTGGAGAGAAGATGAAGAATCACATTTCCTGCTGTCACTGTTTATGATGATGGCCTTGCCAAAGTAGTTTACTGGAGCTGATGTCTAAAACAAACTATACACATGCAAAGACATCTTTACTTTAACATCATAGTGCAGGGGAGGGAAGACTTCAATCTTCAGGTTTGCATTGGAAAAATTTTTTTTTTCAAGTTCCACCCACTCCTCTATGATTAATGGTTAAGAAGGTAAATCTACTCTTCCATTTAAAAGTAAGTGCCTCAGGGTCAAAATTTAATTTCTCCCACTGGACATTTTTATAGGTACAAAATGGTCAAATGCTTTCTTGCTGAAAATAAATTGTGTGTGTCATGAAGAGCCTGATTTTTTTCAGTATATGTAGAACTGTACTTTCTACAGTTTTGTTTGTTTTAGTGAAATGAGGTGGCTGCATGAGAAGATTATGTGGACTGTCACATGTGACCAGGCTGTTGGACTCAATGACTCACTGGTTAAACATAGGATTATGTTTATTTACCAAAATTGCTATAAATTTGTGCAAGATATGGTGGCTTATATGTAGTAGACATGAAATAGTAAAATTAACAATTCCCCTGGAGAGCAGAATTTTGAGACTACAGAAATCCAGATATTTTTCTAAGAAGAAAAAACCAATGGCTACTGTACCTCTTCTTAGACTTATCAGTTACTTTCATTTTTCAAATTTATTTTTTGAAAATCCAGTGTACTGTATTAAAACATTTAATTACACTGTAACTTAAGGATGGCAATCAAATTTTATAGATGATGTGAATACTCATAAGATCTTACTTTACTCCGTCCCTTTCCTGAGCCCTACTATCCTGATTAGATTGTCTACATGTGGCTGCTACTTAGATTCCAGGAACCAAGTGCCTTGTTCCTGTCTTTTCCAAGCCTAAGAAAACAGGATTTTTAAGTGTTGAAGGGTAGAATAGTATCCCAGGAAGGAGTGCACTCCTCCCCAACAAGTGCCTTGGAAATAGCATTTTGGTAAAGTATATATGTCCTTCTGAAGAAAAGGTGGAGGAAAAACTCCTGAACTTGGTGTCACCAGGTACATTAACATTCTTCCTTCAAGATCTCACCTTCTCCACATCAGACTTTTTACACTTTAAGATTTTATTCTTATGTAAAAGCAACAAGATTAACACCATTACAGGTGACTCAAAGTACAGGGAAAACTTAAAGATCAATGAGTATTAGGGACCAGGGTATTCAGCCAGATGGGACCAGCTACACAATCTGGAGGAAGTGAATCCTCATGGGACAGCTTACTGGAAACAAAAAAATCATTCAAACATGCAACTATTATAAAAGTACCTTCCTCTCATAACCGAATAAATATTGAATTCCATCTCCTTCCTCTCATTCACCAGGGACTTAATGTTCTCTTCTGATCAAAACTCCTCTCTGGTAAATATTTGATACATATTTATTGTTACTATTTTAGATCAGCATCATAGTTCTTAGAGTCTATTATAATTAGCTATTGTTTTTACAAAAATCAACTGATTATTTGTTCAAATAACTGGGTATGCATAGAAAATGATCTTCAAAATAAAATAACAGAAAAAGCCATCTCAAACATAACTCTAAATCTCCCTGAGTTTGGGACAATGGTTTTGTCTATTTGTAATATGTATAAATAATGGGAAATCTCCCTGAAAAATTCAAAAGCCTTTTATTAACATCAAATATCTTTAAGAGAAAATATTTGGAGGATTTGGTGTAAGTGAATCACAAACATGTGGATTAAATTTTCCACAAATTAATGCAAAATTTAAAAGTTAAGTGGGAAATGTTTCAAAGAAATGCGCTTTGAGTTTTAGTAACTAAAATTATGGTATAATTAGTGACATCTTTTAGAGGACACCAACACAGTAAGTTGGTTTGTTTCTAATTCTACAGACATTGGTACACATTTTGGAATCAGACACAACCTCCCATGTACTAACTATGTAATTTTGAAGAAGTTCTTTTACTTCCCTAAGCTTCAATATCTTCATATGTACAATGGACTTAGTAATACTTAACTCACAGTGCTGTTGTACGGAATCAGTAAAAGTGGTTAATTGATGCACAGCAGTTGAGAGATATGTATATCTCATGAATGTATGTTTGAATGTGTGTAAATGTGTATATATGTGCTTTACATGTGTGAGCATGTATGAGTATGCATGTGGTTGTTAGTGCATAGTGTTTATGAATGCGTGTGGAAGTATGTGTGTATATGTGAGTGTGTATGTGTGCACAAGACTCTTTGTGGGTGATTGTGCATGTGCATGCTCGTGCAAATGTGTGACAGGGTGCATATGACTGTGTGAGTATGCACATGCATGTGTATTTACATACCCATTTGCTGGATGCCTTTTTTCACCATAGAAATAATAGTTGTGAATTAAAAATCAATTTGATAGAATGTGTAATATATTAACCTGGCATCTATATTTGTGTTTTTTCTTAACTTTGCTGACTTTTTAATTTTTTTGGTAAGAACACTTAGCATGAGATCTACATTCTTAATAAAGTTTAAGGATATGATACAGTATAGTTGACTTTAGATACAAAGTTGTAGTGTAGATATCCAGAGCTTATTCATCTTGCTTAATTGAAACTTTATGTCAATTAATTAGTAGCTCCCATTCCTCCCTCTCCCCATTCCCTGGAAGCCACAATTCCACTCTTTGATTCTATTAATCTGACTGTTTTTGATACCTCATATGTGTGGAATCACATACTGTTTGTATTTCTTTGACTGGTTTACTTTCTAAACTCTTTTCCTGACTCCACCTTCATTCCTATCCAGTCAACTCCCACACTATCATCAAAGCTAGCTTTTTAACAAAAGTTACTATTTGCCATAATCTTATAAAACATGGAAAGGAGTTTAGGATTGGGGGGGGAATTTGAATTACTATATACTTCTCAAGGGCCATATTTATTTTGTTAAATGTTCATTGTCCAATTTTTAACACAGTTCCTGGCATAAATAGGGTGTGCAAAAGTATCTGTTGAATTGAATAATTAATTAAGAAAAGATATCTCCTTGAAGACACAGCTTATCACTTATAATTTCCTACTAACAAAAAGAGAAAACAGTGCTTGATATATTGTAAGTTTTCAAAATATTATTTGAATTAACAACTGTGAAAACATTGTAGATTCACTCTAAAGTGTAAAATAACTATAATATTTTAAATGTATCTCTGCTTTAAGGGCAACTCTGATTTTTAGAACATCAAATCTTTAATATCTAGAATAGAGTTTAGTGATATAAAACAATAACATGAAAATGAATTTGAAAATGAGAGACATATAGTGATGAACACTGTGACTAATGCTTTAATTTGTACAGAACCTTAGTTGAATTCTAGGAAAATTGTAATAATGTAATTTCCCTCGAATGGGCCTGTTTCAGAATTGTGAATGTTAAAACTCTCTGTGAAAGATGAGGTGGCTTTTGGAAAGAAGTTTTATTTTTCCAGTGAGATAACTAGCAGAAAGGACTGTACTTTTCCTTTGTTGGGATTTGTCATAATAGGTTGAGCTAACCAGTATTGCTGCAGCCATTTTGCTGTCTATATTAGAGTGAAATCAAATCTAAGATTGGCACAATTAAGATATTTAAAGGGGGGCCTCCCTGGTGGCGCAGTGGTTAAGAGTCCGCCTGCCGATGCAGGGGATACGGGTTCGTGCCCCGGTCTGGGAGGATCCCATGTGCCGCGGAGCGGCTGGGCCCGTGAGCCATGGCCGCTGGGCCTGCACATCCGGAGCCTGTGCTCCGCAACGGGAGAGGCCACAACAGTGAGAGGCCCGCATACAGCAAAAAGAAAAAAAAAAAAAAAAAGATATTTAAAGGGGACTTCCCTTGTGGTCTAGTAGTTAAGACTCTGTGCTTCCACTGTAGGGGCATGGGTTCAGTCCCTGGATGAGGAACTAAAGATCCTCTGTGGGGCAGTCAAAAAAAGAAAAAATAAATAAAGAACCTACATCCTTGAAAATATTGTTAAATAGATGACTAAACCAACCTGGAAGTTACCTCAACCTTGGACTTCCTGAGGAAAACAGTATATTTTCCTTATTTCTGAAAATAATTGAATCTGATTTGTCACTTACAGTCCACAGAATCCTAAGAGATTGACAGGTATTTGCATTATTTTTGTGGTGATATTTTTATTTTTATTTTACTTACCTATTGTTATTCTAATTCAGTACCAAGAATAGTTGTTTCCTAACACAAATGCATACAATGAAATACAATTAAAAATAAGGCTAAGTAAGAGTGAGGAGAAATAAAGGTATTATTTACACATTGAACACAAAGTAAAGTGAGTTCACTGAAAGGAACATCACCATCTTTCTTGTAGCTGACAGAGGTATGTCGTAAATTTGGTCCTGAGATTCCTATCAGTTAAAGTAAAGAGGAAAAGCCTATCAGTTCAAAATTTGTAGTCCATTAGATAAAGAGAAAGTAGCTGTACAGAAGAGGAGCATGTGAGTCTTTATGGTTTTGTTTGTTTTGTTTTGGGTATGGCATATGAATGTAAGCCTTCATAAAGAGAACACTTTAAGATAAAGTGCTCTCTGCCTATAAATCGTATCACTTTCCACTCAACATAAGAAAGTAGCTCTAGCGTGAAAAGTGAGAGAGCAACAATGTAATTCCATGCTTATCTGTCTGTGATAGATATCTGTGTTCCAAGTGACCAAAAACCAAACCAAAACAAAACAAAACAAAACAAAACTCAAAATGCTTTAAACAACAAAAAATGTTTGGGACATTTTGCTAACCCAATAGTTAAGGTGAAAGATAAAGTTTGATTTAGTCTCTTTACCAATATCAACAAAGACCCAGCTTCTGTCTCTAGCCTTCTTTTTTATTTCTCACAGGCCCAGTCCTCTGGGTCCCCAGGAGATCCCCTCCAGCAGCATCAGGTGTTCTTGGGATCACACAGAAAGACCAACTTGCTTACATCGTTGCCCTATTGAGGGAGAGAATGCTGCTCTGCCTGAGCAGCTAAGCTGAACTCCTGAACATGGTTTTCAGTGGTTCAAAATTTGACTCTTGGGCTTCCCTGGTGGCGTAGTGGTTGAGAGTCTGCCTGTCGATGCAGGGGACACAGGTTCATGCCCTGGTCTGGGAAGATCCCACATGCTTTTGAGAGGCAGGGCCCGTGAGCCATGGCCGCTGAGCCTGCGTGTCCGGAGCCTGTGCTCCGCAACGGAAGAGGCCACAACATTGAGAAGCCTGTGTAACGCTAAAAAAAAAAAAAAAAAAAAAATTGACTCTTTCCTGAACCACAGGGTTTATGATTAAACTGAGTTAAGCCAGTTACTAAGTCTATATAGAAGTAAAGTCTCTCCTACCAAATTATGGACAGTTTTCCAAAATGTCACAGTTAATATACAAGAATGCCAGATAGTATAAACAACATAAGTCCAAAACAGTCTATGCTTATTTACTTAGATGTATATATACTTTTTCTCCTTGATTCAGAAAGCTGCCTAGACAGGATCCAAACAAAAATAGTATACAAATAAATCAGACTGAAGAAAAACAAAAGACATAGAAAAAAATAGGTGAAGTAATTTCACACATTAATGTCTAAAAAGCTGTGTTGCTCTTGCTGTTTTAAGTTTACATATTATTTATTTATTTATTTACTTTGGCTGCACTGGGTCTTAGTTACAGCATGTGTGATCTTTAGTTGCATCATGTGGGCTACTTAGTTGTGGCATGCAGACTCTTAGATGCAGCATGTGAACTCTTAATTGCGGCATGCATGCAGGATCTAGTGCCCCCACCAGGGATCAAACCTGTGCCCCTTGCCTTGGGAGCACAGAGTCTTACCAACTGGAACACAAAGGAAGTCCCTATGTTGTTTTTATTAATAAGATAAAGTGAATATTTAATAGAATAATTACATATAGCTCTACTTTTATTTTTAATTCCTCTAAATTAGGAATTTATTTAGAACAATCAAACATAATAATGATTTAATTATGCACTTCCATTCATAGCATAAACCTTAACATAAAAACATGTATAATAATAAGAGACCTTCAAGATGTCGGAGGAGTGAGTCATGGAGATCGTCTCCCTCCTCACAAATACACCAGAAATACATCTACAGGTGGAACAACTCCTACAGAACACCTACTGAATGCTGGCAAAAGACCTCAGACCTCCCAAAAGGCAAGAAACTCCCCATGTACCTGGGTAGGGCAAAAGGAAAAAACAGAGATAAAATAATAGGGATGGGACCTGCATCTCTGGGAGGGAGCTGTGAAGGAGGAAAGGTTTCCACACACTAGAAGCCCCTTCGCAGGCAGAGACTGTGGGTGGCGGAGTGGAGGAGCTTGGGAGCCACGGAGGAAAGCACAGTAAGAGGGGTGTGGAGGGCAAAGTGGAGAGATTCCTGCACAGAAGATCGGTGCCGACCAGCACTCACCAGCCCGAGAGGCTTGTCTGCTCACCCGCCGGGGCAGGCAGGGGCTGAGAGCTGAAGCTCGGACTTCGGAGATCAGACCCCAGGGAGAGGACTGGGGTTGGCTGCATGAACACAGCCTGAAGGGGGCTAGTGTACCACGGCTAGCTTGGAGGGAGTCCGGGAAAAAGTCTGGACCTGCCTAAGAGGCAAGAGACAATTTTTTTGGAGTGCATGAGGAGAGAGGATTCAGAGCACTGCCTAAACGAGCTCCAGAGATGGGCATGAGCCAAGACTATCAGCGCAGATGCCAGAGATGGGCATGAGACGCTAAGGCTGCTGCAGCCACCAAGAAGCCTGTGTGCAAGCACAGGTCACTATCTACACTTCCCCTCCCAGGAGCCTGTGCAGCCTGACACTGCCAGGGTCCCGTGATCCAGGGTCAACTTCAGCAGGAGAACACATGGCACACCTCAGGCTGTTGGAACGTCAAGCTGGCCTCTGCCACCGTAGGCTCATCCCGCACTCCTTACCCCTTCACCCCTCAGCCTGAGTGAGCCAGAGCCCCCTGAATCAGCTGCTCCTTTAACCCCTCCTTCCTGGGCAGGAACAGACGCCCTCAGGCAACCTACAAGCAGAGGCTGGGCTAAATCTAAAGCTGAACTCCAGAAGCTGTTCAAACACAGAAGAGAAAGGGAAATTCCTCCCACCACCTCAGGAGCAGAGGATTAAATTTCCACAGTCAGCTAGATGTATCTGACATCTGTGGGATACCTGAATAGACAACAAATCATCCCAAAATTGAGGCAGTGGATTTGGGAGCAAATATATATATATATATATATATTTCATTTTTCTCTTTTTGTGAATGTGTATGTGTATGCTTCTTTGTGTGATTTTGTCTGTATAGCTTTGCTTTTACCATTTGTCCTGGGTTCTGTCTGTCCATTTTTTTTTTGTATTTATTTTTAATACAGTTTTTAGCACTTGTTATCATTGTTGGCTTTGTTTTTTTGTTTTTTTTTTGGTTGCTCTCTTCTTTCATTCTTTTTTTTAACTCATTTTTTATTTTAATTATTTTATTTTATTTTATTTATTTTTTCTTTATTTATTTATTGTTTTAAATTTCTTTCTCCCTTTTTTCTGAGCCGTGTGGCTGACAGGGTCTTGGTGCTCTGGCTGGGTGTCAGGCCAGTGTCTCTGAGGTGGGAGAGCTGAGGTCAGGATATCGGTCCAACAGAGACCTCCCAGCTCCAAGTAATATCAAATGGTGAAAGCTCTCACAGAGATTTCCATCTCAAGGCTAAACCCCAGCTCTACTCAATGACCAGCAAGCTACAGTGATGGACACCCTATGCCAAACAACTAGCAACAGGAACACAACCAGACCCAGCAGAAGAAAAGCTGCCTAAAATCATAATAAGGTCACACAAACCCCAAAACACGCCACCGGACATGGTCCCACTAGAAAGAGAACATCCAACCTCATCCACCAGAACACAGGCACTAGTCCCATCCACGAGGAATCCGACACAACACACTGAACCAAGCTTAACTACTGGGGGCAATGACCAAAAACAATGGAAACTACGAATCTACAGCCTGAAAAAAAGGAGACCCCAAATACAGTGAGCTAAGCAAAATGAGAAGACAGAGAAGCACACAGAAGATAAAGGAGCAAGGTAAAAACCCACCAGACCAAACAAAATAAGAAGAAATAGGCAGACTACCTGAAAAAGAATTCAGAGTGATGATACTAAAGACGACCTAAAATCTTGGAAATGCAATGGAGAAAATAAAAGAAACATTTAACAAGGACTGACAAGAACTAGACAACAGACAAACAATGATGAACAACAACATAAATGAAATTTAAAATTCTCTAGAAGGAATCATTAGCACAATAACTGAGGCAGAAGAATGCATAAGAGACCTGGAAGATAAAATAGTGGAAATAACTTCTGCAAATCAGAATAAAGGAAAAAAAGAATGAAAAGAATTGAGGACAGTCTCAGGGACTTCTGGAATAACATTAAATGCACCAACAATCGAACTATAGGGGTCTAAGAAGGAGAAGAGGAAAAGAAAGGGTCTGAGAAAATATTTGAAGAGATTATAGTTGAAAACTTCCCTAATATGGGAAAGAAAATAGTTAATAAAGTCCAGGGATTGCAGAGAGTCCCATACAGGAGAAATCTACAGAGAAACACACCAAGACACATATTAATCAAACCATCAAAAATTAAATACAAAGAAAAAATATTAAAATCAGCAAGGGTAAAACAACAAATATCATACAAGTGAATCCCCATAAGGATAACAGCTGATCTTTCAGCAGAAACTCTACAAGCCAGAAGAGAGTGGCAGGACATATTTAAAGTGATGAAAGGGAAAAAACTTATAACCAAGATTACTCTACCCAGCAAGGATCTTATTCAGATTCAAAAGAGAAATTAAAACCTTTACAGACAAACAAAAGCTAAGAGAAATTGGAACCACAAGACCAGCCTTAAAACAAATGCTGAACTAACTTCTCTAGGCAGGAAACACAAGAGAAGGAAAAGACCTACAATAACAAACCTAAAACCATTAAGAAAATGGTCATAGGAACATACATGTCAATAATTACCTTAAATGTAAATGCATTAAATGCTCCAACCAAAACACATAGATTTGCTGAATGTATACAAAAACAAAACCCGTATATATGTTGTCTACAAGAGACCCATTTCAGACCTAGGAACATGTACAGACTGAAAGTGAGGGGATGGAAAAAGATATTCCATGCAAATGGAAACTAAAAGAAAGCTGGAGTAGCAATTCTCATATCAGACAAAATAGACTTTAAAATAAAGATAATTACAAGAGACAAAGAAGGACACTACATAATGATCAAGGGATCAATTCAAGAAGAAGATATAACAATTGTAAGTATATATGCACCCAACATAGGAGCACCTCGATACATAAGGGAAATGCTAACAGCCATAAAAGGGGAAATTGACAGTAACACAATAAGAGTAGGGAACTATAACACCTCACTTTCACCAATGGACAGATCATCCAAAGTGAAAATGAATAAGGAAACACAAGCTTTAAATGATACATTAAACAAGATGAACTTAATTGATATTTACAGGACATTCCATCGAAAAACAACAGAATACATTTTCTTCTCAAATGCTCATGGAACATTCTCCAGGATAGATCATGTCTAGGGTCACAAATCAAGCCTTGGAAAATTTAAGAAAATTGCAATTGTATCAAGTATCTTTTCAGACTACAATGCTATGAGACTAGATATCAATTACAGGAAAGAATCTATAAAAACTACAAACACATGGAGGCTAAACAATACACTAATAAATATCCAAGATCACTGAAGAAATTAAAGAGGAAAATCAAAAAAATACCTGGAAACAAATGACAATGAAATCATGATGACTCAATAACTACAGGACACAGCAAAATTAGTTCAAAGAGGAAAAATTATAGCAGTAAACTCCTATCTCAAGAAACAAGGAAACATCAAATAAACAAGCTAACTTTACACCTAAAGCAGATAAAGAAATAAGAGCAAAATACCCCAAAGTTAGCAGAAGGACAGAAATCATAAAGATCAGATCAGAAATAAATGAAAAACAAATGAAGGAAACAGTACCAAAGCTGGTTCTTTGAGAAGATAAAAAAAATTGATAAACCATTAACCAGACTCATCAAGAAAAAAAGGGAGAAGACTCAAATCAATAGAATTAGGAATGAAAGAGGAGAAGTAACAACTGACACTGCAGAACTACTAAGGATCATGAGATATTACTACAAGCAACTCTATGCCAATAAAGTGGACAACCTGGAAGAAATGTACAAATTCTTTGAAAAGAACAACCTTCTGAGACTGAACCAGGACGAACTAGAAAATATAAACAGTCCAATCACAAGCACTGAAATAGAGACTGTGATTAAAATTTTCCAACAAACAAAAGCCCAGGACCAGATGGCTTCACAGGCAAATTCTACCAAACATTTAGAGAAGAGCTAACACCTATCCTTCTCAAACTCTTCCAAAATATAGCAGAGGGAGGAACACTCCAACACTCATTCTATGAGACCACCATCACTCTGATATCAAACCCAGACAAATATGTCACAAAGAAAGAAAACTACAGGTCAGTATAACTGATGAACATGGATGCAAAAGTCCTCAACAAAATACTAGCAAACAGAATCCAACAACACAGTAAAAGGATCATACACCATGATTGAGTGGGGTTTATTGAGGAATACAAGGATTATTCAATATATGCAAATCAATCAATGTGATACACCATATTAACAAATTGAAGGAGAAAAACCATATGATCATCTCAAAAGAGGCAAAAAAGGCTTTCAACAAATTCAGTACCCATTTATGATAAAAACCCTCCAGAAAGTAGGCATAGAGTGTACATACCTCAACATAATAAAGGCCATATATGACAAACCCACAGCCAACATCATTCTCAATGGTGAAAAACTGAAACCATTTCCACTAAGATCAGTAACAAGACAAGATTTCACACTCCCACCACTAGTATTCAACATAGTTTTGGAAGTTTTAGCCACAGCAATCAGAGAAGAAAAGGAAATAAAAGGAATCCAAATTGCAAAAGAAGAAGTAAAGCTGTCACTGTTTGCAGATGACATGATACTATACATAGAGAATCCTAAAGATGCTACCAGAAAACTACTAGAGCTAATCAATGAATTTGGTAAAGTAGTGGGATACAAAATTAATGCACAGAAATCTCTTGCATTCCTATACACTAATTTTGAAAATCTGTAAGAGAAATTAAGGAAACAGTCCCATTTACCATTACAAAAAAACAAATAAAATACCTAGGAATAAACCTACCTACGGAGACAAAAGACCTTTATGCAGAAAATTATAAGACACTGATGAAAGAAATTAAAGATGATACAAACACATGGAGAGTTATACCATGTTCTTGGATTGGAAGAATCAACATTGTGAAAATGACTATATTACCCAAAGCAATCTACAGATTCAATACAATCCCTATCAAAATACCAGTGGCATTTTTCACATTACTAGAACAAAAAAAAATCATAATTTGTATGGAAACACAAAAGACCCTGAATAGCCAAAGCAATCTTGAGAAAGAAAAATGGAGAAAATATTTCCAAATGAAGTAACTGACCAGGATTAATCTCCAAAATTTGCAAGCAGCTCATGCAGGTTAATATCCAAAAAATAAAGAACCCAATCCAAAAATGGGCAGAAGATCTAAACAGATATTCCTCCATAGAATATATACAGATAGCCAACAAACACATGAAAGAATGCTCAACATCATTATTCATTAGAGAAATGCAAATCAAAACTACAATGAGGTATCACCTCACACCAGTCAGTATGGCCATCAACAAAATATCTACAGACAATAAATGCTGTAGGGTGTGGAGAAAAAGAACTCTCTTGCACTATGTTGGGAATGTAAATTGATACAGCCACTATGGAGAACAGTATGGATGTTCTTAAAAAAACTAAAAAATAGAACTACCTTATGATCCAGCAATCCCACTACTGGGTATATACCCTGACAAAACCATAATTCAAAAGGGTCATGTACCACAATATTCATGGCAGCTCTATTTACAATAGCCAGGACATGGAAGCCACCTAAGTGTCCATCAACAGATGAATGGATAAAAAGATATGGAACAATACAATGGAATATTACTCAGCCATAAAAAGCAACAAAACTGATTTATTTCTAGTGAGGTAGATGGACCTAGAGTCTGTCATACAGAGTGAAGTAAGTCAGAAAGAGAAAAACAAATACCATATGCTAACACATATATATGGAATCTAAAGAAAATAAAAATATATGGTTATGAAGAACCTAGAAGGGGGACAGAAATTTAAACACATAGGTAGAGAATAGACTTGAGGACACGGGGAGGGGGAAGGGTAAGCCTGGACAAAGTGAGAGAGTGTCATGGACTTATATATACTACCAAATGTAAAAAAGATAGCTAGTGGGAAGCAGCCGCATAGCACAGGGAGATCAGCTCAGAGCTTTGTACCATCTAGAAGAGTGGGATAGGGAGGGTGGGAGGGAGATTCAAGAGGGAGGAAATACGGGGATTAAAGCATTGTATATCTGATTCACTTTGTTTATAGCAGAAACTAACATGCCTTTATAAAGCAATTATACTCCAATAATGATGTAAGAATAATATATAATAAAAATTTGCTCCTATTTTCTCCATAAGATATGACTACAGTTAAGAAAGGAAAAAACAATTACTAAAAGAATTACTTTGCTTTTGCCTCTTCTATATTCTACATTAAGTCGTGTATGAGAATGGATGTCTCTGATCATATTGTCACAAAAACATATTGAATTTATTAAATGGTGTAGCAAATTGACACCTGTAGACCATGTCATAGTATTTTTTTCATTACCTTCAGAAAAAGTTTAAGGTAATATTGTATAATTTAATTGAATATTTCCTTTCATTAAACTTTGTGTAGCAAATTTTGAAAGCTCAACAGAGTAACAGGTGTACTTTACAAAAACATGGTTAGTGACAATCAATATTTGATTGTACTTATAACTCAGAGTGATAGTTGCCTGAATAAGGTTTGACCCAATTTCAAGTCATCTGAATCTGGGTAGCCTTAACATTTTTAAGATTATTTACATTATCTTTGAAAGAACCAAACAAAGTTCCCAGTGTTCTTTCCTAGTACATTTTTCAAGCTATTTCATACAGGAGATAGATTTATCAAATTGTATAAAAGAGCATCACCACAGTTAAATCATGCCGAATTCTAATTCCATTCATGGATGGGAAGCTGGGTTTTTTTACTTCAACTTGTTACAGGAAGCAGTATTACAAACTTGGAAGAATTATAAAGACTAATAAATTGTACATGCATTTGTTCTCAAATTCTATAGTTTTCTCTTTGATAGAAACTGAGTTTAAAAAATTATGTACTATTGTTCACTATAAACCTGCTAAACTATGTACAATTGATGGATCAAGGAAGCTGTAAAATACATTAAATTTACAATCAGCAAAAACTCATAGATCTAGTAAAATTACCAATCTGATACAAATTCATAGAAAATTTCCTAAACTTGAGAACTTATTAAAATAGCTCAAGGCTTTAATATAAATCTCAAAAGATAGCTGTGTTGCAGTAGAGAATGTGGAGTGATTTTGCATTCCTTGTCATATTTTCTATTTAGGGATTTTCTTAATTTGTGTATAGTATGATGTTTATTTATGTATGCAAATTATTCATCCTGAACAGGAATGATAAGTGAATCCAAGTATCATTTTGTTGACCGGGTGGTCAATCCTTTAAACATGTACACATTTAGAACTCTCCTTTCAGGGGTTAGTTATCTCAGTATACACAAAAACACATTTTTTTTTAAATCACTTTTACCCTTTAGTCAGTGAAAAATGCCCTGACTCTTAATCAAACTCAAGTCACTCACAGAATGTCTGGTATACAAAATTAATATCGAAGAACAGAAGACTTCTTAGCTAAAATAATTAGGGAAGTTAAAGAAAGGAATCATACACAACAATATAAACTTACCTCAAGCATTTGATTTTACTTATTTTAATTTAAAATTTGCATGTATGCTATCTTGCTAATTAATCCTTGATGTTCAGACTTGAACATAAAATGTTATTTTTTATGTATGTCTACTGAGTGCTAGAAACAGTTATTTTTATTTATTGATTTGTCTTTTTACCATGTTTATTGAAGTAAAATGCTTTACAATGGTGTGTTCGTTTCTGTTTTATTTTTAAAAGTTAACATCTTTTCTAGTACAGATACATTTATTTAATTGTCTTAAGGAATCCTTTTTTAAAATATGAATTCAACTGATTGGGATTCAAACACTCCTCACCAGTAACACATTTTATATAGATCCATAATTTTCCATGTTTTAAAAGTAGCCTGAAAACTGTGTCAGTGTCCCAGTTATCTGAAGGCAAGATTCCTTCAAAAGTTTAAAACTTATTTGTTTATCTACATTTTTATTGTCTGTGCCTCTTTTTAAAACTTTAAGATTTTAATCTACCTGCATTCTTTTAGACTTTCTTGTCTATTAAACTTAGTTTCCATAGGGGAAATAACATTCACGTCCATATTTCATTTGATGATGTGGTATTTGGCTAAATTATGTAATTAAAATATCAATTGAGGGGAATTCCCTGTCAGTCCAGTGGTTAGGACTCCATGCTTTCACTGCCAAGGGCTTGGCTTCGATTCCTGGTTCAGGAACTAAGAAACTGCAAGCCACGCATTGTGGCTAAACAAAACAAAACAAAACAAAACAAAACAAAAAATCAAAAAAAAAAACAATTGAAAATGACATAGTGAAGTTTGGGGAAAAACGCAAAAGAATATTGGTAAGTCTAAAATGCAAATACCAGGAGAAGTACCAGGCCTAATGGAGTGAGTGCCAAATATCAGAGGTGGTAGTGTGAGCAGAGAGAACAGAGCACCTGTCTATACTGATACTAGCTTATAAGCAGGCTCCTTATAGGATCTATTGCTGTACATTTGCCAATCTTAGAAATGTGTCTGCCCCTCATATACACTAATTTCATATTTTATCCCACACAATATTGCTCTCCTTAATAGTATTGTGTTACTATCAAATAACTTTATTTCACAGATATTGGTTTTGAGGTCACATAATAGTTCCCTAAAAAAAAGAGAGAGTGGAAATGGAATTTCAGCCTGGTCTCAGACTACTCTGAATAGATAGAAACAAGTATAGCAGAATCTGTGTGCCTGTTGAGACAAAGATCAAGACATTTCAAAAGGATAAGGAAATATTGACCATGTTTAGAAAACTGCAAAGAAAACTGACATATAGAAAATATTTGATAGGTATATATATATCCATGAATATTCTTATCAATCTTTCTAGTCTAGGATTATGTTGAACACTCTTCAAGATGTAGAACCATTCAGGAAAAAATAAAAGTTGTTTATACAAAGCTATTTTTCTTTTCTTATTATTCAAAATGGACAGAGATTTACTAAGACAGTAAGGGAGGATATGTTTTTGAGTTTATATTACCCAGTATTATGTTATTGGATACTATCCCATAATGTTACAATGGCGTTTTAACAACTATGATAATTTTAATCTTGTTGGCATTCAAATATTTATTTTATTCTCATCTAAGTGATGATACAGTTGATTCCATCCAACAATCAACATTTTTGTTTTTTTTTACTTATTGTTATATCTGCTACTTTCACCTGTCACTTTCCTTTCATCTGAGCTCTGCTGTGAAAGGCACTTTAGCAAACAATAGGGCACAGCTGGATAGTGTGTTGACTCTGCAACCAAATATACTGGGGCGAATCCTGCCTCCGCCACCTGGCTGTGATGTAACTTTTGGCCAGGCAGTTAAATTCTGTACACCTAAGTTCTCATCTGTAGATTGAGATGGTAATACTGCTTACTTCCACAGATTGTTGAGAAGTTTAAATAAGTTAACATATATAAAACACTTAAAGTACTACTTGTACCAATAAATGCTACAAGTGTTGGTTACCATTATTATCTGTTTTTATTTTATTTAGATACTTGAATAATTATTTGATTTACTATATATAGCTATTACACTGTGATAAATTGTAATAGAATTATATGAAATATTTATTTTTATGTATGCACAAAACATAATTAATTTCCAAAAATTCAAAATTTTCAATTGTCAATACACAAACACTTATGTGTTTCACTACAAATACAGTCCAGAGAAGACAGCAACCTACAACTTCAGGCAGAACTATTTTCTCAACCTCAAAAATTTAAAATAATTTTGCTTATCTGTAATACTGATTTTTCAGAAGTTATTTAACTCCCAGTGATAATATCCCTGATCCCTAATTCAGCAGACACAAAGAAACCAAAATGCAGAAAATACTAGAAAGAAGAAAAGTTAAATTCCTGTAAGCTTAACCCTATGTTTTCTATATCCAAAATAGTAAAGGGAGACTCCACAAAGTCTACCTTTAAGAGTGACTTAATGAGCCCTTTACTCATTAGAATATTAAATGATGCAAAAACTTCAAGGAATTTATATACATTCTATGAAGTTGCTAGATTCCCAGACAGACACAGGTGCTAAATAATTATTAATGACTGTCACGATTTGATTAAACATTTTTTGAGAGGAGCTGTCATACCCTGGTATAAATTAACCCCTCAGGAAAAGTACAGATGGTTGTGTCATTTAAAACAGAGCAAAATGGTTAAATACACTAAAAAAGAATCATCTTAAAGACAGAAAGAAAAAGGGAGATAAAATGAGTTTAAAAAGAAGAATCATCTGTTAGAAAGGATACAATATTATAACTTTTACAATTGTCTTTTCCTGGCTTGTCCATGTTCTTTCTCAAGAGCTTGGGAAAGTCATTTAATGAACTCAAGTGCCTTATTTATAGAATAGATTGAATAGTATAGCTACCTCTTCAGTTTTTATGAAAAACAAACAAAATAAGAGCATTTTATAAAATGTTATATAATTTCCTTTGTACTCATGAATTCAATTTTATTTATCAATTGGCATACAATATTATACATAAACATTTTCAATACACTTAAAAATTAATCAGAATACCTTCTCCACATGTTAATGCTAATCTTTGCCAGTAATGGTGGCCATCTGTGGATGAAATACTATTTCATATAATGAAAAATTATTTGATAATAGACATATCTACCAACCAAGAAGTCCTGAGAAATTTTAACAGTTTGAAGAGATTCCAGATGTTCAACCCAGTATTTACACAAGGTGACCATGCTGATTCCACCATAAGCACCCCCATTAATTCTTGAAAACTAATAAACTTCAAAAATCGTTAAATATCATTAAATTTGAAAAAGGTTAGTTATTGATTTTCAGCAAAATTCATCAGAGGCCTCTCATCTTCATAAGACAATTGATTGATAAAATGTAAACACTACTCAGCTATGCTTTATAAGTTTGAGAAGCTGCAAATATGTATGTTTACATTTATAATTAACATATCTCACTTAAGCCTTTTAAAAACTTTGCTCTGGTGCAGTTTTCCAGCTCATCTTCCCAGTCCTTAGTTTTGTAACTATTACTCTTTTCCTCCTTCTCCTTTTCTTTTTCTCCCTCTATTATTATTATTGTCATAACTTTTCCTGAGGCAAAGGAAATTTTGTGGCCTGAAGCTTATACCATTTTGAGGAGCCTCTTTAAGAAAAATCATACAAATTTGTAAACATAAGAGTGCCTTAGAGGTGACCTTCATAAGTGAGAAGTTCTGAAACATATGTTTCCTTAGATTCACCATAAATTTGCCCTTGTCTATTATTACTTACCACCATTCACCACTATTCTCCAATATCTTGTTATTTGCCAAGCACTGTGCTAAATGCTCTATTCATATTATTTCATTTGATACTCACGAGAACTCTGTTAGAGACGATCAACATTTCATTAATCCCTTTGAATACATTCAGAATCCTTCCTACCTTCACTGAGTCCACGAACCTGGCCCACATCACCTGGAATTACTAACATATCTGTCTAATTGGTCTTCCTACTTTTTTCCATGGTCCTCTTCAGTCTATCTTCAATGGCCAGAGAGCATGTTTGAAATCAGATGTTATCAATCCTCTGATCAGAATGTTCCAGTAGTTTATTTTTCCTCCAAAGGAACAAGTTATTGCAATAGCAAACCACATTCCCAGTATCACGTGTTCTCTTAATCTCATCCCAAACACATCACCTGCTACCCTCCTTGCAGACCTGCTCCAGACACACTGGTTACCATTCTTGCTGCTACTCAAATCAGGGTCAAGGCACATTTCCACATTAGGGTTTCCAAAACTTTGGCCCCGTTGCCTGAGTAGAGTTTGATGGGAATGTACATTCTAATCAAATAATGAGATATGCTTTTCCTAGTCAACATTGGGAATCTACAGATTTCTCTTTGAAAGATAATATCTTCACTTCATGGGCTGCTTCATGCATTCATTCATTCATGTATTTCATTTTTGTTTGATTTTGGGGCTAAATAATACATTGTCCCTGTGGGCAAAAAGATGATAAAAGAGTGAGGCACCTGAGTAGGGGAAGGTGGCAAGGCAGCATATGGGAAGAAGCTGACGAGTTGGAAAAGGAACAGTACTCAGGCCTCATCATACAGAGTCAGTGATGGGGATCTACTAAAAAGTGACAAGCGATGGGTGCCATTATCAGATTTTGAAAACATCTTCTTTCAGTTGTTAGAAATAAAAGTTATCCTAGCAATTTATCAACACTGCCATCCAATGAATAATAATATGGTATATTCTGGACACATAATAAAATGTTACCTATTAACTTTGTTCTTTTGAGCACTCTCTACGTGGCAGTTTTCCATCTGTAAAATAGATATATACTAATAACACTTGCGGCACTGAGTGATGGTAAGAATAAAATGCTGTTAGTTTTGTAAAGAGCTTAACAAAGTCTGATTGATACATAATTAACAGTACATAATTAATTTTACTAAATAAATATTATTTAATGTATTCTCATTTCTACAATGTTGCTTTATTATATTAATTTTAAAAACATCCTCACCATTTCCTAAATTTGATTCTTCATCTATATGTTGCAATCTTATCTAATTTTGATAAAATCTTATTTGGTAATCATATAATAAGAGTTTTTAGCTATTAATAATTATTTGTGGAATGAGTAAGTAAACTGGTAGTAAGATAGTGTGAAAATAGTCTTTTCTTACAAAATGAGACAAAGAGATGTGAAATCATGTACATTTAGCACATTTCCCCTCAATTTATTTGTGCATCATTCCCAAGGTAGGAACTTGGAATATGAATGCCACTTTGTTTTCAATACTAAAAATTCAACTTTGGTCTACTACAGCTTAGAAAAAAAAAAAAAAGTTCCGCAGTAACAGTAATGAAGTATTTTTTTTTTCAATTTGTGTAAGCCTGTGTTTAATTTCCCTTAAGGAAATTAAAAATATGATGACTATTTTTCTTCATGACTTTAAAAATACAGTTATTATAATTTACTTTTTAAGAGATTTAAGAGATTTCATTTTTCCTTCCAGAATTATAGAATTCCACTATATTACTATATTAGTCAGGATTATCCAGAGAAAACAGAACCAATAGGAGGTCTATCCATCTATCTATCTATCCATCCATCATCTATCTATCTATCTAGTAAACAAAAGAGAAAGAGAGAGAGGTTAATTTTAAGGAATTTTCTCACATGCCTATAAAGGCTAAATCCCAAGATCTACAGTCAGCAAGCAGGGGACACAGGAGAGCTGATAGTTTAAGTTCCAGTCTGAGTTGGAAGGCCTGAAACCCAGCAGAGCCTACAGTGTGAGTTATTGTCCAAGGTCAAGGGAAGAGAGATGTCTCACATCAAGCCACAAAAGTTCCCGCTTACTCAGGCTTTTTGTTCTAGTTTAGTTTTCAAATGACTGGATGAGGCCCACCCACCCTAGAGAAGTCAATCCTCTCTACACATTCTACCAATTCAAATGTTAATCTCATTCAGAAACACTATCCCAGACACATAATGCTTGACCAAATATCTGGACACTCCACGGCTCAGTCAAGTTGACACATAAAATTAGCTATAATATCTATAAAACCAAGGGAAAATTACTTCGGTCAACAGTATCAAAGACATAATTAATTCAGAAATTAACACAGAAAATGCACCTGGTGTTTGGCATTCTATGTGATATGATATTGATTATGCTTTATACCTTTGTAACTTCTAACCAATTATAGATAACAGCAATTTACTGTTGCAAAACAAGGAAAATACTCTCACTAATACACATATTCAGTACACAGTAATTTCTGCTGCCTTTTGCTTAAATGATATAATCTATGTGAAAAGAATGACCTGGGCAGGTGTGGCAGATTTTATGTTCCATAAATGTACATAAGAATATCTCCCACCCTACATGTGCTTCATGCAACGTAACTTTGACATTCATTCAATCAAAAGATGAGGGACTGTATTCTTCCTGTGAATCTGAGTGGGGGACATTTTTTTTCCAGTTTTGATTTAATTTAATTAATTAATTAATTTATTTTTAACATCTTTATTGGAATATAATTGCTTTACAATGTTGTGTTAGTTTCTACTGTATAACAAAGTGAATCAGCTATACATATACATATATCCCCATATCCCCTCCCACCCTCCCTATCCCAACCATCTAGAAAAGAAAAGTGGCTCTGATGAGCCTAGGGCCAGGACAGGAATAAAGATGCAGACGTAGAGAATGGACTTGAGGAGGACACGGGGAAAGAAAAGGGTAAGCTGGGATGAAGTGAGAGAGTAGCATTGACATAAATATGTTACAAATGTAAAATAGATTACTAGTGAGAAGCAGCTGTATAGCACAAGGAGATCAGCTCTGTGAGTGGTGGGCTTTTGATTATGGCAGGTCTGAGGCTGGTTCATATAAGGAAATTGGAGAACGTTAGAACCTTGAGTGATAATGTAACAAGTCCAAGGCTACTATGATATGAGGAAGCCCAGAATATGTGAAATAGTGTTCTGGCTGACAGAGCCAGTAGGAATCCCTAATTACCACCAGCACTAACCACTATACATGAGTGAAAATGCCTTCACATGATTCCTTTGCCCAGAAGTTGAGGTCTCTCAGGGATAGTTTCTGAAGTCATTGAGCAGATGGAAATTCCTTCTGCTTTTTTTCTGAATTGCTGACCCAAAGTATTTGTAATCATAATAAGATTATTGTTTTACAATGAGATATTTGGGGTGATTTGGTATGCACTTGTAAATAAATGGAGTCAAACTGCAAGTCTTGAGATTACTGCTAACCAAAGCCTAAAGAGTTTTTAGATAGTATTAGAATAGTATTAATGAAGCCTCAATGGTCTGGAGAAGTTTGTTTGTAAAAGTTTAAAAGAGATTAAAGGAAATTGCATTGGGAAATAGAAGAAAGGGGTACTTGCCATTATAGTGCTGGGAAATTTGGCAATGTGCTTGCCTGAATGTGCAAAATAGAAATCACATCTAATTAACTTAATCACCTAACTAGGAGATCTCCAGGCAAATTGTTTCAGTGGCCACCTAGCCTTTTCTCTCTCTTTAAATAAAATTTAAATAAAACCAAAAAAATGAACTGTTAAGTATTTTAAAGTCAGAGTTTTCAGAATTCTAAATTAAAACTGCTTCTTGTTGTCAAATTTTCCAGATGACAAATCATTCTCAAATTAAGAAATAGATTTCAGGCAAAGATTAAATCTATGGTAGAATCATAAATTCCGATGTTAACACCTTCAAAGATGTAAGATGATGCTTCACACAATCTTTTAGACAAAAATCCTTCTAAAAATCACAAAGTGGTCACACAGGTCTTTTCTGTTAAACAAAGGGATTTCTAAGAATCTTAAGGATTTTCTCTCACAGCAGTACCATTGGGAGACCAAATCAGTAGGGGATTTTATTGATGAGATTTGGGAGTGTGATTCTTGCCTAGGGAGTGATTTATAATTTGACCTACTCACGATTTTAAAGGGATTGAATAAACTTGTACTGAAAAGGAAATAGACGGTATAAATTGAGTATTTTTGACCCACAAACTTCAATAAGCAAACAAAATTCTGAAAAAAAAAAAAACCTGCCCAGATATATACACATGTGCCACTTCTTGTGAAAGAGGGATAACTCACATGTAACCAGAAGCCTAGAAGTCAGGTTCAAAAGACACAGGGAGCAACTCCAAGATATTACAATTGGGCTGAATCTAAATAGAAAAAAATTGCCCAAATTGATTGCAAGATTACTACAGACTAGTGGCTTCTGAGTGCCTCTTGAGCTTCCCATTTTAAACTGGGAGATCTTTATAGTGGTCACCTATGTCTATTCCACAGTTGTGTGATGAGTGTGTGGTAGAGCAGAGAAATATATATTCTTTTTGGTTCACAAGTCCACAGAATGAGAGAATTAAACAAAGAGATGGACCCAATATCCTTCACCTCAACAGCTTCATCCATACCTGGAACCTTAAGTTTTCAAATTTGAACTAATACTGTAATGAAGGGGGTATGTGTATATTGTTCATGTGGGAGAGATGTGAAATTATATGGCCGAGGGAATACTGTAGCATATTGTATTTTTTTCAAGGATGACTGCCACATCTCCCATTCCACCTGTCTTTATTTAATGTGACTTTGATGTTCTTTTCATGAGGAAATAAGGCCTATATTTTCTACCATGGACTCTAGAAGGGCTTGTTACTAGAGCAGAAGTGAGTCCTCCATGCCTTCTGAGGCTGTGTTATAAAAGGCGATACAGCTGCCACCTGGCTTTCTTGGGACACTAGCATTTGGAGCTCTAAATTAACTTGTAAGAAGTTTTGTGCTACTGTGCTGCCATAAAGCTCAGGCCACATGGAAATACTGTGTATTAGTATTGATATTTTTACCAAAAGCCCCAACTGTGATCCTCAGACAAGGATCAGAGGGCAGACATGTGAATGAATATACATCCAGATAATACCTGACCCAAAGGATGAATTACTTATGATTATAAAGTAATCTAGGTGAGGCCGCTAGCTTCATGGAACAGGGACAAGCAACCCTCCCAAATTTTTCTTTCGATTTTTTATTCAAACAGCCACCAATCCACTTCCCTTTTATCCTATCCTTTTATTCCCAAAATAGTACCAGCATGGACCCTCTAAGGCAAAACCTTCCATGATTTCTTGTCTCACACAGAGAAAATGCTAGTATGTTTGTGATGGTTAATTTTATATGTCAACTTCACTGAACCCCAGGGTGCCCAAATATATGACTGAACATTATTTTGGGGGTGCCTGTTAATGTGTTTCTACATGAAATTAGCATTTAAATCAGTAAACTAAATAAAACAATTGACTCCCAAATATGGGTAGGCATCATCCAGTCAATTCAGGACCTGGATAGAACAAAGGGAGGATTTGCTCTCTCTGCTTGACCTCTGAGTTGGGACATTGGTCTTTTCCTCCCCTTGACCTGGAACTTAGGCCATGGACACTCCTGGTTCTCAGGGCTTCAGACTCAGTTTGGAATTTATACGACTGACTTTCTTGGGTTTCCAGTTTGCAGAAGTCATATTGTGGGAATTCTCAGCCTCTATATTCATGTGATCCAATTCCTTATTATAAATCTTTATTTATATTCTATTGATTCCATTTCTTTGGAGAAATCTATTACAGTGCTTATCATGACCTGCATGGCCATCCATGAGTTGATTATGATAACTCTTGTTCTCTTTTGTATGCTTCCTTTATTCACTATGCTCTAGTCTCATTGGGTACTTATTTTCTTCCCTGGAACACTGTAATACGTGTGTTCCTGAATGAGCAATTTTACACTGCACTGGATACTCATTATCCAGATATCGGCAATGGTTGAACCTCTCTCACTCTCTTTCAGTTCTGTAGTTAAACGTCAGCTTCTCAGTGAAGTCTCTACTATGCCCCTACCTATATGAATTCATCTGTAACCAACTATTCTTAAAATAAAAGCTTCATATTTTTCTTCCATGATTTATTTTCCTATTTAGTACTTATCACTCTGTAACATACCATAACTTTTCTCATTTACATTGGTTGTTACTGTCCTCTTCACCATCATGCTCTGTGATTAGTGATTATCATTTGTTTTGTTGATTAATTTATCCCAAGAGCTTGGGATAGTGGCACATATTTGGTACTCAAAAATATTCATTGAATGGATAATTGATAAAATCCCATTATTTTTACCTTCATAATATATCCTAAATCTCATTTATTCACTAATTTTCATCAATTTTTATTACCCCTGGTCCTGGATTTGGTCAGTTCTCACCTGGGCTATTATAAAGTCCTAATTATTTCCCTTGCCCCATGACAGTTTATTCTTCAAAAGGTAAACAGAGAAGTTTTTTTTTCAAGACATAAGTCAGATAATCTGTCTCTTTTGCTCAAAATTTGATCACAGCTTCATATCTCACTCAGAATGAAAAACAATGTCTTTACTGTGGTCAAAAAATCCTGTACTTTCTGAATGACAGGATATTGAATGATCGGTTCTAAATTTTTTCTCTTGTGTAATAGGATAATTGACCCATAAACTTTGTCAGGTACTTTGCAATGCTTTTTCACTATGGGTTAAACATATCTCTCTCCCATATTAATGTAAGACTTGGCCACATGACTTGCTTTGGCCCGTAGAATGTGAGCATATTTGACATGAAGAGAGTCCTAAAATAGGTTTCTGTAGTCTGACTTCCCATCTATCATTTGCCCTGTGGGGAACATGCCTCAACTGCATGTCCATACAGTGACTAATGGAGGAGTTCTAGCCAGAATCCAAATCTATCCAGCCCGCATCCTAAAGCAGAAGCCCTAGCCAAGCCGGGGCTAGATCAGCTGACCCCCCAGAGACCTGCAGACCTGTGAGTGTGAGAATATGTTTTTGTTGTAAACCAGACATCTGCATGCCTGCTTCCTTATTTTAATCAGACTCATTTCCACAAGTAATACCTCTATCTCTCTTCCATATTTTAACCATCTTGATTTTTCTTCATAGCACTTACATACCTGACACATTGCATATTTACTGTTACTTTCTTTTAATTTCTAGGTTCTCTCTCTCAAACATGCACAACCTATGCAAACAGGGAATATGCTTTTGTTTTTTGGTCTGCTCACAACATACAGAACACTGTCTGACTCTCAGTAAGTCCCTTAAACGTTCTAAATACATAATTAAATTGCACAGTACTTAGCAGTGTGTTAATTTGATGTGAGTTTCCATGTTTCTGCCCAGAGTAATCAGTGTACATCAGAGAAATGTTGACTTATGTAAAATAGAAGATTATTATGGGTCTAAAATATTGATGTTTTATTCTCATATGATGTAATTTTGAAGGTGTTGAAGCATCAATAGTGTTAACATGCAATGTAATTTAGAGAATATTTCTGTATAAGGTCAATTTATCTTGTGGCTCTCTAGAGAGAATTAGCTCCAGAAATGATCAAAGGACCTCATTATAGTTTATTTTCTATATGGTAAGCCCATGAAATAAACTCTGGATAAAGGATTTTAATAAGCATAGTTTATAAGACATTGTCTTCATTATATTCACTAATCAATAGTAAAATCAAGGAAATATAATTTTAAACATTTTAAGGAATTATTGATTCAATAAGAAAACAAATTATATGTAACTATTCAATGGAAATGTCATTACATTATAAATCTTTATAGTATCATGCATGGCAAAGTTTTATTAGCTTTATTAAATAAATCTTTCTATTATTTGAGATTCTTATTTTTCTAGTCAGCAAAATTGTAAGGGTAAAATATTACTTTTAAAGATTTCTCTACATTGTAACACTACTTTCAAAATATATCTCTGCTGTATAAGTATCATAAATTTGGTAGCATGGGATACTTGAGGTACATCAGAAGAACTTCCTCAAATAATGATCATCACATCAGGTGTTTGTTGATCAGCAATGCCAGAAAACGTAAGCCACTTATTCACTTATGCTTTAATATTGGAGATTTTTTTGTTATAATAATAATAACTTTATTGTAACAATAATACTTTTGTATACTGTTAAATAATAATTATGCTTTATTGGTTTAAGAAGTTTTAGTCTGCTTATTTTCTGCTTTTATAAATAAATTTTAAATTATTGTATAATAAAGTTTAATGAAATATAATCTAAGTATCATGAAGGTATTACTCTATTTTAAGTAATATCATTCAAAAGAAAAGTGCCTTAGAGTTTTAACATAGAGTTAAACTAAATCTATATATAGAGGTAGCAAATTACATACTTATAAAACATATCCCCTAGCCCTCACCCCTTACACACCTTGGAATTAATTATTTCATTGACTTTTCATTTACATAAAGTAAAATTAAAAGAAACTTTATGTATAGTGTGATGATTTTGAGGAATGTATAAAACCATGTAATCTACTTCATATCAAGACCCATAACATTTCACCCTAAAGATTTCCTTTTGCCTTTCCAAAAAGACCATCAGAAGGAAAGTTACCTTGATGTGGCAATAGCTGTGATATAACAATTTAGAACTCAGCATGGGAATTACAAATTTATCTTCCCTATGCTATGGTGAAGAATCAAGCTGTGCATGTGTGCATGTTTATGATCATACTTCCTCAAAAGAGGAGGTGAAAGTTAGAACTTTATTATAAAGCTGATTAGTTATGAATGTATTATATAAAATTTTACTTTAAATATTATTTTGAAAATTTTATACTGTAATACCCTTACATTAAAATCACTTAATTCTATATTTTGAAATATTTCATATGATAAAGACTAACTGTTATGTATTTTTGTTATTTTTCTTAAATAACAGTTTAAAGAAAGTTGTCATCACTGAGAATCTTTCATTATGTGTCATTGTGTCACCCTGAATAATCAAATTAACTGAATTCTTCAACCTTATGATTCATAAAATCTTCTCCTTCTATCAATACATATGATCCTCCAAGCCTTGTTATATTTATTATTATGTTTCAGAGTATTTGTAATTTCTAATATAACAGGGCATGTTAGGATTACTTTCAGTGTTTAAATCTTAAAATCAAATGATTGGCTGTTTTTTGATTGTAAAAACATGTATTGGTGTTTAAAGTAAGTCACTACACTGTATTAAATTAATCTTGTTGAATTTCTATATGAATTACAAGTAATCTGTTTTAGTATTCTCTCTACTTGTTTTGGGGATTGTCACAGAGATTGCTAGTTTTCCCTCAGTTTTAGCATTCTCTCTTTTTCCTCTTTGTATTGAGAAGCCTGAGTTTTAGGGGCACTTTTTTGAGTTTTTTTATGGGTCTTTTTTTGTTTGTTTTTATTTCTGTTTTTTTTCTCTTTATTTCTTTTGTATTATTAAGGTTTTGTTTAAACTTGGAGCTGGGAGGTGCTGATCATACTATTTTCTAGAAAAGTAAGCTCCTGCTCTGTACTTGCATTAAATGCTAGATGTGGCAATGTGATTAGGACCAGCCAATGATATAGTAGGAATAGTACCGTGGTTCACTTGTTGATATTTTCCTTAAGGAGGAATGGCTCCCTTTGTCTTCCTCTCCCTTACAACATCAGACAGGCAAGCTTTGATTAACTTGGTTAAAGATAAAGGGTGTAATTTGGAGGGAAAGAGATGAGATTGAACATGTCTTTCCTATAATACTGTTATTTATTACAGAACAAAGAATGTGCTTATTTTTGGTAATATTAGCACTATATCTATTAGTATGGTGAAAATATACTCTTTACTCATATATATTTCACTCGTGTCTGGAAAATAATACTGGTCATTTTCACATATTTTATGAATTGTTGTATGCAAGAGCCAGAAGCATCAATTGTCCATGTAGTTCTAATTATGCAACTGCCAAATTCTTAAGTCTATGATCATAACAAAATGCTTTCAGCCTTTGCATTTAATTAATATACAGAGTTCTGTGACGTCAATCTTTTTTATCTGTTTAAAAGAACTCTGTTATTGTCACTATGGTTCCTTTATCTGTGAATATTAATTTTAAACACCGTAATATTGTCTCAAACATAATGAAAAATGACAAATAATGACAATGGAAAGTCATGTCTCAAGTGATTTTACTTTGTCTTTTAGGAGGACGTCACATCTGCTGTCTTGGTTAACTGCATACACTGATTATTAATAGTGATACAAAAAATAAAAGTAAATTCAGAGAAAAAATACTGTAACAAATCACTATTGTTTAGTTAATAAGAAAAAGGAAAAATGATATTGTATTTTAGGCCCTGTGAACTATTACACTTTTGCTGTTAAGATACTTTATTTTTTCTTCCATGATACTGTCTTATTTCCATGAGCCAATGTAATTAAAAATGAAAGCAAACTTACTTAAGATGACACATATACAAATTCTGACAGTTCAAGGTTTACAATGCATGTTTTGGAAATATTTGACACTTTGGAGGTTTCCAGAAAGAGTAAATTCAATAAACTAAAAAAAAAAAAAAAAAAAAAACTCACCATTATTATATCATAAGACAAATAGCTGAAATTCATTAGCAATAGGAAGTGTTGTGGAAAATATAATTAAAAACAAAATCTCCTCCCAAAGGAGAGTTCCTCTCCACAAATGTACAAGAAAAATGAAACAGTTTTATTACTGAATAAGCACTGAACTAGAAGGTGATGAGCTTCGCAGGCAACCCGCTAAGAATTTGCAAAGGCAGAGAAAAACCTCGCCCTTTTCATAGCCAATCAGATACAACCCACTATAGACATGCTGTCCAGAAAAGCAGTGACTAACTCTCAAGTGGAGGATGTGGTGGCACTGTTTGTGACACAGAGCTTATTCTAAACTCACTTAGTACTTAGAGTGACCACAAGAAAAAATAGTACTTCTCAAGTCGGATCAAGGCACCTGCAGAAGTCAGGCTCCTAACCTCCCACAGAAACAGGGAGATGGGAGCTCTATCTTCCTTACATTTCAAAGAGATGGTTCCCATTATCTTGAGAAAGACTTTCCTGAGCTATAAGTGGACAATAGCGTTATTCAGCTTTGGGAATGATTTACATGCATTTTCAAGAAGCCTGGAAATAATTTACAATTACAGGTTTTCTAATGTAAATGCTCAATGAAAAGGGAATGGGGTAAATCTCTTCCTTTATTTTAAGGGGGATACTTTTTTTTTTCAATTTGTATTTACCCTTATAGAAGCAGGGTAAATAATTCTTGTTGATTTCACAGAAGTTTAAAATTCAATTAATGAAAGTAGTTTTAAGTTTTATGATGCTAGAATTAGGCATGTATACAGGATAGATTAACAATTTTCTCCTAGTGTTGAGACACATGACTTACATTTTGTTTCTAGCACTATGTCTCTTGTCCCCATATGCCTCTCTCTGTCTCTCTCTCCTCCTTTCTAAAATTAAAAGATAATACTTGCTGAATGAATCTTAATTGTAACTCATATATATCAAATATGTTTCCCCTCCACCATCACGTGGTTAAAGACTTCATGTTCACCTGTGTTGATCTTTGAAAATCGTGCTTAGCAAAACCAAAAGAACATTTTGTGTAATAAAAGTAGTACATAATTATTGTAGAAAATTTAGGAAAATCAGGCACGTATAATGAAGGCAATAACATTTACCTGAAATTTCATTCTACAAAGATAAACACATTAAAATGTTGGCGAATTTACTTAAGATTTAAATATATCTGTACCTGTAATATATGTATTATTTTATACACTATATATTAATATATATACTATACTAAAGTATATGTTAATTATAGGCTTATATATATTCATATGGCTATATAAATACACATAGTTGCAAATATATAGTTATAATTATTACTATAGACATTGATAAAGATTATGTTTATAAATACAGATATATAGGTACAGATACATATATGCATATACATATACTCATATGTGGTTATATTTTGTGAAAGATATGTAAATCTATATATTTGTAACAATTTGAATCATACTGAACATATTTTTGATATTGTATTTTTAAATTAACTGTTAAGTTTTTGTATCAATCTAAGCTAAAATGATGAATTCTGCCCCTCTCACATTAACATATCATTAAAGTATTGTTAACAAAATTTCACTATGTACAATATGTATAGGTCAACTTATACAGAAATGAAATTAGTTTGGTCTTTCATTATTTTATACAGGATTATGGTAATGGGTTTTCATTTATTTATGACTATTCTGCAATAATTTTGGTATTAAAAACCTGTATCAGGATTACTAGAAATATCCAGTAATTATGTTAAATTCAAAACACTTTAGGGACCTTCCTGGTGGCCCAGTGGTTAAGACGCTGTGCTTCCACTGCAGGGGACATGGGTTGGATTCCTGGCCAGGGAACTAAGATCCCACATGTCGTGCAGTGAAGCCAAAAAAACAAACAAAGAAACAAACAAACAAAAAAATCACTTTAACTTAATTCATTTCCTTAAGTCTGGTCATATCTCCCAATAGCCATAGATTCTAAAAATAATATATAAGTTTGACTTTGAAACAGATTATAATTCACACATTATAATTAGTTATGTACATTTGATTATCCTTCCATTATCCTAACTGTAGAGAAACATATAAAAGTGCTTTGAAAATCTCAATGATGTTACATAAAATCTAAATCATCCCTGTTTAAACAAATTATAATTTCTAATATTTCATTAAAATACTGCTAATACTTTCAAAATTACAGGAAAAAAGTGACTCATAATACTTAATTATTTATTGAGTTTTAGAATGTATGGACTATTTTTATGTATGTCTCACCTTATTTTTTAAGACCTTATTTTTTTGGAGCACTTTTAAGACACAGCAAAATTAAGCTGGAGGTAGAGAGATTTCCCACATGCCCTTTGCCCCCAAAAATGCATAACCTCCACCATTATCAACATCCCCTGCCAAAGTGTTACATGTGTTACAATTGATGAACCTACATTGACACATCATAATCACCCGAAGTCCATAATTTACATTACAGCTTACTGTTGGTGTTATACATTCTATGGGTTTGGACAAACATGAAATCACATCGATCCACCATTACATTATCATACAGAGTAGTTTCACTGCCTAAAAATCTTCTGTGTTCTGCTTATTCATTTCTGCTATCCCCTGCCTCAACACCTGACAACCATTTATCTTTTTACTCTTGCCAAAGTTTTCCTCTCCCCAAATATTATATAGTTGAAATTACACAGAATGTGCCCTTTTCAGATTGGCTTCTTTCACTTAGTTATATGCATTTAAGTTTACTCCATCTCATTTGGCTTGATAAAAAACTTGATAGCTCATAATTTCATAGCACAATTCTTTTAGGTCCTGAATAATATTTCATTGTCTAGATGTACCATTCACCTACTGAAGGGAATCTTAGTTGTTTCCAGGTTTTTGCAATTATGAATACATCATCCATAAATCCGTGTATGGGTTCTTCAGCAGACATATGTTTTCAACTCTTTTGGGTAGATACAGGGAGCACTATTGCTGGATCATCTGGCAAAAGCATGTTAGTTTTACAAGAAACTTCTAAATGCCTCTAAATTAGCCATACCATTTTGCATTTCCACTAACAATGAATGAGAGCTCCTTTTGCTTCATATTTTTGTCAGTATTTGGTGTTATCAGTGTTCTGGACTTTGGTCATTCTAATAAGTATATAGTTGTATTTCATTATTATGTTACTTTGCATTTTCCAATGACCTATGATGTGGAATATTTTTTCATAGGCTTATTTTTCATCTGTATTTCTTCTTTGGTGAGGGGTCTGTAAAGCTCTTTGACCCATTTTTCAGTTGGATTGCTTGATTTCTTATTGTTGAATTTTAAATATTATTTGTATATTTTGGATAACAGTCCTTTATCACATGTGTCTTTTGCAGATATTTTCTCCCTGTCTGTGGCTTCTCCTCTCATTCTTTTGACATTTTCTTGACATTTTCTCAGAGTACATGTGTTTAATTTTAATGAAGCTCAGCTTATCAATTATTTCTTTCATGAATTATGCCTTTGGTGGTGTATTTAAGAGGTTATGACCATAATTAAAGTTAACTTATCACTACTTAACTCATTATCTCCTATGAGTATTATAGTTTTTTGCTTTACATATAGATTCCCTCACAAAATAATTTACAGTGATTCTTATTCCTACCATATTTTTACTCTGAGTACATGTAAAATTTCATTCTTGACACACTCAATGACATAGATTTGCTGAAAGTGTTGACTTTAATTTTTCAAAGCATTCAAGGTGTGGTGTTTAGGCATAGGAACCCTGACATCAAACTACCTTGATTCAAATCCCAGCTGGTCTGATAACAATAAGTGTGATCTTCAGCAAGTCACCCTCTCCCTCTAAATTGCTGATAATACCATTACCTACCTTGTGGGGTTGGGAGGATAGATGGGTTAATATTATCTATTAAAATGGTCTCACTTTACCAAAGGTGAACTTGAATATGGTAATATAAACATATATTCTGAAATATCATTAAATGACCTTAGGAATCATTTTATTTTTTATAAAATACATTTGAAATATTTTTATACTTACAAAAGAAAATAGAAAATTGGTTAATTCACCTAGCATAAACTAAAGAAGTGAATTATGCCAGTTTGAAATAAGATAAATATAAAATTTATGTTTGCTCTTATATAAATTATATTCAAAATGTCATAAGCAGTTTTTTAGAAACTATCTTAGATCCTGCTGAGAGGTTGGCTTTCTGTTTTCTATAATTATGCTGAAGCACTCTATTTTAATGAATAAAAGATAAAATGATGACTGTGACAACTCATAATCCCACTTCCCAACTGGACAGATTATCCTCTAGTATATTCTAACTATATAACTAAAGTCAAATCATTAATATTAAGATGATAACTACAATGCTTCTGGTAATGATGAAATAAGTTAGTTTAAAAGTAAGCTCAAGGGAGAAAAAAATAAAGCTCAAGGGAGCTTCAAGATGTTGGAAGAATAAGACGTGGATATCAACTTCCTCCCCACAAATACATCAGAAATACATCTACATGTGGAACAACTCCTACAGAACACCTACTGAACGCTGGCAGAAGACCTCAGACACCCCAAAATGCAAGAAACTCCCCCACGTACCTGGGTAGGGTAAAAGAAAAAAGAATAAACAGAGACAAAAGAATAGGGATGGAACCTGCACCAGTGGGAGAGAGCCGTGAAAGAGGAAAGTTTTCCACACACTAGAAGTCCCTTTGTGGGCGGAGACTGTGGGTGGTGGAGGGGGAGAGCTTCGGAGCCGTGGAGGAGAGAACAGCAGCAGGGGTGCAGAGGGCAAAACAGAGAGATTCCCGCAAAGAGGATCCATGCCGACTGGCACTCACCAGCCCGAGAGGCTTGTATGCTCACCCGCTGGGGCGGGCAGGGCTGGGAGCTGAAGCTTGGGCTTTGGTTGGAGCACAGGGAGAGGACTGGGGTTGCTGGCCTGAACACAGCCTGAAGGGGTTAGTGCACCATGGCTAGCCAGGAGGGAGTCCAGGAAAAAGTCTGGAGCTGCCAAAGAGACAAGAGACGTTTTCTTTCATCTTTGTTTCTTGGTGCGTGAGGAGAGGGGATCAAGAGGGCTGCTTTAAAGGAGCTCCAGAGATGGGCGCAAGCTAGGGCTATCAGCATGGACCCAAGAGACGGGCATAGGATGCTAAGGATGCTGCTGCTGCCACCAAGAAGCCTGTGTTCAAACACAGGTCATTATCCACACCTCCCCTCCCAGAACGCTGTGCAGCCTGCCACTGCCAAGGTCCCGTGATCCAGGGACAACTTCCCAGGGAGAACGCATGGAGCGCCTCAGGCTGGTGCAATGTCAGGCTGGCCTCTGCCACCGCAGGCTCACCCCACATCTGTACCCCTCCTTCCCCTGGGCCGGAGTGAGCCAGAGACCCCGAATCAGTGTCTCCTTTAACCCCGTCCTGTCTGAGCAAAGAACAGATGCCCTCAGGCGACCTACATGCAGAGGCGGGGCCAAATCCAAAGCTGAACCCTGGGAGCTGTGCAAACAAACAAGAGAAAGGAAAATCACTCCCAGCAGCCTCAGGAGCAGTGGATTAAAACTCCACAATAAACTTGATGTACCCTGCATCTGTGGAATACCTGAATAGACAAGGGATCATTCCAAATTGAGGACATGGACTTTGGGAGCAATGATATATGTTTTTTCTCCCTACTTCTTTTTATGAGTGTGTATGTGTATGCTTCTGTGTGTGATTTTGTCTGTATAGCTTTGCTTTTACCATTTGTCCTAGGGTTCTGTCTGCCCCCCTTTTTTATTATTTAAATTTTTTTTCATAAGAATAATTTTTATAACTTTATTTTATTTTACTTTTTTATTTTATTTTATATTATCTTCTTCTTTCTTTTTTTTTCCTCCCTTTTATTCAGAGCCGTGTGGAGGATAGGCTCTTGGTGCTCCAGCCAGGTATAAGAGCTGTGCCACTGATGTGGGAGAACCAAGTTCAGGACACTGGTCCAAAAGAGACCTTCCAGCTCCATGTAATATCAAATGGTGAAAATCTCCTAGAGATCTCAATCTCAACACCAATTCCCACCTCCACTCAAGGACCAGCAAGCTACAGTGCAGGACACCCTATGCCAAACAACAACTACGACAGAAACAGAGCCCCATTCATTAGCACAGAGGCTGAGTAAAGTCATAATAAGGCCACAGACACCCCAAAATACACCACCAGACACGGACCTGCCCATCAGAAAGACAAAATCCAGCATCATCCACCAGAACACAGGCACTAGTACCTCCACCACGAAGCCTACACAACCCACTGAACCATCCTTAGCCACTGGGGACAGACACCAAAAGCAATGCAAACTACGAACCTGCAGCCTGCAAAAAGGAGACCACAAACACAGTAAGTTAAGCAAAATAAGAAGACAGAGAAACACATAGCAGATGAAGGAACAAGGCAAAAACCCACCAAGCCTAACAAATGAAGAGGAAATAGGCAGTCTACCTGAAAAAGAATTCAGAATAATGACAGTAAAGATGATACAAAATCTTGGAAATAGAATGGAGAAAATAAAAGAAACATTTAACAAGGACCTATAAGAATTAAAGAGCAGATGAACAGTGATGAACAACATAATAAACGAAATTTAATATTTTCTAGAAAGGATCAATAGCTGAATAACAGAGGCAGAAGAACAGATAAATGATCTGGAAGATAAAATAGTGGAAATAACTACTGCAGAGCAGAATAAAGAAAAAAGAATGTAAAGAATTGAGGACAGTCTCAGAGACCTCTGGGACAACATTAAACACACCAATATTAGAATTATAAGGGTCCCAGAAGAAGAAGAGAAAAAGAAAGGGAGTGAGAAAATATTTGAAGATATTAGAGTTGAAACTTCCTTAATATGGGAAAGGAAATAGTTAATCAAGTCCAGGAAGCACAGAGAGTCCCATACAGGATAAATCCAAGGAGAAGCATGCCAATACACATATTAATCAAACTATCAAAAATTACAGACAAAGAACAAATATTAAAAGCAGCAAGGGAAAAACAACAAATAACACATAAGGGAATCCCCATAAGGTTAACAGCTGATCTTTCAGCAGGAACTCTGCAAGTCAGAAGGGAGTGACAGGACATATTTAAAGTGATGAAGGAGAAAAACCTACAACCAAGATTACTCTACCCAGCAAGGATCTCATTCAGATTTGACGGATAAATTAAAAGCTTTACAGACAAGCAAAAAGTAAGAGAATTCAGCACCACCAAATCAATTTTACAATAAAGGCTAAAGAAATTTCTCTAGGCAGAAAACACAAGAGAAGGAGAAGACCTTCAATAATAAACCCAGACAAATTAAGAAAATGGTAATAGGAACATACATATTGATAATTACCATAAATGTAAATGGATTAAATGCTCCAACCAAAAGACATAGACTGGCTGGATGGGTACAAAAACATGACCCGTATGTATGCTGTTGACAAGAGACCCACTTCAGACCTAGGGACACATACAGACTGAAAGTGAGGGGATGGAAAAAGATATTCCTTGCAAATGGAAATCAAAAGAAAGCTTGAGTAGCACTTCTCATATCAGACAAAATAGACTTTAAAACAAAGACTATAACAAGAGACAAAGAAGGACACTACATAATGATCAAGGGATCGATCCAAGAAGAAGATATAAAGATTGTAAATATTTATGCACCCAACATAGGAGCACCTCAATGAATAAGGCAAATACTAACAGCCATAAAAGGAGAAATCGACAGTAACACAGATATAGTAGGGGACTTTAACACCCCACTTTCACCAATGGACAGATCATCCAAAATGAAAATAAATAAGGAAACAAGCTTTAAATGACACATTAAACAAGATGGACTTACTTGATATTTATAGGACATTCCATCCAAAAACAACAGAATACACATTCTTCTCAAGTGCTCATGGAACATTTTCCAGGATAGGTCATATCTTGAGTCACAAATCAAGCCTTGGTAAATTTAAGAAAATTGAAATTGTATCAAGTACCTTTTCCTACCACAATGCTATGAGACTAGATATCAATTACAGGAAAATATCTGTAAGAAATACAAATACATGGAGCCTAAAGAACACACTACTTAATAACCAAGAGATCCCTGAATAAATCAAAGAGGAAATCAAAAAATACTTAGAAACAAATGACAATGAAAACACAATGACCCAAACCTATGGGATGCAGCAAAAGCAGTTCTAAGAGGGAAGTTTATAGCAATACAATCCTACCTCAAGAAACAAGAAATGTCTCAAATAAACAATCGAACCTTACACCTAAAGCAATTAGAGAAAGAAGAACAAAAAACCCCCAAAGTTAGCAGAAGGAAAGAAATCATAAAGATCAGATCAGATATAAATGAAAAACAAATGAAGGAAATGATAGCAACAATCAATAAAATTAAAAGCTGGTTCTTTGAGAAGATAAAGAAAATTGATAAACCATTAGCCAGACTTATCAAGAAAAAAAGGGAGAAGACTCAAATCAATAGCATTAGAAATGAAATAGGAGAAGTAACCACTGACACTTCAGAAATACAAAGGATCATGAGAGATTACTATGAGCAACTATATGACAATAAATTGGGCAACCTGGAAGAAATGGACAAATTCTTAGAAATACACAACGTTTCAAGACTAAACCAGGAAGAAATAGAAAATATGAACAGACCAATCACAAGAACTGAAATTGAAACTGTGATTTAAAATCTTCCAAGAAACAAAAGCCCTGGACCAGATGGTTTCACAGGTGAATTCTATCAAGCATTTAGAGAAGAGCTAACACCTATCCTTCTCAAACTCTTCCAAAATATAGCAGAGGGAGGAACACTCCAACACTCATTCTATGAGACCACCATCACTCTGATAACAAACCCAGACAAATATGTCATAAAGAAAGAAAACTACAGGCCAATATCACTGATGAACATAGATGCAAAAATCCTCAACAAAATACTAGCAAACAGAATCCAACAGCACATTAAAAGGATCATACACCATGATCAAGTGGGGTTTATTCCAGGAATGCAAGGATTCTTCAATATACACAAATCAATCATATAAAATGCTGGCTTTTTAAAAATCAGACAAAATTTTCATTAACAATACCCAAGAATGAAGTTTTAAATTTTGCATTATATCTCTGCTTTCTAAATTTTAAAAATTATTTCAAAGAAATTCTAATTCTGAAAATGCCAAATTCAGACACCCTTATATTAAGATGATTATTTCCTGCACTATGACAGAGTGACTTCAACACTCTTGTTCTTTTTCTCTAATTATTGTCTGAAAGCAAGATTATAATTAATTACTCTAAAAACAAAACCACTCTCTTCACCAATGGTTTTCAAGCATTTCATGATACATCTGCCAACAATCCAATAGTTATAAAAGGGTCCAATTTACAAGCTTCATTTTGATGCTTCAACATAACTGTATTTCTTAAATGAGACACCACATGATTCAACCAATTTCTTTTTTTTTTTAATCACACCAGGTCATTATTTGAATATTTTCCCAGCTAACATCTTACATGAAGTCTCCATGGCATAGCATTTTGGGACCATGACTATTTATTAATTATATTATTGTAATAGATGCCGTCAGATCTGTTTCTGAAGAAGGTAAGATCTTACACTTAGGTATACTCCCGTTCTGCCATAATAACTGTACTAGGTCTTTTGTTTGGATCTTAATTTTTTTTCTGAAAAGACTTAACCCTTCCCTGTGCCTCGCTGATTACCAAAGCACGTATATTGCTCAATGTTAAGCTAGTTTAAAAGGCCTCATTTAATTATCTCATGAATTATGTACTATTTGTAATTCCATTTTTACTAATGAATAAATTGATGCATGAGAAGAAAAGAGAGGAATATTATAAATTATTTTTTAAAACTTCAAAACCTTTTTCCTGTCATTTGTGGGGATAAATTAAAGAATATTTTTTCCTTTTGCTATCAGCTTTTTTTAAAGAGAGCTCATTTTTTAAGGAAAGAAATTTTTCTCAGTTCTTAATATCAGAAAATATATTTTTCTTTTAAAATGAGTTTTTTTTTTCTCCTGTTCAAATTCAGGTCCTCTTTGGGCAGCTTTATAGATATAAACCCCATGATTACTGTGACTGCTATCTCATGGAAAATGGTAAAGTGTAGACATTAATAACATGGGTAAATAATAGAACTGTATTAGGATCAGAGACAGATTAGGCTCTAGCTCTGGAATTCTGGAGAAGTTACCCAATCTCTCTGAGACTCATTTTGCTCATCTGTAAAATGGACATAAAAATAGGATGCCCCACAACAAGGACCTACTGTATAGCACAGGGAACTATATTCAATATCTTGTAATAAGCTATAATGGAAAAGAATATAAGCATATACACACACATACATATGTGTGTATATATATATATGTGTGTGTGTATATATATATATATATATATATATATATATATATATATATATATATATATATATAAGCAAATCACTCTGCTGTACACCTGAAACTAACACAGTATTGCAAATCAATTACACTTCAATAAAAATACTACTACTAATAAAAAAATGAGGTTTGTGTTTTTGTTTTCATTTTTGTTTTTGTTTTTTACTTAACATTTCTGTTTCCCTTCGGCATGCCATGAAGCATTTAACTGATTATGTGTCCATTTTTAGTTTGGCTGTTAAAACCGAATTTGCAGCACTACTCCTGCAGTGGTAGCATGTGGTACACAAATCTTCCCTCAGCCTTAGCATTTTCCTATACATTGTTACCATTATCTCTGACTCACTGAGATAACTACTTTGGTGATCATTTTATGGAATGAAAATTTTGTAATCACTGCAACATCTCTTGCCAATAAGCCAGAACCTTGAGAAATGGCAAACAAGGTGAACCAATATATCCAACCCAGCAGAAAGCTGCCCCAGCAAGGATGAGCTGAGTAATGACCAGATGGAGCCATTGTCTTCTCATACCTGCAAGATATTCGAGTCTTGTGACAGCCTCGGGTCTACTAACTCAGGAAAAGTAATGCCCAGCTCCATACCATAACTACTAGACTGTCCCTTCCAGGCTTCTGGTGTATTTCATAGACCTAAAGGTTTTCTCTGTTCTGCAAGAAAACATCAAGACTGACCACTTGTCTCTATTGGTTTTGGTCAATGCTCAACATATAAGTTTCTTGTACTTTATTCTTATATCGCTAGTAACCCTCTAAATTTCCTTTTTCATGATGTGGTTTCCTCTCCATTCCCTCACTCCTTTAATGCTGCTATCAGTACTAAATCTTCAGCTCCAATGTCAATATCTTAAGCTGTACTGTTAACTTTTCTTTTCTAGAAGTTCCTTCCAACTCTACTTTTAACTGAGCATGCTGCTTTCTTTTCAGTTCATGTAAAAAGAAGCTCTTTATTTTTTCATGTTCCATGGACTTCATGCTGGGATTCAAGATCACTGTTCCTTATTCCCAAATGATTTCTCCTGCATCCTTGCAAAATTCACTATTCTTTGGTGATTGTACTACCTTGATATACTTCTCTTTACAGTTCTTCATTGTGTAATCATACTCTTTTATGGATACTATCTTCATTCATCTAATATCTTCCTATCTGATCTCTCTAATCCATTAGAATGGCTTCATCTCATTGATAAAAAATTATCTCCTATAAATAACTTTCTCCATTACATTTTTGTCACCCATGCTATGGTCACACACTAGACCTTTGGGAACTTAAACATCCTTGGAGTTATTGTGTTAAATATCCTAATCTCTGACCATAGCTTCTTATCATCACAGGCTATATCTTTTTTATATACAACTGAGATCCAGGGACGATTTCTTTGTAGTTTTTAACATCTTTTTCCCTTTATCATTTTTTGTAACTTTCTAAGCAATACCCCTTCATGTTTAAAATATCTCCATGTAATTTCTCTAAACCTGACCCTATACAACTAAATGCTGATGGATAAAATCAAATAGGTGACACTATTCCATATATTCATAGTCACTAGTAGCAACTAGTTCTTAATCTCTGATTTATTTTTGATGATCCTCAAAGAACTTGGTTCTCTGTCCACTGCCCGTGATTACTTCAAGTCATTTCAGACTATGTTTTTTTTTCCCTTTCCTTTTCTCCTTATAAACTAATATACTTACTTCATATGGAAAAGAGCAAATTAAAGCCATAATATAGTAACTACCCAAATTTCTAACACTTGAATTCATAATTTCATCTCTCTTCCCTTTCCTTCCACAAGAAAACCGCTTTCCCTGTGATTAAAACACAATACTTCCCCTTGCACTATGATTTACATTTCCCATCTCCCTTTATGGACCATTTACTGTCATTTTCCCCTGCTTTTTTAGAACATAAAATCCTTCGTTCTTACTGTACTTATAACAAAGTATCCTAAAAAACCCTTCTGTCAAATGAAATAATAAAGTGAAATATAAAATATTGTTACCTCCATTAAACTTTAATTCAAAATCTTAAAAAAAGGTAGAAATTGTGTATATATATATATATATATATATATATATATATATATATATATTATAGTTACACTATGTTTAAATTTCTAACTCTCAGATCTCAAAATGAGCTTCTCATGCTTTTCTAGAATTATGGAATTTTACAATGTAAGGTTCAGTTTATTTAGTAAATAATTCTTATTTTAGAGATGAAAGTATTTTTTAATCACATCATTTTATAGTGATAGAGCTACGATGATAATATGTGTGTGCTTTTTCATTCTTTTTATTTTTACTCCATCGTTAATTCAAAACTATATTATCCAGCTTTTCTATTATTTCCTAATTTTCCATTCTTTCATCGTTTGCCTAGTTTTTCGTATTGGTAGAGAACATTGTTTTTAAGATCAGAAACTCTGTAATTAAACTCCAGCTCATCTTCTTTCAAGAGTGAGAGATTCTGCACAGTTTAACATCTCTACACCTTACCATGCTGGTATATATATTGCCAAAAAATAGTGGCTAACTCACAGGCTTGTAACCAGTCTTAAATATAATAATGCATATAGAAAACTTGCTTATTGCTCATCCATAGGAAATACGAAGTAAATGTCAGTTATTCTTGTGATAATTCTTATCACAAAATATTCAGTCATTTAATCAATTATTCACCAAATAATCTCTCATCTAGCATGTCAGTATTACTATTTTTATCATACATGCACTATTCCTCTAATTTTCCATAATTTTGTAATTATTTAGAAAACTTACTGAGAATCTACTATATACCAATAACTCCAAAATTGATGAGATTCAAAGGTAAATAAGGTTGACAAAAGTGTGGAGTCATCTGGGCAGAAATTTTCATTTTTATCTCCATATCATTTAACATTCTTCCTAGCGTTCATGATATTTTCTTTATAGATCATACTTCCGGCTGTCTTCTAGGAATGTAAACAACATTTATTCTATCATTTTAAAGAAAATCTCCTCTGTGAAAGTCTCCTTGCCATTGTAGTCCTACAGATCCCTTTATTACCTGAATTTTTCATTAATCTATGAATAAACATATTATACTAGTTATGAATTTTTTTAATGAATTAACACAAACTAAGTGGTTTAAATCAACACACATTTTTAACTTCAGTTTCTGAGGGTCAGAAATCCAGTCATTAATTAGTTTTGTACTTTGCTTCAAGATCTCTGAGAAATCTGCAATCCAGGTATCAATCAGAGTTGGGAGTTCATCTAAGACTTGACTGGAGAAAGATCAGGTTCCAATCTCACATGGTTGTTGGTAGAACTCAGCTCCTTGCAATCTTCTGGAGACTAACTTTTTGGGCTAGTTATCAGTCAGAGGTCCCCCTCATCTCCTAGCTGGCTTTTTAGGCAGAAGTGACCTTCAATTCCTTACCACATGGGCCTCTCCACTATGGCCATTTGCTTCCTCAAAGCATATAAAACATAAAGGCAATGAGGTGAGTCCACTAGCAAGATAGAAGTTACAGGTCATGTAATACAATAATGGTAGTAATATGATGACATCACCTTTGTCATATTCCATTGGTCACAGGTCCTGCCAGTACTCAAGAGAGGGAATTCCACAAGGTCCTGGGTACCAGGATTTGGGAATAATTGGAGGAGGAGGCTTCTTAGAATCTGCCATACATACTGGTTTGAATTTATTTATTCTTTCATAAAAATATTGTTGGTCGAACAAACTTGAATGTAAGTTATTGGAGGACATATATTTTTTAGTATGCCTTGTGATATCTTTGATTATTCATTTGAAATTGGATGACTAATTATGCCATTGTACATAGGTAGTATTTGAATTGAGCCTATTTAGGGAACAAAACCTACTAGGAACAATACTCTATGGACCTTTCACAAGGTCTATAATGAGCTGATTTTCCAAAATTAATAAATAATAAGCCTAGTCAATTTAGTGGAACCTTGAGGGCTGTTTGAAAATAAATTTACTAGACAAAAAAAAATCCTATTTAAAAAGAATATACTTCATGTAATTAACTGTCAACTTCCCTTCATTTTTTTTTTTTTTTTTTTTTTTTTTTTTTTTTTCTTTTTGCGGTATGTGGGCCTCTCACTGTTGTGGCCTCTCCCGTTGCGGAGCACAGGCTCCGGATGCGCAGGCCCAGCGGCCATGGCTCACGGGCCCAGCCGCTCCGCGGCATATGGGATCCTCCCAGACCGGGGCACGAACCCGTATCCCCTGCATCGGCAGGCGGACTCTTAACCACTGCGCCACCAGGGAGGCCCAACTTCCCTTCATTTTATGTGACATTTAAGCCTCCCCCTTTTTTTGACTATCAAAATTAATTATTTTACTTATTCCACATTCAGTGCATCTGCTCTGCCACTGAGTTCTATTGATTGCAATATGAGCTTTCTCAGGCTGAACACAATCCAAGTAATTGTATGAGAGAGTAAATAAGAGGATAAATAATAGAATATGAGAAATAGACAGCTATCACTCTAATGTTATTTGTGGGAGCTCTGGACAGACTGCTGTTTGACCTTCTCAAATGAGCATCTTGCTTTCAACACCCACAACTGATGTACATACATGATCACTTGGCCATCAATACTCACAACCATCTGTTAGGATGGCAACATGCCTGCTCTCAGAATTGTGTTCCAGTTTAGACTACAGATGCCAACTGAGTAGACTGGCAGCCTGAGATTCTGAAAACACTTCCTCTTGTTGTGCAGAAAGTGATGCCACATTAACACCCACATGGCTTCTTACCTCTACACCACCTGTTCATTATTTTTAGGCCAAAATTATCTATGAAAAAGGCCAATAGTGAACAGTTGACTAAGTAACACTGGGCGCCAATGGGATATTACAAAGTACAACATGCTGTCTTGTTTTTAAAAAAGTGACTGTATCTATTGAAAAGGCACAAAAATGTGCACGTGAAAAATTGTAGCACCCAAAGATCACTTTAAGAATAATGATTCTATGGGTATAAAGTATTTAGCATAACATTATCTTTATTATTTTCCCTGTTGGTGGGGAATAGCTGACTGTCCAACTCTGCATATACCACTAGTCTTATGGAAATTCTCTTCATTATATGCCATGGTCCTATACTGTGTGTGTGTGTGCATGTGCACACTCAAACACACTTTCTTTGTAGCAGAATTACAAAGGAAATGGAAAAATGATAGAATCATAAAGAAGGTACTAGTTTGGATTCAATAGTTCCAGCACAATTTGGCTTCATGACAGACAGTACACCACTAAAATTATCCCCAACATTCTCTTCAGTTCCTTCCTCTTCATATACCATATTCAAGGTCAAAACAATAATGGGCTGCAATTAGTGTTTGAAATGTAAAGTCCCAGGTTTTAGCTTAGTTGAAGAAAAAAATTTTTTTAAAAACCCTACTTTTGCAGTCTACAGAAATTGCCAATTTTACTTTATCCTCAGTTAATGACCTTGTCTCACATTTCATAGAGTAAATATCATTCATCAAACAATAATCACTACTTACCGCACCCCCAAATCTACAAATTTGCTATTCTTCACTACTTATTTCCTCCTCTTAACAGAAGATCAAAAGCTCCCCTTGTGCTCTTTCTCCCTTTTCAGGAATGGCTTTCATTAATTATTCCCTCTAGCTGTTGCACATCGAACTCTCCTTTCTATGGGATCATTCTATCAGCTTGTGGATAAGTGCTACTCTCTCTCCTTATAAAACAAACTAAAGTTGTCCTGACCCTATTTCCAGCTCCTGTCAGTAAGTTTATTCCCTAGAACATGTAAACTTCCTCAGAGAGTGGTGTCCTGTGACTTCTCTACTTCACCACCTTGCTTCTACCTCTCAGACAATTCCAATCATGTTTTGATATATACATAGCCCCTGGAAAAGCTGTTCTTATTAACTTTTTCTGACGTTCCAAGTTCCTGATTCTCATATGTGTTTTTATCTTCTTATCTCACTTTACCTCTCACAGAATTCTACAGAGTTGATCAATCCTACTTTAAAAAAAAACAACATTGTAATTAGTTTACAATGCTTTGTTAGTTGCAGGTGTACAGCAAAGTGATTCAGTTTTTTTTTATATATACGTATTATTTTTCAGAATATTTTCCATTATGGTTTATTATAAGATATTGAATATATTTACCTGTGCTATACAGTAGGTCCTTGTTATTTACCTATTTATATCTACTAGTGTGTATCTGTTAATTCTGAATTCCTAATTTATCCCTCCCCCATCCCTGCTTTCCCCATTGGTAACTGTTAGATTGTTTTCTATGTCTGTGACTCTAGTTCTGTTCTGTTAAGTTCATGTGTATCATTTTCTTAGATTGAACATATAAGTGATAATGATATTTGTCTTTCTCTGACTTCACTTAATACGATAATCTCTAGTTCCATCCATGTTGCTGTGAATGACATTATTTCATAACTCTTTAAAAATACATTTTTATTTTTTTCCCCCTTTCACACTGCTACTTCCCTCAACTCTGCCATGCCTTCTCAGAAGACTTTACTGGCCTCTCCTACTCTATCTGTCCTCTAACTGGTAAAGGTCCTTAGGAATCAAGACGGGGTATTCTTTGCTTCAAATGCTAAAATCTCATGTTTCAAGCAGTCCCATCATTTCTGTGATTCTCCATACAAATTAGAGGTTAATTCCCAAATTCCTGTCTTTTTCCCATAAATCTCATCTGTGAGTCCCAGATAAGTATATTTATTTGTGATTGTTATTTCCATGTGGATGCACATTTTTCTGAGAAGAGAGTGGTGGCCTTGACTTCTGAAGATGTAGGTTTGGGGAAAGCTACTACCTGGAACGTATTCAATACTTGTCTCTATTCTTCACCTGCCTAATTCACTCAACTTTTAGGTCCCAGCTTTCTACATCAAGAAATGTAATTTGATTATTTGATTTCTGCCGGTATTCTGTGTGTTTCCTCCACAAGACATATGCCTTGTGTACATGCTCAAGCCCAGCATATGTCATGGGACAGATTAAGGTCTCAGTAAATACTCTTAAAATAAAGTTAATATTGTTTTACTGTAAACTCAATTCTAGTGCTCAGATGGGGAAACAGTAGGAAGGGAATATTTAGCCGTGTAAATAAAAGTATTATAAATCAGTGAAGAGAAAAATGCATCATGCTTCTTAATAAAGTGCAACATACAAACTCAAAAACTTTTTCTTTACTATTTCACTGTTATTTATTTGATACACAGTAGTGTAAGTATGATTTAATATATATTTTGCACACTGTCACATTCAGAATTTCCTTTTCTATTTATTATTTTTAGTTTTAATATATTTTAAAATACTTTATTGTCAGGGTGTATTCTGATTTTAAGAGATAAATACATTTTTATAATTAAGTTTAATTTTCACAAAATTGTCTTGTCTTTGGCTGTTATTCTGATAACTAAGAGAGCTTAATAACTTACTTTAAAAGAGTAACATTTGGCAAATAAGCCAAATGTTAACATTTTTAACATTTTAAAAGCATAAATAAAAGGCGGTTATCCTCTGTCTGGTTTAAAATATGTCACTTCTTTTTTATGAAAGCAGATTAGTGGCTGTTCTCATAGCATCACTTAAGAAAAGTTTCATGTTAACCACGACTAGCTCCAAATACAGTCCAAGTTGGTAGAATTAAAATATTTATGATTAATATCTAAAAGTTCAACCCTATTGAAATATAAGTTCAGTATATGAAGAAATTTCTTTAAAAATATGAAGAGATAATTTGCTCTATTTTATAAATAATCAGTGCAATATAAGGAGAAATCACTACTTTAAAATATTCATTGTATTGTGTTTTTCATTATTTGTGGTATGTACAGAGTAATAACGATGAGAAATCCTTGGTCAAGGAGTTAGAATAATTAGTTTTTGAGATTGACTTTGATTCTAACCAGTCATACAATCAAAGCCAAGCCACCTACTCATTTGGTGGCTTAATATCCTCATCTGTAAAATGAAAGTGATGATGAAACTAATGATTACTGGCACAGTTGTCAGCTAAAATTCCTTATTAAGTGAAAATCACAAACTCACAGATTCAACAAGCTAAACAAATGCTAACAGAGACAAAACTAATCTAGACTGTCAGAAAACAGATCAGTGGTTGCCTAGAGCAAGGGGTGGGTGAGACATTTAAATGCAGCAAGAGGGAATTTGCAAATCAATGAAAATAATCTGAAACTTTATAGGAGTAATATTCATGCAAGTAAGTATATGTGTCAAAACTTAATGAACTGATTACTTAAAATAGCTGCATCTTATTATATATGTATCATACCTCAATAAAGTTGATTTTAAAAGGGGTGTGTGAATGGATCAGTAAGTAGTAATATGAAATACCCAAAATAATACTATACCAAGAATTTCATTAATGCACCTTCTTCATAGCTAAGGCTCGGTGATTTAGTATATTTCTCTAAATCCTCCTACTCAAAATATATATGCAGTTTATAAACAAGTGAAGGCAGCTTTTAATCCAGAATTATTACAGATATTGTTATTCTTTTTTCAATACAAATTGTTCAATATTTGATTTCACATGCCAAAAATATCTAGTGAATTTATTGCCCAGAACAGATTTTTTTCCCCGTGTTGCCTTAACACTCTTCTCAAAATTAGAAAATTCTGCTATACCATAATATTTCTTATAATCAAGTGGATGTTTAAAATATTTAATGTAAGGATATATAGTGTAGAATTATAAAGAACATATGCATGTGGAAGTAAATAAAAACACACATTAGTTAATTAAAGCCACTCTTTTAAGAATAGTGTGTGCTGAATAAGGTTCTACAAATCTAAGTTAAATAAGATTGCCCTAAGATTTCATTTCTTCAACATCTCCATGTCTGAGAGTAAAATCTAAGTTTTCCTGAACTTATAAGTCAATGTGTTTGTGGTTGGGATTCTAGTGTAAGTGGAGGCAAGGTCTCAGATATTGTAGAAAAAATACAAAGACAGATAAGATATGAAATCAGGCTTTTAAAGAAAAAAGTAAATAGCTATGAATTTAACAATCCATCTTCAAAAATGTAACAAACAATGTACTGGATGAATGTAAAATAGTGTTTAGAAATATAAGGAATAATGGGCAAACTATATCATATATCATATATATAATTGACCATTGTTGCTTGATTTTATAATCAATGATCAAAATATGCAGGAAATCATTTTTATCAAATTTTAAAATTTTTAATTTTAAAATAAATATCACTTGCCTGCCACTCCATCTACAGTTGACATTGGATCTGCTGTGATGTGACTAGTTTTTTATAGACAGTACTGTTTGAGATTCAAATTATAAACAGGAAATTCCCTCATGTTCTCTTTCAGGTCATACATTCTCTGACTCACTGATTTTCCTTGTATATTACACTATACAGTGGTGACATGTTTATCGAAGTGCTTAGGTACAACAATGCTCTTTTCCACAAAAATACACAGATATAGATTAACTTGCCAAAGTCATACAGCAGGTTTATAACAGAACCAGGACTAAAACTCCCAGAGTTCCTCACCAGTTATAGCAATCTTGTTACAACATTCCTGTAAGTTTGTAGCCTAGATATATAATAACATTTATTTGAGCTCACACAAACTCAGAATGAAGGTGTCCCATGTCCATTTTAAACATGAAAAGAGTATTTTTTTAAGTTGAAAAAGGTCAGATGTGAAGTTTTTAATTGAGTAAATTTCATTAAAACATTGAACTATAAACTGATTTTAGAAATCCTGATTTAAACTTTACAATGTGATTTAGAAAACTTGAGGATTTGCCTAAATATAAGAACGTGTGATATGTTGTCTTAGTATGTTCAGTTTGTTATAACAGAAATCATAGGTTGGGTGAATTATAAACAAAGGAAATTTATTTCTCACAGTTATTGAGCCTGGGAAGTTTAAGAACAAGGCACAAAGATTCAGTGTCTGGTGAGAGCCTGTTTCCTGGTTCATAGACTATCTTTTCATTGAGTCCTCACATGGCAGAAAAGATGCAAGAGCTCTCTGAGGTCTCTTTTATAAGGACACTAATCCCATTCACGTGTGCTGCACTCTCATGATGTCATCATTCCCAAATACCCACCTCAGAATACTACTGGGGATTATGTTTCAATATATGAATTTGAGGAGACATAAACATTCAGTCCATAACATAAGTGAAAATCAATATTTATTTTATATAAACAAGTACTTCCACATGACTTAGACTGCACAAATATTAAAAATCAAAAGAACATATATTTGTAAGCTATTGAGGAATATATTAAATGTATAGGCCATAGCAATTTAGCCCAATAGTGGAATGACTTGTACTGGAAATATAAGCTATACTCCATAGGCAATAGAGAGTTCAAATATGCAAATGGGCTAATTTGTTTTTTTCCAGAAGTATTAAGAATTAACTAGCAAGGCCAATTTTCAGAAATATTGGGAAAACAGGACATTATTGCAATTACCCAAATGAGGAATGCTGAAGACATATGTAGAATTTGCAACATTTGTAATAGAGGCAATAAGTAGTTTGGAATTAATGTGACATATCAGAGATACAATAATATATCCTTGTAGCTGAGAAAATAAGAAGGTTGAAGAGGAGAAATGGCTAGGCAATGATATCAAGTTTTTGTCTTGAACACCCTGGAAAATGGTGACATGATGAGCCAAGTTGATGTCTCACTGGAAAATTAAGGATATTAAAAAATGAAAGGACAAACTTATTTAGAGATATGTTTAACTTTTAACGGGTTGAATTATAGTCTAGCAGGATATTCACACTAATTTTTGGTAGGCAATTTGAAACATGAATGTATAAATTCAGAATAAATTCTGGAGCTGAAGTAGCAATCGTCCATGCAGAGATTTTAAACAAATGCCTAGTAATGGGTTATATAACTAGAGTTGGAAATTATAAAGTGAAAAACAGAGAGAGACGAAGAAGAGGAAGAAGGAGAAGGAGAAGAAGAAAGAGGAGGAGGGGGAGAAGGAGAAAGAGAAGGAGAAGAAGAAGAGGAAGAAAAAAAGGTGGAGGAGGACGAGGGAGAAGGGGAGAAGAGGGAGGAAGGAAGAAGATGACTGAACTATGAAGGAAAGCTAAATTTATAGGGTATTTCCCAAATGTTTAATGAAGAAAAGTGTTATTGACATGTTTGTTTGGATATATAGATAGCAGAGGTATGTGATGACTGACAAAATTATTAACTTTCATTTTCCAAAAGTATAAAATACAGCATATTTTTGGTAATAGCATCCCCAGTCAGATGAATACTGAATACATGATGTACCCAAGGCAAGAATTAAAGAAGATTAGGGGAAATGAATATTCACTATTTCTGGTGATTCCTTCCATGGGAAAGGTCCTCTCTTAACATAAAGATCTTATTTTCTTTCCATCCCTCATTTATTCCTCCCTTCAAAAGATGAAGTGCTCAATCTGATTAGTTAATTTGTGACAAGGAATTGGGCATGTGCATCTTGGTACCATTCCCGATGTGGTATCTGCCCACCTGCTTGTATCCCCACCCCTGTGCATGCAGATGTGACTGAGTAATCCTTCCTTAGGGAATAAATGAACAATGTCCAACAACAATTAAAAATACACAGAATCCTGGAAAAAGTGAACTTAGTTTAGGATACAGTAGAGGGAAATTACTAGGATGATGACAGAAAAAATTCAAAGGACAACAGCTATGCAATTTTCCTACAAAGTCACAAGTCCAGTTTGGAATGAGAGGATGGAGGGTTCCAGAAAAGAAGTCTCAAAGGCACAAATATATATATATATATATATATATATATAATAGATTATCTGGTAGATTTGACTGTTGCAAAATCAGTTTGAGAAGTGTTTTACTAAGTTGTTGGATGTTATGTTGGAGGTTTTAAAAAACAATTAGATTAGAACAAAAAAGCCCTGCAAATTTAAAAAATAAGATTACTAATTAATACTTGGGAAAAAAAGGCTGCAGGAAAACATTTATGTGACTAAAATATACTACTTATCATTAAATAATATTTACATAGTCATAAGAGGTCTCCAATTGAAATATAATTTACCACAGATGTTTGAAATATGTTAAAAGTATTGTGGAAAGAAACCCTGAGAGTGAGTGGGGGTAAATATATAAGCAATCATCATCGTTCATAGAAAATCAGTAGATATAAGTAAGAAAGCTAAAACATGAAGTATGCTATAGAGAAAATAGAGGTAAGTATTAAAAAAAAACAATTGAAAGTGTTGAAAAGTGGGCTCAACAGATCAATCAATGGGTAAAGGAATTACATAGAGAAGATGGCATTTTTTGCTATTTTTAATTCTCAGTTTTCTGTGTTGTATTTTATATCATGTTCCTTTATCATTTTGATAAAGAAATTTTTAGAAAACACAACCTCTTTAGTTAACAGAGTTTGCATGCAATTGTCAACATTTTGAGTTATTTGAATCAAGTAGAGATAACATAACCATCTATAATAGGTACTAAAAAATAAAATAAAGATAAATGCCTGTAAATAACTATTTTTAAATAGATGTAAATTCTGAGAGTGAGTTAGATTCGTGACAAGTTTGCTCGTTTGTTAAGGACAGCAGTACTTGATTCAGAGGAGGGGAAATACGGAAAGTGCAATGGAGAAAAGAAGTAGTTTCTTGAACAATCATTCTGGGAACTAGACTTATTTAAAAGAGAATATATGCAACCAACATTTTCATAGGCAAGGGGATGATCATTAACAAGAAAAGTTGCACCTGAGTGATTTTATCTTCATGAATTAGGCTAAAGGTAAAGGTGGGGAGGAGGAGAGTCAATGAGAAGAAGTGCTATTTAGGGTCAGTGAGGAGAGAAATGATGTTTTGCAATACCTACCGAAGAACAGAAGATAATCTCTGCCACAGAAACAGAACAGTTATCTGATGTATTTAATTGTATGTGGATTTTAGAAACTGACATCAGTTTAGCTGAAAATACAGCTTTCTTAGCAGCAAACATTTTTCAGTCCCAACCATCATTTACTCATTCAACCCTGTCCCAGGGCCAGGTCCTCTAGCAGACTATTAGGATAAACCAGTGGTGGTGTGTGCAGGCCAGGTAATCTGGAAGCTCAATAAAACTAGATTACTTCATTTTTTTATTAATTGCTTACACTTCTATGCTCCTCTACATGGGTCCTCTGTCCACAACACAGACCTTAGACATGGCAGCCCAGGGCACTATGAATAGGATACTGTAACCACCAATCCTCTAAAATGATAGGTCCCAGGTCACTGCTGCTATATTTTGTTGATCAAAGCAGCACTGTTTCAGTAACATAGAAGATTTGACTTCATCTCTCAGTGGGTGGTGTGGTACGTGCACAAAGAGGTCAGGAATTTATGGAGGACCAATTTTTAAGATAAAGCAATGTCAGTTGTGTTGAAATTTTTTAGACTAGTTTGAAATTGCTCATAATTTTACAAATAAATGACTAAAATATGTACTTCTAAGGAACTTTGAGAAACTGTATGAGTAGGAATTGAAAATAGTCTGCAAATGATAACATGGTTCAAACTATGAAAATTTTTATAAAATGATAAAAATGGGACTCACAAAGAGGAATATTTGAATAGGACATTTGAAAGGATAATAAACACAACAAGGACTAAAGAGAGAGTCTCTTCTTGAACAGTTTCTGAGGCAGAAAGTACTAGAAGTTGAGAAAACAACCCATTGGTGAGCTGGTAAATGTTTAAAAACAGGCAGTCTGGGAAAAATAGAATCTTGATTTGTAGGATTTGCATATTTCTGAGTGTATGTGTTATAGTCCCACCATGATTTATTTCCAGCTAGTAACCTGCTTGTAAAATTTTGCTGAAATTGAATAATAAACCCTTGAGGGCTAATAATAACCAGCACCAGCATACCACTGTAGTAAATCCAATGGTAGATATTTGGGTTTATTGTATATATTGTTGAGGTAAAAGAAGTTATATTATTGTAAATTTCACGAATATCCTTCATGGTATAAAGAGAGAAAAATACATAATGAGGTTAAATGACCATTTGTTTTTCACCTCCTCTGTAATTTTGAGAACTCCAGATGAATATGTATTCATGTAAGACTGTTTTTGGAGGTATGATCATTTAAACAGTAGATTTCATCTTAAAAATTTTATTACATACCAAAGGTTAACAAGACGTGGCTTTGAGGTTACAGCCAATGGTATTTAACAAGATGTTGTTCTTACTTACTTTATTAACGTGAGAGGAGAAAGAATTGCATGGCCAGACATTATATTTAAAGATAGGTTATTGTTTCTCTGAAAGGATATATATTTTGACTCAAGCCATCAGCAAAAGGAGGAAACATAGTGATACATGTGATGGGTGGTTGTAATTAATAAAACACACTTCTGTAGGAGATTTTGATTGTTGGCCTACCAGGACTGTCAGTGTGGACGAGAAAGATATGTAGGGCTACAGGACAAAAGACTAGACTTCTTTCCTTTTTACTGTTTTAAATAGCAAAATATTTAATATTGGAAGAAAGAAGGATAACATTTCAAGAGTATAATATGAGCAATCAGTATAATTTTAAAATAAATATTAATAACACAAATCTACTACATTAACTGTGTAAATAGATCAATTAAGAGTGAGTTAGCAACTTCTCAGTCACAAATTATATTAAAATGGTTGTTTTGTATCATAGATCAACCAGGAATTTTACTTGCCCTTATATAGCCATACAACATCTGATGCTTTGGGTCCAGTTAGTCATTAGTCTACATTTGAATTAAGGAGAGAGATGGTTTAGTTTCTTTCCGTCTCTGATCTAAGAGGTAATAATTTTTCTAATCATAGTTACTGTTACACATACAAAGACATAATTAAACTTCAATTGTATTCATTTTCCTACTTCCTTCAACCAGGAATTAAAATCCTGAAATAAAAGATAAAAGACAAGGCTTTGAGTGGTTTTGGAGGAATATAACAAGTGGGAGATTTCCAAATTTTTAGGCCATTTAAAATTTTCAAATACTTAAGATCATTTTTTTTGTCCCTCCCACTCACATTATAAAGAAAAGGAAATTAAAGTAAGTCTGTATTAAACACAGTACATTTTCCAAAATGTAGATCTTAAGAAAACAAAAAAGAGAGGGCAGGCAAACTATTAACAGATAAAGTATTTACATTCAAACACACATGTCAAATTATCAGAAAAAATAATTTATTCTAACCTTCTGTGACCTCTCTCTCCCCCAAGTCCTACTGTACTTACACTATGCAAGATTATGCTTAGCATTCTATTTTACACCAAAATGATTTGCTTCCTAATATTAAAATATGCCTTAGTCTTATTTCTAAAACTATTTTAGTCTCTTAAAATAAGGACCATACCTTAGGAGACTTTTATGTTTGTAAGATCTTCATAAAAGTTTTGAACCTATGGTAGGTTCTGTATATTGTTTAGTCAAAACAGCTAATGAATAACTTGCCTTTTGAAAGTGAAATATTTATTTAATGAAAAGCTAAATTTTCCTTAAAAATTGGAATAAATTCTCTCTCTTTCTGTTTTTCTCTCTTCCCCTTTCTCATTCTCTTTCTCTCTCTACACACACACACACACACACACAAACACACACACACACACACATATCATATGCATGTTTGATAGCAAAATGCCTAATCCAGAGTGATACAGTCTTATATTGTGTTGTATATAACTGAGGTACTTTTCATAGAGGGAGTATCAAACTTCAATTGGCATAGATACTGAAGTTTAGTGCCAAAAGTTTATACATAGAAAAGAAAATCTTTTTCAGATGCCCTTGAAAGATTGGTACTTTCTTGTCTCAGAGTTCCTTTTTGTTCCAGATTCCTCTCTAATTTTGTTTGTTTGGTTTTTCTTTATTTGTGGTGTTCTCATGTATTAACTACTCCAACATCAAACATACTCTCTTTCCAAAGAACAGAGAATTAAGAGAATAATGGGGGTACAATCTTTCTCTTGATACAAATACCCTGTGGTCAATCATTCAGTATAACTGCAATCTTTTATTTTCTTATTCTTTCCAAAGCTGAGGGTGTGGCCCTGTTCCTCCTGGAAAACATGTAATATTGGCACAAGGATAAACTAACTGGAGGGTTCAACACAATGAAGAATTCAAAAAAATGTAAACATATATGGTTACATGATTTGTGAAAATGATGAAAGCAGTACCATGGAAAAAAGGCTGTCCTTTTCAACTGCACACAACCAGGCACACATTTGTGTGCACACACAGACACACAAGCTCATAATTTCAGATAAATTGCAGATCTCAATTTTAAAGTAAAACAGTAAAGCTTTTAGTAAAAATTATAGAACTTCTTGACCTCAGAGTAGGCAAACATCTTTTAAAGAAGAAGTAAAAATTATTAGTCATAAAGGGAAGAGCATAATTAATTAACTGCATTAAAATTAATAACTTGGGCTTCCCTGGTGGTTCAGTGGTTGAGAGTCTGCCTGCCGATGCAGGGGACACAGGTTCGTACCCCATTCTGGGAAGATCCCACATGCCGCAGAGTGGCTGGGCCCATGAACCATGGCCGCTAGGCCTGCGTGTCTGGAGCCTGTGCTCTGCAACAGGAGAGACCACAACAGTGAGAGGCCCATGTACCACAAAAAAATAATAATAATAATAATAACTTACGTGCATTAAAAGACACCACTGAGAGAATATGATTGGAGAAGATATATTGCAGAAGATAGATAGATAGATAGATAAAACGTGTGACCTTGTATGTATCATATCAGGCAACAAACATCCTGTGTAAAGAATGCCTACTGGGCTTCCCTGGTGGCGCAGTGGTTGAGAGTCCGCCTGCTGATGCAGGGGACATGGGTTCGTGTCCCGGTCCGGGAAGATCCCACATGCCACGGAGCGGCTGGGCCCGTGAGCCATGGCCGCTGAGCCTGCACGTCCGGAGCCTGTGCTCTGCGATGGGAGAGGCCACAACAGTGAGAGGCCCGCGTACCGAAAAAAAAAAAAAAAAAAAAGAATGCCTACCAATCAATTAGAAAATGACACATAAATGGACACAGATCTTGAATGGTTACTTCACAAGAAGGTACTTCAGTGACCAATTAGTATTTAAACTTTGTAGAACATCATAAGTCATCAGAAAAATTCAAATTAAACCAACACATGATACAACCAACATGTCACAAAACATAATGGGTGAAATGTTTGACAATATGCTTGAAATATTAAAATGTTAGTGAATTGTGGAATAAATGGAATTTTTATATCTTCATAACTTGTTGGTTGGGATTTAAGTTGCTACTACCACTTTGAAAAACTATTTTGCAGCATCTACTAAACCTACCTGGATACAATGCAGATCTCACTGAAGTGGATACCCCTAGATGATGGTTTTACTACTCAAGGTCTTCACCAGCTTGCCTTCATTGCATCTAGACCAATAACTGTGGTCAGGTCTCAGTATAAACTGATGAGAAGTCTGTTCTCCTGCTCCAGGAGAATATAATTTACTCCCTAAACGAGTTGCTAGACCAAGGATAATATGTCCTGAAAAGAGCAATGAAAAACATGTGAGAATGTATATTTTAAGTATGCTGACCCAGAGGGAGTAAATTATAAGGCTATATAAGGGAAAGTTAACTGACTTGGGGCTGTGGAAACTCCTATAATTCAGGATTTAATAGTCTATTAATGATACATTGATATAGAGTTAGTTCTTGGATGCACTTCTTAAATAGTCCCTTGAAAGTTGCACTCAACAATGCCCTAATGTTATGAGATAGAGATGACAGAACTCCTTTGTAGAAAGATTTGAAATCTCAGAGGATTGGACATGTTATGTTTACCAGAAAATCCCAGACAACACACACTTCATTAAGACAGTAAGAAATGGAAGCTCCATCACTGGGCAGCTACATGGTGAATATCCTCTCTACCTCAGGGATTATGATGGGAGATATCTCCATAGAACTAGACTCATTAAGGTTGAGTGATGTTATGAGTGATTTTTGAATAGCAGAAATGCAGTGTTGACCCTTAACCATTAGAGATGAGGTGGGCACAAGCATCAGCATGGACAGCAAAACAAACGTTGGAACCGTGTAGCCTTAATATGATGAAACTCAGTACACAAGTCTATGGCATTGGTTAATAAATTATACTGTCTTAACAGTGAAAAATTGGTGGGAAACTAAGCAATGCCTTTACTTTTACAAAAAGGAAAGAAAAAGGAGTTAGTGAGAAACAGACTGAGTTCAGTTGTGACAATGGAAAATTACAAGTCCTTACCTGTTTCTCGGTCTGATCCAATTTTAAGATCCATATCCCATATACTGAAATCAAGACAGGATACCCTTTAAAAAGACCCAGAAATACCACAAACAACCACTATATAAGTATTCCCCCAGTTCTTTCCCAAAGAAATCAGCAACCCTTCACCTTAGCAACTGTATACGGGGGAAACTGAATACCTAGGGCATTTGATGGTTATTGGTATAGGGTCTTGATACTAAGGAACATGGATTCTATTATGGACCCCCAGTTAGAGTGTGGTATTATGGATGCAATATATGAATGAAGTCCTAGCCCAGGACTCTCTTACAGTTGGTCCAATATTTGAGTTCCCAATGTTGTTCATTTTCCATTCTCAAATGCTTAATTAAGATAGATATATTAAGTAAAATACAGAACCTTCATATTTGTTCCCTGATGTGAGGAAGCATCATCAGGAAAAGAAATCATAATCCATTACATATACTGGGTCTACCCTCGGTGACTGAAAAGATGGAAGGATGGTGGTCGTCATCATATCGTCAATCAAAACTATGTACATGAAGCTGAATGAAATGGACTACCCCAAATATAACCAATTAGTTAAGCTTTGATCTTAGTTTACTTCCAGTTATGGGGTTTTTACTAGCACTAACTAACACAGCATCAGGCACTCAATATGCAGCAACTGATCTGGCAAATGTTTTCTGTTCAGTCCTCATCAGTAAAAAGAATCAAAAACACATGAAGACAACAGGACACTTTATCCTCTAGGGCTATGTGAATTTTCCTTCTATCTGTTACTATATATTGTACTCCACAAGGATTCCTATCATCCAGACCATGGGTTGGCAAACTACAGCCCATGGGCCAGATCTGGCTTGCATTTTTATGCCCGTGAGCTATGAATGTTTTTAACATTGTAACGGAGTATAAAAACAAACAAACAAAAATGTGATAGAGATGTTTGTGTCCTACAAAATCTAAAAATGTACTGCCAAATTCCAATCTAGACACTCTAGGAGAATATTTTTCATAGCTACTGATTTTGGTAATAAATACACATACAGTTATCTCTGTATTAGGCAGTTTGTTTTTAAACCTCTTTAAAAATCTTATTTAATTCTCACAACAATCCACTAAGGTGAGTCATGTTATTGTCCCTCTTTTACATGTGATACACTTGATGAAGCTCAGAGTGGTTATGCAACTTGTGAAAATCATCCAGCTAATATGTGTTGGGGTCAGGATTGAAACCGAGCCTCCTTGCTTCATATTCTCTCTCTTTAACAGTCCTTCTATGATTGGAAGAATTATTATGTGCTTAACATACTTATGATCAGTTGAATTGATGAGACAAATATATATGACATAATCTGAGAGCAAATAAAATACAGAAAATTATTTAATGTAAAATTATCCAAACAAGTAAATGAAAACATGAAGTTTCCAAGTAAAGTCACCTCATAGTGAACTTCTTGTCCCTTAAATACTTCTAACATGAAAATACACATTAGAATTCATTAAACATGATGTGAGAATAGGTAAAGGAATGAAATTATTATTACTTACCTAGCAATACCATAATCTGTCATTTTATTTGGTGAGATGAATTGAACGACAAAGTGGGCTAATCTCAGTAGGTACATCTTGCTTTGTTAACTACCTGTAGACGAAGAACAAATTAAATGTGTATAGCATATTTACATGTTCAGTAGTCTGTTGCTATGGTAATGGAGAAAAAGAGGATTCTAGTAACATGAATTTTGATTTCTTGGGCTCATAGGTGAAAACCAAATTTGAAAGGCAATAATTACTTAAAATAACCAATATCATTGCTAATGAAATTTTTGTCATCTCATAAGAGGGAAAACAATGTCCAGGGCCCACTTACATCTGTTATTTGCCACAGTTTTTGAAAGTATACATGATTTTCTATTAGGAAGATTATAAAAATGGCAGAAAGCTCATTCAAGGTAACTGAGAATGACAATTTATTTGCTTCTTATGACCAATTTGTTGTTTTGGTGAGAGGAAGTTTTAATGTATAATTCCTTCTATTTTATTCTGAGTTAAATGTTGTAAGTGATTTTAGAAGCTCTGTAGAAATAAACACATAATAGGCCCTAGCATAACAAGAATACCAGCATATAAATTGTGTAAATGAAATGTATTTGTAAGAATAGTACATAAAGGTACGAATTATAAAACTGCCTAATTAAGAGCTGTCTAATAAACTTACAACTTCAGGCAGTGCTGAAACTTGGCAAATATTTGTTTATTAGAATCATGACAATGTCTTATTTAAGGGCCAGAGTGTCTTCAATTTTGCACTGCTGCCATGAAAGCAAATCAGCTCAATTTTTTTCCCTCAGTTACTCAATCCCTTTCTCATAACAATTTTTCCTCAATCCTATGATTTTCATACAACATATATGGCAAAATAATTCTTGACATATTACATTGAATTAAAGTGGCTGGCTATACCTCCAATGTTTCCAAGATAGTTTAAGAGGTTAGTATTGTTCTTTGCATTATTAGCTTTATTATTTGCCATAGAAAATGCTCTTTAAAGTCAAAAGCACTAATATCTCTTATAACATCTTAAACTCTTTAGAGATTTTATTCTAACACATAATAAGGGAAAGCAAATAGCAGAGTATTGTTATAAGTGAGGAGACATTTTTTCATGAGCCATTGAGGGGAATTCTGAAGAATCCTTCAAATTAGAAAGCAACATTATTTTCCTCGAAGAAAAGAGTCAAAGGTCCTTAAGGTGGGTCAAGATTTAATATGTGAGTGTCATGGGCTAGCAAGCTTTCTCTATTCTGAGAGTGGCACTGAAATTAGCAGAATCATCAAACTCCAAACCTGAAGGCCATTTATAAAAATAGAGATAAGCAGAGCGTTTAGATGACAGAGCACAAGTGGGCTTTTTTATTTTTTATTTTTTTTTTACACTGGAAAACCTTGAGACATAATCATAATTCCTGGATGGGAAAGTAGAAATTTAGAGTTAAATTTAGGTTCATCAAATTAAAAAAAAAAAAAAAAAAACTCAGAAAAAAATTAGATTTGAATGCACATTTTGATTACACTTATTTTATCTACAAAGTGAATGCCTATTTGTTCACCTAAAATTTCTCTATACATTGGTTGATGTTAAGTTTCTCTCTCTTATGTCAGCATTTACACTGGAACAATTGAACAATGTGTCTAGCACACAATAAGTTGCAGCTATTATTGTTAAATTAGTTTTATATTGTTTTTATGAACAGTTTAAAAGTTATTCACTAAAAAACAAACAAAATCTTGAATTTGATTACTTCTGCTTTTCTTGTGGACTGATAGTTGCATAAACTTCGGAACACCTCATTAAAAGCAGGCTAATAAATCAGAATTATAGACCCATATTTTTTCTGATCTTCTAGGAACTAGAACCAGGTACAATTTAATAAGTGCTGTGTGGCAATTATAAAGTAAATCCTCAGTTGTTATTTCATATTTTATTGGAAGTATAGCGTGTGTGATCATCATCTGATATTAGGTTTCATTTTTGAGGAAACAATTTGGTTTTAGTCTTCTAATTTTTTTTTCTTATGGTTGTCCTCTTTTCGTTATTGCAGTTTTTATGCTCAGCTGTTTCAAATCTGTTTTCTTTCCTGCCTGAAATCCTGAAGCCAATTCACTGACCTACAAACTTTATTCAATTGCACACATCTTTTAATCAAAAATGTAACAATTTTGCTGACAAACTCTCTTCTCAGGGGCATAAGTTACTCTTAGATGATTTAAAGAAATAACTTTCCCTAACAGTGTTTGCTTTGGCATTTTTTTCAAATGCAAAGTATACATGACTGATAAGTGTCACAACAAAAACCCATATCATCAGCACAAGCATTTAATGATCTATTTCAAAAGAGCCAGAGGAAAGAACACAAAATAATATCCTAGTTCCACTTCTCCTTTGTTGTTAAATTACTCATGTTCAAACGAGCATCTTGTGTTGTTTTAGATATTTGACACCGGTCTGTGTAAAAGATATTTGGGGCATCATCCAAGTTCTAATGTTTAATTCTATTCTGGGAATTTAAAGGACTTTAAAATGACTTCTTGAAGATTCATGTGAAATCAAACTCAACCAAAGATGAAAAATGAGCCCACTGATTTTGAAGTGCCAAAACCCTGCAACGAGTTGAAGAGACAGTGACATCTGTAAGGTTATTGTCACAGTGTCTACAGACATTTGAACTTCTGACTTAGCTAAGCAACATTCAGTGGAAGACAACCTCATTTCTTATTATGACTTCTTATCCATCTCTATAGCACATGCATGGACTCCAAGTGTACATGTAGTTGATAGAGTGTTCAAGGAGTGAGTAAGCATTTTAGGAATTATTCCTGCCCTTTCTCATTTTTCTTTGCTCACTTTCTTGACTTAAAAAAAACAAATAAACAAACAAAAATGTCTTGTTGCATCCATTAGCAGTTGAGTAGAAAATTTTAAAGGAGAGGATGACTAGGTAGGTATCACCCATAAAGTAGTTCTGGTAAGAGTTTTGGAGGCTCAAAGCACCGGCTAAAACGAAGTAAGTGGGCTTTACTTCTGTATGTGTTAGTGCTATTGAACTCTTACCACAATATATGCTAATTCTGAAAGTTTACAGAAATGGGATTAAATATTTATGTGCTGACCATGATACGTTAGAGTCATTAATTCTAAGCTGTTAAATTTTTAAGTACCTGGAGTGTTTAGCATAAGGATACTGAATTACTGTTGTTGTTGTTTGTTTTGGGGGGTTTTCTGCACTTTAGTGATAACATATTCTATGAAACAGTGAGAAACCTTTGAGAAAATTCTGTATGCATTCATGATGTAGAGTGTTTTGCACATATAAATGTAGTGTTAATGATATTATGCAGTATGTTATAATACTGCATAATGACATATTATGATATTTGGATTATAAAAATCTGAGACACTTATAGCATATACAACATTTCTGAATTGGATTAAAACTATTCATATGTGCTAGAAAAAAGTATAATATGCATATGCATATGATGTCCCACTGCTCATGCACCTACCCTCTTGTACATGCACACCAACCCATACATGTCATTTACGTAGAGAAACTGTTTGAGTGCCGTTTAAGAACAATTTCAGTGCATTTCTTGTCATGTCCATGAATATATATTCAAGAAATCAGTTTTATCTGTTAAATGGGACTCTTTATTCTTCAGTGTTTGAATCATATTAGAAAGAGAATTACTCTGGTACTATCTGAGTTTGTTTTTGGATTCTTCAATGTTGGACTTGGAAAAATTTCCTACCCCTTTCTGATTATTAGTTCTCTCATCTTAAAACTAGAAAAATAATAGCACCCTCAAAATTAGACTTAAAGGCCACCATTTATGGATCTGTTGCAGATCCTGGTATATAAAAGGTGACAAATACCAGTTCCCTCTTTTGTCTTTAAAACCACTTATAACTAATATGTTATCAATTAAGGCCATGAAGAGAAATGTGTTTCTCTACATATTGTTGTATATTTTAATATTGTTTGATGTGTAGGACTAATGCAAGATTAAGATGCAGAAAATTTTTGTTCTCTTCTGCCTGCTTTTTGAAACACTACTACACCAACTCTGACCAACCCATACAGCAACTGGGGAGGTTTTGTTAAAAAGACAAACTGATCAAGTCTTATTCCTTCAAACATATTCCAAAACTTTAATATTTAATAAGGGACATTCTCCTCAACATGTCCTTTAAGTGCTGCCCTAATTTCACAGGAATGGACCTGCCCACTTTCTCTCAGGAGGGTACACTTTTCCAGTAGTACTATTTTGTACATTTGTACATTTGAAATGTACAAAATATTATGTCCTAATGCTATGTCATGGTCTCTCCTCTATGGACACAGTAACAATTTCAACAATTTATTTTCTGTCTTTTCTTAAGGTATTATTAATAAATGGAATTGTAATGAGTATTCCTAGCCCTTTCTATGTGCTAGAAAACCTACCACATGTTATATAGAAATTATTTTATTTGAAAGACCATACTCTTATCCTAAAAGCTATATTAAATTGAATTCTGGATTCAAAACCTGGTTTCTCGAGATTAATGATTTGCAGAGTCACCATCTCCTCATCTGTACAATTAGCACCAAATCTACTTTATAACATTGTTGTATTAATAGTAAAAATACAGTTATAAAATAGCTATCAGAGTTAAAGCTCCAGAATAGGTTCTAATTAACTGGCAGCAATTATCATTATTATTGTTATATTCACTAAATCATTACATACTTTTCAATCTGGAGAAACCAAAGATGTGAGAGAACTTAAGGAGAATATATATGCAGATATAATTTGTAGTGCTATAAAGTTGTGGTTCCTTAGCAGCCATACAAAAATCACAAAATGTAGCCCAGGTGATTTGAATTAATTTATGTCTTTCATCTTCAATATTCTTAAAAAAAAAGAAAAAGAAAAAGAAAATTAACACCTAGACTGCCAACATCTAATAGTCTATTTTTCTCCATAGAATCAACAGTGTGTTCCATCATGGAAACCTTACTGGAAGCACTTCTGAGCTATAGTTAATATTTTACAGATTCTAATTCTGTAGCTGACCACTGAGAAAAAATGTAATGATTTAATTAAAACTAAATAATTCATGAATCCAAATTTTATAATTATAAGAAGTTTCCTTAGGCAAAAGTCAATGTCCTAATGCTATAAATGAGCAAAGGAGCAGCTACACAGATATTTTCAGGAACTATAGCAGAAGTATTCTGAGAAAAATGTTAACTTAAATCCTTATGCAGCATAATCCAGTAGAAAATGGAAGAACTGAGAGACCAATAAATGTTAATAATTCTATTCATATCACTATTTGCTAATGCAAATTTTGCCCAATAAGGATAGAAAAAATTAGGGAGAAATTAAGGCAAATTATATATTTACCTTAAAGATGTAACTGAATAATGCTTATTTTTATTCATTATTTTAAAAGTAATAATTTGATGCTACTAAATGAAATACATAAATTTAGAAAATAAATATGATGTGAATGTATTTATGAACGAAGCTTTATTTTTGGAAAATAAATAGTTAAATTAATGTACAGCATTCAGTCAGTTATTTAAACTACTTTATACTTAAACTTGATATGTGAATTGCAAATATGCAAACTTATGGTAAAATAGGGTTGACTCAAAATTTTATTGAAGTTTACTAGTTTGTAAAAATCTGTACTAGAGTGATACAAATAATATCAAAAGATATTTTCTAATTTTCTCTATATTATTAGATTTTTAGTCTGTGTGTCTTTACTAATACATAGCATATCTTTCACATTTAAAACATTATATTTAAAATGCCATACTTTGGGTGAAAACATGTGACTATAGTTTTCCAATATCGGTTATTGAAAGTAGATTTTATATATATATATATAATCAAATATAGTCATATATATATGTATGTATGTATATATATATATATGTATATATATATATATATATATATATATATATATATATATATTCAACTTTTTATGTAGTAATGATGAATTTATCTGTCCTGTTTCTCTGGAATTACTGACCCATGCTAGAAAGATGAAGTGAATAATTTTCTTTCTTTGCCAGAGATTTAGTAGTTATTTCTTAATTAGATCTTTATGTCTTAATGACAGTGTCATGTTGAAAGCTCTTGAGATCATGATATCAAAATGCTCGGTGTCTTCAAGCATTATTCTTTTTTCATGGTAAGAAGTTTAGATAGCACTTGAAGTTCAATGGAAAATAGATTGAGTACCTTATTCCAACAATGCATGTGAACCAATGACAATGAGGATAAATATAGACAAAAAAAATGAGATGCTGTAAAAGTCAGGTTTAATAACTTTTCTTTTTAGATTTCTTCTCAATTATTGATGATACGCATTTTCATTATTAGAAATTGAAATGACATAAATTTAGAAAGTAATTGCAGAGTATGAGATAAAAATGTGTACCATAAGGTAGGAATTCAGTAAATATGAATAATTTTTAAAATGTATTTGACTAGTGATTATTTAAATATACTTTGGCTATAAAGTAGTTTTATTTTGTTCTGTTTTTCCAAGTGGATTTCTGGCAAACTTTTAGAAATCTTTTTCTTCCCTGTTTGTGTCACCCCAAATTTCACATGTTGAAACCTAACCCCCAAGGTGATGGTATTAGGATTCTGGGCCTTGGAGGTGATTAGGTCATGAGGGTGGGCCCCTTGTAAATGGGATTAGTGCTCTTATAAAAGAAGATCAAGAGAGCTCCATTGCCATTTCTGCCATGTGAGGTTACACTGAAAAGACAGCTGTCTAGGAAATGGGCTTCCTTGCATCCAGAACTATGAGAAATTACTGTGGTTCACAAGCCACCCAGTCTGAAGTATTTTATTATAGCAGTCTGAATGGACTGACTTTCCTCTATCTGTTCCCTTTGCTCTTGGTAACCACCTTAATCTTAATCTCCTTGCCTCTAACTGCATTGCCTGTCCAATCTGCTATAGACTGGTGGGCTAGATACAGCCAATTATAGTTTTTATAGCCCTATAAAAACTATCAGGGGAACGTGTTTAAGTCTTTTTGTGTCTGATTCTCATAAGGAAGACTTTAACCCCTTCCAGAGTGCTTTGATTTAAAACAGAATTTTAGTTATGATTTTATTGATTTAACATGTTTGGTCTGCTCTGTGCCAACAATTTGCATAACTGAACTAAGTCGTTAAGTCCTTAAAGAAATAGAGTGAACTAGCTATTTATATCATCCCTATATACATGCAAAAAGAGAGATTTAGAGAGGTAAAGTTATTTTCTAAGGTCACAAGCAGTGACCCTAAAGCATTTGTTCTTTACACTGTAACATTATTGGAGGAAGAAATCATCAGCTTTTCTGTGTCTCATCACCTTTTCTGTGTCTCAATTCTTGACAGTCATTCCTTTTTCATAAGAAATTTTGCACAGGCTCTGGACGCACAGGCTCAGCAGCCATGGCTTATGGGCCCAGCCACTCCACAGCATGTGGGATCTTCCTGGACTGGGGCATGAACCCGTGTCCCCTGCATTGGCAGGTGGACTTTCAACCACTGCACAACTAGGGAAGCCCCTTTCATAAGAAATTTAAGTAATTGCCCAGGACATTTCTCCCAAATATTTACAGGTGATTTTTAAGTGTAATTTTTTAAACATAGATTTCCTTCTGAAATTATCAACTAAAAAGGGAGGTCAGTAGTAATTTTTACTTAGATACATATCGCAAAAGTTAATAGTCTTCTCATATTTAATAAAAATATCAATGCTGAATAAATACACATAACATGCATTTATATGATTATACATGTGTTATATATATAAAATCAAATTTTAAAATATTTTCAACACTGATATGTATTTTTCAAATCTCAAATAATACATAAATTGTATTGAACAAAGTAAAGGTCACCTTAAATCCAACATTTTGAAATAAACATATTAACATTTTGCTGAACTCTTTTTTATGGACCTCATTAAATACACAATTTAAATTATATAATACATATAATATTTATTGAAGTTACTTTTTTCCTCCCTCCATTATCACCACTATCCACACTCATCCATGCTAACAAGTGACATGTGCCCTTTCTACATGTTTCTATGTGTGCACATACATATACATATGCACACATATATCTACAGTTTTATCTTAGACACTGTTATCAATGTCTTATAAAGCAAGATACTATTAGACACATCTGTCTAAATATTACTTTTCCCATTAACAATTTCTTACTGAAAATCTCTCCAAATAACGAAGTGTTACTCTAATTTTTCTTTTTTAATGGGTACATGATGTAACACTTTCACCTTAATCTCCTACTAATGGGCATTTTTATTTTTTCCTGTTCTTGCCCACAATGAAAATACTTTAGGGTGTACCTTTGGACATATTTGTACATTGTATCTATGTAGGAAAGATTCACATGATCAAACAATGCATTTATTAATGTTAGTAGGTGTTGCCAATTTGCCTCCATTAAACTCTATTAATTCGTATTTTGCACCAGTAATATAAGGAAGCACAAGTTCCCCATATCCTTGTCAGCAATGAAACATAATGTTTTGCCTGTCCGTTAGTCATAAACATCTCTTAGTCACTTTAATATCCATTTTCTGATAACCAAACATTTGAACAACTTTTTCACATGCTTTTGGCCATTTTCTATTCATTTCCTTGGACCTCTTTTGTTTTGAAGTGATTATCTTTTACTTTTCAATTAAAAATAGGTATATATTAGAAGAACTAAAGATTGTTACACATGCTTTTTTCCCCAGAATTAATATTTATCTATTAATTTTGGTGTATTTTTCCTACAAAGAAGTTTTATTTCTTTACTCCTTTTACTTTTAACTTTGTAGACTTCTATTTAAGAACTTCCCCCCAACCCCTATACCACTATAATGAGATGAAATATCTTAGATATTTGCAGTATTTTTATTCTGTATTTTATATATAACTGTACCCTTTGAAAATTATTTTAATACAGATGTCCATGTTGTCCATTTGTTTAGCTCTCCATATAAATATCTAGTTAATTATATAATCTACCGTTTTACAGCTGAATGGAATTACCAGCTGTATATATTTGCTCTGACATGAAATTGATCTGGTCCTAGATTCTCCATTCTTTTTTATCTTTCCATTTCTGTTCCTAATACCTTATTAATTTTATTAGCTTGTTCATAAGAGTTATTCTTTTGATATCTTTCTGTATACTATATGAAAATTATATATATGTAAAATTGATCTATACTTTCCTTTTATTGACTATTTTTATTTGGTCTTTATATTTAATTTTCTTTTTAAATTTTCATGGAATGATAAAACTGTATTAAAATACTTCCATGTTTTTCAGTGCCTAGAAGTGTAAGGATTATTGATTATATATTCTAGTACGATAAAACTCAGCTGTGTAATTCATTTTAAGTGATACCTCTCAACATATTTCCAATCACTTCTGTGGTAATTAATCAATTCAAATTTTGTAGATTGTTTCTCCAGGTTCAATTGTGATAGTTTTAAATTAGTCATATATAATTATTTCTCTCAAAATATTTAAATATTTCTGCCCAAACTTGCAAATATTAATATTTTATTATTCTATTTATATTTTCTGTATCTGCGATTCTGGTTCCTTGGACATTTTTTCTGTTTTCACTTTTCATTTTCCTTGAACAGGAAAATCTATTGCATAGTCTTTTGAAAGCATTAGCTTTGGGATATATGGTCACTTAATACAATTTTTCTTTTTGTTTTCTGTCTCCTTATTTCTAACATTATAATAATTGTCCACTCACTTCTTATTGAGATCCTTTCAAATGCTTAAATACTTTTTAAGAATTCTGTATTGTTTTTAATAACTTAGGAATGCTGTAAGATATGGATATCATGAATATTTGACTTTCATGGAAATACAACTTGTGTAGTTCCTTATAAATACTGGTATGAAATGTTATCTTTCTTTTTTATAATAGTTAGTAATTTCCAATTTAATAAAATGAAAATTGTTTTTTTTTTAAGAATTGTATTCTTCCAAGTATCTTTGACTTTTTGACCACATAGATATTACTTATTTCTAATTTGATTACTATAATGAGACAGTATGTTTTTTAAGTTCTCCTATTTGTGGAAATTATTAAGATTTTCCTCATGATTAAGTCTGTGTTAGATTTTGTAAATGTACTGTTGACAAATCACAAAATGTAAGCTTTCTCCTTATGGAATGTAAAGTTTATAATATAACTATATATTAAATTGTTGATTGCTTTCTTCATTTTTATTTTTTAAAATTAAAAAAAATTATGTTATTGAAGTATAGCTGATTTACAATGCATATTTTTATTTTGATATATATATATCTGTCTCATTCAGGGGAAGATAGGTTAATATTTCCAACTATAATTACATTTTGTCAAATTTTCAATTTATTTATTTAATGTGATGTTTTTGTTGTATACTGAAATTATACTTCTTCCATTAATTGTACCTTTTAACACTATATGAAGTTCTTCTTTACATTTAATATCTTTAATCTTTTATCCAATTTAGTCTGCTCTTAATGTTTCTACTCTGTCTTTGTTTCATAGTTTCTGATTATTTGTGTCATTCCATACTTTCCAGGCTTTCTTAGACACTTTGTTTCAAACTTATTCATTGTAAAAATATAACTTGGTTCTGCATTTTAACCGATTTTATAACTTCTGCCTTTTAGACCTTTATTAAATGCAATAAATGCTATATTTCATTCTTTTGTATGATATTATTATATGCTTACTACTAAGTTGAGATTATGTTTTTCCTAAACTGACCAGTTTTTTGATAGCTTTACAAAATGTATATTTATTTTAATTTCTCCTTGATGATTTGAAGAGTTTTCTCTATTTCTGTTTCTCAATAGTCATATTTCCTTATTCTACTTTCTTAATAGCACACATCGGTTTGTAACATTCTTATATCTATTTGACTGACAGTGTTGTTGAGTTCACCTATACACTTACTAATTTTCTTCCTGCTGGATCTGTCCATTTCTGAGAGAGGGCTATTGAAGCCTCCAAATATGATAGTGAATTCACCTGTTTTTCCTTGCAGTTCCATCAGTTTTTGACTCATGGAGTTTGACACTCTATTGTTAAGTGGATACACGTTAAGAATTGTTATGTCTTCTTGGAGAATTGACCCCTTTATCATTATGTAATGCCCTTTTCATCCTTGATAATTCTTACTTCTCTGCTATGTTTGGTTCTGATGCTTGCTCTGTCTTGTCAAATTGTGTTTTTTGCCTTTGGTATGTATGCCTTATAATTTTTTCTTGATAGCTGGACATGATGTATTGGGTAACAGGAGCTGCTGCAAATGGACCTTTAGTGAAGTGGCAGTGAGAAGTGGAGGGAGGAGGTGTTGTATAGTCCTACAATTAGGTCTAGGTATTTTAGTGAGCCTGTGCCTGTGGACCCTGAACTTCACAGGTGTTTCTCAGGTATTTTTCCTCTTCCTTAAGTGGGACAGGACAGCTAGAGTATGCTGGTGTTGGGTATTACCCTTTCCCTAATGAAACCCCTGCTCTGATTAAACCCTAGCCAGTTAGACTCAGGTTAACTAGTTTCCCCTGAGTGCAGGTCTTATTAAGAACACTCTGCTCTGGGATATTTCAAAATGGCTCATTTTCCTTTTCTCCTGCTGGATACAGGAGGGTTTTTTTCTCTTATGTTTACTGTGGGAACCTGGTTGAGCACCTAGTGGTAAATTTCACAATAATGTGGACCTCCTCCACCCCCTATGACTGAGTCTCCCTGTAGTTTTTAACTTTCAAAGTCGTCTGCCCTGAGCCTCCAGCGATTTGTCAATTCCAGTCCAGATTTTCCTGCCACAGCACTGATTCCCCCAGCAGTTCCAGTCCTGAGTCTCTGCTCTGGTAAGTTGTGACTCCCAGTATTACCTGTCTCTTCAATCCAGGGGACAGTGTTTTGTCCTCTGTGTTCCTTTATCATATGGATCCAAGAAGAATGGTTGATTTTTCATTCTGTTCAGATTTTTATTTATTGTTAGGATGAAATGTTGACTTACAAGCTCCATATAAGCAGAACTGGAAACCAACTCATATATATATATATATATATATATATATATATATAACTTCAAAGTCGTGTTGTTAAGATACAAATCAAAGTTTGATTTTGTATTCTACTCAGATCTCTGATATTTTAATCATTTATTTATTTACTGTGCATATAATTCTCCTCTAGCACTTTTATTTCATGAATCTTAAGTTTGATAAAATAGAAGAAGTTTAATACAAATAAATCATAGGAAACATGAAGCATGACAGTGACAGAAAATGAGATTAGGATGTTTTCAGAGATTCACTCTGTATCTTTCAGTCAGTAGCAGCTATATTACAAAGTGCAAAAATTGAGAAAGGTATGACTAGAATCAAAATCTAATGGAGTATTATAAAATAAAAAGAGAGCATAGACCAGAAAAGAATGAAGAGATACCTTTTAGGGGTCTATTAAAATAGTTGTGGTATGTGATAGTAACAACCTGATAAAAGTCAGTGGCAGTAGGTATTGAGAAAAGGGGAAGAATCAAGAGATATTTATGAGTGACTTTGGATTGAAAATGGTGACCACTGGTACTTTATTTCATTAGATCAGTGTACCAATAGTTAGTAGAAACAAATATATTCAAAAGGATAACACACTATATTATTGCTAGTATACAAAATTATTTTATGAAACTCAAGTGAATTTTAGGTGTCTTTTACTACATCTACTTCAAATAATATCTTATTATCATAACAACATTTTGAAGCAGGCAGTATTACCCATTTGCTAGATAAGCAAATGAAAAGTTTAATAATTAAATTGATCAAGATCACGTCTTAGATTAGAGATTCAAACTAGTTTAGTTGTGCCAGAGTCCATGTCTTTTTGATTCAATGACACAGTTCAAAATAACTTCAAATATTTGTATGTCTTTCCTGTATGGTAAAACAAGTGGCAAGAATATGAAGTAATGAGATGACCAAGAGGCAAGAGGAGAATGTTGGTATAGAGGATACATGCTGGAGAAGTGTTGAAATAAACTTATTTGGCTTTACAAGTAGATGGAGAATAATGCAAATGAACTATGTCCACCCTTATTTGAAGGTGACCTTCCACAAAAATATTTATTTTTTATCATATATAAAACAAATTATCGGGCTTCCCTGGTGGCGCAGTGGTTGAGAGTCCGCCTGCCGATGCAGGGGACACGGGTTCGTGCCCCGGTCCGGGAGGATCCCACATGCCGCGGAGCGGCTGGGCCCGTGAGCCATGGCCGCTGAGCCCTGCGCTCCGCAACGGGAGAGGTCACAACAGTGAGAGGCCCGCGTACCGCAAAAAAAAAAAAAAAAAAAAAAAAAAAAAAAACAAATTATCCCCGAACAATAACAGACAGAAAAGATAAGTATATAAGGTTGAATTTTTCTCATCATTTTAAGATTTGAAGAAAATACTGTGGAGTAAGAAGGACTTTCTTGTTATTGTCACATTAAAACACTCACAGTACCTAAAGTGCTAGCACTATTGTTTACACTCATTAGGGCTCAAGAACATTTATTAGTATAAAATTAGTGGCATAGGGAAAAAACCCTATTTGTATTTGTTAGAGTATCTTTATCATATCTTTAATTACTGATATAAAGAAATATGTTTGGTTCCAATAGGAACCTACATGTGCAATTGCAGCTGGCCAAGGAGTAAAACATAAATGGAACAAAAGATATGTCAGAATTAATGAGTTTTTAACAGTCATGTATTCATTCTGTCTCCTAATCCATGTAAGAAATGAAGGCCTAGAATTATGTGGCCTGTCCTACTCAAACTTTTAATGACGTCCAGATTTACAACTTAGTACTTCTGGTGCTGCTTCATAACCCCAAACAAATAATTTTGTTATAATATCTTAAAATATTATTTCCACACAACAAAACAGTTGTTTTATCCTTTAAAAAAGGGGTAAAAGACATAAGCAAACTTGAGCTGATATCCTGAAAAAATAATCGATATATTTAAAGAGATAAAGCATTGGCCACGACCAAGGCAGGAAAGTACATTTATCTTAATCTCCATTTATTTCTCCCTCTCATAAGTTTATTTTCTATGGATATTGAAAAATGGTAGCAAAGAATTAAGCCAGAAAATAAATGAAGCAAATGAAAGTCCCATATATGTAACATTGTCAGATGCATAACTCAAAGGCAATTGACAAATTCATTTTTATAATTGTTTTCACCTATTCTTCAGAGCAAGAAGGTTAGAGCATTTTCAATTACGCTTTATAGCAGAATCTCAGTGAGACAATAGACTGTAATTAGAATGCTTCTGAGAAAAAAGAGAATTGCATTCCCAACATCCTGACATAGCAGTCAAGATGCAGCAGGTGGACAGGAAATACTGCAGCATGCCAGGGAGAAACAGCACTTTAGTGACCACAACAGCATAAGGAAATGAAGTGAAAAAAGATAAATGCAATAGAATACGAGTGTAACAATTTCAATTCTGTTAATTAGGCTGCATTCATGCTTCAGTGTTGCAAAAATTATACCACTCCATCATTCTATAATCCCATTGTGCAAATGCTCCCATGTGCCACCAACACAGATGTCATTACAATATTTTCCTCTTAATGGTAAAATTTTTAAATTTAATATTTATTTGCCTTCAGAAGAAAATATATTACAAAAATCATTACTAGTCTTTAAAAGATCAACATATTGATTTTCATATTATTCTTTCAACTCAGGTTCCTGTGCCTGAAATAATCAAGTAATAATGTTTAATTTTCTTAAAGACTCAACATTTCTACATACAGTGCTACTTTTAACTTTGATCTTGACAGTTTCTTCATATTGGTGATTTATTCATGTGCATTTATCTTCAGGGAATCATAATATTCCATATCTTACCAAAAGAAAGATAGTGTAACAAATGAATAAAAGTTAGCTATTATGTTTCATATAGTACAGTGCAACTCATATTCTTTTATATAATCTTTCAACGATTTGGTGATGAGCATTTGCCTTTAACATCCATATTATGTAAATGTTCACACACAAACAAGTATTTAGATCTATTTATATTAATATAAAAGTAGATTATATATCAACTACATTATATTGTTTTATGTTTCTAAAAAGCACTCTGTATTGCTATTAAGCTATTCAAACATGGATTTAAATAAAAGTGGAAATGGAATCATGCCACCCTAATTTTAAATCAAAGTAATTTAAAGCAAAGCCAAGCCTTCTGTTTGATGTTTGCTTTTATTACTATTGTCATCAATAACCATTTATCCACAGTGAAAGGTGTGCCATTAGTCACCTCTGAAAATTGACCACTTGTTCAGTCTGATGACATTTTTACAGAATTACCAAGAACCATTTGTTTTTCCTGCCCTCGATTAAGCTGACTACTATCTCAAGCCTAAATGTCTACCATTTAGCCAAAATGATAGTAGTTAATAGCATAGAATTTACTTCTTTTTCTGTCATTTGGAATTAAAGATATTTAATTCATTCTTAATTTTTTTTTCCTTTTGCTTTCTATTTTTCTTGTCTGCTTTCCCTAAGAACCATAAGTGCATGGTCAGTGTACCTTCATCTTTGTTTAGCAAAAACAGCCTCTTTCCACTTCTTCCTAAGATCTCAAAAAACTCTCCTGGCTGAATAGGCAGTGATAGTCTATGACTTTTCATGATCCGGTCAGGTAATGTGTTGATTATACATACATCACAATTTATTACAACCTATGTTTCTTTTCTCCTAGTGCAAGATTCAGGGACATGCTCAGAAGGTAATAGGTGATAAAGGACTAAGCTTTCAGAGGGTTTCTGTGTTATAGTATGATTATCATAGATCCACGGGTTCTGATTTATCTGGTCTTGTAAAGGAATATAGCTGATGTACTAGAATAAAACTTGTAGTCATATATGTACCTGAAAGTGCTGTCTTCACACTTCTACAGTCTTCTAGAATGAAAATGGCATAGGACTGAGCAGATAAAATAAGGCAAATAGAAAAGAGTTTATTGCTTTCCGTTTCTGATTTTAGTCAGACACATTTTGACATGAAAGAACAGCTACTAGCCTGAGGACTTCTGTGATAATGGAACTTGTTTAAAATGTGAAACGAAAATATTATTAAAATGAAGGTCTGTTTGAGTTTTCTTTGTGTTACAGACCTTCCAAATTTTTTGGAAGACCAAAAGTTTCTGAAACATTCCAGTGATGTTTATAAAAAAATCTTTGACATCAATAACATAAGAAACCAATTCATTTTTATTTGTTTTCTTATCATAAAAGAGTAGTATTTTCCATTTGGAAATTGAGAACAGTTTTAACATTGTACTGCTTCTTTGACATAAAGTAGGAAAAAATATAAAGAAAATAATAAAATAAAAACCAACATCATAGCAGTGAGTGAATTTGAAGTCATTGCTCCTTCCTCCATAATCCTTGCCCTAAATCTTATTCTCAAGGTCAAAGGTTTAACTTCAAGCATTTATTTGACAGAGTATCACAATGACAAGATGATGTGTTATCTAAGATTGCCACAATTGTTTAGCATGGGTCTTTGTGGATCTGTGAATAATTTATCTTAGTCATAATTTGAAAATGCTAAAAATAACTTGCAAGAGTAATACTATCTTTCTCTTTGCCCATTAATATATTGACATGGCACAGATGAGGTGGAGGATTTGAACATAAAATAACAGATAATAGTTTATTTCTTCATTTAGAAATACTATTGCTATTCTTTAAAGGAATGAACCTTGGAAAAATGAGTTGTAGAACAAAAACTTAAAGAATTTGAGGAGCAGACTTAGGAATAGGATATATGTTACAGAAAGATTTGTAGAGAAAAGTCTAAACTCAACATTTCAAAATTGCTGTTTACCATTATTGCAGTAACTAGTATAAGAGAAGATTTGATTTGTCTTTTTATACCTACATTGTATATCTACAATTACCAGAGTGGAGAGTTATTTTGTTTGTCCTACATATTCTACTAGTTACAGCTTTATTCTTACAAATGATCAGTTAAGATTTGTTTCCTTAATTCCGTTTTTTTATGAGTTGGAGAGGCTTTGTTTGGTTGTTTTGTCTTGGGCAAAATTTTAGCATTTTACTCAACTTCACTTAGTGTTATTGTTTGTAAACATAACAGAAAATGTTTTAGTGAGTATAATGGAACACAATTATAAACAATGTAAACAAAATCATAAACAAAATAATTTTCAAGAATTAAGATAGATCTACTGAAAATTTGTCCAGGTTTTAAATATGATATTCTTTTATTTTTGAGTTCCTTACTGTCTTGGAAATTGCTTAAGCATATAGGAGTTCTACTTGAAGTTGAACAATGTAACTTGATTATAATTCATCAAATCTCATCCCTCCATTTGTTAGCTTTATACTTGCTTTCTGCTCTTTCCTTCTTCACCTCTATTGCAAGTAATACATACTTCAAATATTTATCTTCCAGGCCACATATAAACCTGGAAGCAATTATAAGGGCAACCAAACTTTGGTGTAATGCCATATTTGAAATATTAGTCTTTGAACAGCTGTAAACTATTCTTTATAGAATGAATAGAATCTATATAGTTTATTATATATAAGTATATATATATAATATATATATATATATATAATAAATTCATATAATTTTCCACCAAAATGTAAGCTTCCTAAGGGTAGAGATTTCCATCAGCTTTGTTCCACTAATATGTCTTGACCATCTAGAAGATAGCAAGTGCTTAATAAATATCTTGAAATAGTTAATGAAGCCAAATTTCCCTCCAGAAATTATTATTTTTTTTTTTGAAAAATCATTCCCCAGACAGAATAGGAGAGTAATTTCCAAAACTCTTCCTAATGTAGTGTGTACTTTCTTCTTATACTTACCAATTCCTTTCACACATATTTATCAATTTCCCATACATATATGTTACCCATGTTCCTGAAAAGTGTACTTTTTAGCATTACATATACATATTTCATTATGCACCAAATACTTTGCTACTGTATATTATATACTAGGGGTATAATAGTGTATAAGTATAGATTTCAGATTTCTTAGAAGTGGTCCCTAAGAATTTGTTAAGGGCAAATTCTTAGAGGAAACGTGTAAGAAAGTAAATGAAGCATCTTAGACAGATATATTGAGTTGAATAGTATCACCTCAAAATTTATGTCTACCCAGAAACTCAAAGTGAACTTATTTGGAAATAGAGACTTCACAGATGTAATTAGTTATATTAAGATGGGGTCATACTATATAAAGGTGAGCCCTAAAGTCAATACCTGGTGTCCACATAAGAGGAAAAGAGACACAGAGAAGAGACACACTGGGAAGAAGGTTGTATAACAGTAAAGACAGAGATGGGAACAATGTAGCTACAAGGCTCGGGATGCCGAGGATTACTAGGAGAAGCCAAAACCTAAAAAGAGACCATGTACTCTTCTTCCTGAGAGCTTTCAGAGGGGGCATAGTCCTGCCAACCCCTTGATTTCTGATTTTTAACCCCTAGAATTATGAGAGAATAAATTCCTGCTGCTTTCAGCCACCTGACATGTAGTATTTTGTTATCAACACTAAGAAACTACAGACATAACTCAGAGATATTGTGGGATTGGTTCCAGACCACCACAATAAAGCAAATACTGCAATAAAGTGAATCATAGAAAATTTTTGGTTTCCCAGTGCATACAAAAGCTATGTTTACACTATATTGTAGTCTACTAAGTGTTTAATACCATTATGTCTAATAAAACAATACTTTATAAAAAATACTTTATTCCCCCCCCAAAAAATGGTAACCATCATCTCAGTCTTTAGAAAGTCATAATCCTTTTGCTAGTGGGCTTTTGTCTAAAAGTTGGTGGCTGCTGAATGATCAGGTTAGTGTTTGTAGAAGCTTGGAATGGCTATGGCAACTTCTTAAAAGAAGACAACAGTGATGTTTGCCATATTGATTGACTCATGAACAAAGAAAGACTAGCATTACATTTCCCTTTAGTATACAATTATTTGACAGCATTTTATCCACAGTAAGACTTCTTTCAAAATTGGATTCAATGCTGTCAAACACTGCTGCTGCTTTATCACAAAATTTATGTAATATTCTAAATAATTGGTTATCATTTCAACAATCTTCAAAGCATCTCACCAGGAGTATATTCTTTCTCAAGAAACCACTTTCTTTGCTCATCCATAAGAAGCAACTCCTCGTCTGTTAAAGTTTTATCATGAGATTGCAGCAATTCAATCACATCTTAAGGCTTCACTTCTAATTCTAGTTCTCTTGCTATTTCTACCACATCTACTGTTACTTCTTCCACTGAAGTCTTGAACAGTTCAAAGCCATCCATGAGGCCTGGTTCTGGCCTAAAACTCTAAAGGAGCCAAAAATTCTAAGTTTGCATCTGACCATTTATCTAAATTTGAAGATATATTTGTCAAGTTGGGTAGAGGATAGAAACTTTATTATTTAATAGAGTATTAGCTTTGTTTAAATTATTTACCTCTGTTTAAATAATAGACATATATGTAGACCTTCATTTTTAATCTTGCTCTAGGACATTCAATATTAGGAGTGAGGCTACTGTTTTATTCCACTTCGGTGTTAGGGACAATATGTTTTTTAAAAGCCACATGCAGGGCTTCCCTGGTGGCGCAGTGGTTGAGAGTCCGCCTGCCGATGCAGGGGACACGGGTTCGTGCCCCGGTCCGGGAAGATCCTACATGCCGCAGAGCGGCTAGGCCCGTGTGCCATGGCCACTGAGCCTGTGCGTCCGGAGCCTGTGCTCTGCAACGGGAGAGGCCACAACAGTGAGAGGCCCGCATACCGCAAAAAAAAAAAAAAAAAATAAGCCACATGCAAATGAAATCAAGTATAATAAAAGGTCAAGTGAACATCATTATATATTTAATGTCATCATTATATATTTAATGTACCACTGAGTAAATGTTCTGAAATAGGTTAGGAAGTTTGAATAATGGATAAAAAATATCTCATGAGCACATAGCCTTGGGTCAAAAATTAAGGCAAATATACTGAACCTTAGTGTTCAGAAACATATATTAGAAGAAATACAGACCCCCTCTTGTGAGAACACTGGAATCACAACTAACTGCTGAACAATCAGTAACAGGAAGCCACTGGAACTCACCAAAAAAAAAAAAGATACCACAGATACAAAGACAAGGGAGAAGCCATAAATAGATGGTAGGAGGGGCACAATCACAATAAAATCAAATACCATAATTGCTGGGTGAGTGACTCACAAACTGGAGAACAATTATACCACAGAAGTCCACCCACTGGAGTAAAGGTTCTGAGCCCCATGTCAGGCTTCCCAACCTGGGGGTCTGGCAACGGGAGGAGGAATTCCCAGAGAATCAGACTTTGAAGGTTAGTAGGATTTGATTGCAGGACTTCGACAGGACTGGGGGAAACAGAAACTCCAATCTTGGAGGGCACACACAAAATAGTGTGCACTAGGGACCCAGAGGAAGGAGCAGTGACCCCAAGGGAGACTGAACCAGACCTACCTGCTAGTGCTGGAGAGTCTCCTGCAGAGGCAGAGGGTGGCTGTGGCTCACTGTGGGGACAAGGACACTGGCAGCAGAAGTTCTGGGAAGTATTCCTTATCATGAGCCCTCCTGGAGTCTGTCATTAGCCCCACCAAAGAGCCTGTAGCCTCCAGTGTTGGGTTGCCTCAGGCCAAACAACCAACAGGGAGGGAACTCAACCATACCCATCAGTAGACAAGAGGATTAAAGTTTAACTGAGCTCTGCCCACCATAGAAATACCCAGCTCCACCCACCACCAGTCCCTCCCTTCAGGAAGCTTGCACATCCTCTTAGATAGCCTCATCCATGAGAGGGCAGACAGCACAAGCAAGAAGAACTAAGTCCTGCAGCCTGTGGAACAAAAACCACATTGACAGAAAGACAGACAAAATGAAAAGTCAGAGGACTGTGTACCAGAGGAAGGAACAAGATAAAACCCCAGAAGAACAATTAAATGAAGTGGAGATAGGCAATCTTCCAGAAAAAGAATTCAGAATAATGAAAGTGAAGATGATCCAAGACCTCGGAAAAAGAATGGAGGTAAAGATCGAGAAGAGGCAAGACATGTTTACAAAGACCTAGAAGAATTAAAGAACAAACAAACAGAGATGAAAAATACAATAGCTGAAATGAAAACTACACTAGAAGGAATCAATAGCAGAAAAACTGAGAGAGAAGAACGGATAAGTGACCTGGAAGACAGAATGGTGGAATTCACTGCCATGGAACAAAATAAAGAAAAAAAGAATGAGAAGAAAGATAGACCACCTAAGAGACCTCTGGGACAATATTAAATGCACCAACATTCACATTATAGGGGTCCCAGAAGGAGAAGAGAGAGAGAAAAGACCCAAGAAAATATTTGAAGAGATTATAGTCAAAAACTTCCCTGATATGGGAAAGGAAAGAGCCACCCAAGTCCAGGAAGCACAGAGAGTCCCAGGCAGGATAAACCCAAGGAGAAACACACTGAGACACATAATAATCAAACTGAAAAAAAATAAAGACAAACAAAACTTATTAAAAGTAACAAGGGAAGAGCAACAAATAACATACAAGGGAACTCCCATAAGGTTAACAGCTGATTTCTTAGCAGAAACTCTACAAGCCAGAAGGGAGTGGCACAATATATTTAAAGTGATGAAAGGGAAGACCCTACAACCAAGATTACCCTAGCCAGCAAAGATCTCATTCAGATTTGATGGAGAAATCGAAAGCTTTACAGAAAAGGAGAAGCTAAGAGAATTCAGCACCACTAACCAAACCAGCTCTACAACAAAAGCTAAAGGAACTTCTTTAAGTGGGAAACAGAAGAGAAGAAAAGGACCTACAAAAACAAACACAAAACAATTAAGAAAATGGTCATAGGAACATACATATCGATAATCACCTTAAATGTGAACAGATGAAATGCTCCAACCAAAAGACACAGGCTCGCTGAATGGATAAAAAAAAAAGACCCATATGTATACTGTCTACAAGAGATCCACTTCAGATCTAGGGACACATACAGACTGAAAGTGAGGGGGTAGGAAAAGATATTCCATGCAAATGGAAATCAAAAGAAAGCTGGAGTAACAATACTCATATCAGATAAAATAGACTTTAAAATAAAAAATGTTACAAGAGACAAGGAAGGACACTACATAATGATCAAGGGATCAATCCAAGAAGAAGATATAAAAATTATAAATATATATGCACCGAACATAGGAGCACCTCAATACATAAGGCAAATGTTAAGAGCTATAACAGATGAAATTGATAATAACTCAATAATAATGGGGGACTTTAACACCTCACTTACACCAATGGACAGATCATCCAGACAGAAAATTAATAAGGAAACTCAGGCTTTAAATGACAGAATAGATCAGATAGATTTAATAGATAATTATAGGACATTGCATCTGAAAACAACAGATTACACTTCTTCTCAAGTGCACAAGGAACATTCTCCAGGATATCACATCTTGGGTCACAAATCAAGCTTCATAAATTTAAGAAAACTGAAATCATATCAAGCATCTTTTCCGACCACAACACTATGAGATTAGAAATCAATTACAGGGAAAAAAGCATAAAAAATGCAGACACCTGGAAGCTAAAGAATACATTATGAAATAACCAAGAGATCACTGAAGAAATCAAAGAGGAAATAAAAAATTACCTAGAGACAAATGATGAAAATATGATGATCCAAAACCTATGGGATGCAGCAAAGCATTTCTAAGAGGGAAGTTTACAACACTACAATCCTACCTCAAGAAACAAAAAAAATATCAAATAAACCATCTAACCTTACACCTAAAGGAAGCAGAAAGAACAAACAAATAGCAAAGTTAGTAGAAGGAAAGAAATCATAAAGATCACAGCAGAAATAAATGAACCAGAAACAAAGAAAACAATACCAAAGATCAATAAAATTAAAAGCTGGTTCTTTGAGAAGATAAACAAAATTTATAAACCTTTAGACACACTCATCAAGAAAAAGAGGGAGAAAACTCAAATCAATAAAATTAGAACTGAAAAAGGAGAAATTACAGCAGACACCACAGAAATAAAAAGCATCATAAGAGACTACTACAAGCAACTCAATGCCAATAAGATGAACAACCTGGAAGAAATGGACAAATTCTTAGAAAAACACAACATTCTGAGACGGAATCAGGAAGAAATAGAAAATATAAACAGACCAATCACAAGCACTGAAATTGGGACTGTAACTAAAAATATTCCATAAAGCAAAAAACCCAGGACCAGGTGGATTCACAGGTGAATTCTATCAAACATTTAGAGAAGAGCTAACACCTATCCTTCTCAAACTCTTCCAAAGTATAGCAGAGGGAGGAACACTCCCAAACTCATTCTATGAGGCCACCATCACCCTGATACCAAAACCAGACAAAGGTGTCACAAAGAAAGAAAAGTACAAGCCAATATCACTGATGAACATAGATACAAAAATCCTCAACCAAACAATAGCAAACAGAATCCAACAGCACATGAAAAGGATCATATACCATGATCAAGTGGGGTTTATCCCAGGAATGCAAGGATTCTTCAATATATGCAAATCAATCAATGTGATGAACCATATTAAAAATTGAAGGATAAAAACCATATGATCATCTCAATAGAAGCAGGAAAAGCTTTCAACAAAATTCAACATGAGTTTACAATAAAAACTTTCCAGAAAGTGGGCATAGAGGGTGTCTACCTCAACATAATAAAGGCCATATATGACAAACTCACAGTAAACATCATTCTCTATGGTGAAAAACTGAAAGCATTTCCTCTAAGATCAAGAACAAGACAAGGTTGTCCACTCTTGCCACTCTTATTCAAGATAGTTTTGGAAGTCCTAGCCATGGCAATCAGAGAAGAGAAAGAAAGAAAAGGAAAACAAATTCAAAAAGAAGAAGTTAAACTGTCACTGTTTGCAGGTGATGTGATTCTATACATAGATAATCCTAAAGGTGCCACCAGAAAACTACTAGAGCTAATCAATGAAGTTAGTAAAGTTGCAGGATAAAAAATGAATGCACAGAAATCCCTTGCATTCCTATACACTAACAATGACAGATCAGGAAGTGAAATTAAGGAAACAATCCCATTCACCATCGCAAAAAAAAGAATAAAATACCTAGGAATAAACCTACCTAAGGAGGTAAAAGACCTGTACTCAGACAACTCTAAGACACTGATGAAAGAAATCAAACATGGCACAAACAGATGGAGAGATATACTGTGTTCTTGGATTGGAAGAATCAATATTGTGAAAATGACTATTCTACCCAATGCAGTCTACAGCTTCAATGCAATGCCAATCAAATTACCAATGGAATTTTTTACAGAAGTAGAACAAAAAATCTTAAAATCTGTGTAGAGACAAAAAAGACTCCAAATAGCCAAAGCAATCTTGAGGGGAAAAAATGGAGCTGGAAGAATCAGATTCCCTGACTTCAGACTATAATACAAAGCTACAGTAATCAAGACAATATGGTACAGGCACAAAAAAAGAAATATAGTATAGATCAATGGAGCAGAACAGAAAGCCCAGAGATACACTCACACACCTATGGTCAACTAATCTATGACAACAGAGACAAGGATAGTCAGTGGAGAAAAGACAGTCTCTTCAATCAGTGGTGCTGGAAAAACTGGATAGCTGTATGTAAAAAAATGAAACTAGAACACTCCTTAACACCATACACAAAAATAAACTCTAAATGGATTAAAGACTTAAATGTAAGACTGGATAGTAAAAAACTCTTAGAGGAAAACGCAGGAAGAACACACTTTGACATAAATCACAGCAAGATCTTTTTTGACCTACCTCATAGAGTAATGGAAATAGAAACAAAAATAAGCCAATGGGACCTAATGAAACTTACAAGCTTTTGGATGGCAGAGGAGACTATAAACAAGATGAAAAATCAACCCTCAGAATGGGAGAATATATTTGTAAACAAATCAACGGACAAAGGATTAATCTCCAAAATATATACAGCTCATGCAGCTCAGTATTAAAAAACCAAACAACCCATTTGAAAAAATGGGCTGAAGATCTAAGTAGACATTTCTCCAAAGAAGACATAGAGTTGGCCAAGAGGCATGTGGAAAGCTGCTCAACATCACTAATTATTAGAGAAATGCAAATCAAAACTACAATAAGGTATTAACTCACACCAGTCCAAATGGCCATCATCAGAAAATCTACAAACAACAAATGCTGGAGAGGATATGGAGAAAAGAGAACCCTCTTGCACTGTTGGTGGGAATGTAAATTGATACAACCACTATAGAGAACAATATGGAGGTTCCTTAAAGAAACTAAAAATAGAATTACCATATGACCCCAAAATCCCACTACTGAACATATGCCCAGAGAAAAGCATAATTCAAAAAGACACAGGCACCCCAATGTTCATTGCAGCACTATTTACAATAGTCAGGGCATGGAAGCAACCTAAATGCCCTTCGACAGACAAATGGATAAAGAAGATGTGGTACATATACAATGGAATATTACTCAGCCATAAAAAGGAACGGAATTGGGTCATTTGTAGAGATGTGGATGGACCTAGAGACTGTCATACAGAGTGAAGTAAGTCAGATGGAGAAAACAAATATCGTATATTAATGCATATATGTGGAACCAAAAAAATGATACAGAAGAACCAGTTTGCAAGACAGAAATAGAGACACATGTAGAGAACAAATTTATGGACACCAAGGCGGAAAAGTGAGGGTGGGGGGATGAATTGGGAGACTGGGATTGACATCTATACACTAATGTTTATAAAATAAATAACTAATAAGAACCTGCTGTATAAAAAAATAAAATAAAATTCAAAAAAAAGAGAAAAGTATATGCCTTTGAAGATGTTGTTGCAGTGAAGTATAAGTAAATCAGATGTTTTGACACACATTGACTCAACTAATTTACCTAATAGTAATAACTATTACATCAACGTACTGGTACTGTGATTTTTGTGATTTAATGAGATTAATAGTACATCCTTGAGTCCTTTTCTTTCACTGATGATGATAGTATGTAGAGCCATTTCCCTTGCTAACCCCTTTCTAAAGCCTAACAAGGGAAGTCAAGTCAATAGAGATCATTGTGGAATTTAAGACTTTTTCTTGCAGAAGTTGTGAGTTAAATAATGCTATCACTTTTGTTTCACAAACTCCCTCCCATTCCTGTTTAAGATAAGAGACTCCATTTCATTTACCATCGCTTCAACATGTTTTCCTGGCTTAAATGACTGTTTATGGACTTTGACAAACTGCAAAGTTTTTTAGTATTTTCACTCCTTGCACCAGCTAGTACACCAAACACAGGTATATACTGTTTCATGCATGTGCACGTGTGTGTATGTTTGTGTGTGTGGGGGTGTTGGCCAAAAAGGTTGTTCGGGTTTGTCCATAAGATATTATGGCCAAACTTGAACAAACTTTTTGGCCAGCCCCAATACATTTATGTAGCTATATATTTAATATCTGTATTCACAGTTAACATTTTCTTCCTTGACAAGAAATCAAAAAAAATTCCTAATAATTGTGATGATATAAATTAACAAATTCTACCAATCCTTTCTGGAAACATATTTTGTTATTTCAACTCTGTCTGCCTTCTACCCCATGAGTAATGTTGAGTTCAGACTGTGGTTACAGGCTTGGCACTTATGTGTGTTAGAAAGAGGAGAATCTATCTCACCTTGGCAAGGAAGACTCGATAGAAATTGTTTCCAGGGCTGCTGTTAGTACTTGGATAGGCAAATTTTTTTTAAATTGTCAGGTGGTAACTATTTTATACGTTGTGGGCTGCATATACTTCCTGTCTCATATTCTTCTATGTTTCTTTATATGACTTTTTAAAATGTACAGTTATTAGCTCACTGACCACACAAAAACAGGCTGTAGGCCTAATCTGGCCATGGATAGTAGGTGATCCATCTGTGTATTTCACAACCTCTGAGTTATGGCCAAATCAATGGTTCAGATGTTACTCTTTCACATTTAAGGGGGTACTTTTCACTTACAAGAATTTATTAGGTTCTAAATTCAGTTGATGAAGTTTATCAACAAACATAGTTTATTTCTGATCATCATCATCATCTCCATCTTACCGTTCATTAAAAAGCAGTGAGACAATAATTCGGCTCAGGCATAGAAAGATACTTCATTATATTCAATGCCTTGAAGCAAGCATTTTAATTATTTGAGTTGATACTCTTTTCTTTCAACTTTTCCAGTATCTTCAGAAGCATTTATTCACCATGATCTTTTAAGTATTATAACCTGTATGTTTTCCTACTGCACACCTCAATGATTTCTCAATCCCTCTTGCTACAGTCAGTACCCTCTTCCCTAACCCTTGAACTCTGGCAACTATGATCTGTATTTTTATGACTTTATTTTTGCCTTTGCTAGTATTTCATATAAATAGGGCCATACAATATATACTCTTTTGTGTATGGCTTCCTTAACTTAATGCTTTTGGAACTCAACTATGTTGTTACATGTATTAATAGTTCATTCCTTTCTCTTGCTGAATACTATCCTATTATATATCCATTTGTTTATCTATTTCCAGTTGATAGGTATTTGGGGGAATTTCTATTTTCTGGGTATTACAAATTAAGCTGCTATGTGGGAACTTTTATATATAGGTCATTGTGTAGACACATAATTAGATGTTTCTTGATTATAAGAGACTGAAAGTTTTTTTTTTTTATCTGTAACACGAATATGGGTTTTCTTGCATTTCAGGCAATTTCAAAACTAAAAACGTCCTAAATGTTCCAAGTATCTCTGAAGGTTTATCTAAGAAATTCTTCTAATTTTTTTTCAATTTTCACTCTGCTTGAAATACAAATTTTAGTTGTAGTTTCATTGAAATAGTCTAGTTTATATGCCTATCCTTTAGGTTAGGGAGGATTGAAAGATAAAGAAGAAGGTATGTGATGTGAGAAGAATAGTCCCCAGAAGAAAATTACTGCTGTCTTCCTAGCCAGGAAAATATAGAGATATTGGGCAGCCAAAAACAGAAGATGACCACTCTATAATTCAAGGGAAATCTTCTGAAATAAAAACTCATAATTTAGAATGATAAGACACAAATGAATCAAATTAATTTAAAAATAGAATAAATACATAATGGAAGAAACAGTTCCTGGTTGTATTTATTTGTTGAAAAATTAGAACTAAGAAAGTAAAAACAGGGCTTCCCTGGTGGCGCAGTGGTTGAGAGTCCGCCTGCCGATGCAGGGGACACGGGTTCATGCCCCAGTCTGGGAAGATCCCACATGCCGCAGAGCAGCTAGGCCCGTGAGCCATGGCCGCTGAGCCTGCGCGTCCGGAGCCTGTGCTCCACAACGGGAGAGGCCACAACAGTGAGAGGCCCGCGTACCGCAAAAAAAAAAAAAAAAAAGAAAGTAAAAACATAATAACAAAAATTCTGAAACTGACACTTCAGATGATTTCAGCCAACACAGTAGGTAAAACAAGGAAAGATGGAAAAAAAAAAGCCTGATGATCTTTTATTATTATTATTTTATTTTTTATGGCATGGGGGAAAGGGAGCAAGTATATTGGCTCAGTGTGCACATAAATAAATAGTGTCTGTCAACCTTGGTTGTACATGGAATTACCTGTGAAGATGTAAAAGATTCCCATATCCAAGCTACAGCATATATTTTAATCAGAATCTCTGGGAGTGGGATCCTGGTGATTTCCATGTGCAGCCAAGGTTGAAATCTACTGAAAGGAGAAAAAGAAGAAAGAGGAGGAGGAGGAGAGATAGTGATTGAGTCTGAATAAAGACTACAATCACTGTAAGTTTCCCCTTTCTTCATACTCATCTCAGCTTCTCTTTGAATGGACACTTCAATTTCCTAAGATTAGCTGTTTCCATAAAAATGAAACTATAAATCTACTAGTCCTTCTGTTCATTTGCACATATTTTTAAATAAGAAAACAAGTGTGAAATTGTCCCTTTAAGAACCGCAATTGGAATGACTTGATTCATATGTCTTAACCTTAGGAACAAAATATCACTTTAGCTAAGGAGAGTAAGACACCATGATCTGACCAACTTGATTTACCCACTTAATCTTGTTTAGTGGCAAAGAGGTGATACAAACAAAAACAGAAATTTAACAGATGAGCCTAACTATAAAAACACAAAGTTAGAGGTTGGTAAAAAGACCAGATATATGCTATTCCAACAAATATCAATGGTAATATTTAGATAATAAAGAAAACTAGATCTCAGATTAGTATTTAAAAATAAGCTCTGTAGTTATTATAAGGGATAAAACAAAAAAGTGACCCAAAATTAAACAATAAGAAGATAGAGAAAACTTTTAAAATTAAAATATGAACATATTCTAAACAGCAGCAACATAAGATTTTAATGCCCAATGCCTTAAAATGGGACAATAATAAATTTCATCATCCACAAAAAACAATCAAATATTTGTATGCATAAAACAAAATACCATCACAATAGTTCGAACAAAAACTACAGGGACAAATTGAAAAAAAAATAAAAATTAAATAAGAGGTGTCAGCATACCTATCTCAACAGTAAATTTTTAAATGCTCCAAACTATATGTATGTATATATATATAACTTATACTTATATACTTATAACTTATATAGTTATATATGTAAGTTTGAATAACACATTTTCTGATTATCATCATATTTGGCTTTGTAATGCTTTTTCAACTGACTTGGTATGACTTAGCTTGGTTTTGCCTGGAGAACAACTACATCAGATTTGGGAGCACCAGTTGAACAGAGGTTGACAGTGCTGTGAAATACCACATATTTTAAATGTGTGGATATGGATATGAATATCTGAGCAAAAGGAACTCCAGTGAATTACAGAGCCCAAAGAGGATGTAAGGAAAGATGCAACAGTATTCTGATTACAGGTTTGAAGAATGTATGATTTAGATCCTGTTCCAACATTTTTAGAGAAGTTGAAATAGTGATCTTTAATGAGAGATTTTAGGACAATTTTAATGGAACATGATAGACAGTCATTCAAAATGCAACAAGAGAGTCTCTGCATCTTGAGGAAAGTACAGATTAGTTATTTTGCTTTGGGTGTGTCCAACACCCAAGCACCCACTTAATAATTGCAGTGATCCAGTAGAAGAAAGACTTGGTCATTGTTTTCTTTTTTTAATGTAGTTTATCAATGAAGAATTAAATAACAGGGATCATTTCCTTTTGTAGCATTATGGAGAGGAATCACAAATGGACTTCCTTTTTTTTTTCTTTTTTTTTTTTTGTAGAGACCTGAGCATTTAGAAAGACATGTGAGAGGTAAGAGGACATTGAGTAAGAAGTGTTGCTTTAAAGAAGAGCAATTGTGTACAAGGAGATACATTTTTCCATGGATTTAGTTTGTAGCACAGGAGAATCAATAGCCATCCATAGAGCATTGTAGAGAGATCTAATCTTGGGTAAAAAGAATGTCATCAGAAGAAGAAATAGAGTCACTGTGGAATGGTTTCATTATTTCAATCAAAATAATGATTCTCACTTTATGGCAATGTTAATTTAATGAAATAAAAGATGTCTAATAACCATTGATGTAAACAATAATGAAAGCAGGGAAATGTTCTAAGAAATGTTAGAAAAGTACATACACATACACACACAGTGAAGTAAGTCAGAAAGAGAAAAATAAATACTGTATGCTAACATATGTATATGTAATCAAATATATATATAATAATAATGGTTATGAAGAACCGAGAGGCAGGACAGGAATAAAGATGCAGACGTAGAGAATGGACTTGAGGACACGGGGAGGGGGAAAGGTAAGTTGGGACGAAATGAGAGAATGACATGGACTTATACATACTACCAAATGTAAAATAGAAACTAGTGGGAAGCAGCTGCATAGCACAGGGAGATCAGCTCGGTGCTTTGTGACCACCTAGAGAGGTGGGATAGGGAGGGTGGGAGGGAGACACAAGAGGAAGGAGATATGGAGATATATGTATATGTATAGCTGATTCACTTTGTTATACAGCAGAAACTAGCACACCATTTTAAAGCAATTATACTCCAATAAAGATGTTTATATATATATATATATATATATATATATATATATGAAAATAATGGTTAATATGTATAGAAGGATAGAGTTGACTTTTCTGAATGTAAGTATGCCACTATTTTTATTTCTTCACAAGTATATTTATTTACTAGCTCTTGGCAGTCACCAATATTTAGAAAATACTGAAGATTAGCTATTCTGTTACATCTTGCTCCTAGGCTAAAATAACCCCAAATGTGTCATGGTTTTAGAAATGCGTGCTCCAATTTTTTCTATGGACTTGGAGAATCTCTCTTTCTCTGTCCTTTAAGATATCCTGGAAAAAGAAAAATTACAAAACCGAAATGCCTCAAGCCATTTTACTACAGGTGACTGTCACCATATTGATTGTAGGCAAGGAGTTTGGTTTAACATCTTTTATAGATCAGACAATTTAGGGACCAACCTAAAGGTATTACTCTTTAAGGCTAACCACGAAAATCATTCGTTACTAATGGAAACACATTTTTCTTTTATAAATATCTTATTTCATAAATTAGTAAGTTAATGGAACTGGTCATATATAAAATAGATGAAGCACCCCAGTATCCAATTCCAAGAGAGTGACTTTTTTTTTTTTTTTTTTTTTCTGTACGTGGGCCTCTCACTGTTGTGGCCTCTCCCATTGTGGAGAACAGGCTCCGGATGCGCAGGCTCAACGGCCATGGCTCACGGGCCCAACCGCTCCACGGCATGTGGGATCTTCCCAGACTGGGGCATGAACCCATGTCCCCTGCATTAGCAGGCGGACTCTCAACCACTGTGCCACCAGGGAAGCCCGAGAGTGACTTTTTAATTGAGTGCTAGCTGACCATCCTTGGAGTATAAATTTCTGAATACAACAAATATTTTGTCTGGGCTGTAGATCAAGTTAACACGTAATGCCCCATTATGCTGAAGAATTCTAAATTACTGACATACTAACATTGAGCCTGTGTGACTGGACTTCTACTAGTTAGAGTTGACTTGTTGCTTCTCTTACTGACCATTCAAATTAATACCTGTAATAAATCATATCACTTTTTATTCACATTTTTTTTCTTTTCAAATCAACCTGTATAAATTTCTGCTTGCAATGAAACCCCAGTAGTCAGGAGCCCTGTACTAGGAAAAGATGAATGCATGTTCACCTAGTATTCTGTTTAATCGCCCATAAGCTAGGTGACCTGAAACTTGGGGTACCCCCTCTTCTCTTACCATCATTCCAGATGGCTAGGCCTATAAATAAGGCAATTAAAAATTTTATTCTAGAAAATTATGTAGAATGTGATAACCACTACATTTACAATCTTTTCAAAGACTTTCCTTTCTGTGAGTCAGTATTAGTCATAATGTTTTCTGCCTATGATTAGTTCCAAAATTTAAACTATGTATTTAGGAACTCCCCCTTCTTCAGTTGTAAAAACTATAAACTTAATATAGCCTCTTTGCTTAAAAAATATTAAATATAAAAAGTTGATTAAAAATGAAAGTTTTAACTCTTTATTAAAGTTTTAAATATTATGTATGCATAGCTGTCTTTATTAATTCATCCCACCTAAATTAGTATTTATACTTTTTAATTTCAGTTTTCTGTCTTCATTGTTGTGTAGTATTTGTGATCTAAGAAAATTTGATTAAAGTTTGGGGGAGGTTTATTTATTCTCTGTCATGACTGATTGAGTCATATTTAAAAACATAATTAAATTTTCTTTTACGTAAATATTTTATTTTGCTCATATTTACTAGGAGTATGGTTAAGGAGAACTGGTTAAGATTTAAAACATAAAAATAGATTTAACACATAAATTGAAATCCATCTACTTATCTTTATAAATGTATTTCAAGGAGGTATGAATTGTTCATATATATTCACATCTCCTTGAAATACATTTATTATATATATATATATTTATATACACATACATATATATAATTATCATATCAGATATATATCAGATATATCTAATATATATATGGCATATGAATGTATATATGTGTATATGTATATGTACATAAACCAAAAACAATTTTATATACATACGCATTGCCACAAAAGTTGAAGAATATGTTTTTCTTTGATGCATTTTAACTATATTAAACATATGGAAACCTCTGCTTGTAGTAGATATAGGTTCCCACAAATTTTAGTGGTCTGAAATTGCTATATAAAGGGAATTAGCTAAAATATTCCACTGAGGGAAACAATCATTTTTGAGAGAATAAACTAATCTCCAATTTCAGATCACTTTCCAAAAACTATTTTTTTTTCTTTTTGCAGAACTACATTTGCATTGATATAATGAAATTTAAAATTTAGCTTTTAGTATTAAAATTATTAAAATATTTAACAAATACTGTAGCATAAAATGACAGGGTCTAACTCTGAAAAACATAGCTACAAATGTCAAGCTAACGTTTCTTTATGTTGACATCCAGAAGTCTTAAAGTTATCATCATTTAGTTAAATAACTTTTAAAAATTATACCTTAGTTTATGAAAATGAATATTCTGTTCAAACTTATGCTGACAGAAATAAAGCAATATAATCAGTTTGCTTCATTAAAATATTCACATAAACATATCAAATAGGAAAGAAGTCAAGTCACTCACACTCACACACACACACACACACACACACACACACAAAGAAACATTAAAGAGGCAAAAAGTATACTTTTCAGTACTGCTTAGAAACTTTGAAGGACAGAACAGAAAGGCATGATCTCTCCTAAGTGCCAAAAGCAAAAACTTCCAACCAAGAGAACAAGGAATATTTACACACACACACACACACACACACACACACACACACACACACAGGAATACTACTCATCCATAAAAGGGAATGAAATCTTGTCATTTGTGACAATGTGGATGGACCTCGAGGGTATTATGCTAAGTGAAATAAGTCAGATGGAAAAAGACAAATACTGTATGATCTCACTATATGTGGAATCTAAAAAAATCAAAGCAAACAAACAGAACTCACAGATACAGAGAACAGATTGCATTTACCAGAGAAGAGGGGGTTGGGGAATAAGCAAAATGAGTGAAGAGGGTCAGTGGTATAAAGTTCTAGTCATGCAATAATGTTATAAGTATGTAATGTATAGCAGGGTGACTATAGTCAATAATGATGTGTTGCATATTTTGTAATTTTATATGGTGATGAGGGAACTAGACTTACTTCAGTGATCATTTCACAGTGTATACAGATATGGAATCATTAAGTTGTAAACCTGAAACTAATATAATGTTATATTTCAATCATATGTCAATTAAAAAAAACATATGAGGAAGGCAGATGAGACACTATTAGTTCTCTTCATACATTTCTTTGGAAATAATGGTTTTATATTCATGCACAATATGGAATATGCAAAAAATCATACACATATTTGACAAAACATACACACTCACATAAAGATATTCAAGTCAAAAAATAGAAAATTTTCTGTACCCCAAAAGACTCATAAATATCAAATCATTACTCTCTTCCTTTCTTTCCCTTTAAGATAAAGCTGATGTTAACTTCCATTTTCTTATATTTATGGTATTTTCATGTTTACTTCCATTTTTTCATGAACAATTTTGTGTCCAATTTGTGCTGCCATTTCTAAGTGCTATGAACGTTTTTACATCTTAATGTAAATAATTGTACATTTTGATTTGATTCTAATCTCATGTTGAAATTGCTAATGTAGACTGTGTGCATAGATTGAGCTTGAGCAGAAATTGTTTTAATAACTGGTTGTACCAGCATGTACTACTACCCATAGTGAAGGGGAGTTCCAGTTGCTCTACATGCTTGCCAACATTTAGTAATATCATTCTTTCATTTTAAGCCTTTCTGCTGTTTATGTGAGGCATCTCATTACGATATTGTTAAACGAATTTGTTTGAATAATTTTAGATTTATTGAAAGTTGCAAAGACAATGCACAGTGTTCCCATATGCCTGTTACTCAAATTTCCCTAAACTAACATTAACTATGATCTATGTGTTGACATTGAGATAGCTAATAGCATTATCTAAAATACTGAATCTATTCATATTTCACCAGTTTTTTCATTAATGTAATTTTTTGTTTCAGGATCTAATTCATGATACCATACTGTATTTGGTATGCATGTTTCCTCAGTCTCTTTCATCTGTTGTGGATTCACTCTTTTCTTATTTTTCATGAGTTTGAGAGAATTGAAGACTCATCATGTATTTTATAGAATGTCCCTAAATTTGTGTTTATGAGCTGTTTTCTTATGATTACACTAGGATTATATGATTTGGGCAACAACAAACACACCTTGATCTCAGTCTTTTAGCCTCCAAAATTGTAAGAAAATAAAGTTCTATTGTTTAAGCTACCCAGTATGTGGTACTTTATAAGGGCAGCTCTAGCAAAGTAATACAGATATCTTCTGTAATGATTTGTTTCTTTTTCCCAATTTTTATTCAGTTATTTATTTATACCAATATGGATTCATGTATATTTTTTGTATTCTTTGAATTATAATCCAATACTGTTATTAATATCATTGCACAAATTGTTCTAATTTTGTCCACTGAGAACTCTTTCAATTTTACACCATATCCCTTTGATGTGTCCCTTTCATTTTATTTTGAGAGCACTTCCTTTCTTTATAGAACTCTCAAGATCAAGACTGATCTTGTATATTCCCTGTCCAATACCTAAAATCAGAGCCCTGATTGCTTTTATTATAGAATGGTATTTAAAAACCAAGTTATAAGATTTGGGTGTGTTCATTGTTACTGTGTCATCACTGTTTCCAGACTCATTCAGTGGACAAAGACAGGAAGTTCATGTTTATGCAATAAACATGTATACTAACATATATGTAATTAGTTTTTATTTATCTGTGTGTGTTTGTGTATTTAAACATAATGCATGTGTGTATATATATTTATACACATTTTTGAACCCATGGAAAATAGTTATGAAGCTGATAGGTGTCGTTTCATGGGGGTCTCCAAGGAGCCTGGTCCTTTGTGTCTCAGTGCAGAAAGAATTTAGTGAGAGGCAAAGTGATAGATGAGACATGATTTATTAGAATAAGATGCTTGTGAGGCTTACAAGCAGGTAGGAAAGAGAGTAGTGCACCCAAGAACTTAGTGAACTACAGTTTTATAATCAAAGGAAAAGTGGGGAGGGGTAAAAGACCACTTTCTTCTTCATTCTTGAATAGACGTCATGCTTTCATCATCAGCTCCTCCTCCAGGCTGGGCAGGGGAGTTTTTTTGTCCCTACATGGTCAAGCCAGGACTGTAAAAATTATTTCAGGTCTCTGTACAATGAGCCCCTTTCCATAAATTATTGTTTTTTATGTGTGCAGAGAGCATATCCTAGGGATCATTAACTTACTGAGCTCACTGAGCAGGATGTGGGTCTCATGCCACCATTGTTTTATTGTCTTGGGGGCATGTCTCGTGTTTCTGTCACATGGTTTTGTCATTAGGCAAGCCTGCTTGGTTTTGTGGTTAAGTAAACCTGCTTTCTTGAGTGATCATTAATTTACAGGGGTCTCCCATACTTTTTTCTTTACTTACAATACCCTAGTGGGATTAACTATTTAATTACCTAATTTGACCCTTTATTCTGTCCCTCACAGTTAAATAACCATTTTACTGTCTTTGCAAATTACAACATATGTATGTATGGTTGTATTTTCATTAATTGAATATTCTCATTATGGTTTATGTTTTCATGATTTTTTGCCTACCCTGTAATCTTTGACTAGGTGCAAGACATTGTGAATTTTATCTTGATGTGTGATGGCTATTTTTTAATATCTTAAGAACTTCTGAGCTTTTGTGGGTGGAGTAGATTCAATTAATTTACTTGGAATAGGTTGATTTTTGTTGGTATTATTAGTTTTTTTCTGTTGTTAGACCAATTCAGTGCAGTCCTCATTCTAAAGCTCATTATTCTCTACTACCTAGATAATAACTTCTTAAGTATTCTACCCAATATTCCATGAATTATGAGATTTTCCATCCTGGCTGGTGAGAACAGATGCAGACCTATTTGAGCACTGGACATTGTTTATTTTAATTCTTTGGAAGCTCATTTGCAAAATAACTAAATAAATAATGAGGGGCAAAATGTATGCATGCATTTATGATTGTAACATAATAACATGGACAAATTATTTAAAGAAGACAGAGACAGCTGTGGCATAAACAACTTGTTTATTCCTAGTCAATGACCTTCCCCTTTGATTTTAATATAGTCAACTTTAGCATTGCCTTGACACCCTGCATCCCTACTGAGTTGCATCATGTTGGCAATTCTACCCCCTGAATCCAAACTCAAGGGGAACAACACAAATTTTCAATAAGCTAATCAAAGCCACTTTCATGCTCTCTAGGAGGGCAAACTAAGTTGATTATTTTCATTGCTCATATGCAAATGCTGTTGCACTAAAAATTCAAAATAGACAATGCATAGGTTGTATTCAGTGTCAGTTTTTATTATATGCTTGTAATATATTCTTGAGCAACCCACACAGTGCTCTTAGCTTTACACAAAATTATAGAGAATTATATCATAAAATTTTAATGTAACACTATTAAGCAAAAGAAGTATGTTAGGTAACTATAGACAGATTTTCATATTTTAAAATGCTATTGGATATTTTTTAAATATTTTATATTATTTCTTATAAGATTTGTAAATACATAGAGTGGAGGAGTAAATGGAAAAGCATAATTTTAAATGGAAATATTATCATTTCAATTATTTTCAATGCATGTCTCTTTAGTATTCAAATATAGCTGACACAATTGTGTGATACAAAACTAACATTATAAATAATACATATCAACATTACCATACATTATAACTGCACTTCACAAGACCTTTACACTAAAAGCAGAACCCCATTGAATGAAGAAGATTTAAACATACACATGCACATAGTGTAAAAATTCATAGAGGGAAAGGAAATATCATACTTAAAATTTTACTTGATATATATTCAACATGAGGAAAAAAAGAGTGGTTAGATGTTTAAATTTCATTTAGATGCAGTTCATGAGGGGTCCCTCACAAAGTAGATAGAGTTAAACTATGAACACAATTACTTGTTTGGTGTGATATAAACTATATTTGCTTTTTAAAAGAAAAAATAAATAAATTATATGAATAAGTCCTATTATTTCCTCTAAAGAATTATCTGCCATATTAACATTCATTTTTTCTTAAAACCTAAATAACCATATATATGGTAATATATATATATATATAGATAGATAGATAGATAGATAGATAGATATAGATAGATATAGATATAGATATAGATATAGATATATAGATATAGATATAGACTTAGATATAGATAACATAGTAAGGTTCATATATATATATGTAATTTGTATATAAGGACCCCAAAAAGGAGGTCACCCCAGTGGCCTGGCCCATGTTCACAAATCTAAACCTAAGTCAGCTTGCACTTATTAGAAATGCCTCACTGTGGAGAAAACAACATACACGAATTGTTGTAGGAAAAGTAGGCCTCAAGAGGATGGTCATATCCCAAAATGGGTAACACTTTCACGTGACCTAAGTCACCAGCTTAAATACCATCTCCAGCTAAAGACAGAAGAGGGAAGGGCGTGGGTGAGACCAGTTACTGAAGGGGGTGTGTTACCAGGAAAATAAGCTAAACAAGGGTAGGATCTGTAATAGAGATTTAAGTCTGTTCCTTCTCTGTTAATCAAATTCTCTTGTGATTTAGGATTTTCTTTCTCTTCCTGGTACAGAAAGGGACACACCCTTAGAAATAGACACATCTTCTATAAATGTAAATTTCCTTTACAAAAGGATAACTGCTACTCTGTACACATCTCCATCTTGTGTCTGATGTTTCTCAAAACAATCAGTTCAAAATAATCCTTAAACCAAAGAGGTATGTTTCTGGGTGGGACATCCTGCTACCCTTCATAGTACTAACAGTTATGTAAATTTGGCCAATGTCCTAAATTGCTTCAAAAGTAATGGGCATGATTGAGAAGAACCTGTTAAAGTGAGAATTGTTATTTTAAAAATAGGTTCATATATGATTATTAACTACTTATTATCAGTTTGAATATTTATGTGAACTTATTGATTTATTCCCAAGCAAATAACCAAAATCATTTACTTGTATGCAATGTACAATTATTGATTGAAAGACTAATCCATGTATTATAGTTGGCAGTTTCCAATCACAAGCCTATTTCTCTAGAGTGAATGTTTTTGGTATGTGTAGCATAGTTCAATATTCAAGACTCAGCTGTAATTTTTTTCCTCATTTAAAAAATACATTTATTTTATTTAAATACATTTAAAAACACATTTATTTTTCTAGCAGTAACTGCTTAACAGAAAAATATATAAAGGTGTTAAATAAGCCATAATGGAATTTATAGTGTTCTACTAGTTTTTATTTGGGTTGTGGAAATTATTTTGTCCCAATATTTTCTTCATAGATAAATTTTGTGTTTCATATCAATCTGGTCTTCTACTCAAACCAGAACACTTTCCATTCAATCAAATGAGAAAGATTTGAGCATAAGACCTTAAACTGTATTTCAGGAGTCATAGCAGGGATCTTCTCTCCACTTAAGGTTATAGAAAAAGATCATTACACTTCTGGACTTCTTAGCTATTTTCTTGGCTGTTTCTAATTTCTGCTTCATAATGTGCTTTTAACATATTAAGTCCTGTTTGGAGTGACTTTAAGAAAATATTCTCAAATTTTCCTGATTTCTGTCTATAATCCAGTTTGATTTTCATTTTCATCATTTTTGGTAATCAAATACCTCAATAAATGTAATGAAGTCATAGTACTCTCTGAGTTTTGCAGTAGATCTGTTTCCATACCCTCTGGAAGAAAGAGAACCAAATCTAGAAAGGAAAACAACTGTGGTTCTGTAAACCATTTGTTATTATATGTTCTCTTTAATAAAACATCAATTAGATTTTGATATTTTGAATAATAAAGGCTTCCACACCTGAATCATTACTTGTATTCAATAAGCACCTAAATAATGTATATTTGCCTTGTGAATCCAACTTGTTAATATATAGCTGAAGAATAGCTAAACCTTTTATCCTTAATGTCTCAATGGTACACAGTGTCATTAATTTCATTTCATTCTGAATGATTTCTAATAGTTAGTGTACGTGCCTTCATCTATGCATCATTGACCTCCTAACTGAAATAAGGTCAAAATTTCCTTTAATGTCTTGCTCTTGTGGGATTTGACATCTCTTTATTATGGATTGAATTTCCTCCATGGCCATCCCTAGCTATTTTTCGTGGTTTCTATGATAAAATGTAACTGAGCGGGTGAAGATTCAGATACCCTCCACTCCAAGTGCAACTAGGACATCTCTCTCTGGCAGTTGTAGTCTCCCAAATAATCAATCTAGTCTATATTGCACAGAGACAAAATAATCAGAGAGTCTCCAGAAGAGAGTACTATTCCAGTCCTGCAGACCTTCTTTTCTCCAGGCAGGAAGATCCCGGCCCAGTCCCTCAGTAGGGACACAGATCTTCACAGTCCTCACCACAGTGCACAGTTGAGCGGCATATCAGGGAAGCCAGTTCTCTTAGTTCCTGTTGCCCTTGAAGTTGGCTCCTCCCCTTGCATCCAGGCCTACTCTGCTCTTGGTGCGGTGCCAGGTCACCTGCAGCTGATAGTCCACTTTAATACCTGGCTGCATGGGACAGCCCATCACATCCACTTACCAGCAGGCCTTGCACCCCTCTCCTCCTTATTTTCCTGTCATTGGTATCAATAGCTATAATCTAATATATTCTATTAAGATCTAGTATATCAAATATGTAGAAGGCTTCTTACATAAACATCTCTTTAATCTATCAATTGGTTGCCTCTTTTATTTCACTGTGTAATACCATGTGTCAGAGGAAATCTGTATAATTACAGGTACACTGTATTTCTTAAGGGACATCTCTAATAACCTGAAAAATAAGATTCTTTTTCTGTCTCTCCCTTGTCTGTCATTCTTTGTTCCTCTCTATCTGTTTCTCCCCTTCTTTCTTGGAATATGTAGAATGTAGAACTTTCTCTAAAGTCTAAACGTTGTCTAAAGAACATTTCCACAGGCTCTTCAATGGGTGTTTTATTCTCAGTGTTTGAAACTGTCATGTAACATACTACCAGTGCCTGAAAATTTGCCTTTGCTTGCTAACTAACATAGTTATATAAGTTATTGTCTTTAATTTTGATGGATAGGTAGATAGACAATGAATATCAGAAAGTACAGGTCAAATCAGAACTTGTTTTTCTGCTGTTTCAATCAATAGTTATTTCCACTTTTAACTGTGTATTTCCTAAACTTTGGGGGCATCTATTGAAATTTAACTTTGTTATGTTGCATACGATGTATTTGTCAGGAGAAAAAAGTGTACCATTGGAAATAAGAAATAAAGTATACTCATGCAGCAAAGAGACCCATGAGAAATCCATATGACATTAAAAAACAGTATATAATTTTGCAAAGCTAAAAGTTATCATAAAAATCATGAATTAGGAAAATTCAAAGGTGATTTTTATTCAAAAAAATTTGCTCAATTGAATGTGAACTTAGATCTTCAACACTGTAAAAAAAAGTGTGCTATGAAATTTTAAAAGTTAGGTAAAAATTCCTTGATCATTCAAGCTCTCAGTAGAAGCAGCTTAAAACAAGCTGCCTATTGTGTATTTTCTGGTTTAACCCATTGAAATAACATGCTTTGAATTTTAAATTTTGGCTTTCCATAAATTTCTGCATTGTTGCAGGTTAGAATGTCCCTCTTAGGAAGATAATGTCCTTCCCCAAGGAAATTAAATCTATACCTTCTTTAAAAATTCAGTAGGGAACAGTTGTTTTGTCAGGATGGCACATCTTATTGTTGTATTCTGTTTCTCACTGAAACAGTGGCATGTGTCTCAATGGCCACACTTGAGTTTCCTGCTGCTATTATAAATGAGTATGAAGCCATTTCCCTGGTGGAAATAGCTCTAGGATTGACATTTCATTATAATGAAGGGAGCTGGTGTACCTCCACATACAACAAAACGAAATGTTTTCCCTCTCTTCCCCACATCTATCAAGAATCTCAAAGGGAATAGGAACTGAAATGCAGCTTCGACTAATGTTGGACAATTCCATTTCTAATTGTAACTTTCTGTAGCAATCATACATAATTGCTTTATGGTTCTCATATGTAATGTTCACCAACATTACAATATTTGTCAAAGATCCAAAATATTGCCGACTTTTAAGTAAATCATTTAATTCAAACTAATATATTTCTTTCTTTTTTTTTTTTTGTGTGTGTGTGTGTGTGTGTGTTACACGGGCCTCTCACTGTTGTGGCCTCTCCCGTTGTGGAGCACAGGCTCCGGACACGCAGGCTCAGCGACCATGGCTCACGGGCCCAGTCGCTCCGCGGCATGTGGGATCTTCCCAAACTGGGGCACGAACCAGTGTCCCCTGCATTGGCAGGCGGACTCCCAACCACTGCGCCACCAAGGAAGCCCAAACTAATATATTTCTTAAATATTAATAAGCTGGCATGCAATGTACTATGATTGCCTTTCCAAAATTTGTTACAGTATTAAATATGATTTTGAATTATTTCTCAAGATGTTGTTTAAATATGTTCTCTATTTAAAATACACACCTTTATAATATTTCTTTTATTTTCTCCACTGTGGCTCTTTTTCATCTAGCTTTTTCATGTAAATTGCTGGCTGCCTATTATTTGTTGTTTCAGCTATTTCCCTTCTTACTTGCTTCTGCCTGTTATTTTGTTGCGTCTCTCTGGAGAAAGGAATTTTAATAACTTTTACTTTAACCCTATTCTTCATTTTTATTTTTGTGCTATGAACTTACATGCTTTTATGTATTATCATAGTTTATGCTGGAAGCTTTTAATTTTTAATAAGTATTTTTTTTTGTTTAATTTTTTTTTCTACAGAACTTTGTGTTGAGAGATAATGTATTTTCCCCAGAAGTTATCATCTTTTTTAAGTTAATTGACTCATTTTAATCTCGCCACTCTCCTGTACAACATAGTCTAAAATCAAGGTTAGGTCAAAGTTGTACAAAGACCTATGTTGTTTTATTTTTCTTGAAAGAATACAACAGATATTCTCAGATGACTATTTTTCTCTCAGGAGAAAAAAATAATTCAAAATTCATGAAAAGCATATATACCTACATACATATATATACACATGCACACTACTTTCTGACAATAACAATGAATTATTTAAAATTACAAAATAGATATATTTTTTCATTACAAATATAGTACCACGATGATAACATGCATACTCTAAACTGCTTAACAAGTGCTTTAAATATATTGATTCTTTATACCTCACACCACTCTGCAAGTTAAGAACTCACTATTATTTACCCTATTTTACATAAAAGAAGGCTGAGGCTTAGAGAGGCTGAGTAACCAAAGTGAGGCCATACACCTTGTTAGTGGCAAATCCCAAGCAGTGTAGCTCCAGAGCACCTAAGTTATAATTGTCATTTTTATTGTTTCACTCTTTAATAACTTAATAAGGAGAGAAATTCCTTAGAATTGGGTATATTTAGAATGAGCCCTCTTTAAGAGATAATAAAAGCAGCTAATATTTAATAAGAATTTACAGTGCTAGAACTGTCTTAATTGCATTGTGTTGAGTAACATTACATGAATTAAATAACAACCTTCATAACTCATAACACAGGTGTTATTTTTATCCCCGTTTTGGAGTTAAGGCAGTTGTGGATTAATGAGATTAAGTGGTCAACCTAAGATCACACAAGTGATCTTGCAAGTTGTGATGTCAGGAAGGATTCTAAATCAGGAAATCTGGCTCCAGAATTTACAGCTCTGAGCTAGAGATACCAATTAACCTTTCCCACTTACATTCGTTGGTTGTTCACTGGTCCAGATGTGAATGGGCAATATTTAATGTTTTGAACCCAGATTTAAGGTGCTCTTTCAGGCCATGTAGACTTGTCCTTAACAAAGACTTTTCCATGTGAAGAAGTGTGATTCATTTACTACTGGAATTCTTGAAAATCCTGTGCCAGATTAGTGGAAGCAATCTTAGAAGAAAAAGCAACAATTAACTAATTTCAAAATGATAAATATTAGAGGGATACTTGAAATAAAAGTTTATAGTGGGTCTTGCTAAGAAAAAAAATATGCAAATACCAGTTTTTGTAAACAAATGCAAAGACACAAAAATATAATGTTTCATAAATGGAACTTCTACGTGTCTAGGCATTACAAGCATACAGGGGAATGATGTATGAATAGGAAATCCACACAGAGCTTTAATTGCTGATGTAGAGGTACGTTTGCCTACATTATCCCTTGTTTTGGATTATCTTTTTCCTTTTTTCAACAGAACTTAGATTCTTATTCTTTACCTTAGGAGTTTGGCATTATAATGCTATGAAATTATCAAGGGCCAGAAATAACAGTTTTCACCGTAGTCTGTATTTAATTTGAGCAATGTGTCAGTCTTCCCAAGTAAATATAATTAAACAACTCTACTTTGAATATATCCTCTACTTTTTTTTTTTTGCTATCCATAATTAAAAATAATCTTACCCCTCTAAAATACTAAGAAAAAATGCCTGTATGATGACTTAAATCTAAATCCTAAAACTACAATTAAAACCTTGGTTCAGGACAACAAAAACAGGAATATCATTGTTGACTAAAAAAATATTCACAACCTAAAAGTTGAGAGTTAATGTTTTATTCAGTGGAAAATGTTAGGACTTCAAGCCCAGGAGGCAGAATCTTAAGTTACCCTGAGAGAACTGCTCTGAAGAGGTGAGGGAGGTGTCAGGATATATAGGAGTTTTGCAAGAAGGACACCTAGGTGGAATAAAAGATTACTGTTAATAAAAGAAAACTAGATATCTCCATTTAAGGAATTGAGCACTTTTCTATATATGGGAAGATGTAAGAGTCTGGGCTCACTGAATATGCACCTCAGCTATCTGAGGCCAAGTATCCTGTGTTTTCGCATCCTGAGTTTCCTCAAGGCTCACCTTAGGGATTGGCTGCAGTCTGATGGCTGCTGGATGGCAGGTATTCTTTGTTTACTTCCTGAGTTCCCTCAGGGCTCACCAGCTCACCATGGCGGCAGTGGCTGCAATCTCTGATGACCGTGACATCATTTGCTTACTGATATGGCAGACAATATTACATTTCTCTTAGTGAATATGATATATATATTTTTCTGTCCTGCATCTCTTCTCTTTTCTTTTTTCTAAGAGAAGTCTAATTTTCCTGTGAGAATGACCTCTTTGTACAATAGATAATGTTTGTGGGAATGTCATTAAAATATTTTTTTCCTCACTGACACATGATCCACTTCAGGGCTAATAAATGCCTTCTTGCTGCCTCTGCAGGATGCTGTGCAAGAATTGAAAATGGTTAGCACTGTCCCGGTAAAAAATCAATAAACAAACTTCAATTAAAATAAAGTTGGGGAGCTTCCCTGGTGGCAAAGTTGTTGAGAGTCCACCTGCCAATGCAGGGGACACAGGTTCATGCCCCGGTCTGGGAGGATCCCACATGCTGCGGAGCGGCTGGACCCATGAGCCATGGCCGCTGAGCCTGTGCGTCCAGAGCCTGTGCTCTGCAACGGGAGAGGCCACAACAGTGAGAGGCCCACGTACCACAAAATAAATAAATAAATAAATAAATAAATAAATAAATAAATAAATAAATAAAATAAAGTTGGGTGGTGCTGGGGTGAATTGGGAAATTGGGATTGGCATATATACACTAATATGTATAAAATTGATAACTAATAAGAACATGCTGTATTAAACTAATAAGAACTAATAAGAACTAATGATAAAAACTAATAATAAAAACTAATGATAACTAATAAGAACATGCTGTATTAAAAAAATAAAATTCAAAAATTCAAATAAATAAATAATGTTGGGAGAACAGAAGGGGAAGCAGGTCCTGCTGTCCTATGAGGACAGCAGGTCCTGAAGAAGAATGACTTCCTCTTATTGCCTTGATAAAGCTCAGCCAATGAGACTGTCTCAATTCAACCAATGAAAAGCCACTGCACTTCAAACTCTCAGTTCCTCCAATAGTTCACTCTAACACCCCCAACTTCCTTTCCCTTTCTTTAAAATAATTCTTCTCTCCTTGTTGCAGGGGGATTTGCTAGTGTTGCACCATCATTGCAGACCCTGAATTGCAATTCTTTGCTGATCTTGAATAAACCCACGTGGGTATTTTTATTTATTTATTTATTTTTTGAGAAATAACTAGCAGTCTATTTGTTTAGGTCAATATCCCACTGTGGCACTGTCTGGATAAGATAAAGCTTATTTGCTTTCATTAGCCACATCTTTTGACCTGCTCTATTAATGTCATTTCCTTCTATGGTGCTAAGCTATGACTCCCTAAGCTTCAAATACTTTCCCTTTTTATCTCCATTATTCAGAGAAAATTTGTAGTTTGTACAACCAAAGACATAAAGAAATATCTGTGGTTTTCTTTTCCATCAGTGCTTATGGTATTCACCTATATTTTTGCCTTCAGATTTTCCAAATAAACGTTTGATTTGCACATAGTGGCTATATTTACTTTCTTCCAGAAAGTTAAATTTAATAAGTGCCTAAAATAAGTGCTATTAAATGTGAAGCTATTTTTTTTTAGCTTTCTTTAAAATAATATTTCTCAATAATAAGTCCAACGTTTCACAACAGTTTTCAAATTAAATCAGTACAACATTTGGGCTGGCACCATTTGATCACTAATGGAGATGCATGTGGCAGATCATTTTAGAACCCCACCAAGCAGTCCTTTCTCCATTCTCATTTAGTTTTCAGAACTATGATTTTGTTTCTGCAGCCAAGTGCCTACTCCAGGCATATCATTACAATTGTGTTCCCTTTTGTTAATCATTGGGCTAGAAAAGGTTATGAATACTTCTGGTCAATGAGACAAAAGTGGAACTTTGTAGCTGTGCTTTGGCGGAAGATTTTGTTCTCCGATTTAAAGAGTGAAGCACATGAGGACAAATAAGCTCTATCATGCCCTTCTTTTCTGCTTTCAGCTATGGTGGAGTGAGTGGTGAGATAATTAGATCTGCTTCAGCTACCTACAGAGGATACAGAGGGAGGATGGTATTAGACCAGAAAGATGAGAAGGGGTTGAGTTTGCCCTGTTGTCTTTGAACAGTTGAAATTTGCATCTGCTTAGTTCCAGAATACTAAGTAAAATTTCTGTGTGTGCATCTTGACACTGTGCAAACATAGTGAGTACATTCGTAGTAAAGTCTATATGTTACTATTGTCAATCACAATGAAAATGCATTCCCAGTACTGAGTGGTGTGCAGCACGTGCTTCTGGTAGGGAATGTGCTGGCCCAAATAAGAGAGATGATAATACCTTCATTATGTAAGTTACTCTTACTAGATACTCATATTTTCAGCAAAAAAACATGCTGATATTTTAAAAAATCTGAAAAACCAATGTTAGTTGTTTCCTTTGGTATGAGCCACTGTAATTGAATGATATAAATTAGAAATATGTAAGATACAAATTTTCATGAATAATTTGTATCATTCATGATTAAAGAGGCAATATTATAATACAAAGTAAGTTAACAGTAAGTTTTAACTACAGTATTACACATTTCAGTAATTATTTAGTATGGTGATAATATCTAAGTTTAGAGCTACTTTGAATATTTTAATTATATTTTAAATTGATATTAAATAACTTATGTCATTATTCTGTATATTAGAGAAGAACTAATTGGCTATGCCATAGTTGATCCAAAATAATGTAAGAATGTTTGTAAGAAAGCTATTCTGGTAACAATATTTGTACAAATGAATGCATAGCATCTGTTATGACAAAGGAATGCAGGGTACTCAATTAAAACTAATCTAGAGATTATAAATTACTAGATGAAATATGAAATAAAATATGAAATCCTCACCTGGTTTAACTGAAATATATATATATAATTTTTATTTTTAATTTGAAAAAAGTCACCTTTCAGCATGTTTTAAATTGTACACCAACATATTTCTTAATTTAATTTCATAAAGAAATTTCTTTTTGGAGTATTTCTGAAAGAAGTTAACCTGTCAGTTGGTGAGGACATGGTCTTGCCTTTAGTGCTGATGAAATGTTTTATGCTAAAATACTTGAGGTCTCCAAAACACAATGGTGTTAATTATACCAGCTCTTATTTAAAATAATGTGGAGCAGAGTAGTTAAAAAAAAAATAAGCCACGATGTTGAAAAGAAAATGCTTCTGTCCAGTCGGCCTTAAGTAAATATGAACAAGTTTCAAGGCTTAATAATCAAGGGCACACTTTATTAAAGATATTTAAGGAGATACACTATTTATTATTTGGGTTCTACTTTTTTTTTTTTTTTCCTGCGGTACACGGGCATCTCACTGCTGTGGCCTCTCCCATTGCAGAGCACAGGCTCCAGACGCACAGGTTCAGCAGCCATGGCTCATGGGCCCAGCTGCTCCGCAGCATGTGGGATCCTCCTGGACTGGGGCACGGACCCGTGTCCCCTGCATCGGCAGGTGGACTCCCAACCACTGCACCACCAGGGAACCCCCATGGGTTCTACTTTTACACCCTAGAGAAATTAAATACTGACATGACTGCCTTCTTTGGAACACTTTTTATTTCTCTCAAAATATTTCATTGCTCTTAATGCTGTTATAAATAGGGTGCAGTGCAAAGGTAATTAATCCACTGTGCTAGGAAAGAGAAATACAGTGTGCTTACCTTGACTTATTTTATTGTAAATTAGTTCCCATACAAAGCTATTGAAAACCACAATTAGTTTTACACATTAATCTTGTGGAATACAGGTTTGTGTACTGAGATTCTTGGATACATAGTAAATGTGTATATTTATGTACAACATATAAAAGAATGATATTGCTAAGGAAAGTTTGTTAGATGTGCTTATTTAGGCTACATTTGCATTGTGACTCATGACTTCTCCCTGTTCGCAAATATAATGTAATCATGAAGTTGATCATAAATTTATTTCACCTGGGATTAAGATGATTACTTTATAAAATAAGTATTTGCAGTATAATGTCATCACATGAAAGAAATCAGATATTTTCTAACAATACATTTGCTAACAATAAAAATGAGTGTTCCTTGTCTTAAAATATTTGCATATTATAATATTTTTCTCATATGAATGTCATCTTGTTAACATAAGTTTTTGCTGAACTACAAATTATGCAAAGAAAAGCTAACCAATTTCAGCTCTTCAGCACACTTGAAAGTTTTCAACACAGCCCTCATAAAGAAAGTGGCTTTTTATTGTGGCAGGGTGAAAGCATGTTTTTATCTTTCAGTAATTTGTCAGAAGTTTACTAACGGGACTGCCCTGGTGGTGCAGTGGTTAGGAATCCGCCGGCAGTGCAGGGGATGTGGGTTCGAGCCCTGGTCCGGGAGGATACCACATGCCATGGAGCAACTAAGCCCGTGCACCACAACTACTGAGCCTGCACGCTAAAGCCTGCAAGCCACAATTACTGAGCCTGCATGACACAACTGCTGAGGCCTATGCACCTGGAGCCCATGCTCTGCAACAGGAGAGGCTACCACAGTGAGAGGCCCATGCACTGCAACGAAGAGTGGCCCCAGCTTGCTGCAACCAGAGAAAGCCTGTGCACAGCAATGAAGATTCCGCACAGCCAAAAATAAATAAATAATATTATATAAAAAAAGTTTATTAACATGATAGTTTGACTATTGCTCTTGTCGTTTGAGAGAACATGATTGTGTTCTAAATAAAAAGTAATTTATGTGAACAGGTGAGATTACAGGATGTTAGAGGATGCTTTTTGAGAGATAGAGATATGGAGAAAACTTTGAGGGATATTCCACTAGAAATATTAGAGATACTGAGTTTATTTGGCAATTTATATTTTTTCCTTGAAAGTAGAGAAAAGAAATGACAGAGTGTGCTAAAATTCCTGCTTATGTCTACTTTCTCTCTTTTTTATGGCAAGATATTATGGACTTAGAGATTTATACATTTTTGGGTGGCAGGGTTCTCCTCACACTCTTTTATCAGAAACTTCTCAAAACTGTTGGGGACTAGTGGGGATCACTCTCAGGGATTATCCTTTCTAGAGACCATGTTCTGCATCTCAGGTCTTGGAATCAATTGACTTGTAACAAAAGTCAATATCTTTTTTTTTCTTTTAAGAGTAGATTTTATCATTAGTAAGAAGGGGAGATGTTGGAGGAGTTTGAAAATATCTCACTGAAGATCTCAGATGAGGAAACCACTACAATATTACAAGTGAAAAATGATTGAGGCTGAACCAGTATGAGACTAGCAGCCACAGTGAGAAGTGTTTGAATTGTTGATATATTTCAAAAGTAAAATAGACAGTCTTTACTGAAGGACCCAAGGTAGAGAGTGAGGAAAAGAATCAAGGGTGACTCCAGTAAGTTTGGCTTGAATAAATTAAAATATGAAATTGCTATTCATCAAAATAGGAAAGAACATGGTGGAAGGGTTTCTGAAGAAATAATCAGGAGGTCATTTGTGACATGTTCATTTGCAAAGACATGAGAAATATCTATATATCAGATCGGTTGAATGAGTAGTTAGATAGATTGACTCCACAGTAGAAGTCCAGGATTGAGATATAAATTTGGGAGTCTTTTGCCTATATATTATATTTAAAGCTATGACATTGAATGAGATTACCTGAGAAGTGGGATGATATGGAGAGAGAAGAGAATTGATGACTGAGCCCAGGGGCATAGCAAAATTTAGATGTCCCAGAAGTGGGTAGAAATCAGCTAAAGAAGGCAGACCAGAATTTCTCAGTCTCAGCACTACTGACATTTCAGGCCAGATAATTCTTTCTTATGGAAAGATGGTCCTGTACACTATAGAACATTTACCAGTATCATTGGTCTTTACCCACTAAATGCTAGTAACACAGCCTTTCCCCAGGTGTGACAACCAAAGGTTTCTCCAGACATTGCCAGTGTCCCTAGCTGGGAAAGGATGTGGCAGCAAAATAGCCCCAAGTTGAGAATCAATAGACTAGATGTTTAGGAATAAAACAAGTAAATGTGGTGGCCCAGAGGCTAAGTAAAAAAAATGTTTAAATTCCATGGAGGAATGACTGATTAATTGTGTCAAAGAGGTGAAGTAAGATGAGGAATAAATCGTGAATTAACATCATGGTGGTTACTGATATCACTGTATCTCCCTTCCCGGACTATTGCCACAGTGATTCACTATTTCTGTACATTTCAAAATCATCACCATGATATCTAGTTGCCATTTGCCACCATACAAATATGTTACATAAATATTAAGTATATTTCCCACACTGTACATTTCATACCAGTGACTCATGTATTTTCTAACTCTAAATTTGTACCTCTTAATCTCCCTTACCTATTCCTCTCCTCTCTCTACCCTCGTCTCCTCTGGCAGCCACCTATTTATTCTCTGTATCTATGACTCTGTTGCTGTTTTGTTACGTTTGTTCATTTTTTGCTTTTTTGGACTTCATGTATAAGTGAAATCATACAGTATTTTTCTTTCTCTGACTTATTAAACTTAGCATAATACCCTCTTGGTCCATCTATGTTGTCACAAATTTTATTCTTTTTGTGGCTAAGTAATATTCAATTGAATTGATATACCACATCTTCTTTACTCTTTATAGATGGGCACTTAGTTTGCTTCTATATCTTGGCTATTGTAAATAATGCTGTAATGAACATAGAGGTGCATATGTCTTTTCAAAAAGTGTTTTCATTTTATTTGGATAAATACCCAGAAGTGGAATTGCTGGATCATATGTTAGTTCTACTTTTAATTTTTTGAGTAACTTCCATAGCATTTTCCATATTGGCTGCACCAATTTACATTCCCACCAACGGTGCACAAGGGTTCACTTTTCCCCACATCCTTACCAACACTTGTTATGTCTTATCTTTTTAATGATAAAAAAAATTCTGACAGGTGTGAGTTAATATCTCTTTGCAGTTTTGATTTACATTTCCCTGATAATTAGTGACACTGAGCATCTTTTCATGTGCCCTTTGGTCATCTGTGTGTCTTCTTTAGAAAAATGTCTATTCAACTTCTTGGCTCATTTTTTTTCATCAGGTTGTTTGTACAATTTTGAATTGGATGAATTCTTGGTATATTTTTGATATTAACCCATTATCAGACATATCATTTGCAAATATTTTCCAGCATTCAATATGTTATCTTTTTTGTTTTGTTGATAATTTCCTTCCCTGTGCAAAAGGGAAGTTTGATGTAGCTCCATTTGTTTATTTGTGCTTTTGTTTGAAGTTTAATTATTTTAATGGTCACTTATTAATACACATAACCAAAGCATTGGTCAAATGCCAAATCCTCCCCGAATTCTGTCCATAGTGCTACCATCTTCTCCCTTAGAGAACTTTGAATGTAATTTTACTACAGCACTTACTATTCTCTACTTGTTTGGTATCAAGAGACAGTTTTTCAAAATTAAGAAACTTCTAATTCATTGTTGCATTTCCAAAACACTGGTGTAATACTTCAAAAAATCTGAAATTCCATTGAACTTGGTTTTTAAAGCACAATAAAGTTATTTTAAACATAAATCTTAGGAAGATCAATGCATAAAACAGGTGCTCTGGCTAATGTTAAGTAGATAATTATAAATCTTTGACCTCTTTTTCAGACCCCACTTCACTGTGATTCAATCACATTAGTTGCATCTTCATGTTAAGATCAGCCCCATAAATTCTGATCCAATACAACTCAAATTTATCTTTCAGTAAGAGCCTCAAATGATTCCTATCCTGCTCCAATATCAGACTCTTACATTGAGGATTCAATTCAAGAGCTCTCTTAATCTTGAATCTATACATCTATGGAACGTTCTCTTTTTCTATATATCTTGGTATCTAAATTTATCCATTCATTTTTCTCCCTCCCACTCTCTCTCTCCTAAATGTATCTGTATGTGAAAATCATCTGGATTGTATATACATATTTTAATATGTAAAAATATATTTAATATTCAAATAAATAGAAATCCATTCAAAAATTTTGAAATTATATTCAGAAAAATAGAATAAATTGGGATAATTTTGTAACTTGTCTTACACTAAATATACTTATTATGAATAATGCTACAAATTTATTAGCAAGAAGACATATAGTTGAAAAATTCAATATATTTGAAACTGATAATCTTTGTCAGCCTTTTTTTATATTTTATATATAGGTATTTTCACTTGCATTTTCTAGGTTTTTCACCACTTCATTTTGCATGGTCATAGAAAAAGTAAACTAGATATTTGAGGGCGAAATTTCTTAATATAATTAATATTAGATTGCTTAGAATGTGATTTAATTTGATTGATTTGTGATCTGAAAATTAATAGTTTTGGTTAAATGTGTTTGAAAAGCAAACTTAAGCATGTCTAAATTCATAAGCATGATAAATTAAAGTATGAAATAGTTCACTCATCACTCATCTTTGACTATCTCTCCAGTGTAGCATCACCACTTATGTTTTCTATTGAGCTATTTTTGCTTCAGCTGACAGTATATCCTATAAAACTAAGTTACATATTTGCATAAAATTGTATGTATTACACATCAGAGTAATCTTCCAAATTCGTCACCTTCCAGAAGAGTGATGAATCAGTGGATATATGTGATTTTGCTTCATTATTCAAACATAATGGGAGCACTGGAATATGTTAAATACACTTAGGTGAAACATGATTTATAGCCTTTGGATAAAAACCTACTGATACTGCCATCTCAACATTGTTCTTCTTCATCTGTGTTATTTATTTTAAAACATTCATATTTCAGAGAGAAGTAGCATATTCCAACTTCAGTGATGGAACATTAATTATATATTCATGCATGAAATATGGTCTCACCAAATATCATCTGCAGAATATCATGTATAAATTTGTTTTCCATATCTGAATAGTGGTCCTTAATATGGTAGTGTACAGTCTTATCACTGACAAAATTAAAGAGTATAAATACAAATCACAGAACAATTTTTTACGCTTTATAGACAGAAAGATACTTTAAAAAATTAAGAAGCTTAGCAAAAGTAAGTTTAGCAAATGTCCTGGGAGAAATATGCTATTAGACATTTTCCCCAAAGTTATGAATTGTTGGAGGAGAAATATTCTGTTTTCTGAATTATCTCTGGCCTCACATCATCTCGTTTTCTCTTTTAATCTCCTGCTTCTATTTTTTCAAAGCCATTTAGCATAAAGGATATCAGAAACAAAGTAACCATGAACATTATATCTCACACAACCTAATTAAGAGGCAAGGGAAAAATAAAGCAGTATCTAAATTTCTGTGGAGATTTTGTTGTTTGGGCTAAATAGAGTTTAGTGAAAATCAGTTGTTCTTGAACAAAAGTGCATCGTTGGAATCTTACTCTAGAACCTACTAACTCTGTACCTTGAACACATTTACATACAAGAAGAGTACTTGCATCATCAGTTTCTTGTGGGAGCTAAATAAATTTGTACAAGTGACATGCAAAAAAACAGTGCTTGAAATATAGCATGTATAAAAATATGCTAGTTAAAATCAGTTTTACCTGGTTCCTTAGAAATATGCAACTCACCACTTCTTTTTTTTTTAAATATATATCCACTAGAATTGTTTTTCATGTATATTTAGTAGCACTCTTCCCATCTGTTAAAATATATGATCATGTCTTTTTCAGGGAATAAGATATTTGTCCTATTTAAAGTTTCATTAATTGCTGTTGTTCTCTCCTGTGGAAATGTGGTATTGGAATGGTCAAGAGAAACTCTACCCAATGTCATTGATTCTCAGGTAGGAGAGAAATATAAATCAAGGGAGAACATTCTTTTTCCTTAAACAATACTTTATTTTTATTTATTTAATAGAAATGTAGCTGATGTACAATATTATGTTAGTTTCAGGTGTAGTACATAGTCTAATTTACATACACTATGAAATAATCACCATGATAAATCTAATAACATCCATCCCCATGCAAAGTTATTATAGTATTATTGACTATATTCCTTATGCGTGTATTATACTTCTGTGACTTATTTATTACCTATGTGACTACTTTGTACCTCTTAATTCCCATTCCCTATTTTGCTAACTCTCCCAACCTCTCCCTTTGGGCAACCACTCATTTGGTCTCTGCATTTATGAGTCTGCATTTATGAACAGGTTTTTATCCTGTTTTCTTTGTCTGTTTTGTTTTTTAGAATCTACATGTAAGTGAGATCATGCAGTATTTTTCTTTCTCTATCTGACTTATTTCACTTAGCATAATACACTCTAGATCTATCTATGTTGTTGCAAATGGCAAGATTTCACTTTTTATGGCTGAATAGTATTCCATTGTATACATATACCACATCTTCTTTACCCATTCCTCTATGGATTGACACTTAAGTTGCTTCAGTATCTTGATTATTGGAAATAATACTGCAATAAACATTGAAGTACATATATCATTTCAAATTTTGTTTTCTTTAGATAAATACACAGAAATGGAGTAGCTGGATCATATAACAGTTCTATTTTTAAATTTTGGAGGGATTCCATATTATTTTCCATAGTGGTTGCACCAATTTATATTCCTAACAACAGTGCACAAGTATTCCTTTTTCTCCACATTCTCACCAACACTTGTTATCTGTCTTTTTGATAATAAAAAATTCTGACAGGTGTGAGGTGATATCTCATTGTGATTTTGATTTGCATTTCCCTGATAATTAGTGATATTGAACATTTTTTCATGTGCCCTTTGCCATCTGTATGTTTTCTTTGGAAAATGTCTGTTCAAATCCTGTGCACATTTTTTTAGTCAGGTTGTTTGTATGTGCAATGTTGATTTGTATGAGTTCTTCATACATTTTGAATATTAATCCCTTATTATACATATCATTTGCAAATATCTTCTCCCATTCAATAGGCTGTCTTTTTGTTTTGTTGAAAGTTTTCTTCCCTGTACAAAGGCTTTTTAGTTTGATGTAGTCACATTTGTTTGCCTCGTCTGAGGAGAAATATTCCAAAAAATTACCTATGTCATTTGACCTATGCCAAAGATCATACTGCCTATCTTTTCTTTTAGACGTTTTCTGTTTTCAGGTCTTACATTTAGGACTTTGATCCATCTTGACTTTATTTTTGTATATGGTGTGAGAAAGTCCAATTTGATTACTTTGCATGTAGCTGTCCAGTTTTAAACACCATTTATTGAAGAGACAGTCTTTTCCCTATTATGTAATATATTTTTTGCCTCCTTTGTCATAGATATTTGATCATATAAGTGTAGGGTTATTTCTGGACTTGATATTCTGTTCCATTGATGTATGCATTTGTTTTTGTTCCAGTACCATAATGTTTTTATCACTATAGCTTTGTAGTATAGTTTGAAGTCAAGAAGCATAATACCTCTAGATTTGCTCTTCTTTCTCAAGAATGTTTTGGCTATCTGGGGTCTTTTGTGTTTCCATACAAGTTTTAGAAGTATTTGTTCTAGATCGGTGAAAAATACCAGGGTGTTTTGATAGCAATTGCATTAAATCATAGGTTGTCTTGGAGAGTAGGCTCATTTAAAAAATATTAATTCTTCCAATCCATGAGCATGGTGTATATTTCTATTTGCTTGTTTTGTTGAAACTTTCAATAGTGTGTTATAGTTTTTTGAGTACAAGATTTTCCCTTCCTTGGTTAGATTTATTTCTCGGTACTTTATTCCTTTGGATGCAATTGTAAATGGGATCATTTTAATTTCTCTTTCTGATATTTCATTGTTTATGAATAAAATACAACATATTTCTGTATAGTAATTTTGTATCCTGCAACTTTACAGAATTCATTTATTAGTTCTAATGATTTTGTGGTAGTATCTTTAGGATTTTCTCTATATAGTGTTATGTCATTGGCAAAAAGTGACAGTTTTACCCCTTTCAAATTTTGGATTGTTATTATTTGTTTCTCGTGTCTGATAAATGTGGCTAAAACTGCCAATACTATGTTGTATAACAGTGGTGAGAGTTGGCACCCTTGTCTTGTTCCTGGTCTTAGAAAAATTGCTTCTATGTTTTCACCACTGAGTCTGATGTGGGCTGTAGGTTTGTCACATATGGCCTTTATTATGTTGAGGTATGTTCCTTCTATACCCACTTTGTTGAGAATTTTTATCATAAATGGATGTTGACTTTTGTCAACAGCTTTTTCTGCATCTATTGAGCTAATCATATAATTTTTATTCTTCAATTTGATAAGGTAGTATATCACATTGACTGACTAGTGGATGTTGAATCATCTTTACATCCCTGGGATAGATCCTAATTGATCATGGTGTATGAGCCTTTTAATGTATTGTTGAATTCTGTTTGCTAATATTTTGTTGGGAATTTTTGCATCTATATTTATCAGAGATATTGACCTGCAATTTGTGTGTGTGTCATGTTTTTTGTCTCATTTTTGTATCAGCATTATAATGGCCTTATAAAATGAATTCAGAAACATTCCTTCCTATTCAATTTTTTGGTATAGCTTGAGAAGGATGTGTGTTAATTTGTCTTTAAATGTTTGGTAATATTTACTTGTGAATCCATTTAATTCTGGACTTTTGTTTATTGGGAGTTTATATTATTGATTCAATTTCATTACTGGTAATTTTTCTGTTCATATTTTTCATTTTTCCTGATTCAGTCTTGGGAATGAATTAATCCAGTTTCTGGGAATTAATCCAGTTTCTTCTAGGTTGTCTATTTTATTGTCATATAATTGTTTGTATTAATCTCTTACAGTTGTTTGCATTTCTGTGGTATTGGTTGTAACATCTCTTTCATTTCTGATTTTATTTATTTGGGCTCTCTTTCTTTCTTGATGAATGTGGCTAAAGTTTTATCAATTTTGTTTATCTTTTCAGAGATGTAGCTCTTACTTTCATTGATCTTTTCAATTGTTTTTAGTCTCTTTCATTTATTTCTGCTCTGATCTTTATGATTGTTTCCCTCTACTGACTTTGGGTTTTGTTTTGTTTTTTTGTGTGTGTTACGCGGGCCTCTCACTGTTGTGGCCTCTCCCGTTGCAGAGCACAGGCTCCAGACGTGCAGGCCCACTGGCCATGGCTCACAGGCCCAGCCGCTCCGTGGCATGTGGGATCCTCCCAAACCGGGGCATGAACCCGTGTCCCCTGCATTGTCAGGTAGACTCTCAAACACTGCGCCACCAGGGAAGCCCTGTTTGTTCTTTATCTAGTTCCTTTTGGTGTAAGTTTAGATTATTTATTTGAGTGTTGTTTTGTTTTTGGTTTTGGTTCCTGAGGTTGGCTTGTATCACTATAACTTTGCTCTTATAACTGCTTTTGCTCTGTCCAATAGATTCTGGATCATTGTGTTTCCATTTTCATTTGCGTCCAGGAACTTTTGATTTCCTCTTTGATTTTTTCAGAGATTCATTGGTTGATTAGTAGCATATTTTGTTTGTCTTTTTCAGGTTTTTTTCATGTAGTTTATTTCTATTCTCATACTCTTGTTGTCAGAAAAGATGTTTGATATTATTTCAATCTTCTTAAATTTATTGAGACTTGTTTTTCTGTACTAGAATATGATTTATTGTAGAGAATTTCCAGGTGCACTTGAAAATAATGTGTATTCTGCTGCTTTTGGGTAGATTGTTCTGTAGAGTTGATCCTTGAACAACTTCAGAGTTAGGGGTGTCAACCTACCATGCAGTTAAAAATCATGTATAACTTTTGGCTTCCCAAAATGTAACTACTTATAACTTACTGTTGACTTGAAACCTTATGACAACAGTCAATTAACATACATTTTGTATGTTATATGTATCATACACTATATTATTATAATAAAGTAAGCTAGAGAAAAGAAAGTGTTATTAAGAAAATCATAAGAAAGAGAAAATACATTTACAGTACTGTACTATATTTATGAACACCATAAGTTTACATTTCCTGTTTACAAGATATTATAAATTGTTTTCATTACCTACACCATTGTCTTATAAGATATGACACTATAGATGTTATATACATTGCTAACACTAAACATCAAAAATGAAAAGATAATGTGAGAAAGAAATTCACATTTATTTACAGGTATAATGACTCATGCATTGATCAGCAAGAAGCAACAATGTGATTGCTTTATTATAGCCCAGTATAATCAATACAATTTCTTCATGGTATCTTAGCCTATACACAATGGATGAATAGTTAAATTTTTATGGCATACAGTTTTACATTAATATTCATAATACAATATTGGAAGCATTATTACTTTAAAAAAGTTGCCTGTGATAATAGGCTAATGTGCAGTTTCTCTGATTATGAGAGTATGGTACTGTAATCTTTGAAAGCCCAGTCTTAAAACATTAGTAAACTAACACATCATTAAATGTATATTAAATATTACTCTTATGCTTATATAAGATAGGTTTATATGTAGATAGACTAGAACCTACATATATTTTATGTACCTATGACATATCTACTTTTTCTTAAATTTTTCAAAATTTCTTAGAAACATTAATATTTGAGTATTTTTTAATTGTCACAAATCTCCAAAAAAAATTCTATTATATTTACTGAAATAAATAAATAAAACTGGTTCTGCACATTTCAAACCTGTGTTGTTCAAGGGTCCAGTGTGTATATCTATTAAGTCCATGTAATCTAAAGTATTAAGGCCAATGTTTCCTTATTGATTTTCTGTCTGGATGATTTATTCATTGATGTAAGTGTGGTGTTAAAGTCCCCTACTATTATTGTGTTACTGTAAATTTCTCCCACTATGTTTATTAATATTTGCTTTATGTATTTAGGTGCTCATTTGTTGATTGCAAATATATTTCCAATTGTTATATATCTTGTTGGATTGATCCCTTTATTTTATGTAATGTTTTTCTTTGTCTCTTGTTACAGTATTTGTTTTAAAGTCTATTTTGTCTGATGTAAGTACGTACTCCAGCTTTCATTTTGTTTCCATTTGAATGGAATATCTTTTTCCATCTGCTCACCTTCATTCCTAGAGTGTCTTTAAATCTGAAGTGAGTCTCTTGTAGGCATCATATACATGGGTCTTGTTTTCTTTTCTTTATTCAGCTACTCTATGTCTTTTGATTGCAGCATTTTGTCCATTTACATTTAAAATAATTATTCATAGATGTATACTTAATTGCCATTTTGTTTATTATTTTCCAGTTGTTTTTGTAGTTTTGGTGGTGGTGGTGGTGTTGATGTTCCTTTCTTCTTCTTTTGATCTCTTCCTTTGTGATTTGATGGCTATCTTCAGTGTTATGTTTGAATTCCTCTTTCTTTATGTATGTTATGTATATCTGTCATATGTTTTAGGTTTGTGGTTATCATGAGGTTGATATGCAACAATGTATATATGATTAGCTTAAGTTGATGATCTCTTAAATTCAAACCAATTCTAACCATCCTACATTTTTATTCCCCCTTCCCACTTTTAATATCTTGTCATATTTTACATATTTTTGTTTTGTATATCCCATAACTCTTTATGGAGGATATGGTTGATTTTACTACTTTGTCTTTTAAGTTTCCTAATAGCATCATAAGTGGTTGACCCTCTCCCTTTACTGCATGTTTGACTTTACCAATGAGACGTTTTTATTTTGTAACTTTCATATTTCTGGTTGTGGTGTTGTCTGATTTCAGAAGTTCCTTTAACATTTCTTGTATAGACACTTTAGTGGTGTTGAACTCTATTTCTTGGATAATATAGTAGAGGACTGTCTTTTTCTTAAACCTATATAAAAGTTACTTATTAAAAAATTTAAAATTATTAAACTATTTCTTGTGAGTTTAATAAATTATAGTGTTAATGTTGAACAATTAATCTTATTCTATTAATAATTCATACATTTGAGGAAAATACCCAATAGCATATTTCTCTCAGGACCTTTGCCAAATCACTTTTGCCAAGCTTATAAATTAAATTTTTTCTATCTATAAAACATTTAAAAAAGCATTCTGCAATATATATTTATACTCTTTAATTTTACCAGTGATGAGATTATACGCTCTCTTATTAAGGATTGTTATTAATAATTTTATTACATGTGAAATATTTTGAATATATATTTTGCAGTAGAGAAAAAATGATCAGAGAAGTAGATGATAACATTACAATTGTTAAATCTAAACCTAACTACTTTTTTTATTACTAATGCTATTTTAAGCTTTGTGTCATTAATTATCTGTCACTGCCCACATGCAATTATTATTCATCTCTTTATTAGAAACCAGAATTATACACCCTTTGGCTTCCCTAATAAAAAGATGTAAACATATATAAACAAAAATTCTATAAGTGATTTGTGTGCAAAAATTTACATGCTTAGGATTATGGAAACTTTTACATCAAAACACTAATGAGCCATGTCCTCTAAACAGCTCAGATATTCACTAGAGACTCCTTAGGCAATTCTGGAACCTAGTTTACAGTGTTGAGGCCACTTGTGTACCATTTAGTACACTGAAGCCTTAGTTAAATGATGCCCTTGGGACGAAAAATAGTTAAGGAGCTCTAAACAACTTTCCAACATTTCAAAAATAATTTTAAGATTGTCATTAATAAAAAGATGATACAAACGGTTTTATTATTGTTTTTATCAGTTATGCTACAAAGTGACAGAGGACTAGAAGGAGATCTTTTGAGACCATCTAATTATGTTCTTTTAAGTAAAGATATTTTTGTTCAGTTGATCTACAGAAGAAAAAATGTCAAATCTTCTGTGTTATCCAATTTCAATAGAATTTCTTTTCAGTAGGTTTCAATAAAATTTGTTATTGGCCAGTTTAACTTCTTTCCTTATTTCAGGAAAATGAACATGAACTGGTAATACTCTGTGTCATTATGTTGCTGTATATTCAAATCAAATTGCAGAATTCACTTTTATCCCCCTAAAAAATTTTAATCATCTTAAAAATCTTTTGATTTGATTAATACTTTAATAATCCTTTTGGCTTTCCTAGAATCCATTACAAAGTTGTTCTGGATCAGAAAATGGTAAAATGACCAGAATCTGACCATGACCATTCTGATCATGTGCATAAGATGTTACATAAATTAAATTGTATGAGATCAATAAAAATGTTTGTTTAGCAGATGAATAAGCGAAATTATTATACACTTTGACCATTAAGGACACAGCCAGGCAGAATGAGCTTGAATCTCAGCTTTAATTTCTTCATCTATAAAATGGGTTTTCTAATTATAAATAGTCAAAGGGCGTTATGAAGAATGAATCAATTACTATGTGTATAGCATCTAGAATAGTGACTGGTCAGCAGTAATCATTATAAAATCATTTGCTTTTGGAAATATTAAGATTTAAACAAGCAAAGAATCAAACAGGAATAAATGGTCTGAAAATAAATGTGCATATCTCTACAAGACAGGGCTCTAAAACAAGTAAACAAACAAACAAAACACTTTAGGCTTTAAATCGCTAGTCTCATATTTCTGAAATATATTTAAAATATCAGAATTCTGGTTTGGATGTGTATTAAAAACCTTCTCATATATTTATATAATTCCATTCAATAGAAGTATATTATCAAGCTCACTATAAAAAATTCCATAAAAAGATAAAAAAGAAAGTGTGTGAGTGTGTAATTTCACATGCAATCTCCTATGTCATGCAGAATGATTAGGTAGGTCAGGGGTCTGCAAACAAGGTCCCTTACCCAAATTCATCTCACTGCTTCTTTTGTAAGTAAAATATTATTGGAAAATGGTCATGTTCATTCCTTTACATCCTGTCTATGGCTACTTTCATACTACCGTGTTAGAGTTGAGCAGTTGCAAAAGAAACATTATAGCCCACAACATTGAAATGATTTACTGTCTGGCCTCTTACAAAAAATGTTTACAAGTACCCAGTGTAAATAATAAAGAAGAGAGATATGCAGGGATTGACTATATTACTGAATATATTTGTAATATTAATATATGTATATTAATATTGTATACAATATTAATGTGTATATATATATATATATATATATAAATGTATATATACTATATAGAGGCTTACTCTAGAATGTTAATGTGCTTAATATATTCAGGGATTTTTGCAAGTAAAGAGTAGATGTTGAAGTTAGAGAATATTTATATAACATACATAATGTTGAATACTACATTTTGAGGTATATGTAATAATGTATATTAAAATCATTTTAAAACAAAAAAGAGGGAGTATGCAATCATCTCAAAAACAAGATTAATTTTATGTTATGTAATGAAGCAAACCTCAACATAATCCATGGAGTAGAAGCCACAAGTATTGTGCAAACTCCCTGCCCACCCCCAAAAACAAAACAATAACAGATATTTCAAATTAAATTTTAAAATTCTAAAAGTTATCTACTCAAATATTAGTTTACAACAAATATTACAAATTTTATTAAAATTTGCAGTAAACACAGCATATCAAAACCAGCCAAAAATGTAATAAAAGAAAATGTATGCTCTTGAACATTTTTCTTATGAAAAAAGAATAAAATTAAAATTATTAGGCATTAACTGAAGGAAAAAATAATACAAAGTAATTATTAAAAAATAAACAAATATGTCCATACCAAAATTAATTAGTATTCAGTTAAAAGCCACATAATTGATAATAGAAGTCAAGAATTCATAGGGTCTTTATTAGCTGATTTAACTTAATATAACTTACTACATGGAAATAAACCTGGTAAATCAGCAAAAAAAGAGGTCGATGCATAGTTAATAATTAATCAGTACAATGGGTAGGTAGTTTTACAGAAGTCTAAGTTATTTTAGGATGGGGAATAAATTAAGACTGAAGAACAGGAAGCAGTTTTCAGAAAAAGGCAGCCTTAAAGCAATGTTCCCAAAGGTGTTTGATGAAGTGTATGTCTGTAGTTTGATCTAATTGGATATTAAAAAGAAAGGAACTTAACATAACAAATATGACATATCTCCCTAAATTGATTCCAGTTTTAATGCAATTCTTACCAAAATTCCAGTAAGGATTTTTGTTGACATAAATAAACATTATCTATTGTTTATATGCAAAGATGTGGGCTCTAGAATAGAAAGAAACACCCAAAAATCTTGACAAAGAAGCATAAAATAACAGGTATCACTCTATTTGATATTGTCTTATTATATACCTATGAGACACCATAGTACTGGCAGAGGGATAGACACACATATCAATAGAACAGAATAGAAAACTCATAAATATGCCCATACAAATTTTTTTAATGTTTTAAAATAATGTAATGAAATAGTAGAAGTAAATCAGTCATACATTTTCTGGTGCAACAGATACATACATACATATGTGCATATATACTGGCATCTAAGAAGGCTGTTCTGTGAATCAAATGTGTGCCCTTAGGAAGGGTAATGCATTACAGTTGTTTTTTTTAGCAAATAAGGATTTATTGGACATAGATCATGTCTTAGGAAATGGCACATTTTTTTCTTTAAATCAGATGAAATCTACTTCCAAGTCTCATTCACAGAAACCCTCCAGTCATCAGATTCTATTACTTGCTGCAGTGAATCATATTACCCTGGTTGACAAGATTCTTTCAGCAATGCAACAAAAGCCTAAAGTTTAATTTCATAGTCTGAGGCTAAGAGAACTGTCATGTAGCTTCCAGTCTTGCTACCTCTCTTGGTGCTGCCATAGAGCAGGCTTGGAGACATCACACTTCATAGGAAATGCCAGCCACATTTTCCTACTTATGGCCATTTGTGTTTGGAACACAGACTTGACTGACCACATCTGTATGGGGTTCCTTCCATATTGCTAATGGGCACTCTTCAAGGAGTCAACTTGGCCATATTTTATACCCTGAAAATAGATTTTTTTTTGTTTTAAATAACCCCATTAAAAACCTAACAGCTGTCAATCCAGGACAAAATGAGTATTATCTGGGCATTAGAATTATTTTAATATTAGTTGTCTGTTTCACATTTTACATACCATTATCCTATTTACTAAAGAAAAAAAATGACCAGTTTCTGGCATTCTATTAATTACTAAAAATATAAGCAGAATGCTAGTGAATAACACAGCTGAGGGCCAGAAAGAAGGGAAGATCACAGGCATGCCAATTACTCTATGTTGATCTACCAAACGCAAGTGCCTGTGTTGATCATATTGTGCATCTGGACAGTCACAAGCATTACCCATCTAAGGTAGAGCTGCCAGCATGGAGGGAAAATAAGGGCTTTCAAATGTGGAAATGATTAAGGCATCATTCCAGTTGATCTTCAACTGTGGTAGAATAAGAATCTCCTACAATTCCAAACTGCAATGGTAAAGAGCAAGATAATTATCCTCTTTGCATAACCTATACACAATTTAATTGAGCCTAATTCTCCTTTCAGATTCTCAAAGGGAGATCATTCTTGATGGCAGAAAATTTACCCTTGGGAATCTTTCTTTCCCACTCTGTATATTTCCTTGATGGTGGGAGAAATTACATTGACTGTGCAAATCCTATTTATTTCCCAAACATCATTTGAAAATGTTCAATCAAAAATTATTCTACTAGTTTCTGTTTGAGTTTGTTATTCTCCCAGAATTGAGATAAAGAAATTCAAAATTTCTTTTTAAGTTTCTTTAATTCTTAAATAATAAAACAGATTAAAGCACATATGTACACATGTGTGCATACACACACACACAAAAACATGTAAAGCAAACAAACAAAAGTTTTGCCACCAGTTATTTTAAGAAGGAGGTCTAGGGAACATAACAGAATTCCTATTTCCTCAGTTTTTTATTACCATATTAAATAAAAGAGTATTTTTCTGCTGGCCCTTCCAGCAGTAAGTCTTCCTCCAGAGATACCCTAAAGGAGCAACTTCCACAAGTTTTAGGGTGTGGATAAAGGTTATAGCAGTATTTGACAAGTGTTGTTACATCTTACTTACAGCTTCTTTTATTTATCTTTAAAACATTTGAACAAGCCTCTTACAGTGATGGGGAGATTCTTTAAAAAAGCATATAAATGATTTGAAGTTCCACCTCCAGAATGAAGAGCTCTTGAGCCCTGGAAAAGTAGCAGAGCCTAACAGGAAGCAGAAAGCTAAGAAAAAACTCAGCTAATAAAAAGCCATGGACCCTTTGTTGTTTACCGCAGCTTCCCAACTTCCTTTCCCCTCTATAAAAGGGTTCTGCTTTTGCTGTGTAGGGACCTGCAGGTGGCTAACCACAGTTTCAGACCCAGAACTGCAATTCTTTGCTGATGCTGAATGCCCTTCTTTTTGCTGAAGAAATAACTATCAGTCTATTGGTTTCAGGTCTATAATATAATATGTACCATTAGCAATTACTGCAAAAAAAAAAAAAAAGAAATGTATATTTGGTTTTCATCCCAGTTTCTGGCACAGTGCTCCTAAAACTCTTGGAATTTCCTTAAATGATGAGAGCCATAAGGTGCCTTTTGCTATGACAATGAGGTGACTTTAATAAGGCATTTGAAGATGGAGGCTGCTTTCCAGTAGAGCCAACCATGTAATTACAGAGTTGGAACTTTCAGTCTCTCCCCCTAACCTCCAGGGAAAGAAGGGATCTCTAACTTGAGTTCCATCACCAATGGCTAATTATTTAATCAATCATGCCTGTGTAATGAAGCCTCCATAACATCCCATAAAGTATAGGGTTGGTGAACATGTGGAGACTGGGAAGAGTGTCGAGCCTAGAGAGGCCATGGAAGCTCCACTCCCTTTCCCCATGCCTCATCTTATGCATCTCTTCCATGTGATCTTTCCTGAGTTATTATCTTATGATAAACTGGTGATCTCGTAAGTGAAAGGTTTCCATGAGTTCTGTGAGCCATTCTAGCTTTGGAAACTCTGATTTATAACTAGTCAGTCAGAAGTACAGTTAACGACCTGGACTTGGGATTGGAGTCTAAAGTGTTGGTTGGGGGAAGATACTCTTGTAGGACTGAGCCTTTAACCTGTGAGATCTGTCATAATATCCTCATAGATAGTGTCAGAATTGAGTTGAATTGTAGTACACTGAACTGGTGTCTGAGAACTACTTGGTGGTATGGGGAAGGACCCACACATATTAGAAACTGATCCCAGAACCTTACTAATGTCAAAGGTTAGGAAAGATAGAATGGGGAAAAGAGAGAAATGGTGACTCAAAGGATAGAAAGACATGAATTTGGAACCAGAAGTCTAATTAAATAAGGAACTAGCTCTGTAAACAGGAGATCTACTATTAGTGAGGCTCAGCTGCTTTTTGTCTCTATTCTATCTACCAGAAGTCAAGTGACAAGAATAATACAATTTAGTAACAAGTTTGATATCTTTCATTTAAAGGAAAAACAATCCATGAATTGGTGAGTACAGTGCCTCACAAGCAGTGGAGCACTATACCTGAGGGATTTTGAGCAAGTGCAAATTTTCTAGAGTGTTAGAAGAGGCAACTGGGAAACAGGGCATGATTGGCTAGGAGGTCAGGGTTTCCTTATGAGGCCAGCAGGTACTATATTCTAGGGTAAGGTAAGCTAGCTAAAGCTGAGTTGGAGGATAGTGATTGGTTTATGTTAAGATTCCTTGACAGGGCTTTCCTGGTGGCACAGTGGTTAAGAATCTGCCTGCCAATGCTGGGGACACGGGTTCAAGCCCTGGTCCGGGAAGATCCCACATGTCATGGAGCAATTAAGCCCATGTGCCACAACTACTGAGCCTACCCTCTGGAGCCAGCGAGCCACAACTACTGAGACTGAGAGTCATGACTACTGAAGCCTGCATGCCTGGAGTCCATGTTCTGCAACAAGAGAAGGCACCACAGTGAGAAGCCTGTGCATCACAATGAGGAGTAGCCCCCACTTGCCACAACTAGAGAAAGCTTGTGTGCAGCAAAAAAGCCCCAACACAGCCAAAACCAAACAAACAAATAAATAAATAAAATCTATATTAAAAAATGGTCCACATCAAAAAAATATCTAAAAAAAAAAAAGAAAAGATTTGTTGACAGGTGTTTCCTGTATGTGTTGGCTGACTTAGGTTTAGATTTGTGACGTAGAGACTTAGGTTTAGGTTTGTGACAATAGACAAGGTTACTAGGGTGGCCTCTATTTTGTGGATTCCAGTATATAAATTAACTCTATCAAGCTAATGACAGTGTCTATAATTCCAGTCCCATGGGAGAATTTCAATGACCTACTCATTAACTATTATTCTTATTAGAGCAGTGTCCTCATTGAAAGCCACCACAGAGTTAGTGACTGGACTGATGTTGGTTGACATTGTTTCAGTTACTTACTAATTTTGGAGAAGCATTGGCAGCATATGGGCAACTGTGAGAGAGGCTTTATATAGGTTTGCATTTGTCTGCAAATAATAGGGGAGAAACCCTTAGACAGCTATGGGGAAGCTGCTAGGTGCACAGTATCTCCTGAACCACACAATTACAAGTCCAAATTACACAGCTCCTACTAGTATTCAGCATTATTTCAAAATATATTAGTCTCAGAATTCACAAATTTCAGGTGTTACCTATTCTGTAAATGAATTTTGATCTCATACAAATGTATTTCTTGTCATTGTACAAGTTATTAGAGAAATAGTTGAATTATTCCAAAACAACTTCTATTCAATACACGAGAAAAAATTCGATAGTATATATTACAATATATTTTAAAAGAGAGTAGCAAAGTCTACTTTTGAAGACAAATAGCAAGAGGAGAAAGAAAAAAAGTGCACTTAAATTAACTAGACTCTAGTCTGATGGCTAGAACACAAGCCTTTTCTTTAGCTATTTATACAGGCAAGGCCACTTTTCATCACCTTCTTCTTTGTTTTTTAATCTTTATATATATATATATTTTTTGGGGGGGCGCTGGTAGGAGAAATAAGCCTTCATTACTAGATAGCTTAAGTTCTTAAACACGTTCCATCAATATATATATATTTGGGCTAATTAAGTTTAAAATTAAAACTTGAGTTGTATGAGAAGATTATAACACAGCACTTTAAGGATGCTTGGAGTACAAGACCCTTTTAAAATTTGAATTGCGAGAGACACCATCTTGACTTGGAACCTCAAGTGTATTTCTCCAAAGATGCATTGTTGCAAGTTGTGGATGAAATGCATGGTATCACTATAAAATAACATGGTCACAAATATTTTAGCTACATGATGCGTTACAATCATATAATATTGAGTGTTATGAAAAGTACATGTCTTTTTTTTTTTATTTGGTAGGCTATACCAGAGAATATATCATTAGGTAAAATGTATCTTTAGATGAAGCTTATTTTGCCTACTGATAACATGTTTTCCCCCTTACTAAAATCCCCAAGATCTCACCCCACAACACTCCTTGCTAACCTCAGCTAGAGCAGAGCTCATCTACTTGTCTACAAACGTCCTAAAACCTGTCAGCTTACACAAGGGTTTTATTGCAACTCTGAATACAAGAGTAGCCTGCATTCTCTACTAACTAACTCTACCCCAACTCTCTCAGCCTGAGACTGGTCACATTCTGCCTCAGATCTTTATCCAATGCTGGCATTAAAATGTTTTCTTCTTTAATGCTTTTTAAGGCTATCAGCTGCAAACTTGTCTGAAAATTGAAGGCAGACCTTCACCCACAGTTAATCTTCTCCATCAGCCTACTGCTTTACATTTTTACTGGACACCTCCCAATCAGATTTTTCTTGAAGATCTTTCCTCTGTACTCTGTGGAATTCTCATTTCATCATTATCTAACATCGTGACATCCTGAAAAGTTTTATCCCATATTATTGTAGCTTTTTGAGGATGTAGTGAGGGACCAAGTAAAATAGACTTCAGAAATATCTTCCCAGTAAAAAAAAAAAAAAAAAAAAAAAAAAGGGGGGGGGTAGTATTTATCCATTAGCTGTTTTACCCTAATGTTCAAAATTTAACTCAAGGAGTTTTAATTTCCTTCTCAGGTTTACTCATGACACAGAATGCCAGAGCAGTCTTATCATCACCCATACTGTAGAGACCCTGGGGAAGAAAGCAGGAGATACTCAGTGCAGAGGCCGTAAGTATTGTCACTTTACTCAGGCATACCACTGCTTGCTCCAGCAACAATTACAATTTAAAAATGAGCCAAGTGATTGTGAGGCAGGACTCAAGATGGGTCAGATACACTATATGTAGAACTACTACTTTTTAAAACATGGTTTTTATAAAATAGCAGTTTTAAGTTCACAGCACAATTGAAAGGAATGTAAAGAGATTTCTCATATACATCCTGCCTCCACACGTGCATAACCATCCCCATTATCAACATCCCCCGCCAGAACAGTACATTTGCTACAACTGGTGAACTTATGTTGACATCACTATACCGAGAGTCCATAGTCTGCTTACATTAGAGTTCACTCTTGGTGTTCTGTTTTCTGTTTGGACATATGTATAATAACATCTATTCATCATTGTAGTATCTTACACAGTAATTTCACTCTCCTAAAAATTCTCAGTGCTCCACCTATTCATCCCTCCCTCCCCCTAATACCTGGTAACCACTGATCTTTATAATATTTCCATAGTTTTGCCTTTTTCAAAATGTCATATATTGGAATCACACAGCAGGTAGCCTTTTCAGATTGATTTCTTTCACTTAGTAATACGTTTCTAAGTTTCCTCCATGTCTCTTTTCTTGGCCTGATAGCTCATTTTTTTTAGTACTGAAACATATTCTATTGTCTGAATGTAGCACAGTTTATTTATCCATTCACCTACTGAAAGACATCTTAGTCGCTTCCAAGTTTTGGCAATCAAAATAAGCTGCTATAAACATCAAAGTGTAGGTTTTTCTGTCCACATAAGTTTTTAACTTCATTGAGTAAATAACAAGGACCATGATTGTTGAAACATATCTAAAGATATGTTTTGTTTGTAAGAAGAAGCCAAATTATGTTCCAAAGTGACTCTGCCAGTCTGTATTCTTAACAGCAAAAAATGAGAGTTCCTATTGCTTCACATTCTTGTCAATGCTTGGTGTCATCAGTGTTGCATATTTGGCCATTTTCATAGATGTATAGTGTTATCTGTTGTTTTAATTTGCATTTCCCTGATGACATATGGTTTTTGATATACTTATTTGCCATCTATATATTTTCTTTGGTGAGGTATCTGTTAAGATCTTTGGCCAATTTTTAATTGTGATGTTTGTTTGCTTATTGTTGCATTTTAAGATTTCTTTGGATATTTTAGAGAACATTCCTTTATCACAAGGATCTTTTGAAAATATTTTCTCCCTATCTGTGGTTTATCCTTTCACTCTCTTGACAGTTTCTTACATAGAGCAGAAATTTTTAGGTTTATAATGAAGTTAGGCTTATCAATTCTTTTTTCCTGAATTATGCCTTTAGTGTTGTATTTAATAAGTCATTATTTAGCACAAGAACATCTAGATTTTTTCCTATGTTATCTTCTATGAGATTTATAGTTTTGTGTTTTACATTCAGTTTGTAATTCATGTTAACTTTTGTGAAGAGTGTAAGGTCTCTACCTAGATTCACTTTTTTTACATGTGGGTGTCCATTTGTTCAACAGCACTTTTGTTTTTTGTTTGTTTGTTTGTTTTGTTTTGTTTTTACATCCCACTGTGGTTTTTTTTAATGTCTTTATTGGAGTATAATTGCTTTACAATGGGGTGTTAAATACAACAGTTTTTAAAGACTATCTTTGCTGCGTGCATCACCTTTCTCCTTTGTCAAAGATCAGTTGATTATATTTATTTGGGTCTATTTCTGGACTTTTTCTTCTATTCCATTGATCTGTTTTTCTATTCCTTTGCCAATACCACACTGACTTGATTACTGTAGAACTACTTCTTCATTTCAGATCCTTGTTCTCACTTTGTTGGGAGACCAATTTGGTATTATCTTTAAAAAACGTATATTTATCCCCATTTAACCTTTATTTTCTTTCTCATCCACTCTTAAAAAGAGAGGACTGCACTCTCTATATGTAATATCTCTACCTCCTCCCCTCCCATTTATTTTTCATTCATAGCCAAAGCTCTTCAATAGTATTAGGAATTACCTCTATCCCTGCCTACCTAATTGTGCCCCTTCCTTACTTTTGAAACATCAGACTTCTCTAAATCTGCTCATTCCTCTGATGATCCCTATTCTCTCTCTGTCTCTCTCTCTTTTTCTTTCTGTCTCTTCTTTTGCTGACAACCTAGTTATATTGGTGCTGATTAGGATTTCATTCAGAACTCAGTGCTCTTTCTACTCTACTGAATTCACAACAATATTGACCAACGAATTCATTAAGAAGTAAATTTGCTAAGGATTCCATCATGATGTTAAACTTTCAAATATATTAGCTTATATATCCCTGAAAATAAGCCAAGATGCTATTATTTTTAATTAAAACACAGTGAACAAATTTTACTTTTTATGTCTTATGATTTTGTGAGTTAGACATTTGTGCTGAGCAATTATTTTGTTCTACCTGACATAACTAGGTAATATTCAGCTGGTGGCCGGTCTTATGTGGAGAGTCCCAATGACTTTATTCACATGACTGACCTGTCATTGGGTAGAGGGAAGGCCAGACTCATCTTGACCCCCACACCTCTTCATGTATTTACAGAGCCTCTCTGACTGGACAGTTGAACTTCCTATGTGGTGACTCAGCAGGGTAGTCACTGTTTATACACAGTCACTCAGGGCTTCTAAGGAGCAAGTTGCTGCTGCCAGTTCTCTGGGGTTGGAACTAACATGGTATCAATTCATTTCATGTGCACTCTTTTGGTCAAAGTCAGCCCAGATACAAGGTGATGCAAAAATCCCCTCTGGTCAATGGGGGGACTCTTAAAGTATTTGCAGCCTACTTTTATTATCATTATCTTTAGTTTAAGGTATTGAGTCTTAGCTAAGTAAACATCCTTCATAAATTCACAAAACTAACAAGTGAACTGGGTTTGTCATTCATGTACATTTTTTCTCCAAAAACCATATCTCAGTTCAGACATGTCTCTGGAAGTTACACTCATGTTTCTAACTACTGACTGAATATAATTTGTGAATTATTCAGCATTTCTTCAACCTGAATATGATTGACAAGCAGGAAGTGAAAATAATCCAGTTAACAAACAGCCAAGTTAGCTTTTCCCTACTTCATGGTTTCGTTGTATTTTACAATATTGCATTGTCTTCTGGTGCAGACAATGCAGAAGATTCCTAAATTTTATCTACCTCTGAAGTACTGACTTGTTTAATAATAATTTATATATAAAACTGTCTCTGCCATTAAACAATAAGCTCCTTGAGAATAGGTACTTCATTTGAATTCCTCTTGGAGTCTACAGCTCTAAGCACAGTGTCTGGAGCAATATATGTGGTCTTACTTGCAGAAAGAATGAATGACCTAATATATGTGGAACTGGCTTACTTATTTCAAGTTAATCTGTCAAAATGAGAGATTATTTAATATAACAGTTGACCCTTGAACAACACAGGTTTGAACTGTGTGGCTCCACTTACTCATGGATTTTTTTCAATAAATATGTACTACCTGATCTGAGGTTGATTGAATCTGGGGATGCAGAACTGAGGATGCAGTAGGCCAATTGTAAAGTTAAACATGAGTTAATGCGGGGGGCTCAGTGCCTCTAACCCCACATTGTTCAAGGGTCCATTCTATTTAGTACACTCTTCAGTCTCTATGAACTTGCAAAATAGTGTACTGCCACTTTACTAGAAATTCTTGATTATAAAACAGTATTAAGTTTCAGATTCTATCAACTTCTGAACTTCATTGTATTTTATCATTCTTAATGTTACTTCCCAAGCAAGACCAACTTATTTTCAGGAGAATAGAAATTTAGTCATACCTAGGAGATAATTAACTACTTTAAGCAGGAATGATAAATGATGATTTAAGAAAACAAAGACAACAGTGATATCTTTGTGTATACAGATTGAAAATAAAAAAGGTTTGCTCTCATATATGTATTTATAACTTCAAAAATCATCTTTTCTAATGGCAAAGTAATATCTATAAAAGGATTTTAGACTTAAGAGTACATCAAAAACTTACTGGCTTTTCAGCTATGTTTCCCTTCAGGACAACAATATAATATTTGATACAAGTCTGTGTTTTCATATATTATCATTTAAGAAATTTATTGGGACTATAAATAATGTCAGATAATTTTAAAGTAATAAAGTTACTGGGTTCTCTGCCTTAGTTCTTAATGTATTGTTTTCTCATACAAGTGCCTTTGAAGTAAACACAAAGTGATTACTTTCATTTCAGATTCTTCTCATGTTACATAATTATGTCATTAGAGTAATTTACTTTGTATATGAACATGTTCAGTAACTCCACCATATTGTCTGGCTTAATATTCTGAGAAGGGAAGGTCTGAAATTTTATATGAATTGTTGACTGATTGCACTTCATCTAAAATTGCTTGCTCATTATCATCCAAATCATTGTCAGCTTATCCAGTCAACCCCAGTGATGAAAATAAAGCACATGTCTCCATATTGTATATGTAGATGTACTTTGAAAATATAGCCTTTTTACACATAAGATATTAAGGGAGTATTTTTAAATTGTAGTTTAGAAAATTAAGTTCAATGTTAATGTTCTCTAATTCATTAAATTTGGCTTTTTTCACTAGTCCATGATTTGCTTGTTTTTAAGGCACATAGGTATTTCTGCCTTTCCACCTATTTTAATTTTAAAGTATTTTATAATAATTCAGTTGTATTCCCCAATATTATGACAGAGTAGCAACAGAAGCACATATGATATAATGCACAATTGAATTAATGTAGGTAGTGCAAAGGAGTCTCACAAACTTGTAAAAGTTGATCAAAAAATGATCTACATTAAATTTTATGAAAGTAACAAAATAACATAACAAATGAAATAAGTAATGTATACCATATTAATGATAAAACAACAAAGTATATCAAGAAAATTTGATATGATTTGATGTTATTTTGACACGTGACATTGCACAGTAATACAATGCCTTGTGGTTCCATGGTAATCGAGTTTTTCAGAGAGTTTTGTAACTTGTTCTTGGGCACATAGAACGTTTGTGGTCCCCAAAAATATATATGTTGGAGGAAGGAATCAATGAATAACTAAAGCAATCGTTGTTTCCTCTAAGTTAATACATTCTGAAGCTAACAAATGCCTCATTTGATAAAATGACACAATTCAGAAGAGTTTGGTTTCCAGAATATTGTGTTGTTAGTACTAGTCCAGAAGAAAAGGTTTGAATCTGACTGACTTGCCCCATCTCTACACTCATTTGTCTCTGATTGTAGTGTAAATAAATAAATAAAATAAAATAGGCAAATGAGTAAGGTTTGCTTTTTTCAGTGCTACAGGGCCAGGATTGGAAGTATTTTGTGTTACCATGCTGATGTCAGAGATGTCCGTGGCAACTGTTTATTGTAACGTACTACACAGTTCAAGCTGTTATTTGCAGATGTGTGTTTAAACAGAAAAAAGATGGAATCATACTTTGGAATTTTGTTCCAAAAGAAGTTCATTAGCTATTTTGTGAGCATATTCAGGTGAACTGAAGTTATTTATCATTGAAAATACATCACAGAAAACACTTTCAGTGAAAAGTCTGTGCTAGATCAAGGCCTCAGTGAAATGATTTAGGCTTACTGGTATTAACTACTTCTCAAGCATAGACAAATTAATGATCTATATAACTAGATTTTACCATTTACAGATATGAATCTGTTCAGAAGGCAGTAAGTCAAAAACCTTTATACTCAAGAGTTTTTTAGATTGAATCACTATAAATCTATACATTTTTATAGAGAAGCTTCCTCAGAGGACACTGCCAATAAATTATTTTTGTGATCATGAAGTGGCAGAGAATGTGAACTATCTTAAAATGTTATGTATTTTACATAGATTGAAAAGAATATTGCTCTTCAATTCGAGAATGATGAAAGACATTCACTCATTAAACTAGAAAATCATCAGGAGGATTATTAGGAGGATCTCTGAAGACTTTGAATTTTAATGGGACCATAATTATTCATCCAAGTTTCTCCAAACAAAAGTTTTTGCTTATGATATTCAAAGTTCATTAAAGAAACATGGTACTTTGATGAAAATGCAATGATTTTAAATTAAAGGTTAAGCGTTACAGTAAGAATAAGACATCAGCTGTGAAAATCTTATGTGACAGACAGTGGTAATAGTCTTTGCTGTATGATTAGGAAAATAGTATTTGTAATATATATGGAGTGATTGTCAAATAGAGGTTTCGAGAAAAAAATCTATCACAAAACCAATTTAATAAATGTAAAAATCATTATCATACAAACTCAATGTTAACATACATATTCCTTATGAATAATTATTTAGAAACATATTTCATAGACCCCAACCTCTGATGTTAACACTTTTATCACAGCCATAATAATAAACTTCAATAACTTTTTATAGAAATATTTATGACAAAAATGCAGTCTATTTTAAAGTAATTTATTCATTTTCAATAAGGTTTCTTTTTTACTATTATTTCTGAAAAAAAGAGTGTAAAATTTTGAAGCAGCTGTGGAAATTAGCATATATACCTTCCCAGTATCAAAAAGAACCTACGGCTTAAAGCAGAAACCTTTTTCTAAATTTCTAAAGGCGAAATTTCACATACTTCACCATTTTTTTCTTATTTTAATGGAAATAAATATCTGAGAGGAACCTCTCTGGCTTGAACACACATATCTTTCCACAAAGTTTGAATTCTTAAGGTTGAATCTATCAGAAGATTGTTTTAATAGAAAATAAATCTAACAAGGCAGGTTTAAATGATAGAAAGAGATGTGGAAGTTCAATAAAAATGTCATTTAGCTCATATATATACCACCTGATTAGAGCCTGTATTTACTGCCTTATCTATAAGTATTTTTAAAGTTTGTTACAAAGGCTGCATGTGGAAACAGTCCCTTTCCTCATGGAGCTCAGCAGTCACCAAATTTGGTCAATTCTGTATTTTCATACATTCACTCATTTAATTTTCATAATAAAACTAAGTAGGAAGGTACAAATATTGTCCCCATTTTGGAGAAAATAAACCAAATATTAGATAGATAACTGGCCCAAGGTCACACAGCTATCAAGCTACCTGTTTGATGCCCAATTTAACTGTTATGATATACTGTCCTTTTGTCTACTGCTGGTATCTGTCCTGAATTCCTTCCTTCTTTTCCATTTCTATTGCAGCTTACCCCAAACTTCATTTAACCTTTCTAATTTATCATTTGGATTTCTGCCATGGATTTCCTCTCTGGTCCATTGTCTACTTCTTTACCAGTGTTATCTTTATAAAAAGGAAGTATAAAGGCTGCATGTAGAGTAGGAAAGGTGGCTGAGATTAATCAAGAGTGTCATTGGACTATACCTCAGACACCCCTCTGTCTTGAGTTCTGTGGACACCTGGGAAGGAGAATTTGGAAAGAACTAAGATCCTTTCTTATAAAGACATTTGTAAACCTTAAAACAAACCAATTAAGTAATATATACTCACTTTTAATAAACCTTCTTTATTGTGATCTCACTATGATGTGAAAGAAAATGAATGTTAATGTCATTTAACATACACAAAATACTAAAAGATGGCAACTGTTTTGTTAAATTTCCAGTCACCATTCCCTTTCACACTAGGCTCTTTAACAGTTGTTTTACATAGTGTTTGTGAGACTTAGTTTGTTTTGCCATATATAACAATTATGCCACAAAGATATATATACCACAGGGAGAGAAAAATAGATATTGTATTCCTGTATCTAAACTCCATCAAAATGGAGCTCTGTTTCTTTCTTCTGTTAATACTTTTTGACATTGACTTTTGCTTCCCAGATCTGGGTACATTCAACAAATATTACCCTGGTTATAGAAGATGGAAGAAACTGGATCTACCCCACTACCCACTAATGCATATATAAGTTCTCACTCCATACAGGGACTAACATGGTAAATTTCATTGACTTAACTTACTGGGACTTATCATTCCTTAAGTTTAACTATAGCATAAATGTACCTCTCTTTATTTTTTTTTTCTTTTTTTTTTTTTTTTCAATGCGCGCGACTCTCACTGTTATACCCTCTCCCGTTGTGGAGCACAGGATCCGGACGCACAGGCTCAACGGCTATGGCTCACGGGCCCAGCTGCTCCGTGGCATGTGGGATCTTCCCGGACCAGGGCACGAACCCGTGTCCCCTGCATCAGCAGGCGGACTCTCAACCACTGTGCCACCAAGGAAGCCCTGTATTTCTTTTTTATCTCCTTTCCTTTTTTGTGACCAATTGCCCATCAAAATTTTCTTTAAGCATTATGTACAATTACGTAAGGATTAGCATTTTTGGCTGCATACCTCATTTTACTCTGAAAAAATGACCTATTTGGAAAGTGTTCAGGGAAAGAAATGTGTAAGCATAATATTCCCCTTTAATTACCAATTAATCTATGGCAACGTGGCTAAGAAGCAAAGATTTTTTGGCATATTATTTTGTAACCATCACCTGTGAGATTATAGCAAGTAATTTATTTTTAAGGACAAGCAGAGTAATGCAGTTTATACAAAGATTATTAATGAAACAACCTATTAAAAATTTCCAAATAATGTTACTTTAGTTGTTTTCTGATGTGTTTTATTAAACTGAAAAAGTGGTGTTCACTGGGAATTTGATACCAACCAACATCTACCTTTTTGCTATTATAGCTGTACAGGGTGACTGTTAGGAAATACAGTAAATAGTTTTGTGTACTATGAAATTCTACAGTGTTTTGTTTTTCTGACATGATCTTAGTTTGCATATGGGAGTGTGTTTTGTATCTGAACCTCATGATCCTAGTTAGAAGAAAAGAAATGAGACTCACTGGGCTTATGGTATTAGTCTTATTTTGAGCAGTCTCTTATGTATGTTCATAGGCTGGTCTTCTGAATGTTTATTTGAGAATTTTCACAGCTCCCAGTTGTACCTGTGAAATTTGTGTATCCAAATAGCTATAAATTGCCTGAACTTGTGATTGTATCTCCAATTTAAATAATTATTTAGTACAAACAAATTTATTAAATCAGTATAGGAAATGCATCAACATTTTTCAAACATAGTAAATAGAGAGTAAAAAGAAAAAAAAATTCTGATTAACTCATTATAAAGAAATCCGAGTTCAGTTCTTAAAATTCTTAAAGTAGTTGGTCAATGAGGAGTACTTGAACTTCATATGTTTCATTTATAATAAATTTCAGTGATTGAAAATAATGCAAAAAAGATATTGGGGGAAAAGGCATCCTATTCAACACAAACATATTGCCACTTACTTAGTGCAGATAATTACCCAGGAGCTAGTGAGCAAGCAAAATCCCATCTCTTATGGAGTTTATAACACTGAATAAATCATTTCATGTGTAATTGGTATTAAAGCAGTCTCCTCTTATTTACACATGTATTTTAGAAGATCTCAAGCAGAAAATTGTTGAAATGAATACGGTGGGATGAAAACAGAAGAGGTGTCATCTAGGCAGATGGGACAGCATGTCCGTAGCCCTTGTCTGAGAGACGGCACAATACACATGATGACTGGGCAAGAGGGAGAGTGAAGAATGATGAGACTGAAAGATGGACAGGAGCTGAATTGGAGTCTAACTCAAATTATACTGAGGAGTTTGGAAGGTATTCTATGGGCAATAGGAATCCATTGGAGAATTATATATAAACATATAATATTATTATTACTGATTTAGAAAGAAAGATTCTGACTATACCTGTGTATCTCACAGACAGACAAGGGTGAAACAAGTGAATCAATTTAAAAGGAGGAGATGATAATGACTTTAGATTAGAATGTTGGTAGACTGATTTGATAGAAGTAGCCATATTACATAGATATTTAGAGATATGACAAATAGCACTGGGATTTTAGGTTTTAAGGATTAAAAAAGTGAGAAATAGTGTGGTATATTTTGTTCTACATAAATGTGTAAAGTACTGCTGAAAAGCCAAGTCAGTCATGGACAGGAAAATTCATTGAATTTGGAAACAGCATTCTCTGGCAATCTTAGTGCATTCAAGTACACACACAAAACACACACACACACACACACACACACACATACATAAGCACACAAAAAGTATAAACCAAAACAAAGAAAATCTACTATACATATGGAAGAATCATATGTTTGCCTGTCCAGTATGTCTATTAGGTCAGATCAGGTTTTGGTGACATGAGAATCTCAGGGAGTATGGTTTGGAAAAACATAATTGAAACAAACTCTCTAATTCAGTGGGGATAGGAGCATCCTAATACAGTATTCCCAACTGGGAACATTTAACCACCTGAACCTGAATTGGTTTAATTATACTTAATATTCTTAATAGTAAAGCAAGCTTAAAATAAGCAGTTATCTGTAAATGGTCTTCTCTGTTCTTTTCAAAGTTCTCATAATCATCATGTATGACTCTTTTGACAAAATTCATATATCTTAGTTTTACCATAGAGATGTTAAATCAGAATATTACATAGCGAACCTGGGTGTGTGTGTGTGTGTGTATATATATATATTTCCCAGAAGTTTCTTTGATTTGGCAAATTTGGAAAATATTGGTATATTTCATCGAGATACCTTGCTTTGTGTCATTAGGCATCTAGATATTAAACTGATAGAAATAGTAAAATACTATTTATCTTATATAAAGGAAATCAGAGCAGAGGTTACTAAAATTATTCTGTACAGGGCCGAATGGTGAATATTTTAGACAATGTGAGCCATATTACCTCTGTTACAATTACTCCACTCCGTCACTGTAGTGTGAAAGCAAACAAAGACCATTTGCAACCAACTGAGTGCTTCCATCTAAACTTTATTTGAAACAGGTATCAAACGTAATTTGGCCCACTGGCTACAGTTTTTAAATATCTGATTTAGAGTGTAATGACCTTTTACCAGTTTTCCATATATGAGTTCTAATCTTGCAGTGTCCCTTAGAAATGCAGTATTGGAGAATAACTATACTATATCATTCTAAGTACATAATCTTATCATTTTTCCATTTCTTCCAGGCTCTAACTTTTGGGTATTTACCTGTGTAACTGTGCTTTACAAAAAGCATAATCATTGGTGCTCTTGAAAAAAATCTTGAAATTTAACTCTAAAATAGTGTCAATTTTAGGGACCCAAGATGCTTACCTAAGATATCACAGAAAGAAGCATATAAGCGTCTGGTAATAACCCATTTTTGACTAAAATGACCCTTCATATTAGGCCCTGAGTTTATCATCCCAGACCATGAACCGTGAAGTAAGATCTAACTATTTTTATTATATAAGATTCAGTAGAAATCATTGGAATTCCTCCCTCCTGACAATAGTAAATTATAAGCAATACCAGACACTTGTGTGTGCGCGCATGCACGCACCTTCATGTGGTGGTTTCAGTACTATCGCCAAAGATTAGAAAGATGCCGGGATGGTGATACCTCTGTGACTCAATTATAGTTTTCTTCTTGGTATCTTCTTCTAACTGGATCAAGTCAATTCAATGGTACTGGTATCAGATATACAGCAATTAATCTTGAATGTCTCTTTTCCCCTACTCTGATAAAGAGAGAATATCAGAAGTTTGATTTCGCATGACAGGGACAAAAACATATCGCCTCAGGTATATGGCAATTTTCTACATTTGTGCCATAGTTTAGTCCACAAGGACGTCATCTTTCTGAATACCACAGCGAATATTATTTTCATTACATTCACAACATGCTGAAAAGCCCTGAAGAACAAAGAATTGTGGGTAACCATGAAGCAGTTCATTTGAAACATGGGCATTGAGTTGAGCTCTGAGTGGAAGGTGCTCTCTTGCTGTACATCGTTCTCTGCCACTTATCCCCTGTGACTCAACTGAGTAACTGAAGCGTCTGTGGCATGTCTATGTCTCTTAGGGAGGCTAAGCAATTGCAAATTGGAGATTTTTGGAGCAAAACCAAGATAACCTCAGATAATCACTGGAGAAAAAGTGACTTAATGCCATAAGGCTCCAGTTGAGACAGCATCTGGCTATGAGGCTTTTGGTGACTTTGGTATGCATGGTCTTCATAAGGAGACTGATGCTATTTAATCTTTCTCATCACATTCTTCACTTCTTCCAGCATTCTGTTCTAAATAGAGTGTAATTCAGCCGTAATAAGTATTGAGAATGTACTAAATTTTTATGAATGTGTCTCTTACACTCCTAGTGTTCCTTCTCTATGACTATGAGTTCTCTCCCAGTTCAAAACTGATTCTCTCTGCATAGCACATAGAGATCAGCTCAGTGCTTTGTGACCACCTAGAGGGGTGGGATACGGAGGGTGGGAGGGAGGGAGGCACAAGAGGGAAGAGATATGGGGACATATGTATATGTATAACTGATTCACTTTGTAGTGAATAGTCTTGAAAGTTTCTTGCTTACGTTTGTTTGTTTTAATGAATTCAGGGAATGAAGGTGGAGGGGAAGAAAAAACTAAATATTGGCAATGTTACTAAATTTTACCCAGACAGTAAAATATATAGGTATTTATGTGTTCTTTTACTTTTCATTGCCTGTTGTTAGTAATTCTTGCTCTTGTTGACAATGTAGGTGAATTAGGAAGAACTGCAGTGAACTACCTGTAAATTATTCAATGTAACTTAGAAGTCTTTGAGCTAAAAAACAAGTTATTTTGGCAGCAAAATGCCATATTTGAGATGCTGTTCTCATCTCTGCTCTGGTCATTTTCTAAGTTCTTCCGAGTTGCTGATGCCTAACATCTTCACATTTTTTCCAATAAAAGAGGCATAAATATTGTTTAAAGAAATTGGTTGTGGAACAGTCACTGCATTTTATACACTGACAGAGTTACAGACAAAATGATATCCTAGATCCCTGACAGGAAATAATTGCTAGGAAAATCATGTGACATAATACTCTTTATGTTCCTTTTTCTAGTATTATTAAGTTCTTCATTTATGTTCCAATTCATCCTAATATCATTTGAGGTGCCTCATAAGAAATAGGACAGTTTTTATAAAACTGCACATTTTCTTATAGTTAAAAACACAAATAATCAAGAGCAAATAAAGGAGGGAGAGAAATAACTATATATCATAAAAAAGAGGAAAGTGACAGTTTAATAAAGCTAATTATTGCCCATTATAATTAAAAGAAAACACATTGTTCTATATATCTCATAATGAAAATGAATTTTAACTTGAAGAGTATAAAAATTATAAAGCCTGCCTTTTTTTCTTACCCTAATTTGTGGTCTTTCATATTTGCAAGGAGATAGGCTAAGGCATTAACTGTGGGTAGGGCCAGAATGTTTCTCAGAGAATTCCTCTAAAACTATTCTCCAAATTCAATAGTCTTATAGATATACTAGTGAGATTTGTTATATGAGTTTAATTCTGTTTTCAGCTTAGCATTGTATTAGATTGTGTTCAGAAACAGTACTTGATACAAGAATTGTCATACATGAAGTTTAATTGGGAAGTGAATTCAGGAATGATACAGGGGGATGATAGGAGAAAGGGGAAGTGACACAGAAAAAGGAAAAAGACCAATAAAGAAGGCATTGATTAGCAAGTTATTGCTCTGGTTAACTGGACCTTTATCCGAGTGAAAACCTCTGGGAGATAGCACAGAGAGGTCTTACCCAAATTCCAGAAGGCAGAAGTATTTATCCACCAACTCAAATTCATCCTTGGTTGAGCGCCATACTGAAGGGTGTTAATTACTGGCAGTGCTCATCTATTCTACCTCTGTTCCTAATAATTGTACAGAAATGTATTTGAGTCTGATTCTATGATTTTAATCTCTTTTCAGTACTTCAAAATTATCAATTTTATTTGCAAATGTAAAGTCTTTTGTCCACTTGGAATCTGATTTCTAAGAAATTCCATTTGATCCATGATACCTTGGGTCAAATTTCTATTTCTTCGAATTTTGTATTGCAAAATGGAGCTGGAATGTATTAGACATAAAATTAGTTTTTAAAAACCTATCATGTCATGACATGACCAAATAAATATAGAAGAAGAGTGAGTTAGAAAAATGAAGGAAATGTTATGGAATTAATCCATAATAATTATAGTATCAATAAAACATTTACTTTATATAAAATTATTTTATAACAGACATGTCATATCACAATGTTCTTTTAATTTTTAAAAATTTATATTGATTTAAAGTAAAATTAAATGTACATTGAAGTTAAATGTACATAAAGAAAATTGTACATGTAATAAATTGTATAGCTGGATGCATTATCACAAAGTAAACACATCATGTAATGAACACTCAGACCAAGAGACACAACATTAACATTACCAGAACCTCAGAAGCTCTCATGTCTGATTCTACTCACTACTATACTATGATCTGAAGCATAGGTCATTCTATGACCATAGGTAATTATTGCTCTTTTTGAAATTCATATAAATATACAAGTGCATATATTCTTTTATAGCTTCTTTGTCTCAGCCATAATATATAAATATATATATATATATATATATATATATATATTTTTTTTTTTTTTTTTTTTTTTTTTTTTTCGGTACGCAGGCCTCTCACTGTTGTGGCTGCTCCCGTTGTGGAGCACAGGCTCAGTGGCCATGGCTCACAGACCTAGCCGCTCCGTTGTTCATGGGATCTTCCCAGACCGGGGCACGAACCCATGTTCCCTGCATCGGCAGGCGGACTCTCAACCACTGAGCCACCAGGGAAGCCCCAGCCATAATATTTTTAAGATTCATGTTCTTGTATACCTGTATGTATATCTTTCTGTTATTGCTATTTAGTATTTCATGGTATAAATATATGAGTGTTTATTTGACCATTCAATTTGAAGGATAAGAAGCATACTTGTAGACATTTTTGTTCATACACTTATGAATAGTGCTGCTTCAGCTCACATGATACATTTGTTTTGGTGAATATATTATCATCTGTGTTGAGAATATACCTAGAAGTGAAATTGCTGAGTCATGGGTTATGCTAATATTAGATACTGCCAAATAATTTTCTAAAATAGTTGTAGCAATTTATACACCAGCCAGCAACAGATGTGAATCCTGGTTGCTGTCAAATTTAGCCAATGCTAAGTATTGTCAGTCTTTTTCATTTTGAACTTTTTGATAAACATTCCGGGAATTGCATTCATAAGGATTTATGAAGTAAAGCAACTTTTTAAATATGCCTTTTGGTCTTTGAGATATCCATTTTTGCAAAGTGCTCATGAAGTCATTGCCTATTATTTTAAATTAGGTCATATGTTTCTATTTCTCTGCAATATTCCTTTATGTATATTACATACACAGACATTTTTCAGATGTATATTTCAAAAATATATTCTTTCACTGTGTTCTTAGCTTTTCACTTCCTTAATGGTATCTTTTCATGAACATAATTTCTTAAATTTAATGCAATACGATTTATCATTTTTTCCCTATGACAAACACTTTGCCCCTGCTAAATAAGAAATCTTCACCTACTATAATATCATAAATATATTATTTTTAAATTTTCAAGTAAATGGCTTAATATTTTAAACCATACGTTGATAACTACTAATTTTCCTAAACTGTTTTTTTATTATACTATTATGTAATAGTAAGAATCGTTTTTGGTAGGAATCGTTTTTGGTCCATATGTAATTAATTAAGCATTATTATTAAAGACTGTCCTTTCTCTATTGCATGGGAAAGCTGTCGATAGTTGTTGTAAATCAGGTGACCATACATGTGTGGATCTATTTCTGAACTCATTTTTATGTTCTACTGGTTAACTTGCATATCTCTGATGATACACAATAATAATCCTTTGATCCATCCCCAATTCATCTATCATCGCCATAATATATCTCTTTTACCTAATACAAATTATTAACTTTATAATCTAACAGTATGACCACAATAAGCTCAAAAAAGTAATAGTTATGTAGATATGATTCAGCAAGATCAAGAAACAGATCAGTCAAAACACCAGAAATTTTTTTATTAAAATTTAAGTTGAATATATTTATTTATGGCAGCAAGTTTAAGAATATTAATGAGCTGAGACAATCTCAATAAACATTATATTAAATATGTAAACTTAGACATCATAAGTTTAAAAGTCCCAAGAATGATAAGGAAATAGACAAAAATGCACTCACTAGACATAATAGTGAATATGAATTTGGGAGAATAACTTATTTTTAGAGATAATTGAATGCCAAGAAAAGCATATATATTATTCTTTTAAATAGGAAATCTTTTCACACAAATATAGAAGCAGAATCATATTCTTGGATATGATAATGAATTCAGAACATTGAGTATATATGTACACACGTATAGATGCAGCATTTTACAAATAAATATAATGAAACATATTATAATAAAATAATACATTAATAATAAAGACAAGTTAAGAGTTATTTTTAAAAATCACCTGCATTTTCTTTTCACCTTGGAGTAAACCTAGGACTTTAGCAGAATATTTTCCAAACATCAGGAATATATATACACCATATAAAAACTCACAAGGTAGTATACAGGAGAGGGTTAACTCAGCAGGGTTGGGTTTCTCTAAAACTGTACTTTCCAAAAAAAGGCCAATTTCCAGGACTGGCCTTTGGTCAGTTCTTAGGAATAAAGTTCTTGAAATAATCATTCTGATAAGTGTTTCTGTACTCCTGAGGCCTTGGGCCACACCTTACCAGTATGACCAGGTGGTCTATGCTAACAATGTAATTAATGGTGACTACCTGCTTTTGCTCTGGTGGTCTGGAAGTCTGAATATCTGAGGTCAGTCATGCAGACACTAAATGTTTGCATGACTCACCCAGTAAAAATCCTGGACAAAGCTCAAGTATGTCCATGGTTGACAACACTTTGCACATGTTGTTACATATCCTCCTTGGAAGAAATAACCATATCCTATGAGAATCCACAGAGAGGGGGTACCAGCATCTTGCACCTAATTTCTCCCAGACTTCCTTCATGCACCTCACCTTTTCTCTTTGCTGATTTTCACTGTTATATTTTTCCTGTAAAAAGCTGTAACCATGAGTATTGCACTCCTGAATCCTGTGAGTCTTTAAAGCAAATCATTGCACCTGATGGTTGTCTTGGAATACCCTGTATAGAGAGTGACAAAGCATTTGTCACAAAAGTTACCTGATCCAAATGCCCATAATATTAAAAATAGTAAAAATCAGAATGTTGACATATATCACTACTGTAGTATATTCAAAGGAAAACAATGAAAAGTTGATATTTTGCAATACATTCAAACCTCCCATTTCTGAGAATTGAGTCCTTAAGTCAATATATATTTCTGATTTAATCCTCTGCCAGTCATACATGTCTTCATTTATGCTGAAAAGATATCTATATTCATATATAGATACACTTGTCTATATTCTTGTCTATATTCATATATATACTTGTCTATATTCATCTTGCCTTCCATAACTATTTCTATATTTTTGTATATATGGTCATATAAAAATTGGAAATTCCAGTTAGTACAAGAAAGACAATAAAAAGAAATAAAAAATAAAGGGATCAGAAAACAATAAATAAAACTATCATTATTTCCAGATGACATAACTGTGTATATAAAATATCAAAGAAACTATAGATGTACTATTAGAATTAAGGGAATTGAGAATGATGATGGCATACAAACGGATTTTAAAAAATCATTTCCATATATTAGCAAAAACACTTAGAAAATAAAATTCCCAAAATAATACAACTTGTAATAGCATTGACCTTTAAATTCATCTTTACGAAGTACAAGTGTAAAAAAAATTAAGAACTTCATACAAGAGATTTCAATACATTACTGAGAATAATTAAATAAGTTCTCAAAAAATATGGAATATACTTTGGTCATGGATTGACTGACTCCATATTATAAAAAACATACTTTCTACCCAGTTGTTTGTCTATATCCAGTACAGTCTCAGTCAACACCTCAGCAGGTTCTGATTGTAAAATTTAACAGAGATTATACATCTCATATAGAAATGAAAAAGTTAATAATAGAAAAGAAACCTTAATTAAGAAGGGAAACAAAGTTGGAGAATATAGAGTACCAAATATCATTCCTCGTTAAAAATCTAGAAAAATTACAGCAGTGTTATCACAGTAACCCTGTCTAGTACAGTCTAATGCACTATCTGACAGGGATAGATGAAGAGAAAAAAAATACATAAGGGAATGAAATAGAGGTACAAACAGAAATCCACAAATATATGTTCAACCAGTTTATGACAAAGGTGATACTGAAGGGAAGGTTGAAAATTACAATTCTTTAATACATATAATATTGGTTCACGTGGACATCTATATGGAAAAAAATTAATCACAACCCCACTGTACACCATATAGAAAAATCAATTCTGGATAAATTAAAAATCTTAACCTGAAAGTAAAACAATAAAACTATTGTCAAAAATTTCCAAAAAGAAAGTAAAAAAGAAAATTTAAAACTTAGACAAGATATTCTTAATACATATAAAACAAAGAACTTATATCAAGATTATATATATATATATTAAAAATCAATAAGAAAGAGGCATGCAATCCAATAGACAAGTGGCAAAAGCTTTTAATGATCACCTCACAAAAGTGTGTAATCAAATAGTCAATAAAAATGTCAAAAGATGTTCAACTATATTATACATCAGACTATGCAAATTAAGGCCACAATAAGGTACCACTACACATATATTGGAAGGACTCTGCTGAGGGAAATAAACCAGGGACAGAAGGATAAATACTATATGATTCCACTTCTGTGAGGAACCTAAACTAGTAAAACTCATATAAGAAGCAAATACTGATAGAATAGTGGATACCAGAGGTCAGGGGGAAGCAGAAATGGGGAGTTGTTCAATTGATATAGTTTCAGTTATGTAAGATGAACTAGTTCCAGGGCTATACTGTACACCACAGTGCCTGTAGTCAGCAGTACTGTATTATACCCTTAAACGTTTGTTGAGAGCAGATCTCTTTTTTTTTTTTCATAATACATAGTTACAGAATTTTTTTCTTGTGATGAGAACTTTTAAATCTAGTGTCTTAGAAACTTTCAAATATGCAATATGTATAGTATTTTTAACTAATTTGTCATGTGGTATATTATATCATCATGACTTATGTTATAGCTGAAAGTTTGTAAATTTTGACCCCCTTCACCCATTTCAACCCCCAGCCCCACTCCCTCCCCACCAACCCCTTGCCTCTGGCAATCGCCAATTTGTTTGAGCTTAGTTTGTTTGCTTGTTTGTTGTTTAGATTTGAGATTATGTGGTGTTTGTCTTTCTCTGTCTGACTTATTTCACTTAGCATAATGCCCTCAAGTTCTATACATGTTGACACAAATGACAATTTCATTATTTTTATGACAAAAGTATATAAAAATATATCAATATATGCCACATTACTTCATCCATTCATCTGTGGATGTACACTTAGGTTGTTTCCATATCTTGGCTATTGTACATAATGCTGCAATGAACATGGGAGTGCACCTAACTTTTCAAATTAGTGTTTTTATTTTTTGGATAAATACCCAAAAGTGGAATTTCTGGATCATATGGTACTTCTATTTCTAATTTCTGAGGAAGCTCCGCACTGTTTTATATAGTGGCTGCATCAGTTTACATTCCCACCAACAGTGCACAAATGTTCCTTTTTTCCACATCCTTGCCAAAATTATTTTTTTCTTTTCAATAATAGGTATTCCAACAGGTGTGAGGTGATATCTTATTGTGGTTTTGATTTGCATTTCCCTGATAATTAACAATGTTGAGCATCTTTTCATGTATCTGTTGGCCATTTGTATGTCTTCTTCAGGAAAAAAAAATGTCTCTTCAGATTCTCTACCCATTTTTTAACTGGATTGTTTGTATTTTGCTATCGAATTATGAGTTCTTTTTATATTTTAGATATTAACCTCTTATCAGATATATGATTTGAAAATAGGTTCTCCCATTCAGTAAGTTGCCTTTTCCTTTTGTTGATGGGTAGATCTCATGTTAAGTGTTCTTACAAAACAAACGAACAAACACAAAAATAGAGACACAAGGATTGAATGCAGTGATGGTTGAATTGGTATTTACATATGTCCAAACTCATCAAATTGTATACACTTCTTTGCTGCTTTTGGAACTCGCTGTATGTAAACTGAAGTCTTCATGACACATCCTCTTCAAATCATTCATCATGGATTATCCTACAATGAGTATAGTCTCCTATATCATTTTCACCTTGAGGAAATTTTTATTAGTTACACATATCAAATATTCAGTCCATATCTATGTTTCCAAATTGTCTCAATGCTGCCTATATTGTCTTTGTTTTTAATTTAGCATCCATCAAGGTTCATGTATTGCAATTGGTATATATTTGTCATTGATTTATTTTAAATCAGGATAAACCCCTTTCCCCATCCCCATCACTTAGTTGCTTTGGTTTTTCTTCTATGTGACATAGACTCTTTCCATATGCTCAGGGTCAGTTTCATTGTAGATCAGTCTACATTATGGATTTTTCTGATCAGTAAAATTATGGATTTTTCTAAATCATACAGGATAAACATTTTTGAGGGGTGAGTGGGTGGGGAGTGGGGTGTAAAAATGTCACTTATGTGACTGATATTGTTTGTTTATATTTGTATCATATTAGAAGACACTTAATATGAGATTGTCTCACTACAGGCATACCTTGGAGACGTTGCAGGGTTGGTTCCAGACCACTGCAATAACGTGAATCACATGGTCTTTTTAGTTTCCTAGTGCATATAGAAGTTATGTTTACACTACACTGTAGACTATTAGGTGTACAATAACATTGTGTCTAAAAGATGTGTATACCTTAATTTTAAAACATTGTGAAAAATGCTAACCATTGTCTGAGACTTCAGCGAGTTGTAGTAGTAAATAAAATATCACTGATCACAGATCACCATAATGAATATCACGATAATGAAAAAGTTTGAAGTATTTTGAAAATTACTGAAATGTGACACGGAGACAAGACATGAGCAAAAGCTGGTAGGAAAATGATAACGATAGACTTGCAGGGGTGCCACAAACATTTAATTTGTAAAAAATGCAATTATCTGCAAAGCACAGTAAAGTGAAGTGCAGTAAAGCAGGGTGTTGTTCCTGTACCTATGATGACAACTTCATCACTTGATTAAGGTGGTCCCTGTCAGATCTGTCCATTATAAAGAAATATCTATACTTTTTCATACTAATTAGACTGCAGAGTGATGCTTGGAAATTAATCCCAATGATGTTTTTATTTTGTATATAACCTCCTAAACCTCTTTAAGGTGAAATTGTAACAGACAAATGGTCTTTTTATTTGGTGCCTACAACTGCTGTAGTGAAATCACCTGCTGTCCATTCCACTCATTCTCCCTTTGCTTGATATAAGGAACATAGACAACTTCAATCTTAATCTATCTACACTGAATTTGTTTTCTTCCATCCTTCCACACAAATATTCTCCTCTTTCTCTATTTCTTTTTTTAATTTTATTTTGTCATCATTTATAAAAGCAGAAATCTTAAAAACAGTCCTTCAAAGAAAATGTAAACTTTGTGTCTGGGTAGTACGTTCCTGCTAATTCTGGCCCCTGCTTCTTTCTTCTCATTAAGTTCTTTTCTCTTAACATTGCTCACTCACCTAGGCTACCCTTCTCACTTGACAGTACCTGAAGCATAGCAAACCTTTTTTTTTTTTTTTTTTTTTACCTGGATGCTTTCTTGATGTCTAGGATCCATGTTGCCTGGCTATTTCATGATTGTCTCTTTTCCCAAGTTCAAGTCTTTCCATTTTTAATTTACATTTTTCTTATGTGTGACTATGTTTTCCAAAAAGAAGTAATTCCTTAAGAACAGAGACTGTGCCAGTTAAATTCAGTTTTTTACTGCAGTGTCCCCATATTTTAGCACATTAGATAGCCCTTAAAATGTAGTCATCATGTATTTGGTGAATGAATGAAAAAAATGAATGAAATGTGTCTTTGACTTGTTTTCTTATACTAATGCACTGGTAACTGGTTAAATGCTAGAGTTTGCTAATGAACAAGACTTTTGTATTCCAGGGTTTTGTAGCACAATATTGATTCTTGATAAAATAGTTACTGTATAAAGGACTCTTTATCAAAAAACCTTATCATCTCTCACCTGCAGGATTATATGATTCAAATTGAATAATCATGTATAATTGAATGGAGCCCATGACTAAATGGTAAAAATGTAATTTAAATATTTAGTTAAATTAATAATTTTAGTTAAATGACTTGATGTGAATTAGATTTTAAAAAGGATAATCATTCCACATATAGTGCTTACATGTATGGCTTAGAAATTTTAAATTGAAGACATCCTGTAATAAAATATTCATTAATATAGAAAACAAAGTGAACACATTCACACACATATGCACACACTCACACACAAGCAATAACAAGGGCAAAAGAGAAAAGGTAGAAAAGATCCACAATTTATTAGAGAACACAATATAGATGTCAATCAATTCCTTGAAAGCATTTCCCAATTTGTTTCCTTTTTCCCCAAATATTTTGTCCTTAATTGTCTTTAAAATATTTTCCTTTGAAAGATTAATTGTATCTTTAATGTTAAATTTTATTATTATTATAATATAGCTATTTTTAATTTCCACCAATATGTAATAAAATGTTTAAGTTTATTTCCTTACTCAATAGATAGTCTACATGTAACATTTGTAAATTTAATGGTCTATAAAACTTAGTAACTACAATCCCTACAGCAGTATTCACTTTCGTCTTCACTGGCTTCTTAAGTTATTAAGATATTGAGATATTATTTTATTATTTTGTACTGCCATATATTCCCTCTTCACCATTCATATTCTTACAACAAAAGTACTCAAACTTCTAAGGTGAAAGCAAGAAAATATAAAATGGTTAATAATATGTTTAATAATCAACTAATTTTTGATAAATATTTAGTAAAGTTGTTTAACTGCAAGATGTTTGGCCACCAGCTTCCCTTGAGCTACAGTTTCTAAGAATACATGCAAGTGAAATATTACCCCCGAGTAACCCCATTAACCACTAGATGGTAGTATATCCTTTCTTATTTTATAACAATAGTTAGAATTTCAGTTTATTCTTTTAAATTTTGAGTTGGAAAGAATAAAATACTTTACTTGCAAAACAAGTTGAGTACTGTTATGTATTTGTATTATCACATTTTTTTTTATTTTGAGTTTTTCTATAAGATTTTTCAAATTTTCTATTTTATGTGTCCTGGTTATGAGAGAAACTATTGATAATGCAACAATTTTATTGTTCAGGATTTTATTATTCAGGTAATATAGCTATATAGAGATATATGTACATATATAGACATATAATGTGTTTCCTAATTTATAAACAGAAATTTAGCCATTTTAAATATTATATATTAAAATATCTACTTTGTTTCAGTCTATATTTTAGATATTTAAGTTTTATAGGAAAAAAATCTCTTCATCCAAAAATATGAATAGAATTGTTTTATTGGAGAGACTATTGTTAATAAGAAGGGATTCAATACTTCAGTATTCTGAGGAGAATAGAAAAGTCAGTTGAAATAATTAATTGTTTCAAAGGTGATGTCACTTCGTATTTAATTACTTTTCCCTGGCTCTTTTCCCCAAATACTTTGTTGTAACACTGCTAAAAAGGGCAAGATTAATTTCATGTTGCTTTTGATGTTTTCAATATTTATGGACATGAAACCAATGGAAACTAATACATATTTCAGCATATATAGACATCTGCTTGAAAATGTTATTTCTTACAATTGCTGGATGTATCTTCCAACTAAGATGACTTTATTATGAAGTGTTACAAAGAAATAAGGTATTGGAAAATTTCAAATGGTATTGCTGCCAGTTGAAATCAAATAACATTGCTGGTAGGCTATTTTAAAACACATTGTAATAAAGATAATCATTGACATGGAGTCAAATTTCTAGAAATGTATTCCAATGTATAATTATGAAAGTGTGCAATAATTTAACTATACAGATGTTCATTACAACATTTTCCATGGCAGTGAATAATTTGATGCTGCCTGGATACACAACAACTTGGAATTTTAAAAGTCATCAATGATTTCCATTAATGGAATTTCCATGAAATGGAAATTAACCATTAAGCATGTTTCTATACTAATTCACATAAAAATGTATAGAATATTAATTCACATGTCATAAAACAATGATATATTATTTAGGCAAAACCCCCAATATTATTAGATTATAGGCACATTACATAAGAACACATCATAATCACTGTTATTCTATATATATTTCTATATATATATATAAATATTTTAACATCTTTATTGGAGTATAATTGCTTTACAATGATGTGTCAGTTTCTACTTTATAACAAAGTGAATCAGCTTTACATATACATATATCCCCATATCCCCTCCTTCTTGTGTCTCCTTCCCACCCTCCCTATCCCACCCCTCTAGGTGGTCACAAAACACAGAGATGATCTCCTGGTGCTATGTGGCTGCTTCTCACTAGCTATCTATTTTACATTTGGTAGTATATATAAGTCCATGCCACTCTCTAAAATTCTTCCAGCTTGCGCTTCCCACTCCCCATGTCCACAAGTCCATTCTCTACGTCTGCGTATTTATTCCTGTCCTGCCCCTAGGTTCTTCGGAACCATCTTTTTTTTTTTTTTTTTTTTTTAGATTCCATATATATGTGTTAGCATACGGTATTTGTTTATCTCTTTCTGACTTACTTCACTCTGTATGGCAGACTCTAGGTCCATCCACCTCACTACAAATAACTCAATTTTGTTTATTCTTATGGCTGACTAATATTCCATTGTATCTATGTGCCACATCTTCTTTATTCATTCACCTGCCGATGAATGCTTAGGTTGCTTCCATGTCCTGGTTATTGTAAATAGAGCTGCAATGAACATTCTGGTACATGACACTTTTTGAATTATGGTTTTCTCAGTGTATATGTCCAGTAGTGGGATTGATGGGTAGTTCTATTTTTAGTTTCTTAAGGAACCTCCATTCTGTACTCCATAGTGTCTATATCAATTTACATTCCCAATAAGAGTGCAAGAGGGTTCCCTTTTCTCCACACCCTCTCCAGCATTTATTGCTTGTAGATTTTTTAATGATGGCCATTCAGAATGGTGTGAGGTGATACCTCATTGTACTTTTGACTTGCATTTCTCTAATGATTAGTGATGTTGAGCAACCTTTCATGTGTTTGTTGGAAATATGTATATCTTCTTTGGAGAAATGTCTATTTAGATTTTCTGCCCATTTTTGGATTGGGTTGTTTGTTTTTATGATATGGAGCTGCATGAGCTGTTTGTAAGTTTTGGAGATTAATCCTTTGTCAGTTGCTTCATTTGCAAATATTTTCTCCCATTCTGAGGGTTGTCTTTTCACCTTATTTATGGTTTCCTTTGCTGTGCAAAAGCTCTTAAGTTTCATTAGGTCCCATTTGTTTATTTTTGTTTATATTTCCATTTCTCTAGGAGGTGGGTCAAAAAGGATCTTGCTGTGATTTATGTCATAGAGTGTTCTGCCTATGTTTTCCTCTAAGAGTTTTATAGTGTCTGGCCTTACATTTAGCTCTTTAATACATTTTGAATTTATTTTTGTGTATGGTGTTAGGGAGTGTTCTAATTTTATTCTTTTACATGTAGCTGTCCAGTCTTCCCAGCACCACTTATTGAAGAGGCTGTCTTTTCTCCACTGTATATTCTTGCCTCATTTATTAAAGGTAAGGTGACCATATGTGTGTGGGTTTCTCTCTGGGTTTTCTATCCTTTTCCATTGATCTATATTTCTGTTTTTGTGCCAGTACCATACTGTCTTGATTACTGTAGTTTTGTAGTGTAGTCTGAAGTGTGGGAGCCTGATTCCTCCAGCTCCGTTTTTCTTTCTCAAGATTGCTTCGGCTATTCGGGGTCCTTTGTGTTTCCATGCAAATTGTGAATTTTTTTTTCTAGTTTGTGAAAAATGCCATTGGTAATTTGATAGAGATTGCATTGAATCTGTAGACTTCTTTGGATAGTATAGTCATTTTCACAATGTTGATTCTTCCAATCCAAGAACATGGTATATCTCTCCATCTGTTCATATCATCTTTAATTTCTTTCATCAGTGTCTTATATTGTTTTTGCATACAGGTCTTTTTTCTCCTTAGGTAGGTTTTTTCCTAGGTATTTTATTATTTTTGTTGTGATGGTAAATGGGAGTGTTTCCTTAATTTCTCCTTCAGATTTTTAATCATTAGTGTATAGGAATGCAGGAGATTTCTGTGCATTGATTTTGTATCCTGCTACTTTATCAAAATAATTGATTAGCTCTAGTAGTTTTCTGGTAGCATCTTTAGGACTCTCTGTGTGTAGTATCATGTCAGCTGCAAACAATGACAGTTTTACTTCTTCTTTTCTGTTTTGGATTCATTTTATTTCTTTTTCTTCTCTGCTTCCTGTGGCTAAAACTTCCAAAACTATGTTGAATAATATTGGTGAGAGTGGACAACAGTGAATTGTTCCTGATCTTAGAGGAAATGGTGTCAGTTTTTCACCATTTAGAAAGATGTTGGCTGTGGGTTTTTCATATATGGCCTTTATTATGTTGAGGTAGGTTCCCTCTATGCCTACTTTCCATAGGGTTTTATCATAAATAGGTGTTGAAATTTGTCGAATGCTTTTTCTGCATCTCTTGAGATGATCATATGGTTTTTCACCTTCAATTTGTTAGTATGGTGTATCACATTGATTGATTTGTATATATTGAAGAATCCTTGCATTCCCGGGATAAACCCCAGTTGGTTATGGGGCATGCTCCTTTTACTGTGCTGTTGGATTCTGTTTGTTAGTGTTTTGTTGAGGATTTTTGTATCTATGTTCATCAGTGATATTGGCCTGTAGTTTTCTTTCTTTGTGACATCTTTGTCTGGTTTTGGTATCAGGGTGATGGTGGCCTCATAGTATGAGTTTGGGAGTGTTCCTCCTTCTGTTATATTTTGGAAGGCTTTGAGAAGGATAAGTGTTAACTCTTTGCTAAATGTTTGATAGAATTCACCTGAGAAGCCATCTGGTCCTGGTCTTTAGGTTTTTGGAAGGTTTTTAATCACAGTCTCAATTTCAGTGCTTGTGATTGTCTGTTTATACTTTCCGTTTCTTCCTGGTTCAGTCTCGAAAGGTTGTGCTTTTCTAAGATTTGTCCATTTCTTCCAGGTTGTCCATTTTATTGGCATACAATTGCTTGTAGTAATCTCTCATGATCCTTTGTATTTCTGCAGTGTCAGTTGTTACCTCTCCTTTTTCATTCCTAATTGTTTTGATATGAGTCTTCTCCCTTTTTTCTTGATGAGTGTAGCTAATGGTTTATCAATTTTCTATATCTTCTCAAAGAACCAGCTTTTAGTTTTACTGATCTTTGCTATTGTTTCCTTCCTTTGTTTTCCATTTATTTCTGATCTGATCTTTATTATTTATTTCCTTCTCCTAACTTTGTTTTTTTTTGTTTGCTTGTTTGTTTTCTTTCTGTGTATACATATTTTTATTTATAATCTATAACCCATTTTAGTTATATTTTTATCTTAAAAAATAAAAACATTTTACAAATACAAAATAATGCATATTTCTGCAACATTGGAATGGATCTACACTTATGATTCTATGTTTACTAACTTATTTACATTAAACACGTAAACTTATATGAAAGATTAATAAATATCAAAATTGTACTTTGATAAAATTTCTACAAATAGATATAATTCATTGTGAAAATAGGTGAAGTGAAAAATATGTTTCAAGAGTTTATTGCCATTTATTTTCTCTAGAACAAATTTAACTATATAAATAATAAATGTCCATTAAATACTAGTTGTAGAAAGGTTTATAAAGCCTTTTCACATCAATTTAATCATATAAATGTTTGAAACCTGATGTATGTGATAATTGTCGTAACCTTTCAGGTCTCTCAAGACCTCCTGAGATTGTGAGTAAGGATTAGCTATCCTGGAAATCATATACAGAGGATTCTGTCTCCATATTAATTAACATAATAAAGTATTGAGCATAAGCTTTATTTGAATAAATATAGTAATAATGAAAATTCTCCTTTAGTAGATCAAGTGTATATGCATATTAATTAAATTTGTATTACATATGAAGTATATTTCTTCAGATCATTATCAATGCCAATATGCATTTTAAATTATCAAATATATATTAGATTTTTAATAAATATATTATAGCATAAATCAGAACTCCAAAAATGTCCAATTCATCTGAATCCATTAAATCCATTGCGTATGGAAGCAATTGTTTAGATATATATATTTTTGTGTTTCAATTGGCTTCCATTTAATCATATCATTAAGGAGTTCTTATTGCACTCCTTTTCATTATAAAGCATGGAACAAAATTCTAATAATTATCCATTTATTCTATTTGACATACCAGGTTCTCAGATTTTACAGTTTTCTATAGCTCTCCTAGAAGTCATGGGAAGAAGGCCATAGCTCAATCTGGTACACAAAATTTGAATTTTTGTGTCTGCAAGCATAGACGAAAGCAGAAAGAAACAGGGAAAGTAATAGTTCCTATTCATACTTACATCAGAAAAGTTTTATTTATTAAATCTGATTTTGTATTAGCTAGCATACATTATATATGTATATTCACTTATTTCCTTAGTAACAGGAATTATGTTTAATGAGATTAAACCCTCCTTCTCTTCATCTCTCTTCTTTCTTTTTCCTTCCTGTGTTCCTTGCTTCCTTCTTCCATTCCTTCCCACCTTTTCCCCTTCCTTGTTTCCTCCCTTCTTTCCTGTAAGAAGACTTGACATGAGATCTATGTTCTTAATTTTTAAGTACATAAGGAAACCTTATTAACCAGAGGCTATAATATTATACAGCATATCTCTAGAAATTATTTACTGTAGACTGAATGTTTGTATCCACCCAAAATTCATAAATTGAAGTCTTAATCCCCTCCATGTGATGGTATTTGGAGATAGGGCTTTTTGCAGCTAATTAGGTCATGAGGGTGTAGCCCTCATGTATGGGATAAGTGCCCTTACCATAACAGAAGTGAGAGAGATTATCTCTCTCCACCATGTGAGGACATAGCAAAAAGGCAGAATTCTGCAAGCCAGGATGAGACCTCTCATCAGACGCTGATCAGCCAACACCATGATCTTCGACTTACCAGGCTTCAGAACTGTGAGAAAAAGACTTCTGTTGTTTAAGCCACCTAGTCTGTAGTATTTTGTTACAGCAGCCAGAGCCGACCAAGATGCTATTCTTCTTGTATAACTGAAACATTTTACCTATTGAACAGCAATTCCACATTCCCCACTCCTCCAGTCTCTGACAATCACCTTTCTATTTTATTTTTTCATTTATCTCATCAGTGCTTTATTAAATGTTTATATTTTAGTTGAAATATCTTGCTAATTTTACCACTATGTAGTTCATGTTTTTGGTTGCAATCATAAATAATATATACTTTTACATTTTTCAATGTTCAATTATTTTCTACTGAAATATAGAAATATAAGTGATATGAATTATTGACCTTGTATTTTACAAAATACTAAATTTATTATTTCTGGTAGTGTTTCTGTAGCTTTACTGGATTTTTTAAAATGTAAATAATCCCACTCTCTGCAAATGAAGGCAGTTTCTTTCTTTTCAAGCTCTTTCTCTTTTACTTCTTTTTCTTGCTTCATGGTACTGGTTGGGGCATCCAGTACAATGCTGAACAGAACAGACATTCTGAGCATCTTCCCAGTGGTAGGGGAAAGTGATCTGTCACTTGTGATTAATGATAATTTGTGCTCATATAAGTCTGCTGGCAATATATGTTCTCCATTTTATCCATTTGAAAAGTTTTTACTGCTTATATTTTTGAAAGATATTTGTCTGGGTACAGAGTTAGATGTTGACAGTGGTTTTCTCTGGCATTATAAAAGGATCTCATTGCATTCTCTTTTTGCCCACATCATTTCAGATAAGAAGCATGCTTTCATTCTTATATTTATTTATCTGTACCTAATGAGTTTTTCACCTCTGGCTGTTTTAAGATTTTATTTTTAGTATTGGCTTTCAGTAATTTGATTTTGTATGCTTTAGTGTGGTGTTCTATATGTTTATCTTGGTCTGGGTTTATTGAGATTCTTGGCTCTCTGGATTTAAACTTTTCATCAAATTTGAAAAATGTTCAGTGATTTTTACTTCACTGTTTTGTGTACCCCTTCTCTTATATTCAAGTAATGTATATATTTGATTGCTTGATATTGTCCCACTTGTTAAAGTGAGTGTGGTTAATATTTCAGCCTTTTTTTCTCTCTTGTGTTTCATTTTATATATTTTATGTTTTCTGTAAATATATAATAAAATATATAAAAATTCTATATATTTTATGTTTTCTTCAATAGTTCCTGAAGTGCTCTTAAATTTCAGGTGTACTTCCAGAATTTATATTTGGAGCTTTTTTATATCCTTCTTTTCTCTTTTCATTACATTTATGTATTACTTTACATATTGAGTAAATATGTATGAGTATATGTAGTATATATATATATATATATATATATATATATATATATACATATATATATATATATATATATATTCAATAGCTGTTTTAACATACCTGTTTGCTTTCTTTACCATTTCTGTTTATGTTCCTATCAACTTTTTTTCTGCTGATTAAATTAAACCTTTAAATGTTTATTTGTAAGCTCTCTTAGAATAGGTGTAGAACAGCTTTTGCTCTCAAATTAATTAACGACACTTCTTAGGCATGGCTGTTTGGGAATCTTTGCTAAATGCTCTATGTATTTAAAAGGGCTCTTTCCTTAATGACTATCTTTTTGTGACCTCTTGGAATTTTTTGACTTGAAGCTCCCTAGTAATTTTTCTTTTGCTGGAAGATGTTCTTTCCAGGCCTCACAGTGCATACTGAGATAGGTAATCAACTAAAAGCTCCAAGAGGATTCATTCATATTTCCAGAATTCCTTCCCGGGAATTGCTTCAACCAAGTCGCTCTACTCCATAAATTATAGTTCCTTTAGCCATTTCAACTCTGATATCTGTTTCATCAATTGAGTGAAATTGCTGGGCCCTGTTCTGCTGTCACCCTTCCTGAACTGGAGTCCATCTATTACATACAACCACAGGCCTGGGTGATGGTAAGAGTCACCTGATTTGTTCTCTTTCTCTTTCTGCTGCTTTTTGTTCCAGATCAAAAACATGTTTTCTATATTTGTTTATTTTTCTACTTGCTTATTTTGTGTGGGTAACATTAGGACAGTGTTACTCTCTCATACATAAAAGCAGTGCCAGGAAGTAAGATTCCATTAGTAGTTTTACGTTTCTTCATGGTCTGAACTTCCTAAGCAAAAATCTCTGACAACCAAGAGATGAGTGAGTAACTTGGAAGTTAGAGATTATGTCCTTCTCTCTAGTGGTTTAAAGTTTTATCTCCCCTGGAGCCACAGGTTTACATTCCAAATGGTAATGATTTTAGAGATTTTCACCTCTTATCCACTGAAAGGATTTTTATCTTAGGAAGATAAGGTCTCTTTCCTCCTGAGGAGAAGAGGGAAGTTGTGCAAGCCTGCCCTAGGTAAGCTTTGAGATTCGTGATTACAGATTTTCTCTACCATGAGGCAAACCCACATTTTGCATGTACCAGTGACATTTGACTCAGTGTATTCTCCAGGGAGGAAACTGGAGCATGTGGAACTGTCACTAAGATCTGATGCAAGTAAACAATTGACCTGATTTTGATCCAGAAACCTCATGTTTACTGTCAGGATAAAATAAATAAATAAAATATTTAACACGTCAAGCAAATGTCACAATAATGTTTTATTAAATGATGCCCTCGGTCTTCCCTGGTGGCGCAGTGGTTGAGAGTCTGCCTCTCATCCCCCTCAGGGGATGCGGGTTCGTGCTCTGGTCCAGGAAGATCCCACATGCTGTGGAGCGACTGGGCCCATGAGCCATGGCTGCTGAGCCTGCACGTCCAGAGCCTGTGCTCCTCAACGGAAGAGGCCACAACAGTGGGAGGTCCGCATACTGCAAACAAACAAACAAACAAAAATAGATGTCCTCATCTTCAAACTATAGATTTGATAAAGGTAATATAGTTAAGAGAACATTGTTAAGGAAACAGTTGGCCATATTTAAAGGAGAAATTGCACGGTTGAAGATCAGATACAATACCAAAGATTTCATAATATATTTCATGGTGGTCATTGCTACAATTCAGAATCCATCTATCTTAATGTTATAGCAATTACTAATTTATTTATTTTATTTTTAATAGTTCTTTATTGGAGTATAATTGCTACTTACTTTAAGAGTCATGTGATTTTTCAAAAACCTTTACAGTCCAATATTAATTATTAAATAAGTTCTGTGATCATGGATCATATATATACAGTACACAATCATTAGCAAATGAAATTGATTCTTTAAATTTATATTTTCAAATAAAATTTATAATTTCTTGAATTACTATCTCTTTGTGACATATGTGAAAGAATGTTTAAGTTTTTTAAAAAATGATGCATTATTTTTGAAATAGGCTTTGCTGCCCCAGAAAGGATACTTTCCCCTCTAGCTTTATTCAGGTATAATTGGTATAAAATCAACTGCACATAATTAATATACACAATTTGGTGATTTTGGAAATATGTATCCACATGTTATCATCACCACAATCTAGGTAATAAACATATTTGTCACCTCCAAAATTTCCCCTTAGTCCTTTTGTGTTTGTTTGTTTTTTTTCTCCATCCCACTCTCAACAAAGGTATTTTGAATATAACAAGTAGCTATGACTTGTACATATAGTAACAATTTAAGAAATATTTCCCAAAATAAGTGCTCTAGAGGTGACATTGGATCTTAACATGGCTGTGATTAATGAAGTTGTTAGAAGCTGTTTCTTATGAGGTTTTTTCCAATGTTAATTTTTTTTAATACAGACTCTCTTGTATGTTTAAGGGCCCTGGTTAATTAGAAGTATTTTCTTATACAAATGAGAGTTTCATTCTGTAATATTTTAACACTCACTAATATTTTAAAGAAGAATTTATGATATGATATCCCCCAGTAAAAATGTTTTTTGTAAAACCACAAAGAACTATAAGTGCTGTTTAAACCCCAATTGTTTGGAAGATAATTTGTATATTTCTACCTTATTAAGATGTTTACATTCTGGTAGTTAGTTTAAAACTCAAATAATCTATTACATCCTTGCCAAATAAAAATCACAGATCCACCCCCTCCTGTATCACTGTCAAATGCTAAATTGTGGAGGGACAAAAAACCTTTAAATATGACCATCCTGCCTCTCACAGAAGTTTTGCATATAGTACATATCAAAAAGTATATAATTCATTTATTTATTGAACGAGAAAAATCCTGATATTTTCTAAGTATCTAACACTAGAACATGCCACAATTTTTTATTTGTGCTTGAATTATCCACACTGATGTTACTCTGAGATTGGTGCCCTTGCTATAGTGATGAATTACCAGAATGGTCATGGCCAGGCATCCTGATCTCCATGGGAAAAACAGTCACAATATGTCTTCAAGGACATCACTGATTTCAGGAATGAATGTCACCTGCAACCTCACCAGTTCTCTTTCCTGAGAAACCTAACGTTTCAATATCTAATAGTCTGTTTTCTATCACTGACAGTTTTCTTATAGCCTTCATTCATTTAAAGCTTCCTCAAGCTCTTTAAGTGTCTGTTTTTCAAAGGCACCTGATCACCCCCTTTAAGACTTCATTCTTTTTCTGTCACATCTTGTCTTATTGCTAGAAGTGTTGAGGTTGTCAGTGATTCATAGTCAACTATATAAGGAAACAAGATGAGTATTGTATGGCAAAAGTCATTTGATGATACTTGTTCTTGTTGTATAAATTCATTCGATGTTATATCTTACTAAAATCTAAAGGAAAAACCTGACGTATCATATAATTTAACAATGGAGTAAGAATTATATTGATACTTAAATATTCATTTAACTACCCTTAGCTCATTTTATATGAGTTCACCAAATAAGTAATTTTTTAACAGCCTTGGGCTTTCTATCATAAAGTGGGATTATTTATAATAAAATTCTACTGAAGAACAGATTATTCTATGGCCATAATTTATCTATTTTTCATGACAGCTGTGAAAATTTAAATAAAATAGTTCATTATTTCTCTCTCTCTCCCTCTTTCTTTCTCAAAATAACTTCTAATAACTCAGCAGTAGATCAGGTTGCTCTAGTTGTTCAATCAGCACAGAAACAACCTGATTTACTGTTTCATGAGCCATTTATTTCTGTTCATTCTTTTAAATCCCTCCATACTCCCAAATTCCCAATGCAAAATAAAAATGACAAAGGAATTGTTTTGACTATTTAGATAAAGATCTTATTATATCTGTTTGCTGTAATTTCCAAGGCTATGATGTATTAGCCTATATTTTATGACTAATCTAGTTGCTCATAAAATATATGCATACAATATATTTTTTGCAACTGATCACAAAATATTAGATAAAATATCTGCTCTAATCAAATGTGTATCCCAGGAGAGTAGCAAAAGGAAAAGTGTGTATACTGCTTTTATGTTTATGTAGATATTTAGATCTTTAAATAACTATAATACAAAAGAAAAATATTTTTCAATAATCTTTCACATTAAGAAACTAAAAAAAAGTAATCACAGAGTGAGAATACAGGAAATAGTAAAACTAAAAGTAGAAAATAATAAGAGAAAAAGCAAATAGAAAAAAATTAACAAAAATTTAAAATTCTGTCTTTAGAATACAGATATTAAAAAATACACAGAAAATTCTAAATACCAATATCAGTATGTGAAAAGACACAGAAATAATAATAAAATAATATTATAAGCTATTTAATGACAATAATTTTAACATAATAGGATCAAAAAAGCTTTGTAATATCCTACTTAAACTAGCAGAAGAAAAATTAGAAAATTTGAATAGTTCTCTATTACAAAATGAATTTGTAATTCGAAACAACCTTCTTTCAAATAAATATTCAGTCCCAACTTGCTTCACTGCTAAATTCTGTCAAACATAATAGAAAGAAATAATAGAATAATACACAATCCCAGGAAACCGATAATGAGGATAATCCCCAACTCATTTTATGAAGCCAGAAAAATCCAATAGTAAAACCTTATAAAGACATTACCAAACAAAAACTGGACACTACTGTACTTGAACATAAGTGTAAAAATCTTCAAATAAATATTGGGACATTCATTCAAAAATGTATAACAAATTATAATACTTCATGACTAAGTGAAGCTTATTTAAAGAATGCAACCTTGGTTTAAAATTAGAAAATCAGACAATAGTATTCACCACATTAAAAGCACAAAGAGGAACACTCATATATTATCTCAATAAAGGCAGAAGATAAAAATAATTATGTATTCATGATTTTTTAAAAGAAGTCTCAGAAAACTAGGAATATAAATCATACTAATAGTTTTCCACGGCTGCTATAACAAAATTACCACAAACTAAGATACTTAGAACAACAGAAATTTATTGCCTCCCAGTTCTTTTGGCCAGAAATCTGGTATTAAAATATCAACTGAGCCATGTTCCCACTGAAGGTGCCAGGAGAAGATGTGTTCTAGGTCTCTCATTTAGCTTCTGGTGGTTCTTTGGCTTATGGTAGTGTAACTCCAGTCTTCATAATGTGTTTTCCCTATTTATCTCCAAATTTCCCTTTTTGTAAAGACATGAGTTATACTGGATTAGGGGTCACCATATTCCAGTATCACCTCATCTTAACAACTAATTATATCTTCAATGATCTTATCCCAAGTAAGGTCACATTCTGAGGTACTGGGATTTAGGGCTTAAACATATGTAAGCATTAAACCAGAATGTGATGTTCATCCTAGGTAAACTGCTAACAGATTGCAAAGTCAGAGAGATATTTCACCCTCTTATATTGCCAAGCAGATGCAACCTGTCCAGTACATGGTCTCAATATAATAACTAGTCCTCAAGTAGGAGGACTTGACAGCATGATTAGTCACATGCAGTTTATCCAAAATTCACTAGGTACTTGGATTTTTTTCTGTGTTAGATTTTATTTATTCAAAGGGAAAAGAAACCTCATGTCTTTATAATATGAAGTAGTTCTGCAAATTGGAGTGAAGTGCCTACCTAAGTTAGACCCTTACCCTCCCACAGAAACTGGGAGATTACTTAAATTACAGAAACCAAAAAAAAATAAAGATGTTAATTCAATATTTTGTGTTTCTAATTTGGTTTGATTTGAAAACATTTCTTGAAAGTTCAAGCATTAACCATTTTTGAAACCTTACACCATTTAAATTCCTACACTTTCACATCATTTGGAGAAATTTTTCAATTAAGACAGAGTAGAAAGCAGATGAAAAGGCAGAAATTATGTGTAATAGATTGATTGCCTTAATGGCCACAAACTTACAAAATAGGAAAACAGTAATTGAGAGATTATTTGTAGCTAAAAATCCTGAATGGAAAAGGGCATCAGAAAAAAAGGTGCCAGGGCACAAATTAATTTCTTGCTGAATTTCTGATTACTATGTTCTTCTCTTAAACAACAATTTTACTATATTTTGTTACACAAGTAAGTATTTTTTTTAATATCTCACAACTTTGGCATACCTCTGCTTATTTCAAAATAAGATCTACCATTTCTTACCCTGGGAAAATAATTTACACCAGTTACATAGTACTAATGCTAATAATCTCTGATATATAGCTTCCTTATGCCTGAATTTCTACCCTGGTTTTAAACGCTTCCCTTTAGAATGGTTAGCACCTTTTCTGAACCATGGAGCCTATCTTTTGTGCTTCTTTTCTAATTTATTTCTTTTTTTCCCCCACCCAGTCTCAATCTTCTGCCTGTTATAGTCTTCTATAACTTATTTTCCAGTGTTATGACATTTTTTCTTGACTTACTTTACTGGTTAGGATTTACAGTACAATATTGAATAGAAATGGTGATGATGGATATTTTTGCTTTTTTTCCATTCATAAGAACAAGGTGTTTAATATTTCAAATATTAACTATAATATAAATGGAAATTTTATTAGTACTTTTTACCAAAATGATGAAATTCACTTCTGTTATGGATTGAATTATATGCCCCCAAATACATATGTTATAGGCTTCTGACACATTTTCTTTTTTAAAGCATTTTGAGCCATTTGAAATGCACATATAGATATTTCCTAACCCATCTCTAGTCTAAGCTATAAGCTATCCCCTTTGTATCACTGTCACATTTTCTACTATTACTGGGATTGTCTTACAAATGGCATACAGTGGCGTGACTTACACTGACATCTTTTCCTTATGACAAAATTCTAATTTGACTTGGTAATTCAGTGACTTTATCACTCTTCAATCCCCATAGCTGAAAACTTTAAGCACACTTAATTCCATTCCTCCCCATGGCCCTTATCAATCACCAAATCCTAAATTTCATTTTTAAAAATTGTTTAGTATGTAGTTATTCCCTTGTATTACATATTGCTATCACCTTACATTAGACCCTTCACATCTCAAAATTGTGTCAATCTATAAAATTTATCTCTCAAAGTCTACTTCCCCTTCTCGTTTCTACCTGCCAGATTTCTACCATTTCTACCACCAATTACTGCCAATGTCTCCCACCAGATTAACTTTCTCTAAACATTGCTTTCAATGCAATATTGAAAACTCAAAATCCTCTCTAAGAACTAAAGCCTAATCTCAGTAGTCTGACATCTGTGGACTTCTGGAATATGGTTTCTCCCTTACTTTCCAAAGCTCTCTCTCCTAAATATCCTATGTATAAATATTCATTAATATGTTAAATGCAAAATAAATGTTTTGTTTTATAAGGAATACATTTCACTCTCACTGTTTTCAGTAACTCAATATAATTTATATTTTAATATTTCAACATTTAATTTATATTCCATAACAGAGTGGAAACAATCTGAGTTGGTTAGAGATTTCCCAAATCTAGCACCTTCCCCAGATTTGGGTTTAATTCTAAGAAGATAATACATTGCCAATGAAAGATTGCAGGAATGGGGGTGGGTGTAGTGATTCATAGCTGTCAATACAGATGTTTCTACATTCTTGCCTGATTCTCAGGTTTTAGCCCATTTTGATTGCTGCTAAAATCACCCTGGTTTCCATGAACATCATCCATTCTGTCTGATTGTCATCTTATGTCCCACATTTTTATGTCACCAAATCATTGATTGAGAGCCGTGGTAGGACATGAGGATCTCCGAGTCTGGTTTAAAAGTCCAGCCTGCCTAGACTCACTGTGCAGTCTTTTCCCACTGCCTTCTTCCCGTACACACTCTAGGATCTACCTCATTTCTCAAGTGCACAAAACCCATCTGGATATTGCTGCTCTCCTGAAGTCAAGGTCAAAACAAAAACATAAGTTTCTTCCATTTTAGACTTAATGGTATCTAGAATCTTATGCCTTGCTTTCCTCATTTCCTACCACCTGAGGACAGAAAATCTTGTATTTATTTATATTTTTCTTAATGGATGAGGGAGAACTTCTAACTTAATTAAATGCACAGGCAACAAGGATTTTGACTGATTTTCTTTATTTACTTGAATGCCATCTGTTTTTGGAACACAAAGATGTAGGAAGAGATTACTTTTTATTTCTGCTATCCTCTCATGGATCCTCATTTGTGACAGTGAACACAGAATAGGCTTCTTCCATGAATAGGGAAAGGAGACAGACAAAGAAAGTTATGTTTATTTGAGAAAATAGCAAATCATTTAAAATATAGTTCCAAATTATTTTATTTATACTGATTTATTTTACACAGAGGTTTTTTTTTTTTTTTTTTTTCCTTGCATGTCAGGAAACTTTACTGGACACAGTGCCTACTTTGAACCTAACTGATTCCTCACTTGCACTCAAAATATATTTTCCTTTTTAAAATCACCTTCAAATTTTGTTTTTTCTTAAAGTTTTCTATGAATACTCCAGATAAAATTAGCCACCTTTTTCAAGTTTTCTATATCACAAGACAGCTTAGATAATCTCATCTATTTGCTTTTACATCTTTGGCTTTCTAATACTGCTTGTAGATATGCCTATGTACAACTAACACAACTATATAGCATAAATCATGAACCCAAGGGCACCAGAAGACAACAGGATTAACCCACAGATAAAGCAGATATGGAGCCTGTATTAAAATACATGTCTTCATCAGAGGGCATATATATCTCTCCGGATATATCTATCTATCTATCTATATATATATAGATAGATAGATAGATAGATATAGATATAGATAGATATATACATAGATATAGATATAGATAGATACAGATAGATAGATATAGATAGATAGATAGATAGATAGAAATATAGATATATAGATATATAGATATATATTTCTTAACATCTTTATTGGAGTATAATTGCTTTATAATGTTGTGTTAGTTTCTGCTGTATAACAAACTGAATCAGCTACATGTATACACATATCCCCATATCACCTCCTTCTTGCATCACCCTCTCACCCTCCCTATGCCACCCCTCTAGTTGGTCACAAAGCACCAGCTGATCTCCCTGTGCTATGCGGCTGCTTACCACTAGCTATCGGTTTTACATGCGGTTGTGTATATATGTCAATGCTACTCTCTCACTTCATCCCAGCTTTTTGTCCCCCTCCCCGTGTCCTCAAGTCCGTTCTCTACGTCTGAGTCTTTATTCCTGTCCTGCCCCTAGGTTCTTCAAATGAACCACTATTTTTTTGGATTCCATATATATGTGTTAGCATAGGGTATTTGTTTTTCTCTTTCTGACTTACTTCACTCTGTGTGACAGACTCTAGGTCCATCCACCTCACTACAAATAACTCAATTTCATTTATTTTTATGGCTGAGTAATATTCCATTGTATATATGTACCACGTCTTCTTTATCCATCCATCTGTCTATGGACACTTAGGTTGCTTCTATGTCCTGGCTATTGTAAATAGTGTTGCAATGAACATTGTGGTACATGACTCTTTTTGTATTATGGTTTTCTCAGGGTATATCCTCAGTGGTGGGATTGCTGGGTTGTATGGTAGTTCTATTTTTAGTTTTTGGGTTTTTTTTAAAGAAATTTTTATTATTTTAACATCTTTATTGGAGTATAATTGCTTTACAATGGTGTGTTAGTTGCTGTTTTATAACAAAGTGAATCAGCTATACATATACATATATCCCCATATCTCTTCCCTCTTGCATCTCCCTCCCTCCCACCCTCCCTATCCCACTCCTCTAGGTGGTCACAAAGCACTGAGCTGATCTCCCTGTGCTATGTGCTGCTTCCCACTAGCTATTGGTTTTACATTTGGTAGTGTATATATGTCCATGCCACTCTCTCACTTTGTCCCAGCTTACCCTTCCCCCTCTCCATGTCCTCAAGTCCATTCTCTAGTAGGTCTGCATCTTTATTCCTGTCCTGCCCCTAGGTTCTTCATGACCACTTTTTTTTTGATTCCATATACATGTTTTAGCATACGGTGTTTGTTTTTCTCTTTCTGACTTACTTCACTCTGTATGACAGACTCTAGGTCCATCCACCTCACTACAAATATCTGAATTTCATTTCTTTTTATGGCTGAGTAATATTCCATTGTATATATGTACCACATCTTCTTTATCCATTCTTCTGTCGATGGACACTTAGGTTGATTCCATATCCTGGTTATTGTAAATAGTGCTGCAATGAACATTGTGGTACGTGACTCTTTTTGAATTATGGTTTTCTTAGGGTATATGCCCAGTAGTGGGATTTCTGGGTCGTATGGTAGTTCTGTTTTTAGTTTTTTAAGGAACTTCCATACTGTTCTCCATAGTAGCTGTATCAATTTACATTCCCATCAACAGTGCAAGGTGGTTCCCTTTTCTCCTTACCGTCTCCAACATTTATTGTTTGTAGATTTTTTTTTTATGATGGCCATTCTGACTGGTGTGAGGTGATATCTCATTCTAGTTTTGATTTGCATTTCTCTAATGACTAGTGATGTTAAACATCCTTTAATGTGTTTGTTGGCAATCTGTATATCTTCTTTGGAGAAATGTCTATTTAGGTCTTCTGCCTGTTTTTAGGTTGTCTCCCAGGTATATTTACATGGACTTTATTTGTAAGTCTTGTTCGTAAAATTCATCAAATCTTGTGGCTGGAAAATTTCCTCCATGGTACTATAGATACATCTACTATTATTTTATTTTTTTCTTTGCGGTACGTGGGCCTCTCACTGTTGTGGTCTCTCCCGTTGTGGAGCACAGGCTCCGGACACGCAGGCGTTCACAGGCCTAGCCGCTCCATGCCATGTGGGATCTTCCCAGACTGGGGCATGAACCCATGTTCCCTGCATCGGCAGGTGGACTCTCAACCACTGTGCCACCAGGGAAGCCCAATATTTTTTTTATTGCCTAATTTTCTGCTACATATGTAAATTGTACCAAGAAAACAATTAAAACAATAAAGGTGGGATTTATTTCTGAGAGGATAAATGGTTATGGATAAGGATTAACTACTACAACAACTCCATACTTAATTATTAGAATACAAAATGACTTAAAATTATTGTGCATTTGTGTTGCACTTATTATCAAGTTAAAACTGTGTTCCAAGTAGATGCTTATTTTCTTTCTTTAATGGGTGCAAACTGTGTAGGTTAGCTGGTTAGGTAAAATCTCCATGGCAGGAAATACACATTTAAATCTTTAAATCTAAAAGGCATTCTTTTTTATTCCCTGTAATTAGGCAATTAATTCTGCTGGGGTTTATAGACTACATGCAGTGAAGGAGAGAGAAGTAAAGAAAACTTGCAGAATCAAATATTTCAATTTTATTTTAAAGGTCACTGAATCATATGACGTACCTCCGAAATATTTCACTGGGAATTAAGAACTCAGGAAACAAATAAGCTGAGTAACTCAAATTATAAACTGAGATACTTTAATTCATATGTAGAAGGTTTCCTCTTTAAAGGCACACTAGTGTGTTTGAATAAATAATTTGGACTATTTTGCAAATACTTTATACCATATCTTATTTATCCTTCACTGTTTTCAGAAACATGTATGATATACACAGGATTTGAATTCTCTTTTATTTTTCAAAATAAAGAGATAGAATAATTGAATATTTTTTCTCTCATTTTATGACATTGAAATATGTGTATGAAAAAAACATTAAGTTTTAGACAACAGAATCTTGGCTGCAGAAATTGATTTAACTGCTAAAATATTAATCTTACTCATTGGAAAATATAATTTTGAAATTTCTCTGCAAATTAGTATTTTATAAAGTAAAATATGATCATTACCTAATTTGATCCTTGTTTACGATGATAGGGATAAGAATTATGTTTTTATATTTATAGCAAATGATAAAATGATTCTTAAAATGTGTATAATTTCAACAAATACAGTACCCAATATGTTCCAAATGCAAATATCTATCTTTGATTTATTCAATCATGTGTACTGAATGTTGTATTTAATAATTTCAGGTGAATCATATTTTCTATAAAGAGACAATATACCTTCCCCAGTACACAGACCTTTCGTATACATTTAGTGTTTTATTAGAGCATAAGTAAAACCTGAGTAAATTTTTATATGCAAAAATTAAACAAGCATCATCATCAATAACAACTATTGCAGTTCACATTCTCTGATTATGAATACATAAAATCAAAATGGTAAGCAAATATACTCTCCTATGTTTATAATATAATTACAATTAGTTAGAAAATTATTCTTATTAGAAAATCATACTAGTTCTATAGTGTGACAGGAACTGGTAACTATCTCACAGAATATGTTATCCTCATTTTCCATATCTCTGTAAGTTTCCCATGGGCCCCTGGGCACCTACCTAAGCCTACTTTTCTCAGCCTTCTCTGCAGGTATTGCCATAGATGTAGATTCTGACCTCATGTGGATTAGAATAGAAACAATGGGTACAGCCCAAATTATGGCCTAAAATGGACAAAATATACCATTCAGTGAACTAATTTTCTGCTACATATTTAGCAGTGACCTTCAATGGTGAGAGCAAGAACAGCCATTTGGAACTATCCATAGGGTAGTGTAGAACAACAGGAGAGAAAAAATCTTGGGTCCATGAGTCTGGGAACTAATTTTTCCAGTGTTGGACAAGATTCCCGGACACATACCTGAGAGATAAATAAATTGTTTAAACCATCCTAACTGTTGCATCTTTACTTTTTATCCATGCCACACCTGGGTACTATACTTATTTCATATTAATAATAGTAGCTCACAGTACCATTTTTTTTCTATTCCCAATGTGGGAGACAGAATAGAGGTCATCTTAACCCCAATGAATCTTCATCCTAAGATTTCCTCTGTCTAAAATTCTCTTGCTCAGATATCTAAATCATTTGGGTGCTCACTTGTTTTAAGCCTGTTCTTACATTTTAGTTTTTCTTTTACCTTTCCCTTAATCACCCTTTAAAAAAGCAAAAATCTCCTTGCTCACAATGTTTATAGATCTTACCCAGATTTACTTCCCTCATAGAATTTATCAAATTATGACATTTATTAGCATATTTTAAATTATTTGGCTTTCCCACACTCGTGTTGGCAGAAACATTCTACATTTTCATCATTGCTGTATCTTAATCACTTAGAATAGGTAGTAAAAATGGTCACTCAATATTTAATGAATAAGTGAAAGAAGGATGGAGGAAAGGAAGAAATGCAGGAAATAAATGAGAATAAAATCAAAAGAAGCAAAGATAAAACAAGAAAAAACAAGAATATTAGGTTTGGGATTCAAGAAGAAATATTTATTTGAAATGATATCTGGGAATTCCCTGGTGGTCCAGTGGTTAGGACTCCACATTTTCACTGCTGAGGGTCTGGGTTCAATCCCTGGTTGGGGAACTAATATCCCACAAGCTGCACAGCATGGCCAAAAAAAAAAAAAAAAAAAAAGACATCTAAGCATAGAGAAAAAAAGACATTAAAATATGGAATATAAAAAATACCAGTTAAGGGGCTTCCCTGGTGTTGCAGTGGTTGAGAGGCCGCCTGCTGATGCAGGGGACATGGGTTCGTGCCCCAGTCTGGGAGGATCCCACATGCCATGGAGCGGCTAGGCCTGTGAGCCATGGCCACTGAGCCTGCACATCCGGAGCCTGTGCTCTGTAACGGGAGAGGCCACAATAGTGAGAGGCCCGTGTACTGCAAAAAAACAAACAAACAAACAAACAAAAACAGTTAATTCAGACTGACAGAAACACAATGTCAAGTAATAGATAATAGTGGCGAGTTGCATTGGTATCATAACTTGGACCAGAATTCATCTTTATCTTCTTCTGGTCATGTTGATGCTGTTTTGTTTGTTGATTAGTTGATTTTTATTGGTTTTGGTGTGGTGGTCAGTACTTATAAGTATAGAAATAAATGTCATGATATGTAGATTCTGCAGTACCATACATTGGTACTTTTGTCAAAGATTGAAGAGTGTAAATATTCATTAAATGAGAGATACTGGCAGAAAAGTCAAAATAACAAAATAAAATTTTATAAGTAAATACAATTACCATGAGGACCAAAATGTATCAGTACAAAAAGAAAGAAAGACAGTAGAGCAAGAAAAATAAAACAGTGATTATGTACCAGGAAGGAAAATTAGGAACATTGATTGGAGGAAATCTTTGTTAATCTTTCCCACTGGAATTTTTTCAAAACTGAGCAAAGAGCTAGGCAATTAGAAGAAGCTTCAGTTTAAATAAACAAAAAGAGTAAGTAGGTAGGTTAAAACCAATAAAACAAAGTATTATATTTCATGATTCATGGTAATTTGAAAGGAAAACAATGTATTACGTTGGCCAGTGTATTGGGTTAGCCAAAATGTTCGTTTGGGTTTTTCCATAAGATGTTACAAGAAAACCCAAATGAATGTTTTAGGCAACCCAATAAATGAAAGCACAGTGGTAGGTGAACATATACTTTCAAGAAGATAAGAAGCAAGGGGATGGATTGATGTAAATCTTTTGAAGAATGGTTCTGAAGACTGATGAGCAAATTATGCAGTATGTTCAAAGAACATAATCTATAATAGTTGACAGACTAGCAGAAGTGACAATATGGAAAATATGAAGCTTTCTATGACAAATGATCAAAATTAATTAATCAATTTTTATTCTTGTACTGTGAATTCATGAAAAAGCTCATGAATTATTAGTTCTATAATTGCATAGGAAACAATGTTACAGTGTTTTAAAGTCAAGGCCTAATGATTCTTTAGAGACACTTCCTTTTACATCTTCTGGACAGCAAACAGTGTGTTCAGGGGGTGGGTGCTTCTCACAGCTGTGCAGGAATTTCCTAGGATGTAGGAAGTGTGCTTCAGATGGGGAATTTACCTATCTCATAGATTTTCAGTTTAACAAGGATGCACTCAACTTTAATAAAATGGTGTTTGAGATTAATAACAATGTGATAAGACCTTTTTCTATATTTAGGGCTTCCAAGGACTAATTGCTTCTCCCCTGTAGTACAGATACAACCAAAGCCTGCTGGCTTCAGCTGATTTTCCTGTTTGGGTTTTAGGAAAAATGGACTTGTGTTATAGACTTTTGCCATCTAACATGTTCTGATATACTGTATCCATGACATTCTTAGAAATTCTTAGTCTTGTAACTAAAACAACAAAGTTCAACTTAAAAAGTTGTTTCATTTTCTTTAGTCAATTCTGGCTTTTAAAATTACTACTTCCTTCCAATAACTCAGTTTTAAAAATAATTCTGTCTAGGGACTTCCCTGGCGGTCCAAGGGTTAGGACACTGCGCTTCCACTGCAGGGGGCATGGGTTGTCAGGGAGCTAAGAGCCTGCATGCCGTGTGCAGCCCTGCCAAATTTTTTTTTTTAATTAAAATAATATTCTGTCTAGAACACTCTTGTCATCTCAAGGTTATTACCTTTATCATCTGGAATGCATATATTTCCTATTTTTCAATAAACATAAGTGTTAGAAAATGTAGAATAGTCAGAGAAGAAATTTGGGGCAGCCAATAAAATAGAGCAATGACCTTGATTTTTTTTCAATTAAATATATATGTTGATATCAAAGACTTGGGATGAGAAGGAGTAAGTATGCTAATGGCTGTGAGACTGGGGAATATGATGGAGTTCTGAAGAGAAGATGCACAAAAGGATTGGCATTTAACAAGGAAGCTCTGCTGAATCTAAGGTGTTTAGCATTCTACAAAACACAAGCAGTGCAATCTGTTCAACTAGAGGAAGGCTAGAAGGAATTTCAAACAATTGTGACAGAAAGTCAAGGATGAACACATTCAAGGGATGTTAAATGTCACTGAAATTATTAAGTGCTTCCATAAATGCATAAGACACGTAAGTAAACAGACTACATAGTTTTGAGGTACACATTCATATCTTTACATTTTCTGTCAGAAAGAAAAAATGTCTGCATCTTTAATACTCCTGTTAAATATCATGGCCAAATAATCGATGCTTTTGTATTATTGTTTTAAGTGAACTCTGATTCTTTGGAAAAACTTACTGATTTGAATTAATTTCACATTTCTGCTTCTGAAAAATCAAAAACTCAAGAGATCAACATAATAAAAACCGTGGAGTTGTTCTCAAAGTCCCTAAGTTATGACTTTCTCCCTCTGAGCCTATGTGTGCATGCACAAAGGTGTGTGTATGTGTGTGTGTGTGTGTTTGTATTTAACTTTATTTAGTAAACAGGAGATGGCAGTATCTGACCATTATTTCAAATGTGAATTAATAATATTATCTAGCACTTGAAGTCTCAAAATGTATCATACACACATCCACAATGCCCTCTATTATTTTGCAATTTAGAGTAAACCATATATTTAATTTGATGAAGGTGTAAGAAAGGAAAACAATGAGCTCATTTGCTTTTGTTCACTGATATGAGACATTGTGAACCAAAAAACATGTATTTTTATAAAGTCAGATAATGAATAAAATATTTAGAAAGTAATAAAAACTGAAAGACTTATTAAAGCCTGCACTTTCAGGAAAAGTTGTGCTCTTTATGCCTTAGTATGTATTTATAAATATGATGGATAAAGTTCTAATTTATTTACTGCTATGGAAGCCATTTAACAACGATTTTTAATATATAAATAATTAAATCTAGGGGTAGTGGTTATTAATTGGCAAAGAGGGAAAGTAAACTGAAAGAAAGTGCAGACATCACCAGCCAACTTGCTATTTCAGTTTGTGTAAGTTAATAGGTATTGTGGTGGCACACAGTGTTGCTAGTTTCTCAAAATAATTTGTCCTAGCTAGTTTCTTGCTCTCAGAATCTCTCTCTTTAGAAATTAACAGTGCCAGGTCCTCAAACTATTGTCCTCCTTTTCACTAGAACTTGAATCACCTTCTGCGAGCAGCGGGTGGGAGACTTCTGAAATTGAGTTTTCCTCTTGATAAAAGAGAAAGTCATATGTGAAAAGGTAGCTTTCTCTTCATATGTTTTGTCAATTCTTAATAAGAACATAGTCTTGGAGCTTCCATGATCATATTACAAACATGGGAGAAAAGGAGGTCACAAGGTTCATAGGAAAGCTGATCGAGATATTGTATATTTTTGTAGCTACTACAAAATTTTGGAAGAGTAGTGCATAATTTAAAAAAAATAAAATAAAAATTTGAGACCCCTTCCTCATAAAGTAGGAAAATGTGTTGTTAAAAGTAACAAAATATAAAGCTTTTCCCTTTTTCCCATGATCTGTATCTTAATTTGTCTTGGTGTTTTCTATTTGTAATTTAATGTAATGATTTTTCTTAATTTTTAGCATGACCTTTCCCATTTATTCTTATCCAATCCCAGTTTTAATTGCAAATATAACATCACTTAACATGTATTTGGAATCACTAAAATAACACAATTCATGTCTCATAGCTGGTACATGCATCTGTATTTTGCTCTTACCCAAACTGAAAACTTTGCACAAAACTAACTCAATCATTTTGATTTCACTTCTTGATATGTGCTCATTCTACCCATACTCTCTCCCTTCATCTTACTAATGAGTAAGAAAGAACTGAAAGAAAAAAATCTATGGTTTACTCTGTCTTTCCCTTCCCTTCTATGTCATTATTTTCAGTGTACATAGTTGGCTAGCCATGGAAGTGACATGAGTGAGAAAAGATATGATAGGTTTCCTTAGGCATATATGTTTCTTAGAGTGCCATTGCTTTCTTTTTGATTTGAAGAAAGTTCTTGCTTGAACAGAAAGTGGAGCCTCTTGAGGCTATCAATAGTTGTACTTAATTGTAGACATGACATGCCTGTGTTACGCTTGCTTTGTCTTGCTGACTCCCACACATTGTGGAGCCACTGGAATTCCATACTTTGGAGTACATCACAAATGTCTGTGTCAATGGATGACAAGAAAGAGCAGAATGTGGTGGCAAGGAATGGCAGACAGACATATTAAGTGTGGCTTCGCCAGTCACTTGCATGCTCCATGCCCCATAGAATTTCACCTTCAAAGCACAAGTTCTAAGAAAAAAATGATTAAGAACTGTAAGATGGTGACAGCAAAGCACTAAACCAAGCGTAGTTCCCTGCTGAGTGCAGTGCCTTACGTAACTGCACTGGTCACAAACTCATGAAAACAGGTCTGCCACTGAATTTTATCATGAAGTTTATACATAGATGAAAAGATCAACATCTTTTGTATAAGCCTCATAGGTAGACTGCTGGGTAGTCTCTGTTTACCCTTCCAGACCCTGTCTCTACAATCTCTACCTTGTCCAAACTCTTGTGTGCCCCAGATAATTAATGATTTACATAAGGAACTGCCAATAATTTCTTACCTTTGTCTTCCTTTGTGTTTGGCCAAAGCAAAGTCCTGCTAGTGATTACAGTCTATGAGAGAAGAGAGTTTAGGGTATTTTTACCCTTCTCCTTTGTCATCTAATAATGTTTTAGCAATGACTATGTTTCTCTACTGAAGAATAGAGCTTCACATAGGCAGTTCCTATATCCTTGGTACTAGAGACCAGAAATAGCTTCCTTAGCCCTTTCAGGTCTAAAGGTGGTAAATGCTTTCTGATGTTACTATTTCTGAGTGCCTTGCAATTCCTTGTCTGTTCTCTTTACTCTTCCTATACACAAGTAAATGATCCTTTCCTTAACTTTTTCTAATCCTTGACTGTTTCATCCTTTGCTTTTAGAATCCTTAGTGATGCAGTTGGTGGTACCATATTCTTCATGAAATCAAAAGCATACTAACTCCTATAGTAATATTACCCATATGCTCCCAATTTCTTCTGGACAAAAGAACATTGGAACAATACCTGTATTCAAAGTTGGGTGTGTAGCTCACTGCAAGAGAGAACATGCACCACAGGGAATTATGGGGAATCTAATGAATATGTTATTAGAAACACTTATAGAATTTGGGCTTGTGTTAGGTGACTTTGTGACTGGTTCATAAAGCAGGATTTGCTCTGGGTACATGCTATCAGGAAAGAGGGGGAAGGGATAAGGAGAAGGGAATGTTTGGTATCTTCAGGTGTTTGAACAGTGACTTTGTTTTCATCTGAGGCCTTACCTTTGGTCTCCCTTCATCACGTTACACATTGCGAATTTGTTGACATCGTTCTGTGATATTGTCCACACTCAACAAGAGAACACCAAATCCTAGCTGTGAGTGCCAAGTACTTTCTAACAACACCAAGGTCTAGCAGTTATTGTCAGATCAGTTCCCAGATATCAGGAGCCACTTTTTTTTTTTCTTTCTCACTACTTATGTGTTTAACCACATCCTGTTCATATTTTTTTATGTTCAACTCAAGTTTTGCCAACTCTATTGAGACATTTACAATTTATTATTATTCTTTTTCTCAGGCATTATATTTCCCCTCTTACAAACATAACTACTTATACCCCAAATTTATTTTGTTTTATTTTAGTTTATTTATCTTATTAACTTCAATTCTTCATAGTTTGAAACTTCATATAAATTAGTAAATAATCATGTTTTTATATCAGTCTTCCAAAATGTAATGTTTTACATGCAATATATGTGTGTGTTTTATATGCATGCAGTATATGTTAATCTTAATGAATGCTTTTTTAAGGAATGCTGATCTTAAACAAATTACAAATAGCTTCAAAAAGAAGGGACTCTGCCCGTTAGCAATATACATATTTTGACAAAATTTATCTTGGTAACCAGAAATGTACATGTTCATATTTTGCATAAACTAAATTTATTAGTAAATTTGGAGAATAAAAGAATATTATTTTTTTTTTTTTTTTTTTTTTTGCGGTATGCGGGCCTCTCACTGTTGTGGCCTCCCCCGTTGCGGAGCACAGGCTCCGGACGCGCAGGCTCCGGACGCGCAGGCTCAGCGGCCATGGCTCACGGGCCCAGCCGCTCCGCGGCATATGGGATCCTCCCAGACCGGGGCACGAACCCGTATCCCCTGCATCGGCAGGTGGACTCTCAACCACTTGCGCCACCAGGGAGGCCCAAGAATATTATTTTTTGACTACTATATGTTTGTTATGAATCTGTCAAATTAACAGTTGTTAAGTGGAGCATAGGGTACACAATGGTGAGCAAATGTTCAACAACAGGCCAGAAGTAAAGCTGAAATAAAGAAGTTTATCATTCACAGGTTCCGGAGGAAGTACCCACCATATCTTGAGGGGCCACATGGGGAGGTCAAGGCAAAGTGCAGACAGAGAAAGGGGCAGGACATGAGGCACATGCCTTTACTGGGGTCCTTGGGTGGTTTTGGGGTTCCTGAGTAAGGCCCAATTGTCAGTTCAAACCAAAATAATGGGCTTTTGGTAAGTGCCACAGGGCTCTTATCTAAGGAGAGCACAGGGGAAGACACTGGGAAGGAGAGGAGATTGTTGATTACAAGGGCTGCTGGGAAAGTCACATCAGGAATTTACATTTGCTTGTGCTTCTGAAGACTATTATCTAGGGCTTGTGCTTGCACAAACTTGTCAGTTTATGTTTCCTGAAGTCGGCTTCGCCAAACAAAATGGTTGCCAAGGCAGCAATAACACGGAGCTTAGCTAAGCTCTCGGACACAGTTCCGTTTTATATGGAATTTCTGAGGGTATGATTATCAACGGGAAATAATAACATAAATATCTGGAGTGGTGTTGCTCAGCCAATATGTTAAAATCTTTAAAGTTCTGATTTTAATAAGATGTAGGCTCATAGCATTTCATGGAGAATATTATTCTCTGAGAAACTGTTAAGACAATGAGCCTAAATTAATAAAGTATAGCTAACATTATGCTGATACTTTCTGCAAAGCAAGTAAGTTAATGTTTGCTATTTATAAATATGTACATATTGTTTACAACATCAGCTCCCTATTAAAACTCAAAGGGAACATACAAATGCATTGACACTCAGGTCTAAAGTGCTTAGTTATATTTCGTGGGTTTCTTATAATGAAAAATATACCATTCATTCCTTTACATTTTCATGTTCAAGCCATCATACATAGTTGTTTGCTTTTACTAAGATTTTCCTTGAGTCAGGTGTTTCCAATCTGTACTATACTATTTGGCTTCAAATATTTTATCCTCCTCCATCTTGCCAAATATTTTAGAAGATAAGATGTATTTATATGTAAATTTAAGTGTTGAGATTTTTTCTTTTGTTACATAAAGTAAAGCTATATCTGATGTCAACAAAAGCAGAAGACCTTTATACTTTATAATGTTATAAAGTGACTCCTTTACCCTATAGAGCACTGTGTTGAGTTGTGAAAGCAAGTGAAAGGTCAGATAAATAAGATAGATTTGCCTACTGATCACTCTGTTATAGGAGATTTAATAAGATTTTTTAGAGAGAAAATAGAGCCATATTTGTAAATAACACTGGCAGGTACTTCCCAATGAGTTCTTCCCAATCTCATTCCCACCCCTAAGAAACAGAATAATTAAAAAGCAACACTATTCCCTAAAATGTGAAGCTCTGAAGGTGGGTAAATATAATAGTTATACATTGGAAATGTTAGTGCATCAATGCTGTATTGAAGTAAATAGTATATCTGGTCATATTCTATTAAAATTTCTGGATTAAATATAAATAGGCTGGAAATAAATAATATGGCAATTATAGACACTTACTATAGAAAAAAAGTATATTAATTTGCAAAAGAAGGACTAAGAATATATTTTTGAAGGGTCAGATGACAGAAAAATTCCCCGAAGTGTCTCTTATGATAAAATTAGAAATTCATGCTAACATGAACTCAAGACCTCAAAGATCTGATGAGATGAAAATAGAGATTTCAGTTCAATTAGAAACCACAACACAGAAGTCACTGATAAAATCTAATCAAAGGCATGGAGGGGGATATGTATATTATTACAGTTAAGATGAAGGAAAAATTAGAAAAAAGCCTAAGAAATTGGACAAATGAAAGTGATATGGGGGAGAGACTAACAGTATCCAGTATGATAAATGACATAGGAAATACAATTATTTTTATATAATAGATGGACACCATCTAAAATGAAAAACAATTCAAGAATATATCACATAGCATATAAGAACTGAAATAGGACTTTCAAATTAAATATACACCCTGGGGAAGTTATAGAAAGTAATTGATAAACAAAGTTAGAATATGTCATGTAGGAAATGCCTGTTAGTCACAGAATATATAATGGCATTCCCTCTAACTCTCCACTGATACATCCAATGAAAAAAGACAGTGAAACACTGCATAAATTGAAGGGAGGTCCAAGTATATTATGCTCAGTTAACTTGTCATTAAGAGACAGAAATTCGCAAATGTGAAAGAACTGAGAGAATGTCTCTGGCTGTTGGGAGCAGGCTTGTTCCTGGTAAAATCCTGTGTAAATCTTAAGCTTTGTTCCTTATAATATTTTCAGGTCATTCTTTCTTGGATTTAAGTAACTTCCTCACACACGTATGTTGATTTATGTACTCAACTGAATACTCTTGATGGAGCCTTTAGAGATTTCTGGAGGTTTTTTTTTTTTTCTTTTTTTCTTTGCAGCTTTTTCCTTCCAGTTCTTTTCTTTATAAACTCTCACTGCATTGGCTTCCCTGGTCTTCCAACTTGGTCTTCTCACCTCTGGTAGACTTCCAGAGACATCCTGGGTTCCTCCTATCTGTACCTTGGCCTATAAACTTTCTCTAGGCATTAAACCAGGACAATCATTAGGCATACCTTGTCTGTTTCCTTTCTCTCATGGTTCAATGTCCTTCGTTGCCTAATATCCAATGGCATGAGAGCTATTTATTCACACAATTTGTCATTTTTTAAAAATTCAAGTGGATAAGTAAATCTGGTTTCTGTTACTAAATATGGTTCACAAGAAATCATATATTTTTAATCTTTGAATCAAGGATACCTTATATATTGTAGCACTCCCACTCCCACCTTAATATTTTTCATAAAGTAAGGATGAAGGGAAGGAGAATGGGTAAGAAAGAGGAAGTTATTTTCTCAATTCCACCAAATTCCTGATATCCAGTGGTTGTGGACATTTCTCATTTCAGCTTCAGAACTTGTGGAATGTAAGTAGGAACATCATATTGTGCTTTCATCATGTTTATCTTCTACATAACCCCACTGTTAACAAGTTTTTAATAGCTAGAAAAAAAAATACTGTGTTCCATAGAGAAGTTAAGAAAATAGATAACTCATCCCAGCTACCACTTTAAAATTATTAAAGTGACTTTATGATTATTTTGAGAATTGTGAAAACAATCAACTTTAAGAAGGTCAAAGAGTTGTAAAAATCCTACACGTATTCTCATCATGGTTGTAAGTTTCCATATTTTGATGCCTGCCCTTCTGGGAACCAAAGAACATATGACAGTTACAGGATATCTGTATGGATTTGTGTTGCATTTACATAAAATTATCATATATTCTTTGACAGCTACAGATCACATATGGAGTATCCACAGTTTTTAAGAGAGGGCATTTTTGTTGCTCTTGTTTCTTTCTTTCTCTGCAGCCATTATTATCTCCTTTCTTTCCTGTTTCAATGCCTCTCCTTTCACCAACTTAACACCCCAAAGATTTCATTTTTCCTTAAAAATGTATGCAATATTGTAATTATTGATATGGATAAACTTAACCTCAGTTGGTTAATTAAAACCTAGATATAATGGTGGCTTAGACTCAATGAAATATAATCGCTAAAACCCCTTGCAATAATATTGAGGAAGGAATCAAAGACTTAAAGTGGTAACACTGCTGGAGTGGATTTTTCACATGTGAATCACTCATTCTCTCGTAACTTCGGCCCAGAACACATCTATCACCAAAGCATTAAATGTATACTGGTGAGAGAAACGTACAGGATCTGTTAAAAGTACTGTGGGAGTCTAAACGCCTGTACATTATGGGATGAAAGTTAAGAGTTCCTGGTATTGCAATGAGCTCTTATTCTCTCCAGAAGCTGAAACATTATTTTATATTCATTGCTTTATATATTCATACATTAAATATGTGGACTATTCAAAAATTATATTTCAAGCCCAATTTCCTTGAACTGCAGATGTATATGTCTGATTTAACATCTCCAATAATGTAACACAGAGGCATCTTAAATTTAATATGGTCAAAGGTGATCTTCTCTCAAGCCTTCTTCTGCAGTTTTCCTCATCTCCATTAAAGGAATATCTATTCTTTTAATTATTCAGGCCAAGATCCTTGATGATTTTATTAAGTTCCTGTTTCTCAGATCCCACAATATGTCTATTTGAAAATTCTATCAAATTGACTGTTAACAGATATCTAGCATTTGGGTACTTCTCCTTAGCCCCACCCCACAATCACGGGCCATTTCAATTTTTTCCCTGTCATTAAAGTAGTAACATAGAGTCTCCTCTCTCAGAGTCTTCCCTTACATCCTTCAGTTTGTTCTCAGCAAAGCAGTCTGCATGATTATTGTATAAATGAATATCTGAGCATGACATGTATCTACTAAAAAATCTCTAATGTCTTCTCACCTCACTGGAAAAAATAGGGTTCTTGTCCGTTTGACATTATCTACTGATCTCCTCTCATGAACAGCCACTTCAATTACACTGGCCTCAGCACTCAGACTAGAAACATTGCTGTCTCAGGGCATTTGCACTTACTCTGTATCCAAATATTTGCAGGAACGGCACTCATTACATTTAGATATTTACTGAAAATTCACCTTTTGGATTAACATTTCCAATAACACAATGTAAAAATTTATATACTTACTTGGCAAAAATCTCACATAAAAACCCCACAGTCTAGCATAAATTAAAATGTAGCATACTATATATTTTATGCATTAATCATATTTATTTTCTGACTCTTCCACTAAAATGTAACCTCCAAGGGTCAGAATTTTGGCCTCTTTACTGACAATTTCCACACCTAGGACAGGACCAGATACACCGTAATCATTCAATGTATTGTTAAGTATGCATATCTAAATACATAATAAATTGAATGACATTATTATTTAAGAAATAAAAATATAATAACATCTGAACTGGGTAACCTAGTCACAAAAAAATGAATTTTAAATGTGCCTGAAACCAAAGAGAAATTTAAAATAGTTTTGTTGAATAAAATATGAATAAATGAGCAACTTAAAACCATAAAGATATCTTTCTTCCAATGTTTTATGTGAGTTTGACTTTTTAAAATATATTTCTCCTTGCCGCTGGCTTGCTATAAATATGTATTTAACTTAATATAGACCAAGTAGTTTTTAATAGTTCTTGTTAAAAAGAGATCAGTAAGCCAGGCAAAAGCTATGCTCAAACTGAAATAAGTCCTTTATCATATTCGTCGTGACATCTCTTAGGAAAGTAACTTAATGATAATTTGACCTTAAAAATAACTGTAGTTATTGTATTATAAAGTATGTTTTACAAAGCTGTGAGATTTACTCACATTAAAGTATTTTGAATAGGTTCAACAAAGTGTGGCACAAATTTATTATCTACTATTTTTAGTTATTTCATGTAGTTGAAGCTACTAATTTACATGTTGTCATTTTTAATACAGCCAATACTTATTAAGATCCTTTGTTTATGACACTTCACAGTTCATTTATGGCATTGTAGCTAACTAAATTTAGTGTGATTTTTCTTTAATTTCTTTCTTTAAAATTTACCGAAATTGTGCCAAAAGGCTATAGATGGTAAATACACATGTAAAATTATGCTCTACATCATTTATCATGAAGAAAATTCAAATTCAAATGACACTACATACCTACTCAAGTAGCTAAAATAAATAAATAAAAGAAAATTACAATACCCTTTGTTAATATGGATATGGAGCAATGAGATCCTTCATTCATTAAAAGATGTGTGGTTCCCAGGGATTTGGGGAGAGGTTAAATAGGTCAACCCATAGAGTATTTTATAAGGTGATGAGATTTTCTTTATGATACTGTAGTTGTGGATATATGATACTATGTATGTGTTGCAACTATAGATGTACAGTACAAAGAGTGAATCTTAATGTATTAAATTTATTTATTTGTTTATTTTTTAAGAGGTCCCAGTAAGGAATGCACTCTGACAGAAAAATCTGACTGTATCACTAATATATTAAAGAAACTGACTGGAGGAGGTTAGTGAAAAATCACCAACCTAAGTAACTTTGGACATAAGTTTAGTCTGGTAAAGTAATGTCAAAAGGAGCTCTACATAGCAATGTACTCTAATTGATAAAATACCCATGGTGGTACAGGATAACAATTCTGATGAGAGTATAGATATATACTGGGATTAAATATTAAGTAAATGGAGGGATCCAGGACTCTCACTGTTGAAGTAGGAAATTACAGATAAACAAGGGGGAAAACCTAGAATGACCCATGTGATAATGGAATAGATTTGAAGACATCAGTATGATCCCATGTTTAGCTTAATATAGTTGCAAATTGACATATATAATAAGATGATAGAAAGATAAATAGATAGACATAGATAAGTAGATTTATATAGATGTAGATAGATTGATAGATGATTAATGGATAGATGGATGTGTATAGATATTGACAAATCTAGGAATATAGAGATATTGATAGATTTGTATCTCTATCTATCTAAAAGAAAACATGCACAGTGACTTCCTACCAAATAATGCAGTATTCAAAAGAATGAAAAGAAGTAAGTTTAAAGTGAGAAACCTGACAAACCCTACCTTACTGAAGTCATCAATGTTAATATCATTAGTGATAAGTCATGCTGATAGTATATAGCCTCATGATATGTTGAAAATGAGACTTTTCCTCTGAGATTCTCCTCCCCCAAACACCCAAACAAAGTCTAATTATGAAAAAAAAATTGTCAATAAAATTCCTCTGAGAGACATTTTACAAAATAGATGACTAGTATGACTTAAAAAATATCAAGGTCATCAAAAGCAAGGAAAATCTGTAAAACTGTCACAGCCAAGTGGAGGAAGAGTCTAGGTGGACGTGACTACTACATGTAATATAGCATTCTGAGTAGAATCTTGGAATAGAAAAAAATATTAGTTGAAAACTGAGTACATCTATTAACTTTAGTTAGTATATATTTTAAAGTATATTAATAAATAATAAATAAATACTAATTAATATTTTATAAATATCCAAAAATTTTTAAAGCTGAATATAGAGGAGGTGTCAACAAATGTGAAAAGAAAAAAGTATTTCCCAAGAAATATCAGGAAATATATATAAGTTGTTTATGTCATATTGTATTTAAATTTTGCTAGACTGTAACTGATATAGTTTTTAATGCATTATTGATTAACATTAATGAATGGAAATTGTTGTAATAAAGGAAAAGCACAAAAATACCATCTCATAACTTCTTTTTCTTTTTGAAAAGTCACAAGACTCACTACTATAGCATAAGTCAAAGACAGGGCATGAATCCTAGCAACTTGAGCGATTACATTGACTCTCCTTATTGGAAAACTGGGACAGTTATTGGACACACTCTTTTGTAACTTTAATAGCTTTATATTGTAAAACTGATTATAACAATGTTTAATGCATAAGAGAACAATTTAAAATCTTCCACATGACAGTATGCTATCTTTTGTGGCAATTCATATATAAAATTTAAAGTTCTACATATTTTCTTAGAAAGTAAAATATTGCATGTATCCAAGGAACTGTACGTTACATATTTAAATTCACTGCAGATGAATGAGAATTTATGAAGTAAAAATCAGTACTATTAGTGATTTAAAATTCTATAGTGTGTACATTTAAAACATTCCAGATTTTTTTCTAGAACTGTTGGAAAGTCTGGATCCACTTTTTGACATACAAAAAAAAAAATTTTTTTTTACATCTTTATTGGAGTATAATAGCTTTACAATGGTGTGTTAGTTTCTGCTTTATAACAAAGTGAATCAATTATACATATACATATGTTCACATCTCTCTTCCCTCTTGTGTCTCCCTCCCTCCCACCCTCCCTATCCCACCCCTCTAGGTGGTTACAAAGCACCAAGCTGATCTCCCTGTGCTATGCGGCTGCTTCCCACTAGCTATCTATTTGACGTTTGGTAGTGTATATATGTCCATGCCACTCCCTCACTTTGTCACAGCTTACACTTCCCCCTCCCCATATCCTCAAGTCCATTCTCTAGTAGGTCTGAAAACACAACTTTTTTAACCAGAGAAATAAGGAATGCAAAATAATGACAGAAATAAAATGTTGCATAATAATTTGATCACCTGAATACTGTGGTATACATATATGGAATAATTGAATTATGGAATATATATATATGAATCACAATTAGTAAGAATTGCATAATGGAAATTTTAATAAGTTAAGGCAACTGAAACATCCTGATTGCATTCTTACTGAAATTATATGTGTGGTTACCAATGTCAGAAACAAGTCCATTTTTAACCATAATAATTAATTTCAATCATAAGTATGCTGGAAAGATCATATCCAATTTCATTTTAGAAAATCATATTGTGTTAGAAATAAACTGGGAATAAAATATCTGAAATACTATTACTTGCTTTTCTCATGTTTGATTTTCCCTCTGTGTTTTAATAGGTGTGCTTAAATGTCTATAACATCAACTAACATTAATTAGGGTGGCTGAAGATGTTATCTGATTCTCTTTCATGTGAATGGCTCAAAACTACCTCTTGTGTATTAGACCTATTACTTTGCAGCAATTTAAAAATAAACTTTAAAATTTCTCATCTAGCTAATAGCATACAGCACTAAATTTCCCACTGACAATGTTGAAGATAAATTTATTAGCCAAAGTTCACCTTCCCCACTGAATGTATAAAAGCTCTTGGAGTTTGCACAATCTACTCTTAATAATTATATAAAACACATAAAATAATATAGAATTTTTAGATTCATTTTGTTCAGAAAAAGAAGTATTTTATTCCTCTTTGTTTTCTTCCATCTGTAATTATGTTCTGAGTTAAGGATCTTGCAGTATACATGAAACTAGCCATGAATACCATTAGGAACATGGATAGTCCAATCTCAGAATTAGTATGGATTCATAGAGGGTCTTCACTCAGATTTGTGGTATTCTTTTAATAATTCTCTGAGAAAATGAATACAGTAAATAAGTTTTTCAATTTAATTTCTATGCAGATAATCATAGATATTAGGAGAGGAAACTGTTGAATATGCAAGTGTTACCTCAAAAAAATATCTGGCAAATCACATTTCTACAAAAAAACATTTTCAATTACTCCATTACAATATTTTCATGTTGCTTGGTAATTATTTGCTTATTATTTGGTTATCCAGGTCCATTCTAATTTGTTCTGCTTTAGCTCTATTCTGCAAAAAGCATGATTATTATTTTATATGCTGCAGAGGAGGCAAATGGTATATCTTGCATCCTTGTGGATGAAAGACCAATGACAACTGCACTTTTCAGTTTTCTCCACTTGCAGGTGTCTAAAAGAGACTCTTGTAAGGGCTTTCTCATGTCTTCTTGGCTCAAGAGCTTTCCTCAATTTTGATTACTAAAATTATACAAGGTGAAAAGAATCACATGACATTTACCTAGTAATTGCAAGTCTTTCTTGAAAGATGAACACATTTTAAAAAAAACATAAGCTCTCAAAAAGGGGTAAGAATGCAAACAAAATTGACTGTTATCATTGTGTAAGACAAAGGAAGTAGTACTTATAGCAGTAAAAAATCTATCAGTATTATATGATCACATACAATGTATGTGATACAATATATAACAACACAGTAAAATACAATGCTAAAGAATGCTTTCTCCCTTTACAAGTTAGTCTTTGGTAGAAACCAAAAAGAAAGCCAATCTATGTAAGTTAAGCATAAACAAAATTGTCTAAAGAATGTGATGAATACTTGCAAAATGTCCAGGAACTAAGTGAGGTCTAGAGTACAACATTTCTCAAACTGCAAGATCTCTCTGATTAAGACGTTATTGCTGTCATCACCACTTTTGTCACTGGACACTTCTTGCTACACTGGGCACTTCTCCTTCTACCTCTACACTCTCAGGTCAACCAATAAAACGATTAGCTATTAACCTCCAACTGCCTCTGCATCTCTGCATTACTTTCTCAGAAGTCAGCTCTCAGGTAAACTGTCCATTGCCCAAGCCTCAGGCACATGCCTATAGGTTAAGTTACTATAGGAGGAGAGTAGATATGTATTTCCATTTAACACATATGGTTGGAAGACTTCTCCCTAACAGTAAAGGTGTGTAGAGTTTCTCTGAATGGATATTTCTAACTAATACTATAGTCTACTACTTTGGCTGCTGAAAAAATGCATGCATATTTTCTGCCACAAATACACTTAGAGAAACTGATGTTGACATTGTCCTGGAAGATGTTGCACAGAGAATCATTTTATGCCTTTGAATCTACCAATTTATTTTGAGACAAAATAAATTTCTTTGAATTTGATCAAACAATAAGTTAACGGTTTATTGACCTTGCACTACAAAATTAATCCTCCAAGACAGCTGAGTCACTATTTAAAACATTTTTTTAAAGTATAGTATTGGTCAAATTGCTAATATGAACATCTAAATATGTACCAAAATAAAATCAGATTAATTATAGAGATGAGATTAATTATAATGAAATATAATGAACATACTTATATAATACATACAATATAGACATGATAATCAATATATACTAAAATATAATATAATATTATATAATGTATAATATATATAATGAAATATATTTTATATATTATAATTAAATATTTATAGTTATATTTTATTCTTATAAAAAGTTTATATTTTAATGATAGCTTTTTTCTGTTAATATACAGTGTTTTGGAATGATACAGAGAAGATTAGCATGGCCCCTGCACAAGGATGACATGCAAATTCGTGAAGCACTCCATATTTTTAAAAAGAATACAGTGTTCCATTCTCATAATCAGAGTATATTTTCAAATGGTACTTAGATATGGTCCATTTGTATTCTGAGACTAAATGATTTCTGAAAGATCCCTCAGATGTTGTATAGCAGCTCTTATTTTAAACTTCAGCTCATTTGCTGTTAGACTTGATAGAGTAAACAAACATCCTCAGGAACTCCATGGACAGAGAAAATAAATCATCTTCAAAATTTACTTGAATTTAAGATGTAGTTTAACATATCTGTATACAATCTGTATTATATAGTCAATATAATCCTATAGCAAAATCTCCATAATTTAGTAGACAAAATAGATTGTTTGATCCTTTTTATAATGAAATAAAGTATATATTAATGAAAATGCATAAAACAAATGTACACTTTATGTAGTCATTATAAAGCAAACATGTAATAGTCACACAACTAAGGCAAAAAAAAGTATTGCCAGTATCCAGGAGGGCTGCCATATGCCTTTTCCTAATCACAATTCCCTCCTCCCTAAAGTTAAATATTGTCCTAATTTTTGTGGTGAACATTTCCTTGCTTCTTCTTTTTATGTTTGTGCCAAACTGAGTGTATTGTAGACTCAGGAATAAGCATGTGGTAACTTTAAAGTAAGGGTTTAAATAAATGAAACTGAAAATGATAAGATGAAAACGAATATGCTGAAGGAAACAACAAAGTTCTGAAACTCATCGCAGGAAGATTTAAAGTTCAGAGTTCTAATTGGAATTTGAAAGAAAGTTCCTCATCAGCAAGGTAAAAACCAAGCCAAAGACTGCAGATTTTATCCTTTCTACTCTCTTTTGTGAAGGATTGAGGGGGAACATTTGTTTTGCTTGTTTCCTTGATTTTGAATGCTAACTTTGTGCTAAATTTCAAGCAAAGTGCTAAGAGTAGAGTTAGTCTAATATTTTAAACAATATTCAATTCAAAATAGCTGAAATATTCATGAGTCTAGAGATGAAAATGGACGATTATCTGAGAAAATCAGATAAAAGGAGAATACCACTAAAAACTTGCATTTTACACATGCTCAAATATTGTTTACACTAAACCTGTAGTACTAAAAATGTACTTTCTCTTTCACATCTTTAACTATGTGACCTCTGTTTCAGATTGTGGAATTCAGTGGGTTTCAGTGTGTGGTCAGGGAGCCTGGCTATAGTATTCATCTTTAACGTGACCTCTAAAGTTGGAGAATACTTAGCCAGGTTCCATTTCTTCTTCCCACACTATTGCACGGATTCACAGATTGAAAATTTCCTCTTTAAAATCTCTATTTGGACTCTGACATACTTAACTTTCCCATTTCTTGTCCTCATATTGAAAGGGGAGTTCTTGTTCTCTTGTTTAATTCCAAGGTGGTGTGATAAATACAGATCTATGACTTTAATCTGCTTGCACAGAAATTGGGAGATCACATTTCAAGCATATTGAAAAATTGAATTAATAAAGTATTTGTGTGTATATCCCTTTGGGCTCATGATTTGATAGACCTTTAAAAGTGTTACTTGAAGTGATAGTAAGCTTTAGATAATCCTGCCAGAAAGAATTATGCAATGATTAAAATTCACCAGTATATGCTTGCAACACTGCTGGATTTCTTCTTTCTCCTCTTTGAAGGGCAAAAGGAGAGTTGTAAAGCCAAACAAAAGGAAATAAACACCATAGCAGATAATGTTTCCTAGTATTTTTTAAAAAAACTTTGGTACAGCAAATAGAAATGCCAACTTCTCTTAAAACTTACAATATGGCTTTGTTGAACTGCTCCCCCTGTCAACCTGACTCTTGGGAAAGATTATATTAACATAGTATCATTTTAGACTGACCTAGTGTCTACACTTTGACTATGTGCTTTATATTTATCCATCAAAATTAAGATTAAGCATTCTTTCCACCCAAAAGCAACTGACTTCCCTGACCACTTCAGGCTAGAGTTAGATATTCTTTCTAATCAGACCCTTATTTAGTACTTGCAAGAGTTCAACTGGGGATTAGAGATTAATATGGGACAAGAGTTCATATATGTAATTCAACAACCAACCTGCAAGTCCAACTCTCTCTATGCCCTTTATAAATAGTAGTCTCTTGACCATTTCCCCTGCTTGTGGGTACACATTAATAGTGCATTTGTTCTTAAGAAAACTGACACAAGCAGAGGATTATGCATGCCCTGCATGTGTCCTTCAGTCTATCGGGCAAAATTTTCTGGAATCATAGGTACCCACAGAAAGGTTTAGGAGAGGTACTGGCAGGACACATCTTGTTGGCCCAGCAGGCTCCCAGCCATGGGGGTGGGTATTGCTGGAGAAAGCCAACAATCGTGCCTAGGTTCAAGCTTATCTTGCCTAGGTCTAAAGACAGTATGCCATACTATTTTCTCTCTGAAGGTGAAGTCTGTGTCTTATCATCTTTATATCCCCAGTGTTATTTGGTACTCAAGAAATTTGTTTTGTGTTGAATGTTATTATTGTTGAATGAGGAAGTTCAAATGCAGGGACATAATGTAATTGTGACTAAGGCCATTATAGGTAGTGAATGTCAAAACCAGTTCAAATTCAGACTTCAAAATCAAAGTATTCTGCTTCCAAAGTCCTTAGTTATTGTTTCATACCGATTCCTTTATAGTCAAGTATATAAAAGGAGAACTGTAAGAAGTGTTAAGCCACTCTAGGCCTCATGTGTTATAGAATACCAACTGAAGGAAAGGTTAAAATAGCCTGTGATAATGACATACAATTTTATGGAGAAAGTATGATTAGGACAGAATTTTTCAAGTCTGAACATGATTTATTTAGTTAAGAATGTAAAGAAAATTATAATAGGGAAAAGAACAACTAGCTCCTTATGTGTATACCTCATTCATCTGTAATAAAAAAAAAAAGACATTTTTAAAGTAAATTTCAGTTCAAAAGAAAAGGAGTCAACATTTACTTAAGGTAATAAAAAATGTCATACATTTTTGCTGAATTAAATTGTATCTCCCCAACTTTCTCAACTACAGGAACATAGGTAAATTGAAATGTTTACAAATTATTTTGAAGACAAAGTCTCAGGTGAACCTATTCAAAGCAATACATTTAAAACACATTTCTTCCCCCAAAATCAGAATTCCATCTAGCAAAATAAATCTTTTTAAGATCTCATCCTCATGTTAAGGGAAATATTTGCAATGGATATATATATGTATGAATTGGGGTTAAAATTATTTCTCCTCCTCCCTCTCTTTCTCTCTCATTTAGTTGGACAAAGGCCACAAGCAAATCATGGTGCCAACCACAGAATTTTTTTTTAAATTATTGTGAAAAAAATACCATTTTTGTAGAGACAAGGGGTCTGCTGAAGTATTTAACAGAGCAGGATTTAATGGGAAAAATAAAGGATGATTCTTCTCTCCTGTGATAATAAGTTCTATTTGTCCCAATTTACAGCAGCAAGGGAGGGAAATATGTTCCTAATATGCAAAGAAAATACCCAGGTGAAGAGTGTGCATGCAAAGAGATAAGCTGGGTAGTGACTGAATAATTACAATAACTAAGGACATATAAATATATCCTGTGGACCAAAGAAACATAAATAGGGATAACGGACATGGTACAATTAAGGAAATATGCCTTTAGGTTAAATGGCAGTACACATTTCAAAGGACTTAGCTGCTGTCAGGACAAAATCAAGGATAATGTGCTCATTTGAACAATTTTTTAACCACATTTCAAAGTCAAATGTAAACTAAAGCCAAGTTATGTAGGCTGATTATCTAAGGTGGAAAAAACATATAATGCTCCATTCTAAAAATGCTTTTTTATGAACAGATAATAATTTGTGGAATTGTTGCTTATTTCCTTTAATTTCTTTGAGAGATAGCAATGAACTCTTCAAGCATCCTTAATGAGAATAAATTTCAGAAACAATGTAGTGAGGGAGAGCATCTCATTTTCTGAGCCACTACACTACACTGTCTGGCAATTAGTAAGCTACTTCTGCAAAGTTAATGTTAAGGTGGTGGGCTAAGTGGACAATTAAACCTCTTGCTTTTCAAACCTTTAGTTCTATGCTAATTCCTAAGGTTATGGTCAATTATTAGAGTATATTTGATTTTTATTTTAATTGTAATTTAAGCCAAATGCATATTCTAATATGGATTCCCTAGAAATATATTTTTTAATTTTTTTTTTTTTTCTTATTTTTGGCTGTGTTGGGTCTTCGTTGCTGCATGTGGGTTTTCTCTATTTGCTGCGAGCGGGGGCTACTCTTCATTGCAGTGCTCGGGCTTCTCGTTGAGGTGACTTCCTTGTTGTGGAGCATGGGCTCTAGGCGCACGGGCTTCAGTAGTTGTGGCACGAGGGCTCAGTAGTTGTGGCTCTCGGGCTCTAGAGTGCAGGCTCAGTAGTTGTGGTGCACGGGCTTAGTTGCTTTGCAGCATGTGGGATCTTCCCAGACTGGGGCTCGAACCTGTGTGTTCTGCATTGGCAGATGGATTTTTTTTTTTTTTTTTTTTTTTTTGCGGTATGTGGGCCTCTCACTGTTGTTGCCTCTCCCGTTGTGGAGCACAGGCTCCAGACGCACAGGCTCAGCAGCCATGGCTCATGGGCCTAGCCGCTCCATGGCATGTGGGATCCTCCCGGACCGGGGCACGAACCCGTGTCCCCTGCATCAGCAGGCAGACTCTCAACCACTGTGCCACCAGGGAAGTCCCTAGAAATATTTCTATTTAGTGTTGTAGTAAAACTTTATGAGCTTAAATATATTATTTTTCAAATTAGAACCTGGAGATAACCTACATTCTGATTTCTTTGATATACAAAGTGATAGACAGTAGTCCTCCCACAGCACTCTAACATAGGGTCTTACAAATGCCCAAAAAATGCATATGCCAAGCCTTCTGTAGCAGATATATAGGGGAAACTCATTTAGAATCACCAGCAAATGCTCAGGATCCCTTTTGCTCCATCACACTAGGGAACAGTATACAGTGATATGGCAAGTCAGGATCTCTGAATCAGGGAGAATGATCATGACGGTAAATCTGTGAGATGTTTAAGCTGAATTATTAACAAAGCAGTGGTCTCTTTCCTGCTGCGACTGGTGTCTAGGTAATAACATCACTATGATGTGGCAGAAGCTACACAATAACTTTCTTTTCCCAGTTTGCTATCTGTGGTTTGGAAAGCATCAGCTCCTCTCCTGGAATAAACAATGTATTGCTGTCTAATCCTAGTTGTGAACTGGAATTTATTGTTGTGGTCAATTTCTATGAAACCTTGTAGGGCGACTCATTTGATGGGAGTCCAGTCAGTTGATTTTCAATCTTGAATAAGCAGAACTTTAGCCTTATATGGTTATCATCACCAACAGCATTTAGGATGTTACAAATCTCTGTATGTCTAGTAATAATACTGGAAAAGGGCAAAAAAGTCAAGCATATGGTCATTTCCTTCAAGGAACACACCATAATTGCATAAAAAATAAGTACATAGGAAACAACTTAGCATTGACAATCAGAACATTTTGGAGGAATGAGCAACAGAAAAAGGAAATGTGAACATTTCTCAAGTTATGAATGGGGTTAGAAGAATCGGCAAATTAATAAATATTAATTAATGTAATCTTTTTCCTGTAAAGGAAGAGTACAAGCATTACTGTGCTAGAGTCAGCTCATGTTGGCTCATGGACCCAATTGTTAAATTTTCACGTAGCTTAAAATCAGCTATAATGGGAGTATCTACATCATGGGTCTCAACAAATCCTTAAAGTCAGAGTTTCCCCTTCATCTTCCAGAGAACTAATTAGTAAATATTTAACAACACATTCCTGAGTACAAGCCAAAGAGGGAATTTCCTGTAATCAATGCTGGAATTCATCAGATTCCTCTTTAATTCTCAATTGCAAAGTTTATGAAATGATCTATGCAAATTTGATAGACTGAGAAGTAATTAGGGTTCCCTTCAATAAATCTAGAATATTATTTGATTAAAATGTATGCATATCCCAAACTGTAAGATGAGATATGATGTTTGCATGGAATGGAAACATCCTACTTCATAGTACACTAGGTTAAAATAATTGTGATTTTTAACATAAATAAATATTGATCATCATTATACAGGATGCAGTTTTTGATGTCTTTTGTATAGTAATGGTATGTTATGTGCTTTTCAGCCAAAATGGAGTGTTAAGAAATTTATAACCGGTCAGATATTATATCCAACTTAATTTTAAACTGAGTTTTTAGACTTTCTTTAAAGTTCTCTAACATTTCCAGTCCACACGTGAAGGGTTGATACGAGCTGTGAAATTTCAGAGTGATAGCCTACTTTCAGTTGGTGTTGCTGCCGACCTTGCCAAGTGGTACATCCACTGACTCAGCAGAGAGACTGACAGCTGAGTATACAGTTGTCAGACTTCTTATATCCTCAGCTTGGCAGAGCAGAGTTTGAGGCAGGGAGAAACTAACAAGATTTGCCAAATCCACTGTAGTTCAGGCCTCTCAGTCGTGCAAAGTGGATTCATATTTTAATTGACCATGATTTACTCAAAGGGACTTTTAGAATTTTGTCTCCTTTTAACAAATTTTCCAAAGTCACTTTGAAATATTTATATAGTACTGGCGATGTTGTCTAATATTCATAATGATCACACTTTGAGCTATCAATTATAATCTGGGTACTTACTGTAGAAAATATTCTGGTCCGCATGTCATTTATGATAAACAAGGAGAAAGAATTTGTGTTTAAAACCCACTAACACTTTGAGATATGTTACTGATTATATTAAGATCTGGAAAATAAAGTGATAAAGAGAAAATTTTAAAATATTCATTGTAAGATATTAATTGGGTCTATTTCTTCAAATCATCTAGTAATAATTATTCCATTAAAATTATTTTAGTTATAATTTCACGATAGAAGTAATGTATAGGAGATAATATTCCTACAGATCCATAAAAATTCTGATTTGTCTTCAATTTCAAGCTGAAACTCTAATTCCCCTTCAGTTTGTTTATTCCTTTTAGAATCAGCTTTAGTCAATATTTATTGAACAATAAATCATGATCTCTGTGCTCTGTTTAGTCACAGAGGTTTATGCATTGGGTTATCATACATCTGGGTTTCCTGTGACAATCCAGTATATGCCTGACTTCCTATCATGATGATAAATAGCCACCTTGTCACTCTCACTCCATTTTGGATGATAAATTATATGATCACCCCATATAAAATGGGCTCTCACATGTACTTTTTCACTTTATGTGGTAGTACATTTCAAATTTATTTTCCTGATCCAAGTTCTAAGTCAGGAACTGGAAAACAGACACTCAGCAATGTATGAAGGACCATATTATACTTACTTATAAAATAGTAAATAATAATAATCAAGAGAAAACATAATTATTTATTAAAACAGCAAGTTATAATAGTTTTTTGTTTTTCAAAATAATTTCAAGCAGGAAATGTCAGTCTAAAAATATGCAATTACATTATTAAAACACACACACACAAAGTTGTGTCCAGCTCAAAACTAAGACATGACTGCTTTCTAGTTGCTGATTTTATATATAGGATTTTAAAATTCATATGTAATTGCTGCAATATTTAATCAAAATTTGACAAAGCAATGTTGATACTTGTCTTAATTTTATATGCTGGAATGGATATCTTTCTTATTTAAAATTATTGCTTCCAGATATTGTCCTTTGTCAGCTTCAGTTCCGATTTGCATTGGCATTAAAGAAGCTAGCCTTCTCATCCTTCCTGATTATTCCATTCTCTTGCAAACTCTCAGTTACTTGCTTCTTCCCATTATCTTGGCTGCTTCAGTCCTGATTGCTTTATCTGTTCTGATATTCAACATTATCTTCCTAGCTCTGCAATATTGCTTAAAGCTGTGCTTGTTTTTCTGCCTTCGATTTGCTATCTTTTCTGTAAATTTTCAATGTTTTGCCCACCAAGTTTGAAAATGATCCAAGGGAAAAGGAAGCCAACAGAATGTCAACTCACTATTCTGAAGATCCCTATACTTCAGCAGCTTGGCTCCTTGTTCCCTGCTTACCTAGGTATCTATCTTATTTTTTTAAATAGATTATTTTTGTACCTTTATCTGGGTTTTCTAGTTGTTACTGATCTCCTGCAAACTACACCAACTGATTCAGAATTAGAATTTGAAACATTTTTTTCAATAAATACATGTTTCTCTCTTCTTAAGAAGCAGAAATGTGTAATTTACAATAAAGTCTCTCTAGAGAAAATATTGTACAGTTCTTTTAGCTATGTGGAAACTTTCTGAAGTGTGTACACCTTTGAACTATTTTACTAATTTGTGTCTAAATGTTGGGAATATTTTATTGCACACTATTTTCTTATCTCGTATACTTGATGTCTAAATGAGGGTAGTTTTTAATCAAGTATATTAGAAATAAAGCTATAGACCCATTTTTCTAATTTAGTATCATAGAGAACTAAAATGCTCCACTTCATTTTTTCAAATTGGTCTGATAGATTGATACTATGTAAATTACCTTTTAACAGAATGGAAACTAAAAAAATATGCTTACATTTAAAAACAATGTTTTTATATGATTCTGGACAGTAAATGCACTGTCTCTTTCTTTTTCCTTTTTCTTTTTCTTTGCTAATCAAACTTGTGTCTGAAGTATTAGATTATTATTTTCAAGCAATCTAGCACAACTTTCAAAATTCTATAACAAAATCGTTTATTATTTATTTATTTATTTATTTATTTTTTGCTCTGTAGTATGGCCCTTTCAAAATGCAGGTGTGTCTTGAAATACTTAGTTCTCTCTTTTAAGGTCCAGGAAAACAGAAAGTTTATTTATTTTTTTTAGTCTCTTCTTAGTAACTAACACATTGTTTAGCATATAATAAGTGCCCAGGAAGCATTTCTTTTTTAGGAAAAAGATTAATTACATTCTTCAATTCCAGATTCCCCATTTCATCTACATTTATTCCCACTGGATATCAATTACTAGCCTCTCAAAAAAGAACTTTATCTCACAGTATAATACTTTGTAATCATATTAATCCAAGTAAGCTTAAATGTCAAGTGAGATATTTTCATCTCTTTATCTCAGAGAGCTACGATTTCATGTAGCCATTAAGTACACATGTAACTGGCAGTACAAATTAAACCAGACAATTCCAATTTACTCAGTGTGATGAATTTAACATTTTTAGCTTTATTTCAGGAAATACAATGTTGAATGGATAGGTTAAATTTAAAAAAACAAAAGCAAATGCTAACAAATTCAATTAATTATTTGTTTCATAATTTAACAAGTAGTTTGTTTAAAATTTAATAATCAGTTTGTGTGGATTTAGAACTGATGAAAATATCTTATTATCTCGATTAATTTTCCTTCTCTTGCATTCATTTATTAATTAATTAATTCACCTTTTATTCATTCCATATATACTAAGTACTTATCATGTGCATAGTTCATTGTAAAGTTTTCCAAGTTTATGTGGTAAATGAGTAAATCAGTACAAAGATAAGACTTTATCATGTTAAACTCTCACATAATGTTTCTTATCATGTCCTTCATAAACTTCAGTTATGCTAGCTCCCCAGGCAGCTGATGCAAACCTGGTCTCCTCAAAACCGGCTAGGGCTTTGACTTCTGGAACATAGGGGGCTGAGTGGTTCCTGAATTGCTATATCCCCTATGGAAATCTGGGGGTCTATGACTTAGGTAGGGCTACTATAACAAAGTACCAGAAATTGGGTGGTTTAAACAACAGAAATTTGTATTTTTACAGTTCTAGAAGCTAGATGTTCAAGATCAAAATGACAGCAGGTTTGGTATCTTCTGAAGTCTCTCCCTGCCTTGCAGATGGCCACCTTCTCTGTGTGTTCACATGGTTATCTCTCTGCCTGCATGTGTCTGGTGCCTCTTCCGCTGTGTTCTAATTGCTTCTTATAAGACCATGATACATATTGTATTAAATCCCACCCTAATGACTCCATTTTAAATTAATTACCTCTTTAAAGACCTATCTCCAAATAAGGTCACATTCTGAGGTAAGGAGGGATAGGGCTTTCACATGAATTTTGGGTGGAAACAATTCAGCCCATAACAAGGGGTAACCCTGAAATTTACCAGCACTCTTATTTAGCACCTTAGTTTCCTGCCATCTGCCTTCTCTTTTGCTGCCACATTGGATTCTGTTACAGTATGAAAAAATCGACCAGGGCACAGTTTCAGAAATTAATTTTTCCACATCGCCATGCTCCTGTCAGGCTCTCTCATTCCTGTAGCTTTTTCGGTCTCTGCAGAGAGCCTTTTCTTCCTCACTAAGCCTAATTAGCAGGGTTTTTAAAAACCATCAGAGTAAATCAGACTGCATCTGAGCCTCCTTATGAGGCAAAACAATTCTTCATTTGAAACTTAGGTAATTTTCAGATCAGAAACAATCATTGAAAATTTACAAAACACATTCATCTATTAAATTTTTTGCTTGATCCTGATTTTGTTTTAAACGATTTACAACTCCTGCTCTATAGGATGTGCACATTATCATTACATATGAAAGTACAACAAATTTATTAAAAATATTAAAAACTCACTGTTTACACAAGAAGTGCTTTTGCTGGCACTTGAAGTTTGCAAATGGATAAACAGTGCCATTAATTAGTAATACATAATTAAACCTGAGGAAGTAAGGCTTCAAGGAAGTAAAAGTAGAGGAGAGTAATTAGAAAACTCAGTAAGCTGTGATTCAAACTAGCTAAATCTTTTTTTTAATATTTAAATTTATTTATTTTATTTATTTATTTTTGGCTGCATTGGGTCTTCGATGCTGCAGGCTTTCTCTAGTTGCGGTGAGAGGGGACTACTCTTCATTGTAGTGTGAGGGCTTCTCATTACAGTGGCCTCTCTTGTTGCCAAGCACGGGCTCTAGGCACGCGGGCTTCAGTAATTGTGGCTTGCCGGCTCTAGAGTGCAGGCTCAGTAGTTGTGGCACAAAGGCTTAGTTTCTTCGCAGCTTGTGGGAATCTTCCCAGTCCAGTGCTCAAACCCATGTCCCCTGCATTGGCAGGAGGATTCTTAACCACTGCGTCACCAGGGAAGCCCCAAACTAGCTAAATCTTCATAAATGAAAGTCAGCACCTTAAACTGCACCTTAAACTAATATTTTAAGTAAATGATCTGCTGTGGTTGATGGATTATTTTTTTTTCCATTCTTAAGTTCCTTTTCTTGCTTTTCTTTTTGTCTGCTCTACTGTTTTTAATTTCCAGATCCTTTATAAAGGTAGTCTTTTTGATCTCTAAAGAATCTTTTTCCTGCTCGTTAGATCCCATCTTTTAGCAAGTAATAAATTGGTGACTCACATTAACAAGAAGATTAGACAATAAAGTTACCATTAGTGAAGTTTCAGCTTGTTTCAGAAGTGTTGATAAGGCATCTGGCAAAAGTTTGTTATGACCTTGGAAGATGATGTGGCATTCTCATAACCAATATGTGTACAAAAACAAATAGTTCTGATGGAAGTTGTCTTATTCCCCAGAGGGCAGAAATTAATCAAAATATATACATTGAATTTTTGATATTCTACCTATCTCATTAGTCTCCACCTACACTTGATGCAGTTTTTAAGAAGGCCTTTTTTATGTACATATTCTCCTTATACGGCATAACAGTGCTTATCATCTCTATGAATATAGATCATCCATATTTTTGAAAAATAATAATGTTGATTTTAATCTCTAAAAATCAAAATTTTATCATGTCATTACATGTTAAACTAGTTATCATCAAAGTTCAGCTGGTCCTGTTTTTTATACCTTCAAATACAGTGATGTTTTTGCCTTGAGATTTCCAGGAAGATGTTATACTCACTGAGTATAACCATTGTGAACAAATTTGGAAATATTCTCTCAGGAAAAGAACAAACTAATTCCATAGGCTGCTGGGAACATGACTTCACCACTGTACATTTCCTGGTATTTTGTCATTTTTATGGAAGTTTATCTTCAGTTGCTTTTAGTTTGTCTGTTATCCTGTGGGAATCACTTTTGTTTGCTTCTTCTGGATGTCCCCAGGGCTTTACTGTAAAGATGCATTGGGCTTTTTAAGAGACAGGCTTGGCTACAGTACCAAATAATCAAAACATAATGATAAAGGAAATAAGTTAGAAATTTGTTTCTCTATTTCATAGCAATCTAATATTCAGCAGTGCTAAAATCACATGGTAGAGCCATTGTGTGACAAATTCAGTTTCCCTCTATTTTGTTGCACTGCTGTTCTCAAAAGGCACCTTTGTAGTTGGCAAAATAGAGCATCAGTGAAAGGACACAGAAGATTAAAAGAAACCTACTATCTGTCCTCACAAGTGTGTGTGCATTCTTAAGGGACATTTTCTTCTCCTTTTCCTGGGTCCAACAAGAGGAGATATTTGTAGGTGCTCAGAATGCTAATGAACATTTCTTTTGCTCATGTTTAATTTCTATTTCAAAGGCATGAATTTTCTGGAGGACAGATTTTCATGAGAGTGTGCAAATTAAAAGCTTATCTTTTTTAAAAAAGTTTTTTTTTGTAGTATAGTTGATTTACAATGTTGTTTTAGTTTCAGGTATACAACAAAGTAATTCAGTAATACATATATATAGATTCATTCTTTTTCAGATTCTTTTCTCATATAGGTTATCACAGAATATTGAGTAGTGTTCCCTGTGCTATACAGTAGGTCCTTGTTGGTTATCTATCTTATATATAGTAGTGTGTGTATGTTAATCCTAAATTTCTGATTTATAAAACCTTTTCTTGTAGCAAGTTCTTTTGAAATGTGGTAAAATTTGGTTAAGATTTAGAACTTTGCAAATAATTGAGAATTACTGTGGTGAATAGTAGTCACATCTACTGGTCTCTCGTGTCCTTTCTCATATTTTTTATATATATTTTTTAAATACTGAAAAATATTTATATATTTAATATTAAAGAAAAAAATTAATGAAGCTATCATCATTTTTGGTGAATTGTAAGATGGGAAGAACATATGCATATAAATAAGCTTATCAATAAACAAAATGAATAAAACTGTTATTGTGAATGCTTGGCTTGTTAATACTTTCATGTATACACAGCTTCTAGGAGCTGAGAAGATTGACATCTGTTTTTACACATCCCATGGAGGGGAACATAAAAATACAGCTAATATCCTAGAAACTGCAGTCTTCAATATGATCTGTGAATTAAAAAAAAAAAAGAAAGAAAAAGGAAAAACAGTTATCTACCAAAGCTGTAGAACCCTGAGAAAGCATTCTGTAATTAAATTTATTCAAACTCTTAAACAAAGCAAAAGCATAAAAGTTGATGGCCTGGGACACATTATTTAAAGTTAATGGGGATTATAAAGTAGAGAAAAACTGACAAAGAAGAGATTAATTAAAAGCTATTACATTTTGAAACCAATTCAAGGGAACTCAAGTGAAATTCATTGCTTGGCATCAGTGAAGTTCATGAGAAATGATTGTGCAAATCTGAGACTCACTCTTTAGTTAAAAATAATGCATCCTTACAAATGTTATTCATTTCCAGAATTTTATTTAAGAAGTGCAAGAATAATATAACAAAAATGTAACTAATATGTGAAAATGACTAATAATATATTAATAAGCAGTATGGTGGAAGTGATAAAAAGGATAGTTGTTGTCGATAGAGATAACCTGGTTTTAATCACCAGGTGTACTGCATGATAACTAGGTGAACCTCCGTTCCTTGATTACTGAATTTGCAAAACTACACATTAGTGTTTGCCTGCCATTAGTTGCAGTTGATATAAACAAGGCATTGTTTGTAAAATGTTTGGCAAATGATATGTTATGCCTGTAAATGATAGGAAACATGATTGGATTAAATAAAGAATGTCTGTTTTTGTGTGTGTGTGTGTGTGTGTTTCTTGAATAAGTCTGTTTTAAGCTGTTTTATTTCTTTTCAATTATTATGCTTATTCCAAGACAATCAAATAATTCATGTGTCAAGAAACGAATGAGTTGATTAGCCATTCTGTTGTAATAATTTATAGATTCTAACATCACTTTTAATCCCAATTGTCTCCAATGAGCTCTACAACTTTTAAGAAATTTTTATATTACCATGGGTCTGATATCCCATTCTTGTTGAATGACAGTTGTAGAGGTGTAAATATTAATTCTATGCATATTGTAGGAGAACATTTGCAAACAGATTTTAGGCCTATGCAGATGCTTTTATAATTCAATAAGTATTTACTTCTTTCAGTGTATGGGAACTACTGGTCATAATAAAAATCAAATTACTAGAATAGAAGAGATGGCGTATTGTACAGTTCCTAGTGTAGCACAACCAAATACTTTGTACTCCATGAAAAGAAAAGAAAGTAAGCAAGTATCAATACATCATAATTGAGAGACATGAAGTGAGATAGAAACTGATAAATTAACAAAGCTCATGTATTAGAGTTTGAAAATAAAAAGCATGATAGAGAAGAGACAGAAGTAATAATTGGTTAAAAAAAAGTCATGGGGGCTTCCCTGGTGGCGCAGTGGTTGAGAGTCCGCCTGCCGATGCAGGGGACGCGGGTTCGTGCCCTGGTCTGGGAGGATCCCACATGCCGTGGCGCGGCTTGGCCCGTGAGCCATGGCCGTTGGGCCTGCATGTCCGGAGCCTGTGCTCCGCAACGGGAGAGGCCACAACAGTGAGAGGCCCACATACCGCCAAAAAAAAAAAAAAAATGTCATGGAATTTTGGAATATAATTGTGGAGAGAAATTGAAATACTTGCTTAACAGAATGAAAAATCTTCCAAACCACAAAGATACTTATTTTCTCTGGATTGAAAAATATAGGTATAAATATATCATATTATTTATTAATTTTAATTAAAATTGTAAATGCTCATATTTCAAAATAACCCTGTTAATGGTAATTTCAAGTTTTTATGCAAGTGTGGCCAAAAAGACCATTTTTATCTCTAGCTAATAATTGTGGTAACTATCATCCTTCCCAGGTATAGATCTTATTATTTGATGTGGGAGGTCAATTTTCCTGGGAATATTTAAGCTTGAGGGAAGTTTATCCAGAATGGTCTTGTGATCAACGACACAAGAAATAAGCGTGATTGGGTCAAGAGAAAAGTGGATTTGCAATTCATTCATAACAAGACCTTTGAGGAACCCCTGGGGTGCTCTGAAGATGGAACATCCCTTCAGCATCACCCTGAGTTGAAGAAAGTGGGTTGGGCCTTTATAACTGCACGTCAAACAGTAATTGGATGTAGGATGTTTTTAAGGAAGAAGGCATGGATTTGGGCATGGTAGGGGGCAAATACAGAAATTCAGGGAATAGTTCCTTCAGCTTTGCAGGGGGTATTTGGGTGCTGTAACACAGCACAAGTGAGAGACTGAATGTATAAAGGAAGAATGGCAAGACCACAGATGACCACAGATCTCCAATCTACAATCTCTGCAGCCACAAGCCCAGGAAGCCAAGCTAAGACCTCTGCAGCTATTGGGCCAGAAGAGTCAGAACTTGGTTAATGACTGCCAACTTCCTGTTTATGTTTTTATTCTCATTGTCAACTTTGGACCAACAAGGGAAAGCCACATAAGCTCCCCAAACCATATAAAGTGCCCACTTCTAATTAGCCCACCTCCAGCTTCCTTATGCTAGCAAGCTCCAACCAGAGCATACCTGAAACTTACTCTTTCTTTTTACCATAAATTCTTTCCACCCTTGCCTGACTTGAGTCTCTAACAATGAAAAGTTCTTACAGCAAGTTCTGAACCTATAGGCTCTCTTTATTCTCATTTGAGTGGTCCTTATTTCCACACCTGCCAAAATTTCTAATCAGAGCATAGCTGAAACATTCCCTCTTTCTCTCTATTAAGAGTCTCCATATGCTGCCTGCCTTGGAGTCTCTGGCAAACACAAGCGATGGTGGCCAATTCCCTTCTTTTAACAACCTCTGAGTACCTAGATTGTCTTTGCTTCTTATTTAGGTCATCTTTGTTTATGTCCAAAGTTTTTCTGAAGCTCCACCAAGATATGGTCTGCACTGCTCTTAAAGATTGCACTATATTGACTTTTCTTTCCACCTTATGAAAGAATTTCTTCTACAGCAACCCAGATGGGAATCACTAGATGTTTTCTTTAATCCTTAACTTTAATCAATTTTTCTCAGAGGTCCTTAATGACCTTGTGATTACTGAACGTATTCATATTTTTGTAAGAACAATATTTACATGATTGGTCAGATGTATTTGTACTCCCCACCTTTTACAACCCTCTGTCCATGCCTGGACAATTACCATCAGACACCACTTCATATCTGTATTTTTAGGGGGGTTGAGTTTCATTCTTCCACTAAGATATAAATTCCATAAAATAAGGAGTTATATCTGTTTTGTTCCCTACCATAGCCCCAGATCTCAAAACAGCATGTGAATCATAGTAACCATTAAATTAATATTTTCTGTATGATTAATGTATAACTCATTTTTAATGCCTGTTTCTTGAACACATTTTTTATTTATTTTTTCCCCAAAGTCTGATCTACTTTCTTTTTGTGCTGTCTGTCTTGGTAAATGGAATTCCCTTTCAACCAATTATTCAAGTCAGAAAATTTTAAGCCATCATAAAATTCTTCATTTCTATCCATAGCAATCAATCATCAAATGCTTTAGCTTCTATATCTTAATTAATTATTGAATTTTTCCCCTCTTTCACAAACCCACACTCAGAGTCTCCTTTCTTTCTGCAGCCATCTTTTCTCAGCTGACCCATATCTGGTCTCAGGATCACCATAATAATTTTTCTTGTACTTAAATTATGTTCATAATTAAGATGGCATATAAGATTCTTGAGATATATCTTGAAATTCAAGTTGTGTGGTTTGTCATTACATTAAACCTACAATTTCCAGGATTGGCATCACTGACACCATGGAAATTGTACAAGAACTTGATATACTTTTTTGGTGTAAACAAAGTCTCAGAACTATGCTTATACATGTTTCAGGCAGAAAGTATGCAAAATAAGTACATAGAGTAAGAATATATGTTTTGTGACAGAATTTTGAGACTAGGATACTTTTGAATGTGGGTGATGTTTCCCCAGTGAAAACCAAAGCATTCCTGTAGTGTCCACAAAGCACCAGAATTTTTATTTTGAAAATAGTTTAATAATCATGTTAGAATATATATTACCAATTAGTTTGGTTGATTATACTGATTTTGCTATTAATTTCAAATGTCAAAAATATCATACCAAATTAATTCTCATAATGTATTACTGGGAAATTATTATAAAATATTAAAAAATTTGAATGCCTAATTTATTCAAAGCTGACCATAGTCATTATACCATAGTATGTTCTCCATGTATCTAAGACATTATTCAACTGTTGAAGGAAATAATTTTGAAATTTCTATTTTATGGGAATGCTTAATCACATAGTTGTAATTCTTTTACAAAGGATTCCTATTAAAGTTCATGAAAATACAATCTCTCACTAAGACCTCTAGTAATGTGCTCAGATTTCCCCATGCATACCTATAAAACTTCTTTCTTTCTTCTGGAAAGGAAAGGAAAGGAAAGAAAAGAAAAGGAAAGGAAAGGAAAGAAAAGGAAAGGAAAGGAAAGGAAAGGAAAGGAAAGGAAAGGAAAGAAAGAAAGAAAGAAAGAAAGAGAGAAAGAAAGAAAGGAAAGAAGGAAGGGAAATAATAGAAGGAAGAAGGAAAGGGAGACAGAGAGGAGAGAGAGAGGAAGGGAGGAAAGAAGGAAGGAAGGAAGAAAATGAAACAAAAACCCCCCCACATTTTATGGGGATAGCATTACCCTGATATCAAAGCCATATTAAGACACCACAAGAAACAAGGACTCTAGTCCAATATCCCTGATAAACATGTGTGCAAAAATCTTCAACAAAATACTAGCAAACTGAATTCAACCACACATTGAAAAGATCGTACACCAAGGCCAAGTGGGATCTATCCCTGAGATATAAGAATGATTCAACATATTCAAATCAATTAATATGATACACCACATTAACAGAATGAAGGATAAAAAACACATAATCATCTCATTAGATGCAGACAAATCATTTGAGAAAATTTCACACCCTTTTGTGATTAAAAACTCCATGAACTAGGAGTTTCTTCAATTTAATAAATTCCATATATGAAAAGTCTACAACTAATATTGGACTCAATGAAGAATGTTTGAAATCTTTTTTTCTAAGACCAGGAGCAAGACAAGGATGCTTCCTCTCACCATTTCTATTCAACATAGTACTCATATTCCTAGTCTGAGCAATTAGGGAGACAATAGATGTAAAAGGCATCCAAATCAGAAAGGTAGAAGTAACATTATCTTTGACAATGACATGATCTTATATGTACAGAATCCTAAGGACCTCACAAAAAAACTGTTAGAACTAATAAACAAATTCAGTAAATTTACAGGAGACAGAATCAATATACAAAATAAGATGCATTCTTATACACTAACAACAAACTATTCAAAAATAAAATTAAGAAAATAATTCAATTTATAATATCTAAAAAAACAAAATACTTAGTAATAAACTCCACCAAGAAGGTGAAAGAAGGAATGCACACTAAAAAAGTACAAAACACTTGTGAAGAAGTTAAAGCAGACAAACACAAATAAATGGAAAGGCATCCAATGTTCATGGATTGGAAGAATTAATATTGTTAAAATGTCCACACTACCAAAGCAATCTACCAATTCAGTGCTATCCCCACCAAAATCCCATGATATTTTTAATAGAAATAGAAAAAAAACAGTCCTAATATTGATATAGAAACGTGAAAGTCCCCAAATAACCAAAACAATCTTGGAAAAGAGCAACGCTGCAGGTATTACACTTTGTGACTTCTAATTAAACTACAAAGCTACATTAAATTAAAACAGTATGGTACTGGCATAAGGACCAACATATAGACCAATGGACCAAAATAGAGAGCCCCCAAATAAACTGACATATATTTGGTCAACTTATCTTTGAAAGGTGCCAAAACCATACAATGAGGAAAGGAGAGTCTCTTCAACTAATGATGTTGGGGAAACTGATTATTCACATATAAAGGACTGAAATTATACTCCACCTTACACCACACACAAAAATAAACTCAAAATGAATTAAAGACAAGACCTAAAATTGTTATACTTCTAGAAAAAAAAATAGGGGAAAATCTTCATGACACTGGTCTCGTCAATGATTTCATGAATGATTTCTTGAATTTGACATAAAAAGCACAAGCAACAAAATCAAAAATGAATAAGTGGGCAAAGACTTTAAAAATTTTTACATCTCAAGGGGCCAGAGTAAGAATTTACAATTACAAATTTTCTAAAATAAACCCTTTAGGAAAAGGAAGGTCAGAGTGCTAAAATTAGAAAAACTGACTTTTTCATGTTGCCTCTAAGACTAACTGGAAGTGTTGATAACTAAAAATGTCACATTTTCCTCTTGAACCACAATTTTCCTTGAACACAGAAAGGAGATAATGGCATTCTAAAAAACATGAATGAGTAAGGAACTCTCTGATATGCTTTCTTAAAGATGTTTCTTCTGTTTATTTTTCAACAATTTATGCCAAAAATGATGATATAGAAGAAAAGGGAAAGATAAAGCAATGCTTAGTTCCTTTTCCTTTTAATACTACCTAATTCACTGTTAAATCAAAGGTAGAGAGTGTTGGTAGAATGTGCAAATATCAAGAAGTGAAATAAAGAACATATGGTTGAATTTTATGAAACATCTCCAATATTGTGTCAAGAACATATGCATCTACCAGATATAAATATGAACTGTGTGATTTGGATGATTTTGTATGCAAGAAAAATGCTGTTACATTAGCATCGCTATTAGCTTTGTGAAATGTAAAGATGAAAGGTAAAATTCATGCTAATAGTTTAAAGCTTTAATTTTTATTTAATTTGAGTGACTTTAAGTAGCAAGTAAATAGGCACCATAAGAAGCTGAAAGAGAATCTGATAGAATTTAGTACCTTAAAGAGCACCCTTTTCCTGCTTTTTCAACAAAGGGTCACTACATTTTATTTTTCCTTGAGCTCCATAAATTATGTAGCTGGCCCTGAAAAAGGTAGATTGTTGCTGAATGTGCATTCTGATTATTCTATAGAGCCATCATTTCTAGGTTATATTTAGCTCCTAGGATTTTGAATTTTGATGGTTATATTATTCCTTGATAAAATATGGCTTCTAGCTTTCTAACATGGATTTTCTATTGTCTATTTGCTTTTCGGGTATTCAATGTCATTAATTCTCATCCTTCAGAAGGAAGTCTATGGGGAAGAAATGAGCATTGGCTCAGCGATACCATCTTTTGGGTTTGTCCTAATGGCTAATGCATTTAAGGTACCTCAGAGAAACATACTTGGGACAAAATTTAAAATTTTTTTTGTTTAAGACTACTTTTCAGTTTCTTATAAGCATTCTGTTTCTCCTAATGTTTTGTCTCTAAGAACTGCAGTTTATAGTTCCCTCATCTCAAAAATGTGGATATGGGGGAACCACAGTCAGTAGCAGTTAGTATTTGGTCAGGTTCCAGTGATACATGATTGCACATACCCCATTCTTACTAACTATTGTCATTTTCATGGGACCTTCTCTAAGTCTGCATTCCCTCAGAGTCAGTTACACATCCTTCATGTCTTCATAGTATAATTTTAATGAATATATTTATATTTGTAACTGATTTTCTTAAACAAGAACATTTTGGAATTTCAGTGTTAGGGGAATTTACATGTGAACAAACAAAAATATTGTTCACTAGAAATCTACCTTAGAACAAAAAGGAATACAATCTCAAATATCCAAGGACCTGCATTTTTTATTGTATGCTGTATTCATATACAGTAAGAGTTGTAAATTGCCTCCATAGGAGACTTCCCAGATCTCTTACTGAAGGAGGGGGGAAAGCACACTCATGTAGAAATTCTATGTCTTCTCTATATGAAGGAGAGACCATTTGTTTAACATTGGGACACCTTAGACGATTTTTAACCCTGCAGCCTTGATGGAATTGTCAAGGGCCTAAAACTTTTTTTTTTTTTTTTTTTTTACAGGTTGTAGTGACTCTTGACTTCTGTTTGTTAAAATGAGTTTTCCTACATCCAGCCTTACTCCACTTCTTATAGGAAAGATGATCAACATTTGACAGTGATCATTTCATATCTGTTGGTGGCCAGGTCTTTCTCACTTCTTTTTTTTCCTTCCTCACTGCCACTGTATCCCTTCTCTTGAATAAAATTAAATATTTAACAGTTCAATGTTTTTCTATTATTATATATTCCAGAACTATTTAACAAAATAGACTCAATAATTTTCCAAAGACAGAAAATGAAATCAAAATGTTTTGAATTAAGTAGTCTGGGTCTTTAAAATTTTTACCCAGATTGCAATTCAAAGGAAAAAAAGTTCAGCTACATATTTAATAGTGACTTTGCTTACTAGGTTGGAAATCAAAAAGAAATTATCTATGTTATTAGATTGAAACATACAGGGCTATTTCACATTACTGAAAGGGTCTCTGTACATTTAAGACTAATACAAAGATTATATACTGTGCTAGAAAACAGTTCTTGTCATGTTTTTATTAATAGACTATGCTTTGAACAAATAAGTCTAAACACTTTTTAAACTTAAAAAACAATTTTTTCCTTTTTCTAATATGATCACTGTGTAAATGTAATGTGACAATATTTTATTACATAAAATATGGGTTTAATTTCTCATGATTAAACTTTTAAATTACATACATCACTTTTGAATATCAAGTAATCAATCCTTGTTTCCACACATTATCTAAAATTACAAAAACAGTAAATTGAATTACATAATTTTTTTATTGAAAATAATTTAAAAGGGCTTTTACTATTGTAAAATATTATAATGCTACAATTTATATGAACGTTTTTTGTCAACTCACATTGTAATTTATATGTCCTTGGTTATCTTTAAGACATGAGATAATAGGAATTTTTTACACCTATATTTCTAAATAAGAAATGGGTATAATTTATACATACAAAATTTCAAACATACATTGATAAACATAGCTTGATTATGCTTTTAAATAATCCTTGGGTCACTAAATGTGATTTAGGTTCACTGTTTGTCTTTATTTTATGTTTCATAAATTTGAAATGTATTAACAGAATGTGCAAATGCCTTTGTAAAATGTATAGATATACATATGGATATGGATATAGATATGGAGATAGACATATAGATGTTGCTTTGTAAATGTGATACAAAACGTGCCCTGTTGGGAAGAAAGAGATAGACAGTTCTTGATTTCTTTCCATCTTCTAGTTTTCTCAACTGAGTCTATCATGTTATAATACTTCTAGATTAAATTTCATGTTTTTAAAACTTGGTCATATTACACCATTATATGGTTTTATTTTGAATTAACACTTTATAAGTTATCAAATAGCATAACATTCTGTGTTCTCAAGTACAAAATATAACTGCTGCAATAAGCAATAAACTTGTCAGCAATTCCTTAGCATCTACTCAACAACTCAAACAAGAAGAGAAGCTACCTCTTAAAATGACAATTATAGTTTCCAAATACTTACCTCTCTTCTATTCCATCCATCCGTTCACCCATCCATCCATCCAACAATTCAATATATTGGATAATTATTATATACCAGGGACACCAATGAGTAAAATTGAGTTTTACCCGTGTGGAATAATATTTTGTCAGAGTTAAAGATACAATTAACAAAAACAGAAGAAATGTTATCTACTATGTGAAGTGATAAATGTTATGCATAAAAACAAACAGAATAGAAACAAGATAAGGAAACTTGGAGTGCCAAGAAAGGAAATAATGTTTATTTAATAAAATGTCAGAGTAGCCCTTGTTGAGAAGATGACATTTGAGCAAAGATTAAAAAAAAAAAAGCTCCTAGCTTTGTTCATATCTTGGATAATAATTTTTCAAGAAGAGGGAACAGCCAGTAAAAATGATACAAGGTGAAAACATGTTGGGTGTATGCAAGGACTCATAAGAAGATAAGTGCTCCCATGATAGAGTCTATGAAGGAAAAGCAGTAGAAGAAGTGATCATAGAAATAATTGGGGTAGAGGACTGATATACAGCTTTGAATGACATCATGGAAAGAGGAGCCCTTATAGGATTTTGAAGGGGAAATGACATGATCAAACAGCTGTAAAAACAAAACAAAACAAAAATCTTCCCTGGTTTCTCCACTGAAGAAAACAGAGTATAAGGAGGTATTACATACAGTTAACTAGGTGAAATAATTTGGAGACTGATACAAGAATGGTAACAAAAGATGCAGTGAAGAGTAGTTGAATGTTGGTGTATAATTAAAGTAATGCCATCCCTTGGTAACAGTAAGAAGGATCTGATGCAGCACCTAATTTTAGAGGCATATATACCTTGGAATAACACAAAGAACCTTGGCAGATTGTATGTGAAGGATGCCCAAAATTTTTGTCTGCTCACTGTTGGATAAATATCCTAATCATGCCAATTTTTAAGCTAGACAATTCCCTATTTGAGTCCTCTTTAAGTAACACAATTTAACAAAATTTTTGATAAATTACTATTTGTAAGTCATCAACCACTTTGTTTAATGCTTACCTTTGTCAATCTCTAAGGAAAGGTCAACTCTAGATAAATAACATGAACCATAGTTTGTAGGTTGATTCATGTTCATAAAGGAGCACACTATTAAAAATATTTAGCTTTTCATTTGGTTATTTAAATTGCAACCTGAAACAAATTTGCTCATAGGACTCATTCTTCATGTAACATTTATATAGGTTTAGTTGGCAAAATCTAATATCCGAGGGTCTTTATAGTTTTTCCTAACTAAAATGATGGGTCATGAATGTGGAAGTTACATATAAAATATCTTAGACATTATTTGATTATATGTGATTTTTCTCATTTCATGTTTATATTTCAAATAGTGGATTTATAATAATTATTGTCTTAAAGACAAAAATAAGCAATTTATATCAATAATTTTACTTTTCCTATCTTAAATATGAATATTGAACTACAAATTAAATGATTCTAAATGCTATTTCTAACACAATGCAGTACAAATAAGCTGCCGCCTGTTCCATTTACAATCATTATAAAAAGTAAAGCATAGAGTGACTCTTATTTTTGAATCTTATTTAAGATATTTACAAGATTTTTTCAAGAAAGTTCATGCATTGGAAAAGTATACATAAGCATCACTAATGGGCAATAATAGTGACTTAATACAGGCAAAATCTGTTTTTATTCATTTCCACTACAATAAAAACAGAAAAGATTACATAGCAATGCAACTCTTTCAGATTTAATAATATATACCAACATCTAAACGTCATATTTCTTAACATCTTCTTAAACAATAAATTGAACATATTTCTATTTTCTTCCCCCTATGATTTTCAAACTCTATTTTATTCTTGATATTTGTTCAGAGAGTACAAAGCAACTAAATAAAGCATACTAATGGCAACCTAGATGAGGAAAACATATAATTCCCATGTGAATCTCAGAATCTACTCATAGATTCCTTCACATGTTAATTTTCAATACAGAAAACTTCTGACATCTTTGCAGATGCATCTTTGGAACTTGTGAAATGAAAAGTTAAGTCAAGATTCAGATAATTAAAAAATCAAATTTGAAAGTTTATAAGATGTCATTATAATTTATTTAATATCTGAAAAAGGTGCCTTAATTTTCTAATTCATTAAGCTCAATCTTTATTTTGGTTTGTATACAATTATAATGTTTTTCTAAATATTTAAGCTATAATTTTTTACATATGGATAAATATTATCTTTGCATATATAATGTTCTATCTTGACTTGTAGATGGCCATCTTTTATTCACATCATCTTTCTAGGCATGTCTCTTTGTTCAAATTTCTTCTTTTTAAAGGGACAAAAGTCATGCTGGGTTAGAGCCTACCCTAATGATCTCATTGTAACTTGATTACCTCTTTAAAGACCCTATCATCACCAAAGCTGACTCACATTCATAACTGAAGCCATTACAATGTACATTTAATTCCTGCCTGATTATTTCATGGCTGCCATGTACATTCACCATTACCCAATTCCCTTTATTCAGTGTTACCTTATAATTTTCCCAAATTAATGTGCATGTTATTACAAATAGTCCTGTCATAATACATTCATTGAAAACACAAATTTTTCTGACATTTAAAAGGTTTTGTATCACCACATAAAAATATATTGAAATGATATTTGATTATTTTGTAACATAAGATTAATCAAACATTTATTTATTATATATACATTAATATTGAAGATACTTAATAGTTTGTTTTGTAAAGCATGATATGCATAGATACCATATATGACTAAAATAGTAATAAAAAGATATATTTCAAAAGCAATTCAGTTTTCAAAAGTGATATTCACCATATCTGCTGTAAGGCATCCTTCAATTGCCTTAAATAATGTTATTGTTACTAATACACTATCTGTTGAAACACGAATTCTGTGAAATATAGAAATCAAACGTTCCTTTGAAACCTATTATAATGATATTTTAAAATTACATGCTTAGTAAATATTACAAATATCTGACTAATGTGTATCATTTAAAAATAATTATTTATTTATTTGGCTGCACTAGGTCTTCATTGCTGTGTGCGGGATCTTTAGTTGTGGCATGCGGGCACTTTAGTTGCAGTATGAGGACTCTTAGTTGTGGCATGTGGGATCTAGTTCCCTAACCAGGGATCAAACCCTGGCCCCCTGTAATGGGAGTGCATAGCTTTAACGTGTCCCTGACTAATTTATATCTTGACTAAAGTAACCACTTCAAAATTTAACCCAGTATATGTAGGGTCTCTTTATCATGTATACATAAGGTTTATCAACAGCCAGTATTTAGATGGAGCTAGCTCATTATGGGATTCATAGAAATATGAAAATTAAGAGAAAACATTTACTGAGTTTAGGACTATTTTACCCAAATTATTTTTAAAATTATGTCTGAGTTAATCTTGGAGTCCATGAACAAAACTTCAGGACCAAGTCATTGGTGATCCAGAAGCCAACCAGACAGGTCCTCCAGACAAACAATTCCCTCTCCTGTTCTCCTTCAATTGAAGTCTCTTTGGTTTTATTTTTCATATTCTTTATTACTTGTATTTCCACATAGAAATCTATTTGTAGAGGAGTTTATGCTTCAAAAAATTTGACACCATTATAATCCTTATATTTTACAATTCCACACTTATATTTTATAGTTGCTAGCCCTGAAAACCAGCCAAACATTATGAATTGATTTTAAAAGAGCTCATGAGGGGCACACTAAAATACAATCATGTACCTTAGATACTCTGTGTGATTCTCAAAATGTGCCACCACTCAAAAACCAACTGAACACTATTCGGATACATAAAGTTTTCCATTTCTTCTTCCAATATTTCTTAATTTCCTTTGTTCTTTTACTTGGAAACCCAATGAAGACATTATGTCTAATGTAATTGTAGCTCTAAACCAGCCCTTCCCTCCCATTGTACCAATTCTTTTATTTTAAGGAGCAGCCATGTCAATAAATGTACAAAAGATAAGAGTAATAATTATATATTAACAAAAGTAATGGGTTTACAAAGGAAATTAAAAAAAATAAAATAACTCTGGACTTGGTCACTGATTTTGAATCTTGACTTCAATATTTTCTAGACTTGTGAGCCCAGAAAATTCACTTAAGTTTTCTCTATCTGAATTTCTTCATTTGTAATGTAGGGGTAAAATTAAACCAACTTCATTGACTCATAAAAAGCTTTTTGTTTTTTAAATAGCTAAAAATCAATAACAACTTATCAATCTTGTAGTAAGTACTCATACTGGCCATTACTAACCCTCACCCCAGCCAACACTGTAACTCTGGTATTTGTCTGTTGATTCTTAGGCATGAGGAGTCCCAAGGTGGCTAAGTGGAAGTCTTATCTTCCAGTGTGATAGAATTCTTATGTCTCCTGTTGGAAGCATACCTGTCTCTGGAAGGTCATTATGTTTTGGAAGGAACATGGTAAGACCAGTAAATTCCATGATCATAGGCTCATTCCCATGCTTTTTTTGTTGCTTTAAAAAGAGTACCTTGATTTGAAGCAATGCTGTATGCAGTACCATGATAGTGGATAAGGTATTCTATAAATTTACAAACGATGGTTTTGGAAGAAGCATTGTGTGCAAGGATGGGAAATCCATATCCAGAGCATGTGTCTATTTCAGTCAGGACAAAACCTCTCCCCTTCCAATGATGGATGCAGTTCACTCTGATCAACCTGACACCAGGGATAGCTTATCACCCTAATCCTGGTACCAACTTCTGTATAAGTTTATTCAGGCTACTATTAAAAAGTAACTTAGACTGGATATCTTATAAACAACAGACATTTATTATTCACAGTTCTGCAATTGGGAATGTCCAAGATCAAAGCACAGGCAGATTCAGTGTCTAATGAGAGCCTACTCTACTTTCTGCTTCATAGATGGCCATATTTTCACTGTGTCCTAACATAGCAGAAAGTATAAGAGGGTTCTCTGGGGCCTCTTTTATAAGGGCATTAATTCTATTCATTAGGGCTCCACTTTCATAACTTAATCACCTCCCAAAAGCCCTGCCCCCTAATATAACCACACTGGGCATTTAACACATGAATTTGGAGGAATATAAACATTCAGTCTGTAGTAGTATATGTCTACTACAGAGAAGTGAAAACATAAGTTAACACAAAGTTTTCTACATAAATCTTCATAGCAGAATTATTTGACTATTACATTTAAAAAGTGGAAATAACACAAATGCCCATCAGCTGATACCTGGGTAAACAAAATGTCGTTTATTCTTATAATGGAATATTATTCAACAATAAAAAGGAATGTATTACTGATACATGATACAATATGGATAAGTTTTGAGAACATTATACTAATTGAAAGAAGCTAACGATAAAAGATCACACATTGCATTGCTTCTCTTTTAGGAAATATCCAGAATAGACACATCTATAGAGACAGAAAATAGATTAGTGGTTCCTAGGATTTAGAAGGATAAGAATAGGGAGTGACTGATAAAATATAGGAGTTTCCTTTTGAGGTAAAGTGCTCTAAACTTAGTTTCTGGTGATGGTTGCAAAACTTTGTGAATATAGTAAAAAATCATCAAATTGTACACTTTAAGTGAGTGAATCTTATTTTTGTGAATTATATATCAGTAAAGATGCTAAAACAAATAAATAATAAGCTAGAGTTTCTATTACTGCAGAAGAAAATTAGAATAATGTTTAAGGGGCAATGTGTTTAATTGCTACAAGCACATTGTTCTGAGAAACCATTTCACAGAAAATATGGGTATAATTATGCTTTCTTCAATTTTTTCCTTCAGAGGTATTTTTATAATTCTGTAGGACTCATTATGTAGCAATTGCTTTTTCCTTCAATAAGAAGTCTGTGGTAAACATTGTGAGGGTATGGAGGGAAAGTGCAAGACACAGTTAATACACATGGTATAAAAGATCAAACTTCTTGAATTGTAGAACACACCTCAAAACTTTTACTTCTAATTATATTTTTTTAAATAAATGGAGTGAGATACAATGATCTTCTTCAAAGAATCTGTCTGATAACATATTTCATGATTATTTATGAACCCCTGGGATAGAATATAGTATGTAGGAAAAACCCAAGTAATATATATTGAATGAAAAAAAAATCTGGAGCTATATATTTAAATCCTTTAAATGCCAGACGGCATTATTTATCTGTTAGCAAGTTGTAGAAGGTTATTTCAACATTTTATATGATATGCACCCTCTCTATATAATGGACCATCTTACATAAATGAGGAAGAATAAGGTTTTTTGATGAGTTTTCTGTCTTTGCTAAAAAGCTAAAGAATATACCCAGACATTGATATCAGTAAGAACTCAAAATAATTTATTATACTTTGACAAGCAACTTTACTTGCTTAACTTTACTCTGCACTCCCAATGCAGACTTTATAGTAGTAGACTACTATTTATAGTAGTGAACCCTTCTAAAATCTTAAATGACTGCCATCAGTGAAAGAATAGAGAAAGCACCTGCCAAAGGCATGATCTTTGGTATCAGCCATTCTGGTAGTCTCTATTTATCTTGAAAGAAATCATGCTTGCCTGCTGTTTCTGAATTTTGCTATTTTATCAATGAAATACTGCTATTTGGGAGATAAAAGCAGTGGGAAGGATTTGAGCACTGTATTCTTATATTCAAGATCTGGTTCTTGCCACAGTACTAAGAATCAGAATGTATTGAAGACCATACCTTATCTTAGTTGGAAAGATAAGGAGGTTATTTGGAAATTGTAAAGTCATGACAAAAAGGAGTGCTGGGTGGAATACTTTATTCTTTAAAAGTATAACATTTTCAGCTATGTTATGACCTTTCAGCATCCACATAAAGATACAAATGCAAGCATAAGAACTGAGCAAAAAGGTGAGGGGCATCTCATTCCAGACATCAAATATCAGTTGAATTAGGTAGTGTAACATTTATTTTCCATGAATAGTGTAACTATACAATTCAAGCAATGTATATTGAGCTCTCCAAATAAATGTAGCTATATTTTTCTTCATTTTTTTATAATTTAGAGACATCACAAATGTAAATTCTTGCAAAAAGTTCTGCTAATTGAAAAAATAGACATGATCACATACTTCTTGGATTACCATTAGCAAATTAATTGCCTTGATTTTCTCACATGTGAAATAAGAGTAATAGTAACATCTATTTAGACATTGTTGTAAGAACTTAAGTAAATAATACACGTAAAATGTTTGTTCCTAAGAAAATATCAAGACCAGAGTTCAAAAGAGCTTGTAAGGGTGGACCTTGTAGTGGATTCATTCTTAGGGTGCACCCCATGACTACTACCTACTGGTATTCACTTATGTACATGACCTCCTCTCTTTGAGTGTTTTCTGGACCTATTATTTGCTTCTAACCAGTAGGATATGGCAAAGTTGACAGGACATAAGTGATTATGCATACTAGATTATATAGTTATATTAAATAAGTGTAGCATCCATCTTGATGAAATCTCTCATTTCCTTGCAACCTTTCAAGAAGAAAACAGGCATGATGGAGACCCATATGGCAAGGAACTGAGGGTGGTCTCCAGAAGACAGCCAGAAAGTAATTTTGTTAACAAAAATTCAGGTTTGTAAGCAGAATCCTTCACATTTGAGCTTTCAGCTGAGAACCTATATCTAGCCAATATTTTGACTGCATCTTTTTAGAGAACTCAGATATGCCATATCTGGACACATGACCTTAAGAAACTATGAATAAGAGTGTGTTGTTTTAAGTACCTCAGTATGTAGTAATTTGTTACTGAGCAAAATAAATCTAATATAGATTCTGGTACATGGAAGTGGGTCAGTGCCATAACAGATACCTACACATGTGGGAATGACTTTGAAAATTGGTGGTGGATGGAGGCTAGAAGAATTTTGAAGACTCTGATAGACAAAACCTAAATCATATTGGACAGGTTGTTAGAAATCTGTACTGTAAAAATGCAGACTAGGAAGGCTCACTGACTGTACAAATCTGAACTTGGATCATGCTACAAAGGAAACAAAGAACATGCTATTGGAACAGAAAGGAATGAGGATCCTTATTACACAGTTGCAGAACCTTAGCAATTCTACTGCCTATAACAATGTAGAAAGTAAAATGTGAGCCTAAAGAATTTAGTGACCTATCTAACGAGATGTCCAAGCAGAGTGGAGAAGATGTTGCCTGGTTTCTTTTTTGTGCTTATAGAAAAATTGAAGAGAAATGAGACAAATTTCAGAAAGATCTGTTAAACAAGAAAAACTAAAACTAGGATGTAATGATTTGAGACATTTTCAGCCTCTCCCAATGGGAAAGTATGCTAAAATTTAGAAATGGCTTCTGAGCACTGTCAGGAAAAAAATGCCTAGAGAAATAGCTGAGAGTGTGATAGTGTAACCTTGTCCAAAATAGTCAGAAATGTTAACATGTAAGAATATTTAATCATGCAAAGTTTCCTTTTAAGAGATTAAGGCTGTGTCTTATAAAATCTCTCAATCAAACCATAATATCTCTAGGAAACAAGAGCAATGTCCCTCAGCCAGCACAGCCAGAGCTCAAGATAGAGAAGGACTTAACTCAGAATTACCCCTTACTATGGATTTTGTGTAGAAAGTGAACCTCAGTTAATTCCATGGGACATACACAGAGTTTTAGAGAAAATTACTTCAGCAGAAAAAGCAGTTAGGGCTGGAAGGGACAGAGATAGTAAGAACTAGAAGTACACCCCAAATTCAATTGCCAATAAGCAGGCTGATAACACTACTTACCTACAATCTCTATGATGAGATCTGGACTTTGAGCAGACACTATATTGGACCAAAGCTTTTGGTGAGCATTTGAAACAAGGAAGGTACAAGTAATTTACATGTGGTACAGATGTGAATCATTGGAGGCTAGAGGGTGGACTGGGATGGGCAGTCTCCTAGAGTGGCCTTCATGATCCAAATGCCCTTGTGTTCAAGCCCTTGTGTGATCCCCTCTATCTGAGTACCAGCAGGATCTGTGACTTGCTTCTAACCAATAGACTATTTCAAAAGTGAAAGGACATCACAAAGGATTATGTGATTAATTTACGTAGGATTGTAGTACATATTTTGCTGGAGTCTCTCACTCTCTTGCTTGCCTTGATGAAGCAAACGGCCTTGTTGGAAGATCTACACAATGAGGAACTGAGAATAACCTCTACCTTATAGTCAGCAAGAAACTAAAGCTCTCATTTCTTTTTTTTTTTTTTTAGATTTTTTTAAATTTTATTTTACAAATTTAATCAGTTATACATATACATATGTTCCCATATGCCCTCCCTTTTGCGTCTCCCTCCCACCCTCCCTATCCCACCCCTCCAGGCGGTCACAAAGAACCGAGCTGATCTCCCTGTGCTATGCGGCTGCTTCCCACTAGCCATCTACCTTACGTTTGGTAGTGTATATATGTCCATGCCACTCTTTCACTTTGTCACAGCTTACCCTTCCCCCTCCCCATATCATCAAGTCCATGCTCTAGTAGGTCTGTGTCTTTATTCCTGTCTTACCCCTATGTTCTTCATGACATTTTTTTTTCTTAAATTCCATATATATGTGTCAGCATACAGTATTTGTCTTTCTCTTTCTGACTTACTTCACTCTGTATGACAGACTCTAGGTCCATCCACCTCATTACAAATAGCTCAATTTCATTTCTTTTTATGGCTGAGTAATATTCCATTGTATATATGTGCCACATCTTCTTTACCCATTCATCCGATGATGGACACTTAGGTTGTTTCCATCTCCGGGCTATTGTAAATAGGGCTGCTATGAACATTTTGGTACATGTCTCTTTTTGAATTATGGTTTTCTCAGGGTATATGCACAGTAGTGGGATTGCTGGGTCATATGGTAGTTCTATTTGTAGTTTTTTAAGGAACCTCCATACCGTTCTCCATAGTGGCTGTACCAATTCACATTCCCACCAGCAGTGCAAGAGTGTTCCCTTTTTCCCACACCCTCTCCAGCATTTATTGTTTCTAGATTTTTTGATGATGGCCATTCTGACTGGTGTGAGATGATATCTCATTGTAGTTTTGATTTGCATTTCTCTAATGAGTAGAGATGTTGAGCATCCTTTCATGTGTTTGTTGGCAGTCTGTATATCTTCTGTGGAGAAATGTCTATTTAGGTCTTCTGCCCATTTTTGGATTGGGTTGTTTGTTTTTTTGCTATTGAGCTGCATGAGCTGCTTATAAATTTTGGAGATTAATCCTTTGTCAGTTGCTTCATTTGCAAATATTTTCTCCCATTCTGAGGGTTGTCTTTTCGTCTTGTTTATGGTTTCCTTTGCTGTGCAAAAGCTTTGAAGTTTCATTAGGTCCCATGTGTTTATTTTTGTCTTTATTTCCATTTCTCTAGGAGGTGGGTCAAAAAAGATCTTGCTGTGATTTATGTCATAGAGTGTTCTGCCTATGTTTTCCTCTAAGAGTTTGATAGTGTCTGGACTTACATTTAGGTCTTTAATCCATTTTGACCTTATTTTTGTGTATGGTGTTAGGGAGTGATCTAATCTCATACTTTTACATGTCCCTGTCCAGTTTTCCCAGCACCACTTATTGAAGAGACTGTCCTTTCTCCACTGTACATTCCTGCCTCCTTTATCAAAGATAAGGTGACCATATGTCCGTGGGTTTATCTCTGGGCTTTCTATCCTGTTCCATTGATCTATCTTTCTGTTTTTGTGCCAGTACCATACTGTCTTGATTACTGTAGCTTTGTAGTATAGTCTGAAGTCAGGGAGCCTGATTCCTCCAGCTCCATTTTTCGTTCTCAAGATTGCTTTGGCTATTCGGGGTCTTTTGTGTTTCCATACAAATTGTGAAATTTTTTGTTCTAGTTCTGTGAAAAATGCCAGTGGTAGTTTGATAGGGATTGCATTGAATCTGTAGATTGCTTTGGGTAGTAGAGTCATTTTCACAATGTTGATTCTTCCAATCCAAGAACATGGTACATCTATCCATCTATTTGTATCATCTTGAATTTCTTTCATCAGTGTCTTATAATTTTCTGCATACAGATCTTTTGTCTCCTTAGGCAGGTTTATTCCTAGATATTTTATTCTTTTTGTTGCAATGGTAAATGGGAGTGTTTCCTGGATTTCATTTTCAGATTTTTCATCATTAGTATATAGGAATGCCAGAGATTTCTGTGCATTAATTTTGTATCCTGAAACTTTACCAAATTCATTGATTAGCTCTAGTAGTTTTCTGGTAGCATCTTTAGGATTCTCTATGTATAGTATCATGTCATCTGCAAACAGTGACAGCTTTACTTCTTCTTTTCCCATTTGGATTCCTTTTATTTCCTTTTCTTCTCTGATTGCTATGGCTAAAACTTCCAAAACTATGTTGAATAAGAGTGGTGAGAGTGGGCAACCTTGTCTTGTTCCTGATCTTAGAGGAAATGGTTTCAGTTTTTCACCATTGAGGACGATGCTGGCTGTGGGTTTGTCATATATGGCCTTTATTATGTTGAGGAAAGTTCCCTCTATGCCTACTTTCTGCAGGGTTTTTATCATAAATGGGTGTTGAATTTTGTCGGAAGCTTTCTCTGCATCTATTGAGATGATCATATGGTTTTTCTCCTTCAGTTTGTTAATATGGTGTATCACGTTGTTGATTTGCGTATATTGAAGAATCCTTGCATTCCTGGAATAAACCCCACTTGATCATGGTGTATGATCCTTTTAATGTGCTGTTGGATTCTGTTTGCCAGTATTTTGTTGAGGATTTTTGCATCTATGTTCATCAGTGATATTGGCCTGTAGTTTTCTTTCTTTGTGACATCCTTGCCTGGTTTTGGTATCAAGGTGATGGTGGCCTCATAGAATGAGTTTGGGAGTGTTCCTCCCTCTGCTATATTTTGGAAGAGTTTCAGAAGGATAGGTGTTAGCTCTTCTCTAAATGCTTGATAGAATTCGCCTGTGAAGCCATCTGGTCCTGGGCTTTTGTTTGTCGGAAGATTTTTTATCACAGTTTCAATTTCAGTGCTTGTGATTGGTCTGTTCATATTTTCTATTTCTTCCTGATTCAGTCTTGGCAGGTTGTGCATTTCTAAGAATTTGTCCATTTCTTCCAGGTTGTCCATTTTATTGGCATAGAGTTGCTTATAGTAATCTCTCATGATCTTTTGTATTTCTGCAGTGTCAGTTGTTACTTCTCCTTTTTCATTTCTAATTCTATTGATTTGAGTCTTCTCCCTTTTTTTCTTGATGAGTCTGGCTAATGGTTTATCAATTTTGTTTATCTTCTCAAAGAACCAGCTTTTACTTTTATTGATCTTTGCTATCGTTTCATTCATTTCTTTTTCATTTATTTCTGATCTGATTTTTATGATTTCTTTCCTTCTGCTAACTTTGAGATGTTTTTGTTCTTCTTTCTCTAATTGCTTTAGGTGCAAGGTTAGGTTGTTTTTTCGAGATGTTTCCTGTTTCTTAAGGTGGGATTGTATTGCCATAAACTTCCCTCTTAGAACTGCTTTTGCTGCATCCCATAGGTTTTGGGTCGTCGTGTCTCCATTGTCATTTGTTTCTAGGTATTTTTTAATTTCCTCTTTGATTTCTTCAGTGATCACTTCGTTATTAAGTAGTGTATTGTTTAGCCTCCATGTGTTTGTATGTTTTACAGCTCTTTTCCTGTAATTGATATCTAGTCTCATAGCATTGTGGTCGGAAAAGATACTTGATACAATTTCAATTTTCTTAATTTTACCAAGGCTTGATTTGTGACCCAAGATATGATCTATCCTGGAGAATGTTCCATGAGCACTTGAGAAAAATGTGTATTCTGTTGTTTTTGGATGGAATGTCCTATAAATATCAATTAAGTCCATCTTGTTTAATGTATCATTTAAAGCTTGTTGTTCCTTATTTATTTTCATTTTGGATGACCTGTCCATTGGTGAAAGTGGGGTGTTAAAGTCCCTACTATGAGTGTGTTACTGTCGATTTCTCCTTTTATGGCTGTTAGTATTTCCCTTATGTATTGGGGTGCTCCTATGTTTGGTGCATAAATATTTACAATTGTTATATCTTCTTCTTGGATTGATCCCTTGATTATTATGTAGTGTCCTTCTTTGTCTCTTCTAGTAGTCTTTATTTTAAAGTCTATTTTGTCTGATATGAGAATTGCTACTCCAGCTTTCTTTTGGTTTCCATTTGCATGGAATATCTTTTTCCATCCCCTTACTTTCAGTCTGTATGTGTCTCTAGGTCTGAAGTGGGTCTCTTGTAGACAACATATATATGGGTCTTGTTTTTGTATCCATTCAGCCAGTCTGTGTCTTTTGGTGGGAGCATTTAGTCCATTTACATTTAAGGTAATTATTGATATCTATGTTCCTATTCCCATTTTCTTAATTGTTTTGGGTTCGTTATTGTAGTTCTTTTCCTTCTGTTGTGTTTCTTGCCTAGAGAAGTTCCTTTAGCATTTGTTGTAAAGCTGGTTTGGTGGTGCTGAACTCTCTTAGCTTTTGCTTGTCTGTAAACGTTTTAATTTCTCCATCAAATCTGAATGAGATCCTTGCTGGTTAGAGTAATCTTGGTTGCAGGTTTTTCTCCTTCATCACTTTAATTATGTCCTGCCACTCCCTTCTGGCTTGTAGAGTTTCTACTGAGAGATCAGCTGTTATCCTGATGGGGATTCCCTTGTGTGTTATTTGTTGTTTTTGCCTTGCTACTTTTAATATGATTTCTTTGTGTTTAATTTTTGACAGTTTGATTAATATGTGTCTTGGTGTATTTCTCCTTGGATTTATTCTGTATGGGACTCTCTGTGCCTCCTGGACTTGATTAACTATTTCCTTTCCCATATTAGGGAAGTTTTCAACTATAATCTCTTCAAATATTTTCTCAGTCCCTTTCTTTTTTTCTTCTTCTTCTGGAACCCCTATAATTCGAATGTTGGTGCGTTTAATGTTGTCCCAGAGGTCTCTGAGACTGTCCTCTGTTCTTTTCATTCTTTTTTCTTTATTTTGCTCTGCAGCAGTTATTTCCACTATTTTATCTTCCACCTCACTTATCCGTTCTTCTGCCTCAGTTATTCTGCTATTGATCCCATCTAGAGTATTTTTTATTTCATGTATTGTGTTTTTAATCGATGCTTGATTCGTCTTTAGTTCTTCTAGGTCCTTGTTAACTGTTTCTTGCATTTTGTCTATTCTATTTCCAAGATTTTGGATCATCTTTACCATCATTATTCTGAATTCTTTTTCAGGTAGACTGCCTATTACCTCTTCATTTGTTAGGTCTGGTGGGTTTTTATCTTGCTCCTTCTCCTGCTGTGTGTTTTTCTGTCTTCTCATTTTGCTTATGTTACTGTGTTTGGGGTCTCCTTTTTGCAGGCTGCAGGTTCATAGTTCCCGTTGTTTTTGGTGTCTGTCCCCAGTGGCTAAGGTTGGTTTAATGGGTTGTGTAGGCTTCCTGGTGGAGGGGACTAGTGCCTGTGTTCTGGTGGATGAGGCTGGATCTTGTCTTTCTGGTGGGCAGGTCCACGTCTGGTGGTGTGTTTTGGGGTGTCTGCGGACTTTTTATGATTTTAGGCCACCTCTCTGCTAATGGGTGGCGTTGTGTTCCTGTCTTGCTAGTTGTTTGGCATAGGGTGTCCAGCACTGTAGCTTGCTGGTCGTTGAGTGAAGCTGGGTGCTGCTGTTGAGATGGAGATCTCTGGAAGATTTTCGCCGTTTGATATTATGTGGAGCTGGGAGGTCTCTTGTGGACCAGTGTCGTGAAGTTGGCTCTCCCACCTCAGAGGCACAGCACTGACTCCTGGCTCCTCAATTTGGAATGATTTGTTGTCTATTCATGTATTCCACAGATGCAGGGTACATCAAGTTGTTTGTGGAGCTTTAATCTGCTGCTTCTGAGGCTGCTGGGAGAGGTTTCCCTTTCTCTTCTTTGTTCTCACAGCTCCTGGGTCTCAGCTTTGGATTTGGCCCCGCCTCTGCGTGTATGTCGCCGGAGGGCGTCTGTTCTTCGCTCAGACAGGACAGGGTTAAAGGAGCAGCCTCTTCAGGGGCTCTGGCTCACTCAGGCCCGGCGGGAGGGAGGGGCACGGAGTGCGGGGCGAGCCTGCAGCGGCAGAGGTCGGCGTGACGTTGCACCAGCCCGAGGCGCGCTGTGCGTTCTCTCAGGGAAGCCGACCCTGGATCCCGGGACCCCGGCAGTGGCAGGCTGCACAGGCTCCCGGAAGGGCGGTGTGGACAGTGACCTGCGCTCGCACACAGGCTTCTTGGCGGCAGCAGCAGCAGCCCCAGCGTCCCACGCCCGTCTCTGGGCTCTGCGCTTTCAGCCGCGACTCGCGCCCGTCTCTGGAGCTCCTTTATGCGGCGCTCTTAATCCCCTCTCCTCGCGCACCAGGAAACCAAGAGGGAAGAAAAAGTCTCCTGCCTCTTCGGCTGCTCCAGAGTTTTCCCGGACTCCCTCCCGGCTAGCTGTGGCACATTAGCCCCCTTCAGGCTGAGTTCTCGCCGCCAGCCCCAGTCCTCTCGCTGCGCTCTGACCGAAGCCCGAGCCTCAGCTCCAGCGCCGCCCGCCCCGGCGGGGGAGCAGACAAGCCTCTCGGGCTGGTGAGTGCCGCTCGGCACCGCTCCTCTGTGCGGGAATCTCTCCGCTTTGCCCTACCCAGGTATGTGGGGAGTTTCTTGCCTTTTGGGAGGTCTGGGGTCTTCTGCCAGCGTTCAGTAGGTGTTCTGTAGGAGTTGTTCCACGTGTAGCTGTATTTCTGGTGTATCTGTCGGGAGGAAGGTGATCTCCGCGTCTTACTCTTCCGCCATCTTACCCGGAAGTCTAAAGCTCTCATTTCTAAAGCCTCAAGAAACAGAATGCTGCCCCAAACAGGTAAGCTTGGAATATGTTTCTCTCTCATAGAGCCTTGAGCTGATAACTCAGTCCTGAGTGACACCTTCATTGCCATCTTTTAGAGCACCAGCTATGTCTTGCCTAGACATCTTGCATATAGAAACCTTGAAATAATGAATTTGTGTTTTTTTTTTTTTTTTTTTTTTTCTGTATGCGGGCCTCTCACTGCTGTGGCCTCTCCCGTTGCGGAGCACAGGCTCCGGACACACAGGCCCCGCGGCCATGGCTCGCGGGCCCAGCCGCTCCGCGGCATGTGGGATCCTCCGGGATCGGGGCACGAACCCGCGTCCCCTGCATCGGCAGGCGGACTCTCAACCACTGCGCCACCAGGGAGGCCCTGAATTTGTGTTTTTTGAAGACACTAAACTCCTGGTAGTTTTTAACTGCAGCAATAGAAACTGATTCAGACACACTAAAGGGCTGATGGTCATGGGGTAGATGAGGACAGAGAGGAGTGAAGGGAAAGGAAACTACTAGGTTTCTCTTTGTTAACATCCCATGACAGTCTTTCAGGCATTTCTGCAACGTGACATTTTCCAGTGCTTTTGTTCTATTAATCTAGCCATTAGATGATTACCTAAACTGTTATTCCTGACTCCTTTGTTCCAAAAGTGGACAGTCTGGACCTTTGAGCTATATTAAGTTGCCCTATTTGGAGGACAATTCATAGGGGAGATGCCAAAAACAGCTAAAATGCCATATTGAAGAAGGGAGAGAGAATTTAGAATGATAATTTTCTTAAACTAGTTATTAGGTTAAAGAAACCACTCTTTATGAAATTATGGAACAAATTAGGAATTGCAATAAGTTATTTTTTCTAAAACCTTAAAATAATTTAAAAGATGGGATTTTTTTCATAAAATTCAGATATGTGTTGTTAATAGTTCATAAATAAAATGTTGTAACTTTAGTTTCTATTGTTATATCATTTATCTTATTCCTGAGACATATTTTATACATGTCTAGAAGTAAGACCCAATTCAGTTTTACATATAATTATATTTAACCTAACATGTTATATAAATGTTGCCCCTCCAAAATATATGGTGAATATCCAACCATCCCACACCCTCCCACAACTAGTGCAAGCCACAACTATTATTCCTAATTACAGCAATATCTTCTATTTACTCCACGTACAGTCTTTTATCACATAGAAATACTATGAATATTATTTCTTGTCCATCATTTTATTAAGGTGAATATACCTAGTTTCTGCATTCTCATGAGTTATTACAGCATAATATAGGGTTTATTTTCTACTGATGGACACTGAAGTAGTTTCCAGGTGAGGGCTATTATAAATAGGGCTCTTTTGAACATTCTTGAATAGGTCCACTGGTGTATGTATGTGCTTGTCCCTGTTGAGTGTAACCTGGAATTATTTTGCAAAGGTATACATTAGGCAAACGTGCAGTTTTAATGGATACTCATAATTTTGCAAACTGACTGTACTAATTTACACTCACAAATGTCATGTTTCTGAATACATGACATGTTTCCCACAATTTGCATCTTCTCGATGACTGATACAACAGTTCCATTTTTCATAAGTTTCCCAACCATTTGTATATATCAGAATATTTAAGTTTTTGAGAATTGTTTTCTCTTCTACTGTCTGATTTTTTTTCAATACTAGAGTAAGAGAGTAAACTTTTAAACTCCCAAATCATGTATTCTTCAACCCTGATTTTTTTTAAAGTAATGAAAAAAAGAATCCCTGCAAAAGTTTACCACATTTGCTTTGAATAACACCCATATAACTTTAACATGGTATAAAATTTCCTACATAAGCTGATCTTTTTTCTCAGTTTTGCTGCACCCACACTATCTTTACTGTGGTTCTCAGGTTATACCAAGTTTTTGTTCTTGCACTTGTTTTTACTTCTCTTTTTACTCACTATAGAGACTTTGTTATTATTTTAATCTTTTGACTTTGACTATCCCAGCAATTATGTCTCTGCTCAATTGTCATGTAACAAGAGTTGCTTTATCTGATGGACTAGCATTCCTTGACTTTGATTTTGCTGAGGTTCATTAACATTTTAATTTCTTTAATTCACTTATCACTACTATCTGAACTTATCTTATTTTTAAATTTCCCTCTTCAATATTTGTGTCAATAGCATCTAAATCTGTATCAGGCTCATAATAACTACTTGTCACATTTTTTGATAAGTAAATGAGAAATAGACAAGTAAAATATTTTAATGAGTTATTTTTCTGCTTATCCATTTTTAGTTGTTACATTCTCAAAAAAATAAATCTTGATTGGTTAAACTTTTGAAATATTTATTCCACTGGTACTTTAATCTATCACTAATTTAGGACTTAGACAAATTTTCTGTCATAATTAAAGTGTTAGTGAATGAAGACAGCTGTTTTGTGGAAGTGAGAAAAGCCTCACGTAAGTATGAAAAGCCTCACATAAGTATTTACCCTTACAGAGTTAATTAAGGAAAGCACAAGATGATCTGTGCAAAAGGTGGGAAAGCTGAAGCAAAACACTTGCAATCATGTCTTCTTTATTAATGACCTATGAGATCCTGAAAATATATTTAACATAATAATTGCTCATGGCCTTTTTAGTTCTGAAATTTCAAAACTATATGATCTAAGTAATCATATCTTAAATTCATTAAGCAAAGAATGTTGGAAAATTAATGTAAAGGAAAATTTTGCATCATTTTTTTTTGCTCTAATGTATTTCCTTATTATTTCCTTTGGTGTCTATATAATATCAAAATGATCCAGCTGTTATCAGCTCTCAGTTGCTTCTTTAGTTCAGATATCAAAATATGCCTTTGTTAAGCAACAACAAACCACACAGCTTTGCAGTGATTCTTACTCTAGTTACCTATCGCATTTGGGATGATGTTGCTTCTTATCACCCCACTAAGGTAAAATCACTGGCCCTATTGACCCCTTTTAAATCCATTGTTCTGCAGGCAAGAGGATTGAACCAATGTTTAATGTTCCTGTTTCATGCCTAGTTCTCAGACACCTTTATTTTGTCTCTTTTTTTCCAGTTTACAATCCTCTTTATCATCTATCTATCATCTATCTATCTATCTATCTATCTACTGTCTATCTATATATCTCTCATCTGTTTGCTATTTTATGTATAAAGTAAATGTACCTGACTTTAGAACAGATTATGTAGTTTATATCATGCACTCATCATAATTTCCTGAATGGGAATCATAATACTTGTTTTATTTGTTTATTTATTTTATGTAGAGGTAAATCTAACTAAGTAAAGAATAAATAAGTATGGACCCTCATGGTTGGTTTTAGAAGTACCTACTGAGTGCATAAGGCAATGGATAAAAAATGTAGATGGTAAGAAGAGAAAGATGAATTGGGAAGGAAAATAAATATTTGTGAATAGGCTTTCAGCCAACTAATGTATGATTCTTAGAAAGAGAAGATAATGTTCTCTTTCTAACCAAAATGTGCACTTCAGAGATATCTTTACGTTTGGAATAACATTTATTATGAATTAAAATTACAGCAAAAATATTTTCATGGAAGTCTCAAGTTTTCTGGTAAGTTTTTAGAGTCCAATCTTAAAAACATTATTGCCTTTTGAATGTCTTTATTATGCCTTTAAGAGAAAACTCCAAAATTTCTGTGAAATTATAACTAAGTGGGTCAAGACCCTGTGCAACTCAGGGTCCAGAAAGAAACAGATGATTAAGAGGAAGTTCAGAAGATCTGATGTGCAACATGGTGACTCTAGTTAATAATACAATGCTGTATACTTGAAAGTTATTGAATAGATCTTAAACATTTTCACCACACCACACAAAAAAAAGAGTTAGCTATGTGTGATGAAGGATGTTTTCATTGTCTTGATCTTGGTAATCATTCCATAATATGTATGTATATCATATCACCACGTTGTATACTCCAACTTTATTTAAATACATTTATCAATTATTACTCAATAAAGTTGGGAAACAATAAATTTGAGAAAAGATATTAAGAAAGGGACTATTTACAGACATGTGCATAGAATGTAGGGGAACTGAAACAGATAATACAATATCTTAGGGCTAGTTAGAGCACAAATCCATTAGAATCAAAGACAAAGAGTGGTTAATGAACTTGAGAAGAGATTGTGTGGAAAGATCCTCCTTACAGGGTAGTAAGACATTCAGCTCCAGGTAGTAACATAGGAAAGATAATTAAGGAAAACTGGAACAAACTCACACTCTTCTGATTTCTGACCAGGGCTCTCCATTGGCCCAAACAAATGCAAAGCCAGAAGAGAAGAGATCCTATTGATAAAGTTCATACAGTTCAGCCTTTAGGACACAATGAAGGGTGAAGGAGGGAAAGTAGATCAGGGTAGTGAGGACAGAAAATCCAGGACAGACCCAGGTGTCAGTTAATGGGTCATTTTAAAACTTAAGAGTATTCACACTTAATTTGGACCTTATTCCAACCAAGACTATGACAAGCTTCATTTATTCTCAACTACCAAAATTAGTGTAAATCAACTCTCTCACACACTATCATCATCTGCCATCCCACCTTTCCTCTTTATTTCCACATCCATCACTTCTTCAAAGTTGACATGTAGCTGCCAGTGTTTTTTAAATTTGTTTGTTTGTTGTGTTTTCTTCTAGAAAACATAGGTATGAAATGTAAATTCCACTGTAATATCAGTACTTCCTTTATTTCCAGTATGTAACCATGATTTTCTTTTTTAAGAATCAGTCTTCTATTTGAATTAGTCAATCAAAACTTTGGAATTTTGATAAAACATTATTTGATTCACTAAAATTCACTACATGTCCATGGACTTATATTTACTATTTTCATATAATCTAAAATTTCCCCACTTCTCAAAATTCTTACAGCTGCTTACAACTGTATTCTTGTTAGTCTCCTCCATTTACAAGTGTTGGGTCTCAGAGCAGGCCACTCGAAAATATTCCATGGTGGCATACTATTTTGCATTAAAGTTACTTGAGAATTGGTTGATGTAAAAAGAACACTCTGATCCTCCTACTCTCTGTCCCCTCTGAAAGCAGGAAATAAATGTCCCATGTAAATGGTTCCCTCTTCATACCAAGAGAGAGACATACTCATCACCAGAAATAGGGAATTCAGGGCCATGAAGCCTGTACAAACAAACCTTGTTACTTCTTTAGTAATTTGCTACTCCAAACTCTGTTTGAATTCCTCACTAATTAAGTACTAAAGCCTAAGCTTCTTTGTTCAATTAATTCCTCACTTTTTTTTTCTTTTTTGTCTAAAAGGTGTAAAAGCTACCTTCCTTGTCACTTCTTAGGTTCCATTTCTGTAAGGCCTCCATACCTATGCATTTATTTGTTTTTTTTCTTTTCTCCTATTAATTTGTCTTGTGTCAATTTAATGATTAGCCCAGGCAATAAACTCAGAAAAGAAAGAAGAAATGTTCTCCTTCCAGGCAAAAGTGTAAGAAACAGGGTCACATTTGCTGGGTAACTGAATCATTATATAATGGAAAGAGAGTGAGAGACAAAGAGACAGAGAGAGATGGGAGTTTGGGAGAGAGAGAACAGAAATCAATCAATTCTTATGCCACAGAGATTAAGTCATTAATATGGAAACTAGAATAATACACTTCAGATGTAACACTGCTTTGTCCCCCTAAGGACACACAACAATTCATTTTCCCTACTCTGGTAATCCTCCCTAAGAGCAAATTGGTGATTTATCATCTGTGCATTTCCTTCTCAGGACATCAAAAAATAAATTTCCTCTTCGTCTATCTACATCGTAATTTCTTCATTCTGATTTTCTCCTGTATTTCATTGGAATCTACACTATTTACTATCTGTGATTGCCTTTATCTATGTCTACCAGAAAGGGACCCTGTTAGAGAGAATGTTGAAGATTTACCTTATTTTTAGAACTATCAAGGTTCTCAATGGCTGACTTTCTGTCAGGCACCAATCCAGTTCTATATCTAAGCAATAATTTGTTCTTATAACTGAATACCTAAGGTACAGTATTTATCAACTAGTGGATAATCACTTCTGCCCAACTGTTTCAGGAGATGGATATATGTTAAAAATTATACCTTCCTTTCTAGTTATATGTTTACTTTTTCTTTAATGAATTATTACATGTCTTTATATAAATAAAATAGATATGTTTAGATAAATTGGTAAAATATTATTTACCTAGCCTACTCAATATTATGGATATTTCAAGTAGAAATATTTTGGGGTTTTTGAGTGAACTTTAAATAGATCTATCTAGCTAAAATATATGTAGTATGTAATGTAAAAATACATATGTGTATGCATATATAAATATACACATATAAATACGTTGCTGTAAATGTGCCCTTATGTTCTTGATTTATGGACATACTACTTTGTCAGAAATTAAACTACATTTTGATAGTGAAGAAAAAAGAGTAACTGAGAATTGAAACTAACATAATTAACTCTCATCTGTGTTAAACAATGCTGGGCATTGACATCCTTCCCCATCCCTATATTAAAAAGTGCTAGGACTGAGAAAAATTAAATTAGCTGTGTTTTCCAAGACATACCTCCTCCTAGAAAGTAAGACTGTGAATTCATGTGTTAGCCTCCTGGGGCTGCCATGACAAGTTGCCACAAATTGGGTGACTTCAAACCATAGAAATATATTGTCTCAAAGTGTCGGAGGCCAGAAGTCTGAAATCAAATAGGACCATGCTCCCTCTGAAGCCTCCAGGGGAAGAGACTTCCTTGACTCATCCTTCTGGAGGTTGCAGGAAATCCTTGTTGTTTCTTATTGAAGATACATCATTCCAATTTCTGCCTTTACTTGTCACATGGTGTTTTCTCTGTGTGTCTGTGTCTCTGTTCTTTACTCCTGTGAAAACACCAGTCACTGGATTAGGACCCACTTTAATCCAGTATAACTTTATTTTAACTAATTACTTCTGTAAAGACTGTTTTCAAATAAGCTCACTTTACCAGGTACTAGATGTTAAGATTTTAATAAAACTTTTTAGGGGACACAACAAATCCACATCAACCCACTAAACAACTTACTTATCAAGTATAACTATTTGCTAGTCAGGACTTGCTTCAAGTCCCTCTCCTTGCTTCATGCACAAAGCCAAAGCTATGATGTTATAACTCTACTCAATTATAACCATTTGGAGACTTGTTTTGTAAGACTCCAAACGTCTCAAAAATGACGTAGGCCAAGTGTTAAAACTTTAAAAGCATGCTGCCCTAATTTTCCATTTTGATACCCTACTAAGATAGTTAATTTACTATCTTACTATTGTCAGCTAAATAAACTGCAGTTTGTTTGATCAACATACTACAAACTGTGCTAATAGCTTCTGGGGAGTAAATAGTCAACACACCTAGATGTCCCTTGATAATCTTTGCCCATCAAGACTTGCTCAAGACTTGCTCAAGATTTTCACTTCACTCTGCTCATAATTCCAAAGCTATCATGTCACAAACTTTGCATAATCCCTTTCAGTTTTCTACCTTGCAAAATCAGATTTAAAATCAACCATCTCAGACCTTAAAACATTTTTAAATATGCTTTTTTATTTTCCTTTTGGAGACAATACTATAAATCTGTCAATGCAGAATCCTCTCTTATTGCAGTAAGTGTGATAAAATTGTATATATATATTTTATAGTTAAAATATATGTATATAAAATAATAACAAAAATTTGGAAATCATCCAAAAGTTCATGAGCAGGAGATGGATAAATGGATAAACAAATAATGATATAGTGACAAGTAGAATACTGTCCAGCAATAAAAATAATAAACAAATTATATATACAACAGAAGCAGAAAGGATGAATAATTAATCTCATTTCCTACTTTCATAGATCTGTTATGTCAGGCACATAAAAATTAAATATATTTTCACAATCTCATACATAATTAATGAAAAGGACATGACTGACAGCATCTTCATATAGCTTTCTCACCTTCTGCATAGATTGTGTCATGCTAAATCGGGAATACTCTTGAATTGTGTGTTAATACAGAAATGTTTTAAACTTGGAACCTCTAAAACTCTTATTGTCAGTACATTTCTACAAGGTAATAAAAGAGCAAACTTTCTGATTACCCAAAAATTTTATAGTTACTTTTTCTTCCCCTTTTACTTTTCCTCCCCACTTGCTGTTGCTTCATTTGCTGTTAATTATCTTGGGAGCAGACATAAACAGGAAGAAGAGAGAGAATATATAAATATAAATTCAGAAAATGCAGTGTTGCAAGAGACAGCTACTTCTTGACTCCAAAGGGAAATGATAAGCCTGAGTAGGATCTTTAACAACAAGAAAAAATTAATTCTGCCTTGAGGCAAAGATGGGACTGTCAAAGCCATTGGGAAATCTCAGAATTCTCAGTATAAAACCAACTGATAGTATGCCACCTGTGATAGGTAACCTTATGTATCAACTTGTCTGGCCCACAAAGTGCACAGATATTTGATCAAACATGATTCTGGTCGCTGCATACCAATGGGAAATCTGGGTGCATACCTGGCACAGTAGTGCCACTGACAGGCAGTTCATGACCACAGCCCTATATACCCTCAATGGCAGGCAGACAGTGAAATAACTAAAATCAGATTGCATGTTACTTACCAACACTCTAATTTCCGACTCTTTGCCCTAGTACTGCAAGTGTATTAGACAGATAACCTGTATTCTGAGTTTCTACAGGTAATGTTTAAACAAACAAACAAACTATATATATATACCACTATGTAATATAGGTCTCTGTTACTTCAACATCCAATCAGAGTTTATTTGTCTCCATGTGAATAGCATGCCAAGCTAATGACTTTGGGTTTGCTATATCAACACAATATGGCCCTCAATTTCTTTCTTTTTTTTTTTTTTTTTTTTTTTTTGCGGTACGCGGGCCTCTCACTGCTGTGGCCTCTCCCGTTGTGGAGCACAGGCTCCGGACACACAGGCTTAGCAGCCATGGCTCACAGGCCCAGCCGCTCTGCAGCATGTGGGATCTTCCTGGACCGGGGCACGAACCCGTGTCCCCTGCATCGGCAGGCGGACTCTCAACCACTGCACCACCAGGGAAGCCCGGCCCTCAATTTCTTTACCAGTCAAGATAAGGTAAGTTTATTTCTTACTCACGCTGCATGTCCTATAGGAACCATCTGATATTGTGCCCATGTCTTCTCACTCTGAGACCAAAGCCTCATGCAATAAAAGGAAAAGTGGTAAATTTTACAGCTTCTTAATGCCTTTATTTAGAAGTAAAATGTGTCACTTTTTCTTATAAATTTTTGTCAAAGTAAGAATCATGACCTTGACTACCTACTAATGGCGAGAGTAATTGAATTTTCCTAATGACTACCAACTAATTTTCATAATTAATTGAAATACTTCTTTTCCATGATATCACCAGTTACTTTCTACAAAGTAAGATGGGATTGTGCCACAGTGGCATTCAAACTCTGGTACTTGATTCATTTGTGTGTAGAAAAATCAGTTATTTAATTGTTTCTCAAAGAGCATTTTTAAATGAATGATGAATATCATTGAACAAAATAATAGCATAAAATAGAATAGATCAGAGTTCATGGTAGTCAAACAAAAGTATTATTTTGTGAAATTATATACATATATATTTTACATATATATCGGTCCAAAATATACACTTATTATATTACTAAAATATAAAATTATAATACACAAACTGTACTTCAGATTCAAAAATGTTTAAAGCTGTGGTTTTAATATATGCATTGAGGCTATGACAGCTTGGGGTCTTATACTTTACTTAGTTTTGCATGAACTTATATACTGACATTTTACAGAACTCTTTCACATATATTTCAGTTCACCCTTAAAACAACCTTATAAATATGTATTGTTATCTTCAAAATGCAAAACAGCCTGAGCAATATGGTGTCTTGACTAAGGGCATAATCTTCAGGTGGCAGGGTGATGTCCCATCACAATTATGATTTTAAAATCTATTTTTCCACTACCCAAACATCAAAAATCATTATTCTTATAACTTATATGGTTTGTAGCTTCTCTACTGAATTGAGATTCACTTTTGTTCCTTTTATATATTTTTTTACAAATTAGAAATAATTATGTATCTTAAAATGGATTTAATTATTTAATATATAGAGTCTCAGCCACATCAATATTAGATTATGTCTCTTAACATTGAAGAAAGCTCCTTTCCTGCTGTCCTAGAGTTGGTGTTCAGGTGACTGTGTCTGGCAGCTGTGGATGAAACGCACTGGTGGGGTTGCAGAACCTATAAGTTTTATTCTCCAGGACATTGAGGTAATCAGGCTTGGTTTGAAGTTTGGCCCTTAACACAAGGGAAATGGTCGCTGCATACCAATGGGAAATCTTGGTGCACACATGGCACAGTAGTGCCAGTGACAGGCAGCTCATGACCACAGCTCTATACACCCTCAATGGCAGATAGGCAGTGAAATAACTAAAATCGGATTACATGTTACTTACCAACATCTGCACCCAAACTGGGAGCACCAGGTCAGGTGTTAAGAGGCAATATAAGAAATGCAGGACTGGAACCCAAATGCAAATCCATCAACTGCCCCCAAATTGCACACAGTGGGAGAGGGGCTCATAAGACCCTAGATCAGCCTGTCGCTGGAGCCTCAACCAGCTTGTCTCTCCAGGACACCCCGGCTCCTCCTGTGCTCCAACTGTGTAAATCAGCACTGAAGTCTTCTCACTGCACATTGAGGCAAATCCCTGTTGAGGAAATGAATGGTATGAAATGTCTTTTTTCTGATGGTAGTGTTTTTAAGAATTTGGTGAGTGGCCAAGAAGACTACACAACCCACTGAACAAACCTTACCCACTGAGGGCAGACACCAAAAACAACAAGAACTACGAACCTGCAGCCTGCAAAAAGGAGACCCCCAAAATAGTAAGTTAAGCAAAATGAGAATACAGAGAAATACACAACAGATGAAGGAGCAAGGTAAAGACCCACCAGACCAAACAAATGAAGAGGAAATAGTCAGTCTACCTGAAAAAATAATTCAGAGTAATGATAGTAAAGATGATATAAAATCTTGGAAATAGAATGGAGAAAGTACAAGAACCATTTCACAAGGACGTAGAAGAACTAAAGCGCAAACAAACAATGATGGACAACACAATAAATTTTAAAAATTCTCTAGAAGGAATCAAGAGCAGAATAACTGAGGAAGAAAAACGGATAAGTTACCTGGAAGATAAAATAGTGGAAATAACTACTGCAGAGCAGAATAAAGAAAAAAAGGAATGAAAATAATTGAGAACAGTCTCAGAGACCACTGGGACAATATTAAATGCACCAACATTTGAATTGTAGAGGCCCCAGAAGAAGAAGAGGAAAAAAAAAAAGACTGAGAAAATATTTGAAGAGATTAGAGTTGATAACTTACGTAATAGGGGAAAGGAAAAAGTCAATCAAGTCCAGGAAGCACAGAAGGTCCCATGCAGGATAAATCCAATGAGAAACATGTCAAGACACATATTAATCAAACTATCAAAAATCAAATAGAAAGAAAAAATATTTAAATCAACAAGGGAAAAGCAGCAAATAACATACAAGGGAATCCCCAAAAGGTTAACAGCTGATCTTTCAGCAGAAACTCTGCAAGCCAGAAGGGAGTGGCAAGACATATTTAAAGTGATGAAAGGGGAAAAACCTACAACCAAGATTACTGTACCCAGCAAGGATCTCATTCAGATTTGATGGAATAATTAAAACCTTTACAGACAGGCAAAGCTAAGAAAATTCACCACCACCAAACAAGCTTTACAACAAATGTTAAAGGAACTTCTCTATACAACAAATGTTAAAGGAACTTCTCTAGGCAACAAATGCTAAAGGAACTTCTCTAGTTATCGATATGTAATAGGAGCACACATATCGATAACTACCTTAAATGTAAATGGATTAAATGTTCCAACCATAATATATAGCTTGGTTGAATGGATACAAAAACAAGAACCATATCTATGCTGTCTACAAGAGACCCATTTCATACCTAAGAATACATACAGACTCAAAGTTAGGGGATAGAAAATGGTATTCCATGCAAATGGAAACCAAAAGAAAGTTGGAGGAGCAATTATCATATCAGACAAAGTAGACATTAAAATAAAGTGTATTGCAAGAGACAAAGAAGGACACTACATAATAATCAAGGGAACAATCAAAGAAGAAGTTATAACAATTGTAAATATTTATGAACCCAATGTAGGAGCACATGAATACACAAGGCAAATGCTAACAGCCATAAAAGGGAAAATTGACAGTAACACAATAATATAAGGACACTATAACACCCTACTTTCGCCAAAGAACAGATCATCAAAAATGAAAATAAATAAGGAAACACAAGCTTTAAATGACACATTATACAAGCTGGACTTAATTGATATTTATAGGACAATCCATCCAAAAACAACAGAATACACTTTCTTCTCAAGTGCTGATGGAATATTCTCTAGGATAGATCATACCTTGGGTCATAAATCAAGCCTTGGTAAATTTAAGAAAATTGAAATTCTATCAAGTATCTTTTCTGATGACAACACTATGAGACTAGATATAAATTACAGGAAAACATCTGGGAAAATACAAATACATGGAGGCTAAACAGCACACTACTAAATAACCATGAGATCACTGAGGAAATCAAAAAATTCCTAGAAACAAATGACAATGAAAACACAATGACCCTAAACCTATGGGATACAGCAAAAGAAGTTCTAAGAAGGAAGTTTATAGCAATACAATCCTACCTCAAGAAACAAGAAAAGTCTCAAATAAACAACCTAACCTTACACCTAAAGCAATTAGAGAAAGAAGAACAAAAAAACCCAAAGTTAGCAGAAGGAAATAAATAATAAAAATTAGATCAGAAATAAATGAAAAAGAAATGAAGGAAACAATAGCAAAGATGAATAAAACTAAAACCTGGCTGTTTGAGAAGATTAACAAAATTGATAAAACATTAGCCATACTCATCAATAAATAAGGGAAAGCACTCAAATCAATGGAATTAGACATGAAAAAGGAGAAGTCACAACTAGCACTGCAGAAATACAAAGAATCATGATAAATTAATACAAGCAACAGTATGCCAATAAAATAGACAACCTGGAAGAAATGGACAAACTCTTAGAAAAACAAAACCTTCTGAGACTGAACCCGGAAGAAATAGAAAATAAAAATAGACCAATCACAAGCACTGAGATTGAAACCGTGATTAAAATTTTTCCAACAAACAAAAGCTCAGGGCCACATTGCTTCACAGGCCAATTCTGTCAAACATTCAGAGAAGAGCTAACACGTATCCTTTTCAAACTCTTCCAAAATATAGCAGAAGGAGTAACACTCCCAAACTCATTCTATGAGGCCACCATCACCCTGATACCAAAACCAGGCAAAGATGTTCCAAAGAAAGAAAACTATAGGCCAATATCACTGATGAACATAGATGCAAAAATCCTCAACAAAATAGTAGAAAACAGAATCCCCAGCAGCACATTAAAAGGATCATATAACATGATGAAGAGGGGTTTATCCCAGGAATGCAAGGATTCTTCAATATATGCAAATCAATCAATATGATACACCATATTAACAAATTGAAGGAGAAAAACCACATGATCATCTCAATAGATGCAGAGAAATCTTTAGACAAAATTCAACACCAATTTATGATAAAAAGCCTCCAGAAAGTAAGCACAGAAGGAACTTACCTCAACATAATAAAGGCCATATATGACAAAGCCACAGCCAACATCATTCTCAATGGTGAAAAACTGAAACCATTTCCTCCAAGATCAGGAACAAGACAAGGCTGTCCACTCTCACCACTATTATTAAACATAGTTTTGGAAGCTTTAGTCACAGGAATCAGATAAGAAAAAGAAATAAAAGGAATCCAAATCAGAAAAGAAGTAAAAGTGTCACTGTTTGCAGATCACATGATACTATACATACAGAATCCTAAATATGCTGCCAGAAAACTACTACAGCTATCAATGAATTTGGTTAAAGTAGAAGGACACAAAATTCATGCACAGAAATCTCTTGCTTTCCTATACAATAATGATGAAAATTCTGAAAGAGAAATTAAAGAAACACTCCCATTTACCATCACAATGAAAAGAGTAAAATATCTAGTAGTAAAACTACCTAAGGAGACAAAAGACCTGTATGCAGAAAATGATAAGACACTGATGAAAGAAACTAAAGGTGATACAAACAGATGGAGAGATACACCATGTGCTTGGATTGAAAGAATCAATATTGTAAAAATGACTATACCACCCAAAGCAATCTACATGTTCAATGAAATCCCTATCAAACTACCAATGGCATTTTTCACAGAACTAGAAAAAATTTTTCACAATTTGTATGGAAACACAAAATACCCCAAATAGCCAAAGTAATCTTGAGAAAGAAAAAACGTAGCTGGAGGAATCAGGCTCCTGAACTTCAGACTATACTACAAAGCTACAGTAATCAAGAGAGTATGGTACTGGCATTAAAACAGAAATATAGATCAATGGAACAGGTTAGAAAGCCCAGAGATAAACCCACGTTCATATGGCCACCTTTTCTTTGATAAAGGAGGCAAGAATATACAGTGGAGAAAAGACAGCCTCTTCAATAAGTGGTGCTGTGAAAACCATACAGCTACACGTGAAAGAATGAAATTAGAACACTCCCTAACACAATACACAAAAACAAACTCAAAATGGATTAAAAACCTAAATGTAAGTCCAGACACTATAAAACTCTTAGAGGAAAACATAAGCAGAACACTCTATGACATAAATCACAGCAAGATCCTTTTTGACCCACCTCCTAGAGAAATGGAAATAAAAACAAAAATAAATAAATTGGACCTAATGAAACTTAAAAGGTTTTGCCTGCACAGCAAAGGAAACCATAAACAAGGTGAAAAGACAACCCTCAGAATGGGACAAAATATTTACAAACAAAGCAACTTACAAAGGATTAATCCCCCAAATATACAAGCAGCTCATGCAGCTCAACATCAAAAAACAAACAACCCAATCCAAAAATGGGCAGGAAACCTAAACAGACATTTCTCTAAAGAAGATATACAGATTGCTAACGAACACATGAAAGGATGCTCAACATCATTAATCATTAGAGAAATGCAAATCAAAACTGAAATGAGGTATCACCTCACACATTCAGAAATGCCATCATCAAAATTCTACAAACAATAAATGCTGGAGAGGGTGTAGAGGAAAGGGAACCCTCTTGCACTGTTGGTGGGAATGTAAATTGATACAGCCAGTATGGAGAACAGAATGGAGGTTCATTAAGAAACTAAAACTAGAACTACGATATGACCCAGCAATCCCACTACTGGCATATACCCTGAGAAAACCATAATTCAAAATGAGTCATGTACCACAGTGTTCATTGCAGGTCTATTTTTCAATAGCTAGGACATGGAAGCAACCTAAGTGTTCATCAACAGATGAATGGATAAAGGAGGTGTGGCACATATGTACAATGGAATATTATTCAGCTATAAAAAGAAATTAAATTGAGTTCTTTGTAGTTAGGTGGATGGACTTCGAGACTGTCATATAGTGTGAAGTATGTCAGAAAGAGAAAAGCAAATACCGTATGCTAACCCGTATATATGGAATATAGAAAAAAAAAGGTTCTGAAGAACCTATGGGCAGGACAGGAATAAAGATGCAGATGCAGAGAATGGACTTGAAGACATTGGGAGGGGAAAGGGTAAGCTGGGACTAAGTGATAGAGTGACCTGGACATATATACGCTACCAAATGTAAAATAGATTGCTAGTGGGAAACAGCTGCATAGCACAGGGAGATCAGCTCGATGCTTTGTGACCACCTAGAGGGGTGGGATAGGGAGGGTGGGAGGGAGATATAAGAAGGAGGGGATATGGGGATATATGTATACCCATAGCTGATTCACTTTGTGATATAGCAGAAACTAATACACCACTGTAAAGCAATTATAATCCATTAAAGATGTTAAACAAATAAAACATTGAAGACAAATAAGTTTCAGAACTCTTTAGGTAGTTACAACTATTAAGCACTTTATTAGGCACTGGGGCTACAGCAATAGCTAAGTGATACACCTACACTGAAGCAGCCTGGTGAGGATATGGATGCACAAAATTAAAAGACAATACAATGTAAAACAATATTGTAGTAATATAAACAGAATCCTGTAGAATATTGAGGAGGACATGAGAAGCACAGTGCGAGACCTGATGAAATTTTGAGTAATGATGAGTCTGGTTAGAAAATTTAACCAAGCCTTTGAGGACTAAGAGAAAGACATGCTAAGATAAGGTTAGGAATACAGTAAAGACATACTAATTTGGAAGTAGAATTCATTCTCTTAATAAACATATACTTATAACCAATTATGTGCCAGTAGATAACTTCGGTAACTGGAATATGAAGATTTTAAATAATATCTCTTCCTTGTTTTCAAAGACCTTAAAAGTAAGCAGAAGCCAATTAAGTTCAAACAGTTGTTATGATGGAGATTTTGAGAGTGAAAGGTAACTGGTTGTTATAAATGGTTTGCAAATCAGTTAACATGGGATTTAAGTTATGATCAGTATAGCCAACTTTCCTACATTCATATTTTGCCTATGTTCAGGACAAATTACTTTACTTATATGTACTTTAGTTTTCCTGTATGTAAAATAGGTATACTAGTAGAATTTACCTTAGCATGTTTCTAACAAAATTAAATATATATATATGTTTGTATCTGTGTGTGTATTCATTGCTTACCATTTTGTAAGCAACACAATATCAATAATTTATGTAATTATTACATGTCAGGAAATAGAGAATAAACCTTTTGGGTTTTTTAACATTTTTAAATTAAAAAAAATACCATTCTTGTGATAATTGTCACAACCTACTGAAAGACCATTAGGAAGGGAATGGCTTGCTTCATCCTAACTGATTGATCTAACTATTCCTTATTTCTTATTTTCCCTAACTGTTTTTTCTTTATTTTCTGAGTGTATAGTTCATTGGTTGTTATCATTTAATTAAAAGTAATAAAGTAAAAAGATTTAGTTGGTCAAATTGTGTGGATGCAAGGCTAAAGTATAAAAGTTCTACTCTATTATATCAAAATTACCATTACAAGGGAAACTATGTTAATTGATATTTGAAATTTTAACTTCTAGAAAGTTTTGATTTTATTGTGTCAGATAACCTGTACTTTTATTACATATAGTTTATATCCACTTTGTTTAAATACTATACGAAACTATAGAAACTATAGAATCTGAATTAGGATACCATGATTTTTATTATCATTTTGCAGTGACAGTCATACTAACTCGACAGTGAGGATAGTAATTGGTTTCAGCTTGCTTGCCACACATTATGCAAATTCAGAACTTTCTTTGATTATGGCATATAGTTATAGTCCTTATTTTCAACTTTGTAGCCTATAAAACACTGTCACTTGCATGATCTCATTTTATTTGTCTCATAAAAATTATATGTAGTGTTTCTTGTCCATTCAAAGGACAGTAAGCTTTTTCTCTAAAGATTTGAAGATATTGCCATCAGCGAGTTGAACTGTAAAGTCAACTCAAGGTGGAAGCAAATGTTCAATCCTAAATGTACCATTCTAGAGAACAAATGCCAAATATGTAAATTGTATTTTTTTCTTTTTAAATTTGCACAAAACTAAAATATAGTAAAGAAAAATTCAAACAAGTTTTATGGCTGGATAATTTCTTGATGAAGAAATGTGGAATAATTAAAGCACAAATAATGTGAAATCAACATAACTATCTAATTCTCATTTGGATTACCCAGTCACCAGATGTTAGTAAGATACTAAAATAATCATATGACCTTGAGATATCCTGGTTTCTAACTCTGACTTTTTATTACAAATTTACATTTTTCTGTCTACTTCTTCCCCATGTGAGATTTAGATATTGTGAGACACATTCTACACACTAAGAGGAGTATCTCAGCTTTGCAAGCAGAACAATATTATAGAAATATTGAATAATCCAGATACTGCAAGCAGACCTCAAAGATATTGCAGGTTCAGTTCCAAAACACCACAATAAAGCAAATATTGCAACAATGCCAGTCGTACAATTTTTTGGGTTTCTCCTTGCATACAAAAGTTATATTTACACTATATTATAGTGTACTAATGGTACAATAGCATTATGTCTAAGAAAACAGTTAAAAATAATTTATTGCTAAAAAAATTGCTAAACATAATCTAAACCTTCTGTGTGTTATAATCTTTTTGGTGGTGGAGGGTCTTGCTTAGATGTTGGTGGCTGCTGACTGATGTTGATGACTGATCAGGGTGATGGTTGCTGAAGGTTGGATGGCTGTGGTAATCTCTTAAGAAAATAAATTTTGCCACATCAATTGCCTCTTCCTTTCTCAACAATTTCTCTCTGGCATGTGATGCTGTTTGACAGTATTTTGCCTTCAGTTGAACTTCTTTCAAAATTGGAGTCAATCATCTTAAACCCTGCTGCTGCTTTATTAACTAAGTTAATGCAATATTCTAAAGACTTTGTTGTCATTTCAACAATGCTCACAGCATCTTCACTAGGAGTAGATTCCATCTCAAGAAAACACTTTCTTTGCTCATCCATAATAAGCAAGTCGTCACCCATAAAAATTTTATCCTGATATTGCAGCAATTTAGTTACATATTCAGGCTCCACTTCTCCTAGCTCTCTTGCTGTTTCCACCACATCTGCAATTCCTTCCTTCACTGAAGTCTTGAACTTCTTAAAGTCATCCATAAGGGTTGGAATCAGATTCTTCCAGACTCTTGTTAATGTTAATATTTTTGACCTCTTCCCATGAATTATGAACATTTTTAATGGCATCTAGAATGGTGAAGCATTTCCAGGAGATTTTCAATTGATTTTGCCCAGATCCATCAGAAGAATCACTATCAATGGAGGTCATAACTTTATGAAATATATTTTTCAAATAATAAAGCATGACAGTAGAAATTACCTATTGATATGTGGGGTGCAGAAAGAATGTTGCATTAGCAGGTATGAAAACAACATTAATGTTCTGGTATATCTCCATTGAAACTCTTGAGTGACCTGGTACATGGTAAATAAGCAATAATATGTGGAAAGGAATCTTTTTTTTTTTTTTTATTCTGAGCAGTAGGTCTCAAAAGAGAGTGTAAAATATTCAGTAAGCCATGTTGTTAAAAGATGTGCTGTGGTTCAGACTTTGTTGTTCCACTTATAGAACACAGGGAGAGCTTATCTAGCATAATTCTTAAGGGGCCTAGGTTTCTTGAAATGGGAAATAAACATTGGTTTCAACTTAAATTCACCAGTTGTATTAACCCCTAACAAGAGAGAAAGACTGTCCTTTGAAGTTTTGAAGCCAGGCACTGACTTCTGCTCTCTCCTAGGTGGTATCTTCTGCCAATGGTTTCTTCTATATTGAAAATCTGTTTAGAGTAGATCTGTGTAGCCACCTTTATTAATGATCTTAGCTAGACCTTCTGAATAACTTGCTGCAGCTTCTATGTTAGCACTTGCTGCTTCAGCTTGCACTTTGGTGTTCTGAAGACAGTTTCTTTCCTTAAACCTTGAACTTAACTTTGCTGCTTTGAACTTTTCTTCTGTAGCTTCCTCACCTCTCTCAGCCTTCATAGAATTGAAAAGAGTTAGGATCTTGCTCTGGATTAGGCTTTGGCTGAAGGGAATGGTGTGGATGGTTTGATCTTCTACCCAGACCACTAAAACTTTCTCCATATCAGCAATAAGTCTGTTTCATTTTCTTATCATTTTTTCTGTTCACTGGAGTAGCAATTTTAATTTTCTTCAAGAACTTTTCCTTTGCATTCACAACTTGGCTAACTGTTTGGTGCAAGAGGCCTAGCTTTTGGCCTGTTGTGGCTTTCAACATGATTTCTTCACTAAGCTTGATGGTTTCTAGCCTTTGACTTAAAGTGAGAGATGCGTGACTCTTCACTTGAATACTTAGAGGCCATTATAGGGTTATTAATTGTCCTAATATCAATATTGTTGTGTTTCAGGGAATAGAGAGGCCTGAGGGAAGGGAGAGAGGTGGGGAAGAAGTTGGTTGATGGAACACTCAGTGTACATATATGTTTATTAATTTTGCCATCTTATAAGGGCATCACTGGTGGTGTCCCCAGAAAATTAAAATAGTAATATCAAACATCAGTGATCACAGATCAACATAACAAGTATAAGGATCATGAAAAATGTTTAAAACATTACAAGAATTTCTAAAACGTGACATAAAGGCATGAAGTGAGCAAATGCTGTTGGAAAAATGGTACCGATAGACTTGCTTAACACAAGGTTGCCACAAATCTTCAGTTTGTAAAAAAACGCAGTATCTGTGAATCACAATAAAGTGAATTGCAATAAAAGGAGATGTGCCTGTATCTAACATAGACGCTACCAGGATTTAATCAGGATACTGGTTAGATAACACTATTATATTAATATCCACAATAATAAATCATATTCCTCCAGTTTTATAGATGAATGAGTCATTACTTTATATATATATACATATATATATATATATATATATATAATCTCACAGTTAGTAAGTATTGGAGCCAGGATTGCAAATTGTTCTTCAGATTCAAAAATCATTTATCTCTTACATGCAGAGACCTTGAGGTAGGAGGTAGATGGAGAATTATAGAGGGTTTGAGAGATAAAAAGAAACTTAGAAATCAGAGGACTCAGTCTTTAAAATTTAGAAGAAAACTAACATTTATATAGTTTGAGAGACTTGTCTAATAGTGGAAATAAGATAAAACTCTATGTCTTCTAATGAAATATGTGGTAAATAAAAATTTAAAATTAGAGCAGAATATATAATGATATCAATTAATAAAACTAAATTCATTGAAAAAAATTAAATTGACCTGTAAACTATATGCACAAGCTACTATTTGTAGAATATTTTGGGGGGGAGGAAGGGCTAAGTAACTAAAGAAAAAAAGAGAGTAAAAAGATGGATGATAGTAAAAGGGTTTCTTACAGAGCCAATATATGAAATATGTAAACACTGTATTTTCTGATACAGTATATATTATGTAATTGTTGTTTTGTAAATGTAATCTATCTTTTAAAATGAAACTAATGAAAGCTAAAGAGCAAAACAAGAAAACAGACTTGTTCTATCCAAAATTTTGCATATTGTTTAACGAGTTTGGAGATTGAAATGTGATCATGTTCCAAATTATTTCATTGGAAATGGCTAGTTAATTCAAGTAAATCAATTTATGAATGAAAATAGGGCCAAAGGAAGAAATCAGCATACTTGATTATGATATTTAGGCTAGTATTATAGACATGATTACCCTTCTAAAATTCACCAAATCACAAACCTAAATGATCTTTAGTACTCATCTTCTTTATTTTGTCTTTTGTTTTTCTCAAACTAGGATTCATGGACTAATACTTCATAATTAATCGGATTGTTAGTATTTTTTTAATCTTAATTTCTTAAGTACCATTATAAAACTACAGTTTCAGAATCCCTATGACAAAACTTGGGTATTCATTGCCTTATAAAAGTCCCCGCATGCCATTTGGGAGCAGCAGAGCTTCCAATATTCATGGAACAGAAAAAAATGGGCAATAATGATTACATGTGATCCTTGAAGCTCATGAGGATTAGATACAGACTGGTCCAAAATGGAAATTGCAGCTTAAACCACCCAATAGTTTCCAATTCTATGGACATATTTTCATACAAGGCTAAGGTTTTTATACTAGTTAACTTATTAGTAAGTTATTAAGATTAATGAAATCTTGCATTAAAGACAGTGTCAGCCACACAATGTTGAAAATATCCTAATACACACAAGCAAACTGGTATAATTAAGATTTTGTTTTTAGTTGGCTATGTTTACCATTGATATTCTTGTGTTTTAGATGATAAATTTTAGTCAGTTTAACCTTTGCTTATCAATTTGTCTAGTTGAGATTATTTGGTCAACTCCTGGTACATATCTATATCTGTAATATTTTGGTCTATATTTATCCTGTAACCAGATTTTAATGTAAATATGCATTATATGAGATCAGAGATGTACCTTCAGATATATTTTACTAATAAAACTCTCATAGAGGAAAGTATAGTTCACTAAAATAACCAACATTAAAATATAATGTTTTATATTTAATTTAAGTTTCTCTTTCAGATTGAAAATTCAAATGTATGTTTTACTGTAATATCACTGCTATACAAAAAGACTTGAATGATACATGTGACACATATTTTAAATATTCACTATATGCCAGGTGTTAGGGTAAGTGCTTAGTATATATTAACATATTTAAATATCACATGATCTCATGAAATAGTTATCATGATCTAATGAAATAGTTACCTTGTATTTTTCATTTTAGTGGAATAAAATCTGAGTAATGAGATGTTTAGTAACTTTCATAAAGTCACATGTTACTAAATTCTGGAGCTCAGTTGCAAATATAGGCAATGTAATTAAAGAGCCCCAAATCTTTACCAGTTTGCTATACTGGAGATCAGAATTCTATTTTTAATAATAATTTATAGAACAGAAATCTACTCATAATTAATACATTTTAAAATAAACTGTGCATAGTATATACATAGCAATATTAATATATAAATTGTAAGAGGAGCCTGCATTTCAAATGAAGGAAAACAATCCCAATAAGTAATTAATTTAATAATGAAAAATATATAAATAAGCAAAGTGTAGCAATATTTATGATAAAGAAGAACAAATATGTAATCATTATTCATTAGTATCACATCCATATCTGAGATTTAATAGCACAGAAATTTCTGGTCAGAAATTTACTAGCAAGTTATGTATTGTCATATATTTACAGTCTTTTAAAGGAATAAAATTCTCAGAGAAATATTGGCAGTTACAGATATAGACCTACTTAAAATTCCATTCAATAAAATCACACAAACCAAAATTAAAGTTATAACAATTGGGAAATATTGTCATATCACTAAATATGACAAAAATATGGAAATATTTTATATAGAAATGTATTGAAATTCAGAATAAATTTGGTTGTTAACCAAACATAAATAATCAAGATATCTATTATCAGTAACAAAAGAATAATAAATTGTAAAAAATAAATGGAAATAGAAATAGAAAATATGTTACGAATAAAATGGCAACTATCAGTGGAGTGTTTAATCATTCCAGTGAAATGTTTAGTACAGTTTTATTCTCAATCTTGGATACCACAGAAAGAAATATGGTAAGATAATTTTGGGCCAAAAGTGTTATTATATAAGAAGATTTGGCCATCTCTTCCTCACATATTTACGGAAAATTAATTAACAAGATAAGAAAAACTTGATATTCACATAATAATTGTATTTATGCATAATTTAAAATAGTTCAAGATTATTGGTGGTTACCAAAGGCAGGGCTTGGCGGGGGTAGGGTGGGCAAAATGGGTGAGGGGAGTCAAAGTTACAAACTCCCAGTTATAAAATAAAGAAGTCATGGGATGTCATGTACAGCTTGGCAACTATAATTAACAATGCCTTATTACATATTTGAAAGTTGCCAGGAGAGTACATTTTAAAAGCTCTCATCCGCAAGAAAAAATATTTGTAATTATTTATATGGTGATGGATGTTAACTAGACTGACTGTGGTGATAGTTTTGCAACATATACAATATCTAATCACTGCGTTGCCCAACTAAAACTAATAGAATGTGTGTCAATTATATCAATACCACAACAAAAATAAATTTTAAAAATAGAATTTAAAATAGTTCAGTTGTCCTATATAATGAATTCAGTGGTGTGTAGTATTGTACTTTATCTCAGAAGAATATTATATAATTATTTTGCATTAAAATTAGGAATTTGAAATTAAAACAGTGAAAGTATATAATTATGTATCTAAAAGTCTATATATATGTGAATAATAATTGAAAACATTTAGGTCAGTGGAATAATGAATGAAGATTTTTTTTTATGAAAATGACATTTAAATTTAACAAACAAGAAAAAAATTAATACAATGATAAATATTTAAACAATTTAGCCAAATATACACACAATTTAGCCAAATATACATGTGCCTCAATATTCTTATGATTTTCTTTCCACAGTGGAAAGAAAAGGGTACACAGGGCAGTAATTTCAAATTAATAAAAGTGCATTTACTTTGTACATTATAATAATTCAGAATACTATGCATTATTAATATAGATCAAAACAATTACAGTTATATTAACTTGCCACTAAAACAACTGTCAGGGTATAAGTGTACATACTATTATTTATTATCATAAATCTTATCATTATAGAAATTTTAAAACAGAAAATTTTGCCTAGGACTTTCTTTATCCATGGTCCCATCATAAACATGATAGTTTAAACTTTTCATCTCTTTTGATTCTCTTGCCTAGAGCTGCTCTAGTCTAGCTATATATTCGCTAGAACTAATATACACACATATATATATATTAGGTGTATAGTCTAAGTAGCATATAACAAGTGTGTTTCTAACTTCCTATCGACATAAGCTTGTAGTAAAAACAATTATGTTGAATTTATAAACTCGATGATATATACCTGTATGCAGACAACTACATACATTTCACATTTATGAAGCTCATGCTATCCCATGAGCACAATTAATAAATCATTTTCCAGATTATGACTCCAAATGTTTGATTTTTTGCCTTTGAGCAAGGTCTCATTTTGTCATGGTCATGACCTGATCCGTTGCTGTGGTCTACTCTTCACAGAGTCTGGCATTTGTAGGCCATATCCTAATCTGTCCTATTTTAACAGTGTGCATTAAATTGCCCTAGTGCACCTTGAATTCTTACAATCAATAAATGTGATTAATATGTCTAAAAATGACAGTTTGATTTACAAATATCACCATGAGTCACTGCTTAGGTTGAATACATCCTTTGAAATTAGCAGGAGAGTATTTTCTGTAGGTGATGATTAAGGTTGCTATTCTGGGAAAATGACAACATATAAATTTATCTCTGGGAAGAAGGTATGGGTATTTTTTTCCAATTAATGTCAGCACATCTTAACCCTTTTGTTTACGTGACAAATAACCAGCTTGGGTCTCATTTGTAAGAGCAACCTATTTTAAGAGAGTATGACTAAAGAAAAGGCTATTCAAAGATTCAGTCCTAGTGTCTGTCCTTCGTTTGTTCAAAACACACAGAGGGGCTTTTATCCTAAAAAATAACCCTGCCGGGCTTCCCTGGTGGCGCAGTGGTTGAGAGTCTGCCTGCTGATGCAGGGGACACGGGTTCGTGCCCCGGTCTGAGAAGATCCCACATGCCGCGGAGCAGCTAGGCCCGTGAGCCATGGCTGCTGAGCCTGCGCATCCGGAGCCTGTGCTCGGCAACGGGAGAGGCCACAACAGTGAGAGGCCCGCACACCGCAATGAATAAATAAATAAATAAATAAATAACCCTGCCCCCCAAATCCCATTGTGTAATAATGTGACCTTATTGTTGCTATTTTTTAAATTCAAAACTAAATCTCAACTAGGTGAATTTCTCCAAATATTTATTCCTTTTTATCAGTAATAAAATGCTCTAGAAAGCAAATAAAGATCATTTCTCTGCTGATGTTTATATGTGACAAGGTTTAAAAACACAAAGTAACAGATTTTCTTTGTGATAGTACAAGCCATAAACCTAAAAAAAAAAAAAAGCCCTCTAAAAATAGCACAGCTGAGTTGCTGTCTTCCTTACCATTGCATTTGTGCATGATGTTAGGGAAATTTTAATTACTCATCAGATGCACTGGTTTCAGCTTAATTGTAAGCAATGTATTAAATTATCCACCAGATACTATTGGAATTTCACCAGGTCCAAACTGTGCATGCATCATGCCTACCACTACCCATTTTCAAATACCAAGTAGAAAAGCTCTAAGTGAGCAATACACTAAACAAATAAATAAACACTCAGAAAACATTTCTTAAGCATCTATTATAGAAAAAACATCCCAGGAAATATTTGGATGGAAAATGAGAAAAGTTTTTGTTTGTTGGTTTGCTGGTTTTTATCTTCCTACTGTGTAGTACGTTGCTTGACCAGTTTTCAGTCAATAAATTTATTAAGCTAAAGTATTAAAAGAATGTATTGAGTTTGTTATCAGGGTGGTAACACACACTCTTACAAGAAAATCTCGAAAATGCACATGGGAACAATGCATAGCAATTCAGAAATTGCTTAAGATAAGTTCTAATAAAAAATAAAAGTAAATAACATAAAAGTTCCAAAAAACAAAGATGGCTGCTTGTGTTAGTTAATTTTTCTTTTTAAAGATTTTTCTCTAAGTATAAATATAGTTAAGAGTTTTCTGACAGGCAATGCTTAATTCACCCGTTTTTGTGTGTGTGTTTTAATGATGGAATAAAACATAGGAGTTGTGTATGCTAAGACATATTCTATAAAATAAAACTCAGATCCATGATTTAAAAAGAGTTTTGTTGGCAAAGATTATGGTGCTAAGAAATGCAATTAAAATTTAGTATGGATCAAGGTTAGGTACCATATTTCAGTCAAAAAACAAATGACTTGTACAGGACTGCCTACCAAGGGTTTTAGTTCACTGCAATCTGCATCATTTCACGGCCTTGGGACTGGCTGCTTGTGTGGGAAGAGAAGGTGGGAGGAACGTTCTAAGGACAGCGAAAAGGGTCCAGCTCTGGGGTCGATCGGCAGTCACATCTTCTCCATAACCTCCTCCTAAAGAGTTCCTCATATATTTAAAGGACTGACCCATGAGAAAGAAAGAACTACTGTTCTGCGAGCATGACTAGGACCAAGGGGAGGAGGTTGGGGAAGCAGTTTTCTGCAGAAGGTACGAACAGTTTTGCAATAATGAAAAAAAAAATCACCATTTGAGATGGGTCTTCTTGTGAGAAAATACTTTCAATTACGTAGCACAGGCAATTCTTATTACACTAAATATATGGACTGAATGTCCTCTGATGTTCCTTTAAATCTAGGAATCTGTGATTAGTTTGCCCAAACACTGGATTGTTTGGTGAACATTTAAGTACATTGTGAACAATTCTTTTGAATTTATCTTTTGTCAGAAAATTCAAAATCTCGTACCTTATCTTTTTTCTTCCAAACAACCATAGATGGTAGTATTTTTAATATAAGTTGGAATGATGGTTAATTAAAGAAAAACCCTTGATAATTATCCGAAGTTAAAAATTGTGCTACATTTCACAACAATCTTTCAGGCTCTAGATGTTCATTATGTAACTGTTTCTCACATTTAAATGTGTTCTAGTATGATTTTTAGAGTGCCTTTTACAGCTTCATGTTTCAACTTGAGCAAAAAGATATCTTTGCATACTCCACGTCCTGAAGTCTGCACACTTATATTTCTTGCAGAATATTGCATTTTTCATCAGTCTTAACAAACATAACTGCATAGAGTGTTACCAAAATCTTGACAGTGATCTTTGCCTGACACACTTATGAATTTGCACAACCACAATTTTCATGATAGCGTATTGTATCACTGGTAGACAGCTATGGTCACACAGCTATAGAATAGATAGGAGAACGTATTCATTTAGGCGTTTCTGTCTTGGTTAGCTGTTTGATGCTTCGTTGATATCAAATTGTAATATTTGTATTGTGTAAAATAATCCCGGAGTTGGTAATTTCATTTGCTAGTCAATTAAAATATCTCTGAGAAATATGCTTCAGGGAGGATCATGCACCTTTGTAACCACTGAGTGTGTTGGACCTGTTTGGGCCATTGGAGTTGGCTGAACAAAATCCTTTTTTGCCAGGGTCGCATATTTCTGGAATTAAAACGTAGAGATCACTGTATGGGAATCCTTCAGAAATACTTGACTGTCAGCATTTTAAACTTATAGTAGCATACCTATCCTCAGGGAAATCCAGTATCAAAAGGGGAAAAAAACAGAGATGTCGAGGGGAGAATATTCTTGCCCAGAGTGTATTATTTGCTTCTAGTAGTCAGTGTTCTTTTCAATTCGGTTAGGCCCTAGAGAAAATTGAAAGAATTTCCTTAGGTTCGGTATTTTAGCAAGATGACCTGCTGATTTATGTGACTCAGATTTTGTTCTAAAGTGATCTTTGGACCCTCAGATCATTTTCAAGATTCTATGTCTAAAATACTAGCTGGGCATCTCTAGGTCCCTGAGGAAATCAAAAATGGTAAAAATTATTAATGAAACCATTTATTTGTTATTTATAGGGTTTTGTTAAAGTTTCCCACTTTTATAAATTTTATAGGTTGCTCTTTAATAATTTATCATGCATAAAATCTTGTAGAAAAAATATGAAGCAGGTGGAAAGGGAGACAATAGGTAGTAAAAAAAGATAATCTATAATTTATTGTTTTTGCATTGGAGGAGTCTACAACCATTTCAGTCTCTGAAAATGTGTAAGAATAGTATTTTAATGCTATATTGGGTAAGTGAGAACTAGAATAAATATTTCATAAATTATTAAATATATATCTGACATGTAGAAAAACTTATAAATTATATATTTAATATTGCATATCATGTGTATAACTAATATGTATATTATATGTTATATAATTTGGGAAGAAAATTCTGAAAGAGTAAAATAAATCTTATAAGTGGCCAAATAAAGCAAGGTGAAAATATTGAAAATTTTCAAAAATAAATACTTATTGGGTACTTGCTTAATACCAGCCACTGAGCTAGACATTAGTTTTAGAAAAGTGCATAAAATTAATACACCCACTTCACTCAGGAAGGTTTCAATCTGAAGATAAAATGATATATAGCAAAGCAAATATGAAAATATTTGGTGCATTCTATGATTGCAAACATTAGAGTGTATTACAAGAGCACTGAATAAGGACATCTGAACCATGGGAGAAGGTGAAAGGGTAGTCACTGAACACATTTGGAAACACTAATACTAAACTGTGACATAAAAATCAATGTCAGGATGAACATGAAGTCTATATCCCTTGTGGCTGAACAATGATCTTTGCTGAGGTGGATGTGAGATGACAAAGAAAGGCTAAAGGACTCAGATCCCATAGAATCTGAGGAGCTAGATCTGTAATGGTTTCTCTTCTCAACTACCTAAATGTGCTTCTTTCCTAAAGGGAGAAGCTCACTAGATCTTCCCTATGTCCTGTGATTGTGCCCCCAGTATTGATTTCTCCTAAAAACTTCAAGCAGATATTTCAAGTCTCTGTTTTCAAAAAGAAATGGTATCTGCAAACTAAATTAGTATGCTATTACATCATCCCTTTTACTGTTGAAAATATTGAACAATAGTATGGCTTTCATGAGATCTATGAAACATTCTTATCCTTTTTGGACCAGTTAAAGAAATAACAATAGTGATGGGCTGACAAAGCAATAGAAACAAATGCCATAATGTGGTTTTATGAAAACATGTGCAATATATGTTATCATTGGCTTATTAGCCATTATTCCAAAAATCTTACACAGCATTTTTATCTAAGCAATGCTGTACAAATACAAATCATGTTGTTTTGCTTTCATCTTATTTATAGGACTTGCAAAATATGCTAAATTTTAGCACTGGTATATATATATATATATATATATATATATATATATTCTTTACATGCAGAATTAAAAGAAAACCTATGACTTACTTTCCAGTCTTTGATAACCATGAATTCACTTGCTTCTGGGACTCCAGCCAGGAGGATGGTGATGTTCAAATAACATTGTGGCCCTGTTGTGATATTTATTATTCAATTAATTTTTTGATGCTTTCATATCCTATGGGCAGGAGTAATTACTTACTATTTCATACAGAAATATGAAATTACTTATTATTTCATACAGAACTGCTTTGGGTAATCTTAGAAAACAAATTCAATTAGAAACAAAAATAAATAAATAACTAGATTCTACCTATGCTCTTTAATCACTGCTGAGAATATGGGTCAGCAAAACACTAGCGATAATGAAATTATTCAAGACTTTGTATCAGATTCTTTTCAGCTTTATGATTTCTAAGGTTTTATTTTGATGCATGTAGTTTAAGGCTATGATAATGAAATTTTGAATTTCTTCCAATGGTTTTAATTGCTATGACATTTGTTAGGTAACCTGATCCATTCCTGATGCCAATGATTACAGACACAGGTTAATTAGATTTTTTCCCCTTTAAAAATTAAAACCTTTTGATAATAAGAATTGATTGTATATTGACTTTATGGATCTGATCAGATCTCTGTGAAATTCATTTGATGAAGTTATTGATATGATGGGTATTAGGTCATAAATGCTTAGTCCCATCATTTTAAGTGCTTTAATATTAGGTTTAATCATTTATTTTATAATATAGGTATAAAGGTTACTCAGTTTTGTATATTTGAAATAATTCACAGTACTCTTCAGAGCATACTCACATAAGGATTTAATGAAGGCAAATAAGGTAATGCAGCAAGAGGAGAGTTCAGGTAAATTTGGGGAGGTCCAAGAGACGTGTAGGCACAACTCCTCTGGGGCCTTCTTATTCTCAGGACTCAAATCTTCAAATTGAACCAACAACATCTTTGTGATGAGTTTGCCTTAGAGACAACTCGAAGAGGCAGATGTTCCCTGTAGGGGCCTATATTCCCCTCTAGTCATGGAGCCTAGACAGGCTAGAAAGTTAAAGCATAAATGATAGTTTGTTGGGACTACCCAAGAATATCTATCCTCAGGTTCAATGGTTTATTAGAAGAACTCACAGGACTCAGGGAAGGTATTATACTCATACAGTAAATACAGTATTAGTACAGTAAAGTATACAGATTAAAATAAGCAAAGGGAAAAGGCACATGGGGCAAAGTTTGGGGGAAACCAGATGCAACTTCTATCAGTTCCCAGTGGAACTGCTCAGGTGTGCTTGTTTCTCCCAGCAATGATACATGGTAACATGTGTAAAATGTTCTTAACTAGGAAAGCTGATCTGAGTGTGGGTGTCCAAGGTATTAATTGGGGGTCAATCACTTATGCATGCTTGACCTCAGCTGGTTAGACTCTAGTCCCAAGAACAACAAAAAAGAAACAAACAAAACAAAACAAAACAAAAAAAGGGCATTCACCATGGATAATGTTGTTAGCATAAACTAGCTGGTCAAATTAGCGCCCTGTGCCTAAAGGCCACAGGCAACAAAAATAAACACACTTATCAGGCAATATATTTCAAGGGCTCAGAGCTCATCTTTCAGAAGTCAGGCAAAGGCCAGAATCAGAGACAGGCCTTTTGTGGGAATGTGTAGGGCAAACCAGTCCTGCTGAGTTAAATTTTTCCCACAAATGTTCTTCAACAAATAATTTTCAAGGTAAAATAAAGAACTAGAGGAGGAATTGATATATTAAAAACAACTAAAGACAAATCCACCTACTTGAATGTATGGGTTTTATTTGAAGCATTTTACAAACAAATAACCAATAATTGCTGTGTGGTTTTTTTTGTTTTGTTTTGTTTTGTTTTGTTTTTTTGCGGTACGCGGGCCTCTCACTGTTGTGGCCTCTCCCGTTGAAGAGCACAGGCTCCGGACGCACAGGCTCAGTGGTCATGGCTCACGGGCCTAGCCGCTCTGTGGTATGTGGGATCTTCCTGGACCGGGGCATGAACCCGTGTCCCCTGCATCTGCAGGCGGACTCTCAACCACTGTGCCACCAGGGAAGCTCCGTGTGTGTGTGTTTAAATGAATAAAAATCAAACAAATTTGACACTAAGAATAGAATGAGCTTCAATTTCTTAGACATGCAATGTAAATATGATACAGAATCTTTTCTCAGTTTGTTCAGGGAATTATTAATAGATTATATTATGGCACATTTTACATGGAGTTGGCATTTTTTAAAGCCATTGGTGCTAATTTAAAACTGAATACTTTAGCATAACAGTGAATATAACTTTCCTTTATTCTCTATTTCTAGCATACAATGTATTTATTATGTTTAATTCATATTTTGGATTGATGAGTTTTTATTCCCTTCCATTCATGTCAGGAGCATTTGGAGCAATGAAACATCATCTTTCTGAAATTCTCTCCTCTTCTATGTGCAGATATGTTAAAGTACCCTGTTCTTTTCCTATATATGTTTATTACTTTTCTGTATTTCCATTACTTTTCTGTATTCCTCAGGTCTTGTTCTCACAGGTGGATATTTTCCAAGATTTTGTCAGCATTTATCTTCTGAATATATTTCTTAAGATTTCCCCTATCTACCCTAGACCTCCTTCTGTGCTCTTTCTCCAATTTTTCAACTTTCCTTTGACTGTTTTCATGCTTATTATCCAGTATTAACTTGAGTTTAATATGGATGAAACTGATCTAATCACATTACACTTTAAACTAGAGCCTCATCATGATCCCCTTAATTTTCATCATGACAAGTATGTTTCTCCAGGTCTCCTAGGCTGTAAAATATATGATTCTAATCTGACTCATTCTCTTCCTCATCCACCATGTCTAATTAATTAGTAACTAACATTGTTTTAACCTTCATTTTGCTCCTTTAGTCTCTTACATTTCTCTACTCTGTTTATCAGCCCCACCCACAATTTCACATCATGGGAATTCTGGCTAGTATTCCCTTCATATTCTTGTGTTTTAGACACCTCTGTTACTGCTTGTTTATTCTATTTTTGGAAAAAATTAGAACAAAGTAAATTGAACAAATAAATGAAAAAACAAAAAGAAATCAAAAAGTGTTTAGACTGTTTTCCTGCTGCATTCCCATAACTATTATTAATTACACAACTGTCATTTGTGTGTCAATGTTATTGGGGTTTTTTAAACTACCTCATTTTTTAATACTTATTTACCTTTAATAAGTTGAAATTAAAGGCACACCTAGAAATTGTTAATTACTGAGTATCTGTCTTCACCCAAAACTCCTGATATAAACACTGGTTTATATATAGAGTATACACTTTTATCTGCCTTCACGCAAAATCTCCTAATATAAACACTGTTTTATATCTAGAGTATACAATTTAATAATATGAAATTTAAGTAACTTGAACATGAATAAATACATATAGTCTTTCCCTTTACTTTTTATTTGCATAGTGTACCCATATTTTTCTAGTAAAAATTCTAAGTTGAAAGAATCCTCTTCTGTGTACAGTGGTATTTACTTATTTCTAAATTCCTATCTTTTTTTTTCATTTTTCCAATTCAGCAAGTTTATTTTTATTCTTTTTACATCTTTATTGGAGTATAATTGCTTTACAATGGTGTGCTAGTTTTTGCCATATCAAAAAGTGAATCAGCTATACGTATACATATATCCCCATATCCCCTCCCTCTTGCATCTCCCTCCCACCTTCCCTATCCCACCCCTCTAGGTGGACACAGAGCACCGCTGATCTTCCTGTGCTATGTGGCTGCTTCCTACTAGCTATCTGTTTTACATTGGTAGTATATATATGTCCATGCCACTCTCTCACTTCATCCGATCTTACCCTTCCCCCTCCCCGTGTCCTCAAGTCCATTCTCTACATCTGCATCTTTATTCCTGTCCTGTCCCTAGGCTCATGAGAACCATTTTTTTTAGATTACATAAATATGTGTTAGCATATGGTATTTGCTTTTTTTCTTTTGACTTACTTCACTCTGTATGACAGACTCTAGGCCCATCCACCTCACTATAAATAACTCAATTTTGTTTCTTTTCATGGTTGAGTAATATTCCACTTCATATATGTGCCACATCTTCTTTATCCATTCATCTGTCATTGGACACCTAGTTTGCTTTCATGTCCTGGCTAGCCTTTTATATAAACTTCAGGAGATGACACATGCAAAAGTTGTTTGCCAATTATAGTGCCAGCAGAATCAGACAAAAATTCTTTCAGCACCTACAGTACAGACAAATGCATTATGTTCTACCTTAATTCTTTTGGGTTATATAACTGTACACTAAAATAAAGTACAAAGTATTTTGCAATCTCAGTATTTTCTAATTTGTTTGGCAAAGTGTATTAAGTACATTTGAATGTCATGAATCTTATAGTTGTTCCTAGTTAGCTAGTCTCAGTAATTATAAATTTGTATTTATACTGTAAGAAAAAAAATCTAACTGTAACTCTCAAATCACGTAGAGCTAGGTAATAATTTGAAATGCAATCATCACATCGAATGTACCCCCAAAGTAAATTACCTTAATTAAACAATGTTCTTAGTACAATTATTTTTTAACATCTTTATTGGAGTGTAATTGCTTTACAATGGTGCATTAATTTCTGCTTTATAACAAGGTAAATCAGCTATACATATACATATATCACCATATCTCCTCCCTCTTGCGTCTCCCTCCCACCCTTCCTATCCCACCCCTCTAAGTGGTCACAAAGCACTGAGCTGATCTCCCTGTGCTATGTGGCTGCTACCCACTAGCTATCTATTTTACATTTGGTAGTGTATATATGTCCATGCCACTCTCTCACTTCGTCCCAGCTTACCCTTCCCCTTCCCCATGTCCTCAAGTCCAGTCTGTACATCTGTGTCTTTATTCCTGTCCTGCTCCTAGAAGTACAATTACTTTTACAGTTCTTTTACTCTGTTTTAGCTATTAATCTCTGATTTTAACAAATACAAATACTGAACACTGGTACTTAAAAGTACCTAGCTTAAAGAGCTTTCTGGGAAAAGAAAAGTACTTAGATAATGAATAATAACTTCTTGGAATGAATGTGCTTTATGCTTCTCCTTTCCTTTTCTCTATCTTCTTTCCTTATTATTGTTAAAAAAACATGTTTAAATTTTTGAGAGGCTATACCATAATATCAGAGAAAAAGAAACTGATAGATGAAATAAGTAGTAATTTTTTTTTTCTGTTAGGAGATTTTTTTTTCAGAGTTAAACGGTAATTAATAATGTGGTTACAAAAAACTATAATTTGTAATCATTGATATGCCTTGTTTATTTTAGCTTCATATTTACACAAATGCAAAGTAAAATATAAAGAGTATGTTTTTGACAATGTCTTTATCTATAATTTTCAATTATTTTTCTGGCTTGATGAGTTGACAAACCAAAGTGAGATTGTCAGATTGTAGCTAATACAAACAGGTTTATGGCTGCAAGTATGTTAATTAGACACCCACAGATTTCTAGGTTGTATGTAACAAGTTAATTAGATACATTGTTCAAATAATATATAATCGTACACAGATTATACACAGACTATGAAAGTACTGAATATCTCCAATTTAAAGAAAATAAAATGTAAGCTAAGTGATATACCCAGGGATATTTTAATGGATACTACAAATTTAATGGATATTAAAAAATGGATATTACATATCCCAAATCACTAATTGGCATACAGATAATGTTTTGAAATTTTGTCAGAAATTCATGAGAATTTTTTTTTAAATTTGGAAGTAGAATTTTCTTTTTCTGATTACACCTTCACAGTGTCATGACTGCATACACTCCAACCTCCTTTTTTCAATGTGATAACTCACAGAGAATTTTCTATATGACTAAGGTTATATTCCAAGGAGCCCATTTCATTAGGAGGTTTAGTAGGAAAAATAAAAGATTAAACAGTCTATACTTCCATGGAGGTACATAAAGTATATCCCCAGAATAAAGAAAGGCTACTGGAGGAATTACTTTGTTACTTGCACCTATTTAAGACTACTCAATTATCTTAATTATTTACTTCTGATCAGAATCACAGATTACATGTGATATGAAAACTATCTCTTATTAGTCAAGCCACTGGGCAAGTTGTAGAATATCAAGTAACAAATACAAAAAAAACCCACTATCTTTATGGATAGTTGTATACTGTATATTTTGATACATACAATTAAGTGTGTGCATGATTTCTATACAGATGTACATCTAACTCTCTATGTGAAAAGAAAATTTGTTTTCTGATATACAAGGGAAGAGTACAACTGTAGTGTAACCTCACAATTTTTTCTTTTTTTTCTTAGTTTGTCTGGTAATTTTAAAAACTGGAAAATGATGTTCTTGGTATAAAGAACATGAGGGAGTTAGCATCTGACCAATTAGGATCTCATCAATTAGGTTCTCACAGTATCACTGTGACCTGTTCTATTTTGAGAGATAATCAGTTCTTTCCTAATATAGTACTTGTATATCTAAGGAAAATTACATGGGTGAACCTTTATTTCTCATTCAGAAATAACCTCCAAATCATAAATATGATTAATGACACTTAAAAATTATACTTTTGTTTTGAATGAATAAAAATAAATATCTAAAATGTAGTACCCACATCCTTTAAATGAGTCTATTTCTTGCTCTAGGAACAAAACATACACTGTGAAATGTACTTATTATTATATAAATATACAACTGTGAAGTGCCATGAATTGGACTTAATTTAGTGAACTTGCTACAGAAAGAACTATCTATGTATTTTTTTTTTAATTTAAAAAATTTGAGTCCTCCTGCTGTGGAAACATATAGGGGCATGGCTTAAACATTTGAAAAAATTAGGCAATATGACCAAGTTATTTAGCTAATGTCTCTATTTCTATGAATAATTTTCCATTAGGAAACAGATTATATCTATGGTTATAATTAACCTTGATATGTAATAGAATGTAATCAAAATATTGTAGTAGTTACTTAGATTATTTTTCATTATATTTGTGTTTTAAGGGAAGTCTTGACTAAACATCTGGGGAGAACCGTAATTTTTCCTGAAGAAGTAAGTATTGTCACATGTAAAAGAACCAGAAATCTTGACTTGAAAGACAAGATTTTTTTTAGGGATGCTTTGGTATGCATTGCAGTAGTGTTAATTCATAATAAAGAAAAAAGAAAAAAAAAACTCATCTCCAAATTCTTCACTTTATTGATTTTATTCCTTCTAATCTAGAATTGTGTGGACCACTTTCAGAATATATACAATTGAGTAAAACCAAATAATTAAAGTAAATCCATTTGATTTTCTGTGTATATGATTGTATTTCCTTGTGAATCACTTAAAAACTATTATCTGATGATGTGCGCATTGAAAACTTCCAGGGTACATTAACCATATTTCAATATACAGACTATGTATTTAACGTTGAGTTTTTGGTAGAAGTATTGGACAGAGATAAAAAGTCTTTAATACATCATGTATGTTTATAGGACAAAAATAGAAAATAGATTATCTGATGTGAAGAGGGAGAATGTAGAACATACCTGGTGTACAGCAAAAAAAAAGATAGAAATAAACCCAGAGAGTTTATATTTTACTGCTGAATAAGAGAAAGAGGAATATCCCTATCATAATTTAGTATTAACAAGGAAATATGTGAAAATTAAAAATTTATAAATGTTATTAGTGTGTAGGGACCAATAAACACAATAATGTGGCCAAAGACTAATTTTAATAGATGTGGTGGAGTAAATTTTCCTGTAGGATATAAGCAAAGCATTTTTGTTTTTTAGCTTACACATGTTTCACTATCTGGTGAAAAGTAAATATAGGACTACCTAGCAACATAACATTATCTATAGATGCAGTAAAGGGACATTATTTTCTCTTTTACAATTTGAAGCATTATATACAGAGGCAATCTATAGAGCTTTCCATCATATACTCTGTGTAAACTGCTAGAGGTATATTTTATTTTTCTAAATCTTCTATGTATCTCCACTTACCAAAAATATTCTGTTGTGATTTATTATATTAAGTTTATGACTTTTTTCTGTCCAAATACATAGATATATTTAAATAGTGAATATGAATGAGGAAAGATATATTATTTGAAAATAATGATAGCATAACTTGCATTGTACTATGTGTCTTGTTTTTTATCTTTTTTTGATATATTTTTTTTCTTGTGCTGTCCATACTGGTTTTATTTATTTATTTTTTAACTTTTACTTTATATTGGAGTATAGTTGATTAACAATGTTGCATTAGTTTCAGGTGTATGGCATATTGATTCATGTATACATGTATCTATTCTTTTTCAAATTCTTTTCCTATTTAGGTTGTTACAGAATATTAAGCAGAGTTACCTGTGTTATACAGTAGGGCCTTGTTGGTTATCTATTTTAAATGTTGCAGTGGGTACATGTGAATCCCAAACTCCCAGTCTACACCTCCCCCCCTTACCCCCGGTAACCATAAGTTTGTTCTTTAAGTCTGTGAGTCAGTTTCTGTTTTGTAAATAAGTTCATTTGTATCATTTTTTTAGATTCTGCATATAAGCGATATCATATGATATCTGTCTTTGTCTAACTTCCTTCACTTAGTGTGATAATCTCCATGTCCATCCATGTTGCTGCAAATGTCATTATTTCATTCTTTTTTAATTGCTCAGTAATATTCCATTGTTTATATGTACCATATCTTCTTTATCAATTCCTCTGTTGATGGACATTTAGGTTGCTTCCATGTCTTGGCTATTGTAAACAGTGCTGCAGTGAACATTGGGTGTATGTATACTTTTGAACCAAGTTTTTCTCCAGATATATGCCCAGGATTGGGATTGCTAGATCATATGGTAGCTCTATTTTTAGTTTTTTAAGGAATATCAATACTGTTCTCCATAGTGGCTGTACTAATTTACATTCCCACCAACAGTCTTTGAGAGCTCCCTTTTCTCCACACCCACTCCAGCATTTTTTTTTTTTTTTTTAGATTTTTGATGATGGACATTCTGACTGGTGTGAGGTGATATCTCATTATAGTTTTGATATGCATTTCTCTAATAATTAGTGATATTGGGCATCTTTTCACATGTCACTTGGCCATCTGTATGTCTTCTTTGGAGAAATGTCTATTTAGGTCTTCTGCACATTTTTTGATTGAGTTGTTTGTTTTTATGATATTGAGCCACATAAGCTGTTTCTAAATTTTGGAGACTAATCCTTTGGTGGTTGCATCATTTGCAAATATTTTCTCCCATTCTGTGGGTTGTATTTTCATTTGTTTTAAGGTTTCCTTTGCTGTGCAAAAGCTTCTGAGTTTAATTAGGTCCAACTTGTTTATTTTTGTTTTTATTTCCAATACTCTGGAAGATGGATTGAAAAAGATATTGCTGCAATTTATGTCAGAGGGTGTTCTATGTTTTCCTCTAAGAGTTTCATAGTATCTGGTCTTACATTTAGGTCTTTAATCCATTTTGAGTTTACTTTTGTATGTGGTGTTAAAGAGTGTTCTAATTTCATTTTATTTTTTTACATGTAACTATTCAGTTTTCCCAGCACCATTTATTAAAGAGACTGTCTTTCCTCCGTTGTATAGTCTTGCCTCCTTTCTCATAAATTAATTGACTATAGGTGCATGGGTTCATTTCTGGGCTTTCTATCCTGTTCCATTGATCTATATTTCTGTTTTTGTGCCAGTATCATATTGACTTAATTACTGTAGCTTTGTAGTATAGTCTGAAGTCAGGGAGCCTGTTTCCTCCAGCTCCATTTTTTCTTTCTCAAGATTGCTTTGGCTATTCGGGGTCTTTTGTGTCCCCTTACAAATTTTAAGATTTTTTTGTTCTAGTCCCGTGAAAAATGCCATTGGTAATTTGATAGGGATTGCATTGAATCCATAGATTTCCCTGGGCAGTATAGTCATTTTTAAAATATTGATTCTGCCAATCCAAGAACATGGTATATCTTTCCATCTGTTTGTGTCACCTTCAATTCTTTCATCAGGGTCTTATATTTTTCAGATTACAAATCTTTTGTCTCCGCAGGTAGATTTATTCCTAGGTATTTTATTCTTTTTGATGTGGTGGTGAATGGGATTGTTTCTTTAATTTATCTTTTGGATCTTTCATTGTTAATGTATAGAAATGCAACAGATTTCTGTGTATTAATTTTGTATTCTGCCATTTTACCAAATTCGTTGATGAGCTCTAGTAGTTTTCTGGTAGCATCTTTAGGATTTTCCTTGTATAATATCATGTCTTCTACAAACGGCGACAGATTTATTTCTCCTTTTCCAATTTGGATTCCTTTTATTTCTTTTTCTTCTCATATTGCTGTGGTTAGGACTTCCAAAGCTGTGTGGAATAAAAGCGGCAAAAGTGGACATCCCTGTCTTGTTCCTGATCTTAGAGGAAATGCTTTCAGCTTTTCACCATCTTATATGATGTTAGCTTTAGGTTTGTCATAGATGGCCCTCATTACATTGAGGTATGTTCCTTCTATGCCCACTTTCTGGAGAGTTTTTATCATAAATTGGTGTTGAATTTTGTCAAAAGTTTTTTCTGCCTCTATCGAGATGATCATATGGTTTTTACTCTTTAATTTGTTGATGTGGTGTATCACACTGATTGATTTGCAGATGCTGAAAAATCCTTGCATTCCTAGAATAAATCCCACTTGATCGTGGTGTATGATCCTTTTAATGTATTGTTGGATTCAGATTGCTAGTATTTTGTTGTGGATTTTGGAATCTATGTTCATCAGTGATATTGACCTGTAATTTTCTCTTTTTTATTTATTTATTTATTTTTGGTATCTTTGTCTGGTTTTGGTATCAGGGTGATGGTGGCCTCATAGAATGAGTTTGAGAGTATTTCTTTCTCTGAAATTTTTTGGAATAGTTTCAGAGGGATAGGTGTTAACTCTTCTCTAAATGTTTGATAAAATTCACCTGTTAAGCCATCTGGCCATGGACTTTTGTTTGTTAGGAGTTTCTTAATCACAATTTCAATTTCAGTGCTTGTAACTGGTCTGTTCATATTTTCTATTTCTTCCTAGTTCAGTCTTGGGAGGTTGTATCTTTGTGAGAATTTGTCCATTTCTTCCATGTGCTCTATTTTATTGGCATATAGTTGCTTGTAGTAGTCTTTCATGATTCTTCCATTGTAACTTCTCCTTTTTCATTTCTACATTTATTGATTTGAGTTCTCTCCTTTTGTTTTTCTTGATGAGTCTGGCTCAAGGTTGATCAATTTTGTTTATCTTCTCAGAGAACCAGCTTTTAGTTTCATTGATCTTTTCTATTGTTTTCTTCATTTCTATTTCATTTATTTCTGCTCTGATCATTGTGAGTTCTTTCCATCTGCTAACTTTGGATTTTGTTTGTTCTTATTTCTCTGGTTGCTTTAGGTGCAGCGGTCCCCAACCTTTTTGACACTATGGACTGGTTTCATGGAAGACAACTTTTCCATGGACTGGGTTTGGGGGGATGGTTTCAGGATGATTCAAGCACATTACATTTATTGTGCACTTTATTTCTATTGTTATTACATTGTAAAATATAATGAAATAATTATACAACTTACCATAATGCAGAATCAGTGGGATCCCTGAGCTTGTTTTCCTGCAACTAGATGGTCCCATCTGGGGGTGATGGGAGACAGTGACACCCAAAGTGTTTTGCTTATGTTCAGTCTACTCTGTAATCTCATTTTGGTTGCTGTCACTGCAGAAAACCCTGCTTCACAAAGATAGGATGTTGGAAATGGAAGCAGGCTTTTCAATGCTTTTGCAGAAGTCTCAGGATATTCCACCTTGACTTTAATCCAGAACTTAAGGAGATTTGAAGTTGTCTCAAACATACTTTTAAGGCCACTGTCATTTGCGATCTCAAACAGTTGATCCTCTTCTAGCACAGACAAAGTTGATTGACCTGGCTTATTCACAAATGGGTTGTGGATCCATTCCTTCCCAGTTTGTTTTTTTGTTGTTGTTGAGAAGTAATGCTCAAAATTCTTTTGAAAGCTGAGATGGTGATCATGCACCAGCTGGGAGAAAGAAGGCCCTGGTTAAGTCTCTTTCAAAATCTCTGCTAATATTTGAAATATGTCAAAACTACCTATGTTCATTTGTCGCCCCCATAATTCCAGTTTGGCTTTGAACACAGTCACTTTATCTGCTGACTTGAACACAGTTGTCATTTTCCCCTGAAGTGACAGATTGAGTTTGTTGAGCAGGTTGAATATGTCACACAAGTAAGCAAGTTTTGTGACCACCCCCCCCATTCTGTGTCACTGAAATGTGCTGCCAGTGGTGATTTCCTAAAATAAATATCTGGAGCAGTTCTCATAACTCAAAAACTCTGGCCAGTGATCTACTTTTAGAAAGCCATCTCACTTATGTGTATAAGAGAAGACTTGTGTGCTCTGCCTCCATCTCCTCATGGAGCTCCTCACAGAACAGACTTGAGTTCAGGGCATGTACTTTAATGTGGTTGAGAATTTTAATCACATCCTGCAAAACGTTAAGTTCAGGTGATATTTTCTGGCCAGGTTGCATTTCTCTATGGATGACTCAGTGTGTAGACTCACATTCAGAAGTGACCTTTTTGACCCGAGTGGTGAAACCAAAAAGGTGTCCAGTCATGGCAGCCGCTCCACCCAGGCATATACTGACACAAAATGACCAATTCAGTTTTCTTTCTATGTAATCATTCAAAGAATTGAATAGTTGTGCAGCTGTGGTGTTGGTTGGCAACAAAAGTGCACATAACATATCCTCATGCACATCCTCCTGAAAAATATATCACACAAAAACAAACATTGTTGCCTGTTGTCAACATCAGTATACTCCTCAACCTGGATTGACGTGACTCATTAGTACCATGGTGACTCATTAATCCTCTCTAAAGATTGTGCATCAGTATCCTCTGCTGTTTAATCAGTTCATCTAGCTATGGTGCTAGCTGAAAGAGGAACATGTGTTACCTTTTGACTGCAGCCTCTCCTAAAAGTTCATGACAAATGTCCTTAGCAGCAAGCAGCATCAACTCTTCACCAATAGTAAAGGGCTTCTTAGCTTTAGCAATGTGGACAACCACTAAGAATGATGCTCTCAGTGCAGACACATTTGATGAAGTGGTGGCCTCCAATAATTGCTTCTGTTCTTCGTGTTCACGTTTTTTTCTTTTGAGAAACTGCTAAGGCTTGTCTTTTAATGCAGGGTGCTTGGTCTCCATGTGGCAAAGCAGTTTTGAAGGTTTCATGGCTTTGTTGGATAGCCAGTTGCCACATATTTATACAAAGCGGGCTTGGAGAATGTGAATAACCTGTTGCAATGAACCCATAATTTAAGTAAGGCTCTTGATATTTTCTTTTAAATGAAGCTTTCTTTTTGTTGGAAGTCTTAGAGTCTTCTGCTGTCTCATCATTGGGCCTTGACCCCTTTTCAAGGAAGCTCTCCAGTGATATTTGTTTTGTTTTGTTTTGTTTTTTACTCAGTTTGGCTAGGGTTAGCTTTTGGGCTTACCAAAACTGTGACTGAGACAAATACACAGTGAGGGAAAGAGGCACAGATGGAAGTGGTAAATAAAATAATGGGTGGGCCATGAACAGACTAATACATGTCAGATTCTGACATAAAGCCTGTCACCAGATGCAACTGTACAGTTAAAGTACATCAACTCACTTGCCACTTTAAAGCCTGCCACCAGATGCAGCTTAATTGTCACTTGCCACTCACTGATATGGTTTTGATATGAGTCTGCAAGCAATTGATCTATTATGGTCTCTGTACAGTCAAACCTCTCTGCTAATGATAATTTGCAGCTTCTCCCCAGTGCTAGCAATCACTGCCTCAACTTCACCTCAGATCATCAGGGATTACATTCTCTTAAGGAGCACACAGCCTAGATCCCTTGCATGCACAGTTCACAGCAGGGTTTGTGCTCCTATGAGAATCTAATGCTACCACTGATCTGACAGGAGGTGGAACTCAGGTGGTAATGCGAGCTATAGGGAATGGCTATAAATACAGATGAAGCTTTGTTAGCTCACCCACTGCTCACCTCCTGCTGTGCGGCCCAGTTCCTAACAGGTCACGGACCAGTACTTGTCCATAGTCCAGGGGTTGGGGAACCCTGTTTATGTGTAAGATTACATTATTTATTTGAGATTTATTGTGTTTCCTGAGGAAAGATTATATTGCTATAAAGTTCCCTCTTAGAACTGCTTTTCCTGCATCCCATAAATTTTGGACCATTGTGATCTTGTTGTCATTTGTCTCTAGGCATTTTTAAAATTTCCTCTTTGATTTCTTCAGTGATCTATTAATTCTTTAGTAGCATATTGTTTACCCTCCATGTATTTGCAGGGTTTTAGTGTTGTTTTTTTTTTTTTCTTGTAGTTGATTTCTAATACCATAGCATTGTGGTTGGAAAAGAAGCTTGATATGATTTCAATATTCTTAAATTTACTGAGGTTTGCTTTGTGGTCCAGCATGTGGTCAGTCCCGGAGAGTGTTCCATTTGCACATGAGAAGAATGTGTATTCTGCTGCTTTTGGATTGAATGCTCTATAAAAGTCAGTTAAGTCTATCTGGTCTAATGTGTTATTTAATGCCTCTGTTTCTTTATTGATCTTCTGTCTGGATGATCTATCCATTGATGAAAGTGGGGTGTTAAAGTCTCACTATTATTGTGTTACTGTTGATTTCTCCCTTTATGGTTGTTAGTATTTGCCTTATATATTGAAGTGCTCTTATATTGGGTGCATATAATTTACAATTGTTATATCTTCTTGGATTGATCCCTTGATCATTATGCACTCTCTTTCTTTGTCTCTTGTAACAGTCTTTTTTTAAAGTCTGTTTTGTTTAATATGAGTTTTGCTACTCCAGCTTTCTTTTGATTTCCATTTGCATGGAATACCTTTTTCCATCCCCTCACTTTCAGTCTGTATGTGTCCCTAGGTCTGAAGTGGGTCTCTTGTAGACAGCATATGTTTGGGTCTTGTTTTTGTATCCATTCAGCCAGTCTGCATCTTTTGGTTGGAGCATTTAATCCATTTACATTTAAAGTAATTATCGATATGTATGTTCTTATTGCTATTTTGTTAATTGTTTTGGATTTGTTTTTGCAGGTCTTTTTTCTTTCCTTCCTCTTTTGTACTCTTCTCTTGTGATTTGATGACTAAATTTAGTGTTGTGTTTTGATACCTTTTCCTTTTTGTGTGTGTATCTATTTTAGATTTTTGGTTTGCAGTTATCATGAGGTTTTGATATAGCGGTCTATATATAAACAAGATTGTTTTAAATTACTGGCCTTTTAATTTCAAATGCATTTCCAATATCCTGCATTTGTGTTCTCCCCTTCTCACAACTGCTGGTTTTGATATAATTTTTGTGTGTGGATGATTTCCTACCTTTACAGTCAGTGTATTTGCCTTTATAGGTGAACTTTTCCATTCATAATTTTCTTGTTTCTAGTTGTGGCCTTTTCTTTTCCACTTAAAGAAGTTCCTTTAGCATTTGTTGCAAAACCGGTCTGGTGATGCTGAATTCTGTTAGCTTTTGTTTGTCTGTAAAGCTTTTGATTTCTTCATTGAATCTTAATGAGAGCCTTGCTGTGTAGAGTATTATTGGTTGTAGGTACTTCTTTTCATGACTTTAAATATATCATGCCACTCTCTTCTGCTGTGCAGACTTTCTGCTGAGAAATCAGCTGATAACCTATGGGATTTCCCTTGTGTGTTATTTGTTGCTTTTCCCTTTTTTGCTTTATGTGTCCTTTTTTAGATACATAGACTTAAAAGCAAAATATGCTCCAGGGAATTAAAATATAACATTATTTGCTAGGAATGTTTTCCTATTTTTTAAATTTATTTATTTTTGTTTATTTATTTTTGGCTGAGTTGCATCTTTGTTGCTGCACGTGGGCTTTCTACAGTTGCGGTGAGCGGTGGCTACTCTTGTTGTGGTGTGCAGGTTTCTCACTGTGGTGGCTTCTCTTGTTGCGTAGCATGGGTTCTAGGTGCATGGTCTTCAGCATCTGTGGCTTGCGAGCTCTAGAGTGCAGGCTCAGTAGTTGTGGTGCACAGGCTTAGTTGCTCCACGGCATGTGGGATCTTCCCAGACCAAGGCTTGAACCTGTGTCCCCTGCATTGGCAGGCAGATTCTTAACCACTGTGCCACCAGGGAAGTCCCATCTTTTGTTTTTAAATATAAACAGGAGGTCTTATTGAGACAAATTTCAAAAGAATCATTTAAAATGGACTCTTGCTTTCATGTTCAATGTGACTGTCAAATTATTTGATTTCTAAGCTTTAATTTTCAAACAACTGAAAATATTCACTGATGAATTTAGTCTCTGAGTTTAATAGCATATACTTATCAGTGCATTTATCTAGTGTTTGTATTTAAACAATTCTTTTTTATTTCTTTGTACATATTTTAAATTGAACTCAACTCTATCAAGTGGGGTATTCTCTACTTTCAAATAATCCAAGAAATCTTGTTTAAATAATGGCTTATGGTAAATAAAAGTATTTATCATAGGAGACATTGTTCAAAGTCTTCTAGTCTAGTTTTTATCATATTATAGATGAGAGAAATTGATTCCTACAGAAGTTTAACAATTTTTTTAAGTCAGAGAATTAAGTGTTAATTAAGCTAGATCTAAGATCAAGGCCATCTTGTTTCTAAGTTAATGCTCTTTCTATAACAGTAGCTGCAACAATTAAATAGTAATAAAACAACAGCAAGAACAATAACAACAAAAATAAGCCCAGAGCTAATATTTATTGTTTATTATGAATTGGTCAGTTTTTTGAATGTTTATAGTAGCTCATATAATCATATGCAACATTATTATGTAGGTATAATTAGTATCCTAATCTTAATGATTTAGAAGGTGAGACACCATTCCTCATCCTATATATACACATATCAGATTTTGTTTCTTATATAAAAGTGAAAAAATATTTTAAGCAAATAAGTAAACTAAAGTAACAGTGTCAGTCTTAAGGGATACAAGGCTTAAAATGCAATTGAACTATCAGCAAAAAAGTTATATTTTTCATAAGTAAGTATAGGAAATACTACAAAATAAAATAATATAAAAATGTAAATACAATTTATTACTAATCTTGCTGTAACTAACTGTGTAGCACAGGCAAGTTACATAAGAGATTTTCACTTTTCCCCCATCTAATAGTTTCTGACTCTATGAAAACTCTTTTTTCAATAATTATGTACCTTGTCTCTATAAAATTATGGCTTTGGAAAAAGTATTTATTAGTAAAAGAGGAATGTGTTTATTGTAGTGTAAGAAACAAATGAATTTTAATTTGGTATGTTTTTCTAATATTCATCTTAAATTTGAAATCACACAAATATCATTTAAAGTACTACAGTTGATCATTAAATATTTTTTTAAAGATCAGATGAGCAAAGCATTATACTTATGAGCATAACTAGAGTTAGGATAAGTCAGTTTTCTATAGTTTTTAGCATAACATTTAAAGAAGAATTTCTTCTGTCAGAAAGAACTTGCACAGAAATAGATTCAACAAATTATGCATATATGGAATTAGGACTCCTCTTTTCTTCCATTAATCTAGTTCATTTTATTGTACAGAGTTCCCTTATAAATGCATCTGTGCACTGTGGAAATGTCAGTGAATGTAATAGAGAAAATTCCTGGGAGATTTATCATGGGATGTAATTTCCAAATTACCCATATTGTTGTGCTGGGCAGGATCACAGCTTAAACTTATTTAAAATCACTATTTCTTAGATGATCTTGAAAAGCTTAAAAGGTCATCCACCTCCCTATTGTGACTGAAAGTTAAAACATAAGTTGGAATGTTAAAGAGAAATATTTAACCAAGCTATAACCATCCCTATTTTTTAATGTGTGATACCATTGTGTTCTGCTGAGTTTTTTTCAAGTATAAAGCCCAGTTTACTTATTTTTTAATTAACAACACTATAGAATGAAGGTGAGTATAGTGAATTCGTATGTTTAATCAAAACTACAAGTGCTTAGTCCAAAATGTTGACTTATTGAATATTGAATCCTATACAAATAAATGAAGAGACATCCCTGCCCTCTGAGATATCAGTTAAAGGCAGTGGATAAAAGCATGTGAATAAGTTATAAGATACATGAGGATTATACAAATATTTTTAACAATTTAAATGAACTAGAGGATTACAGATATATAGGCTAATGAAGTCATGACTGAAGATTATTTATATTTGTGTATATGTATACACAAACATTTGGTTGAGTGCACTGAGTTACCCAGAGAAACCTTAAGCCAAGCTTTCACTCCCTGAAGTAAGAATACAAATCAAGATTATTGATAAGGCAAGAAATAGAGAAAACACTAAATAATGTTCTGAGAACAACTGAGTCTCTTTGCATGAATGAAAGATAAGCTTTTGATGAAGTTTAGTTGAAAATTTGGAAGTTGTTATTAAAGACATTTCATAAGTTTTCTTTCTGTAAATTATACCTAACTATGATATATTTATAAGAATGTAACCCTTAATCTTATTGTGTATTATTAAATTCTACTAAGTAATTATTAAATTTGGAAATTCATAAGAAATTTAACAGAATTGGGCAGGAAGTACCAGAAGAGGAAATTGATTAAAAAGGTTTAAATAAGAAAGAAAATATTACTCAGCAAAAATCAAAGTAGGCTGCTGTAGTGCCAACTTGCTCTTCTTCCCCCAGAAAAAGTAGAGATGGTTTAAAATCTATTTGCCTCTAGAGAAGTAATGCATAAATAGATGAGATACAGTATCCAGTGTCAAGAGAAAAAATAAAATGCATTGTTCTATTTAAGATAGATCTTTTTTGAGTGAATGAATTTATGTTTATGATTACTAAGTTCATATTTATTTTCACATTCTGTTAAGGCTTGCAGAGTAATGTGTCAGTTGGTACCACCTATCAAAAACCAAGGGTATGTGCAAATTAAAAAGATAAAAATAAAAAAGTGTTTCACTCGTATTTTACCAGAAAGCAGATATTTACATTCAAATAAAACTACTGTCAAACAAATATTCAGATTTTTCATTAGATTTCATTTTTTAAGCACTCTAATTGCCTGAAACCTACAAAATCAGAAAAGAACAATAACTGTAAGGAAAATTGTAAATGACATACAAACAACTATATTAGAAAAAGAAATAAACATGTATCAAGTTCTATGCACTATGGTAGATGTAAAGTATTTGGAGAATAAATGTTCTTTTGTAAATGAAACAACTAAAATACAACTAAAATATCCTTAAATGTTTCTGAGAATGGCTGTTATAATGTATTTAAGAGCAAAGAGTGGCCAAAGTACACTTTCTCTCAAAATTCCTGAAGAGTACAAAGCAGAAGGATTTATACTATTTTCTATATTGTAGTCTTCTCCAATACAGTGAGTCTAATTCCATTTTTTCCCTTACAGAACAAATATTAAAATTGTCAATGTAATTATCAATATTTGGGAAATTAAAATAATTTTCTATGCTCAAAAAGTCTTCCAATGTTCGATTAAAGCATGGTTGTTTTAGGTCTGTTTCACAATCCAATAGTGGAAAATGATCATATAAATATAAGTGGAGACATTTGAGAGAAATACACTCATGCCCCCAACATGTGAAGGCAAGTCATCAGACAGCTTGGTCTATTTTTGTTTTTATTTGTTTTATTAATTGTGGGAGGCAGCTGTCCTCTGTTTAATGTGGAAATATAGTAGATATGATTATACTTGTCCCTTTTATATCAGGATTTATAGACTATATTGTACATTAGAGATTTCCTCAGTAATCTCCTTGTGTCCAGTCTGTGCCATATTTATGAGCAAATTTCTCTAAAGACTTCATTTCTTTTTTTGTCTTATGACTAATCTTAAAAAAAAAAAAAACTGCTAAAGTGAAGAACAACCAAAAACTTGAAGATATTTCAGCGACCAAATTTATTTTTGTTTGTATCTCAGATAAGATCATGAGAGGATGGCCTATCTATCATTGTTGTTAGGGCAAATGAAACAGGTAATACAGCAAATGCATCACTTGTAAATATATCTAAGACTTGTTCTGCTCTGCCTAGAAAGTCTTCTTGCTCAGTCTTCAAGATTTATATTCTCTATCTATAGCTACATCTATCTCTTTATCAATGATTAAGATTCAGTTATTTTTTGTTGTTGTTCTAGAATTCTGATAGCAAAATAAGACACAAGAAGAAATACTCAGAACTTTAAAATATTAGGGTTATAAGGAACGTTAGAGTTTTTATTTTATGTATAATGAAACCAATACTGAAAGTTTTATGTGATTTTTCCAGGGGATAAAATTATTGTTAGCAATTGCACTACAGCAGAAATTTCTTAACTCCTTTTCTATGGTCCATTTCTCTAAGCCATAAACTCTCTCTTTATAAATAATATCACTTCTAATGTGCCATATATTATTCTGAATGCTTAGATATGTTAATTTATTTACCTTTTATAGCAACATTATAAAGTAGCTACTGATCACCGTCATTTAGCCAATGAAGAACCTGTGGGACTAGGTGTTACATGATTTTGCCAAGATCACATCAAAAGTCATAATCAGGGGCTTCTCTGGTGGCGCAGTGGTTGAGAGTTTGCCTGTTGATGCAGGGGACATGGGTTCGTGCCCCAGTCCGGAAAGATCCCACATGCCGTGGAGCGGCTGGGCCCGTGAGCCATGGCCGCTGAGCCTGCGCGTCCGGACCCTGTGCTCCACAATGGGAGAGGCCACAACAGTGAGAGGCCCGTGTACCACAAAACAAACAAACAAACAAAAAAGGCATATTCAGAAGCCAGAGGCATGTGCTTAATCATTAGGCCAGGTTGCCCCTCTTTTGCGAGTAATATTTTAAACTGAAAGCTAGATTTTTATGTAAAAAAAAGTCTGATCCCAAATTTAGTAGCAGAATAATTGACCATACAAGCTTTCTCTCTTTTTCAAAAGGCAATAATTTCTTTAAAATATTATAGGATCAGGAAAGCATAGGACTGAAGCATTAAATAAACTGAGAGACTGAATATACAAATAGACAATGGCCAGGCCATATATAAAATTATAAATTTGACCTGCAGCAACAAACCCAGGAAACCATCCACTTATCTACAGAGACTAGCCCAGAAATTAAGTTGGTTGTCTATAAGTCAGACTTGTAGGAAGTCAGATTGCTGTGCCTAGTTACAAGCACAGAGAACCCCTGCAACAGTCAAGCCAAAATATCCAAGACTTGATTAATGACTGACAGCTTCTCTAATTTTTGTCTGTGTTTCCAACTTAGGACCAATCAGAGAAAGCCAAATATGTACACTTAACCAATCATATAGGATGCCCCTCTTCTAATTAGTCCGCCTAAACCTTCTCTGTGCCGAAACCTCTGATCAGGATATACCTGAAACTTTCTTCTTTTCCCTTACAAAGTTTTACCATTCTGTCTGCCTGTGAGTCTCTGCCAAAACAGAAGTGACAGTAGCTGACTCAATTCTTAGCCAAGCTCTTTGTTTGTTCTTATTTTTGTGGTCTTTGTTTATTTCCATAATCCTATATTATTTGAACCTGACTTGACTTTACTTGCTTTGGGTAAGGTTGGTCCAGATTATGTTACAGTTAATACTATTCTTACTCTATGTGACAACCCATGCCTGACTGCATTTTTTAAGATAGTTTCTGGTATGTGTGGTTGCGTGTTTTATAGAAATGGAACAAGCAGGTTTGGCGTGGGTGAGGTGTCACTGAATTTATGTTTAGACAATTAAAAACACAATTAAATAGTAGCAAATTGCAAGACTTTCTCATTATTTTTCCCTGTGATACCTAATTCCCTTGCATATTCTTTTTTTTTTTTTAATTTCATCATATTTATTTTCCCTTCCCAACGTAACTCTGGTTACCAACAAAACACGGGACTGGAAATTGGCTCAGTAGTTTGGGAGGTTAGTCTTTCCCCTATGTCTGAGGTTAATCAATTACTTGTCTTGTGTATGGATGGATTATTTGAGATGAAATTTTTTTTTCTTCATCCTCTCTGTTTTGTCCAATGATCCTTAAATTGTAAGACTATAGCCAGAATGTTGTATTTCTTTGATTCAGGGAAAGTTCATGGAACAGAAAGCAAAAGATAGTTTGAAGTCAATGAATCTATAGGACTGAAGAAAAATATATGAATTTGAAGATGTTTCAATTGGTGCCTTAGACAAGGAGCTGAAAAATAAGAATGCCTGTATGAGATGTGACAGTGGTAGAATAGATTCTCATGGTCTTAGGAGCTGATATACTCAAAATTTCCTCAGTGAGTTAAAACTGATTTTGTACTCCAGAGCTGTGTCTGCTGGAGGTGACTGGAGCATGGGAGAGAAGCTGGCCTGGTCATCTGCAAATCTGTAGCAGACAATATGGATTTATAGAGTTTGTTATACACATGGGGAATCAAAGAAAAAAAACTGATATGCAGTCTATGTGCTAGTTATGTTCCTCAGTTATCAGTAACCAATTGAATACATAAGACAGCAGAAAAGCTGATGTTTGGTACATTAAATGTCTTTCCTTGTTTAACATTTTTCCTATTCTCTTGTATTCAATTGTTCTAATACTGAACTCTAGTCAGTCTAAAATCCTCACCACAATGTAGTTTTGTTTCCTAGTTGGAGAATTGCCTCTGCTTTCTTTTCTTTCCAAAGTATCACAGTTCTTGAGTGCTGCTTCAGCACTTTCCTCCAGTTACAGTGAGATAGATTATCAGGCTCATAGTAGATGAGCTGTCAAGAATATTGAACCTGTATTGTCCAAATAAGTCTCAAATACCAAAATGACAAAGATTGTTCCAGAAAAAGACTCACAGATTCAGTAATTTTAGGCACAACTTAATTATATTATAAATGAAAACCATAGTTATCCAAGAAACACAGTTGTGAGCATTTGATTTTACAGAATGAGAGTTGTATCTTGAAATGGGAAAATAGATATTTTTTTAACATTTATGATTTCTTTTTAATAAAACTGAGGTTATTTCTAAATAACATGAATTTTATTACAGAGTCTGTAGATCAACAAAGTATTCTGATTTTTAGGAAAATGGGTTTAAGTTATTCTTCTTTAACTTAGCCTTAAATGGTTTTCTTTTGACCATATTTGTAAAAATAAACTCCAATTAATAATAGAGAGTTCTTACAAAGCAATATCTATCCTTTGCCATAGTGTAAATATCAAAGTCTCTAATGGATTTGTAAAAGGTTATTCCACTCATTTTGTTGAAGATGCTTATAGGTAAAAATTAATGATAAGAATAAATTTAATGTTAGCATTAACACGAATGGCAGTGTATAGCTTTCACTATTGCAGCAGAATAAAAACCACAGTCAATGTGTATAAAAAGATAGGTTACCAGGATAAAGTTTGCCACTGTTGTCTCCAAGTCTAGATATTGAACTCAATACAAAGTATCCGTGTAATCAGCCATTACATAAACATATTACATTTATGGAATTCCAGCCTAGCTCTGCATTTAAAACAGGCAATCTAAACATGTTCTCAGTGGATAAGGATAAGCCCTGAAGAGCTACTTTTAAAACTTTATATTTTTCCACAGAAACTAGACTTCAAAGATACTCTGAAAAACCCATAACGTTTCGAACTTCAGGGCCTACAAACTTCTCACTTGGTTCCCATTGACATCAATCAGAATCTATGTGCATGGACTGAGGGCAAAGCCTAACCTTTTATATGGCTGACAATGTTTGAAATGACTATAAAAATGTCTGAAACTTCAAGCACTGTTCTGACTTTACACTTTGAAAGGACACTTAGTTTTAAGCACTCAACAAATGTCTAAATATGCTGGGTTTTACGAGTTTAATTTCAAATTTTAAAAACTTCAGGGGAATTTTCTTTACAATTTGAAGGTCGTGATTAGATTTAACTGAAAACATCAAAAATGTTAAGTAATTTATGGTGGCTTTTAAATATCTTTTTGAGGAATTTCTTCTTATGCAAAGTATTGATTTATTAAATATCTAATAACAGCAAAAGGAAATTCCTGCTCACTCATTTGGGAAAACCAAACCCACCAATAATAATTTAACATTGTGAAAGCAAGCACAGAAAAAACCACATATAAAGTGTAAGGAGATATTTACAAATAAACACAACATTTTAGGTACCATCAGCTAATCATTTGTATATAAACTTCATGAAACTTTAATGCCTCTGGCTCCCTGTGTTGTAGGTCTGTGCTTATTCATCAGATGCTATAAACCTCAAAGGTGGGCACTGTCTTCTCTAAGACATTTTTAGTGCTCTTCCCGTGCATAGAATTGTGTAGAATTCCTTTGTGTGTCGTATAAAGATTGAAGAGTTCGCTTTTAAGAATCTTTCTCATTGTTTCTCTCAGATCATGGAATTCCATATTCAATACTTTATGTTGGCTCAAAGGATCTTCTCATCTCCAAAACTGACTACTAAAATGCAAGTATTACTTGGAAACTCATTAGTGAGATTTAGTTGGTCTAAAGGAAAAAAGAAAATTATCTGAAACTGATGTCTCTTCAAGTAGAATATAAAATAAGGACAGGAGGTTTAGAAAACTTTGGAAGTAGAAAAAAGAGAGGGAAGTGGAAATAAAAGATCTGCAAAATGAGCTTTAACTACTATCTTGTTTCTTATCCTAACTTTTCATCTAATTAAAATTTGACCTGAGAGTTTTAACATGGGGTTTCCTGTTATTTACAGTTTTCTAACTGAGAAAACAAACTGCATGGTATATTGACTTTTCATGTTGGTCTGGATTCCATTAACAACTCAACATAAGATTCAGGAAACAGGCTAGTGAATTTTGGAGGAAAGTTATATTTTATGGACTTATCAGGAAATCTTTGTTTATTACAAGAAGTATTTAAATAAAGACTTCAGTGGACAGTTATTCCCGGAGTTAGGAAATATAATAAAGAAAGCTTCATTCTGGGACAATAGAAAACTACTTAACAGTAAGTATAAGACAGTCACACTGCTCTGAAAAGATGCATGATCCCCGATATGGAGCTAAAGTAGACTTCTAGAATCCCTGTTATGCAAGGTTTTTAACCCTTTCAGTGACTTTAATTTGAGAGTTCCTGGAACAGAGGCTTAGCATCTGGGTTAGTGAAGGATTTTAGGGAAGATTGATGAAGCAATTACTTGCCAACAGTACTGAAGTGTTTCAACTTTCTTCAAACTGATTTCATCTTTATTGTACACTATAAAGAATATCAAGGCTCCATCACACGTGTAAAAATTTTACTTGGCATACAATTTCTATCTACAAGTGCAATAAAACATATTCAAAGATATGTTTTGTCCTTGCCCATATGTTATCACACTACAACTCAGGTCAGCAATGTGCTATTATGCATGGTATGGAGTGAGTGTTTGTGTCCCTGTAAAATTAATATGTTGAAGCCCTATTGTGATAGCATTTAGGAGGTAATTAGGTCATGAGAGTGGAGCCCTAATGCTGAAAGTCTATAGTTTTTATAGGCAAGATTGATGCCTAGTAGGAAATAGGGCTCAGAGGAGCCTAAGGTTTGATCAAGGGGAGAACCTCTGTCAACATGCACTGCACTCAGTGCTGACATTGGTCTTACTTTTATGCAATGAAATGAAATCTTACTTTTTTCAAACCTTTTTAACACGCATTGCTCCAACAAATTCTTTTTAAAAGTATCTACCCTAAGTTAATAACAAATAAGACTGGATCAAGAGAGATTTTTTTAAAAAAGTGAAATATTGCCATTGTGTGTGGTTTATGATTTATTCTTGATTGTTTAGTTTTTTTACACAAACTGGGTTTTTAATATGTTCCTTTGTGTTCTGTATTATATACAAATTTATGTAAATAAATGAATAAGTGAATAGTCACAAAATGCTTCAAAAATGTGTACTTTGTATTTTAAAATAATCAGACACAGATATAATAGTATCATGAATTTATAATAGTTATGGCATTCTGGAACATGCATTGTTTTACATAGTGCAGACTTAGTTTAGATTTCCCTGAAGGCAGACCTTGAGACAAGTAGAAAATTTACAAGGAATTCCCAGTAAACATAGGTTTGATAGGGAAGTAGAGAAGTGAGATAGGGGGAGAAGGAAGCCGACCGAGGATACACATGTGAGCTTCAAGGGGATATTAGGGCTTAATTTGTGAGAACTTGCTGAATACTGAGAAAATATACCTTAAAATTATGGCTCTTGGACAGAGGATGCTGGGTTATCTATTCACCACCTATTTCCTTTCATTAATATAGATCCCTCTGGGGTCATTTCCTCTTTGGCACTTTCAGTCCACCCACTATAAGGACCAAAGAAATTGCCTATGGCCAAAGATGCACTTAGGCTGAGAGAGAGATATGAGTACATTTGTGTGTGTAGAAAATATTTGAAAGAGGCTCTCAGGGTTGAGCTAAATGTATATAGACTGGCTACTGACAGCATCTTCTTGAAATACTTTAAATTAGAACTATTCTGAGGTGTCCAAATATAATTAATATTATATATGAAGCAACATTTTCACTTGTGCAGCTTGTAATAGAAAAGATAAAATGTCCAGAAAATTATCAGATTTATGGACTAATTTTAAGACAGATGAAGAATGATTTATTACTAGATCCTGCACTTTCTTTTTTCTCTCTTACTGACCTTAAGGTAGCATTTACACAAACTAGGAAGCCTCTTAAGTCAGCAAAAGAGGGTTACTATATTTTGTTATACTCTCCTAAAATAAAAACCTTAGATGCTCAGAGATAATAATGCATCTGAAAAGAAAAAATGAAATGTTGAAATTGGTAAATGCAATTAGGTGATGATTATTGGAACAAAAACTGGCATTGTTGTGATGGAGTGTTACCAGGCAGCAGAAACAGATAATGCCAGTATGAAAATGGACCAATTAACCTTCAAAATCTATTTTAGTAGAGCCTGTATCTCTAAATGAGTTGAAATGGGAACAAACATAAATAAATTAACTTTCAAAATATTTAATACTATCAAAATATTTCTGGTTGTATCCTTGTTTATTTTTATGAATTATTTTGTATGCATTTCTGACCATTATTCTGAGTAGTCTTTTAATAAGGCAATGTGAAAAATTAATCTTGTTCTTAAGCCAGATTTTTAAAAATGCCTTCATTTATGATATTTAGTCATACAGTAATTATATTTCCAAGTTAATTCCGTGCATTGCGTATTACAGGGTTCATTCAGTACTATAAATGTCTGGATTAATATCTGGATTAAATTTAAAGAAAGCTGTTTATCCACATAATGGATGTTAAGTGAACAGGTAGCTTAAGATTTTCCGTTTTTTTCCTTGAAGAATGATACATAGATCACACGCTGTGGTCATAAAATTTGGAAATATATGTAAAGGTTATGTATTACTATAAAATATTATTCCTTATATTAAATATAATCCTCTTTGACATGCTACCAAATGCATGCTCGAGTGCTCAATGCACAGTGAGGCCAAACGCTACTGAAACGTTGGAGTTTGGAGCAGAGAAAGGTTTATTTCAGGGCTATGCAAGGAGATGGGTGGCTTATGCCCACATAACCCCAAACTCCCCCAAGGGTTTCAGCAAATCATTTTGTTGTTGTTGTTAGTTAGTTAGTTTCTGCTTTATAACGAAGTGAATCAGTTATACATGTACATATACCCCCATATCTCTTCCTTCTTGCATCTCCCTGCCTCCCACCCTCCCTATCCCACCCTTCTAGCTGGTCACAAAGCACAGAGCTGATCTCCCTGTGCTATGCGACTGCTTCCCACTAGTTATCTATTTTACATTTGGTAGTGTATATACGTCCAAATATACACTACCACTCTCTCACATTGTCCCAGCTTACCCTTACCCCTCCCTGTGTCCTCAAGTCCATTCTCTAGTAGGTCTACATCTTTATTCCCATCTTGCCCCTAGGTTCTTCATGACCATTTTATTTTTCTTTTAGATTCCATATATATGTGTTAGCATATGGTATTTATTTTTCTCTTTCTGACTTACTTCACTCTGTTTGACAGTCCCTAGGTCCATCGACCTCACTATAGATAACTCAATTTCGTTTCTTTTTATGGCTGAGTAATATTCCATTGTACGTATGTGTCACATCTTTTTTATCCATTCATCTGTCGATGGACACTTAGGTTGCTTCCATGTCCTGGCTATTGTAAATAGAGCTGCAATGAACATTGTGGTACATGACTCTTTTTGAATTATGGTTTTCTCAGGGTATATGCCCAGTAGTGGGATTACTGGGTCATATGGTAGTTCTATTTGTAGTTTTTTAAGGAACCTCCATACTGTTCTCCATAGTAGCTGTATCAATTTACATTCCCACCAACAGTGTATGAGGGTTCCCTTAGCAAAGCATTTTTAAAGGCCAGGTGAGAGAGTGAGGGTTGTGGAGTATGTGATCAGTTCGTGCACAATTTTCTGGTTGATGGTTGATGTTGAGGTAACAGGGTGGTATGTGACACAGGGTGTCACATTATCAGTCCTTAGGAGCCAGTAGGTCGGGGCTATGTGCTCATGATCATCAAGTAGTTAATTTTTTCCATTTGGTGGTGATTTTAGCATCTGAAATACCCAGGAAATATGCATGTGATACTATTATCTGGGTACTTCAGAGAGAAGCTACAGCAGAGGATATGGGGGAGGGGTGTGTCCTGAGAATACCCCAAAGTGTCATGCTTACTTGCAGATAGGCTTCAAAACTGACTCTACTTTACAGTAAAACTTATATATAAAAAACATTACTATAGAAAAAATACAGGTCATTGGATATTTGAAATTATTTTATTGTAATATGTTATATACTAATATTTTTAGAACTTAGAAGATTAAAAATATAAATATTTAAAATATATAAAAAAATAGAATAAGTTTCTTATCTCATACATATGCAGAATTCATGCTTGGTAGATACTAAAAATATTTTGAAATGAAGCATATACATATCTGTATTCCTTTTAACCTCAAATTTAAAGGTAATCTTTGTTATAAATATTTTTCCTATAAATTTTATTTAGAATCATCAAGTGATAATTGATGCCACATAGGTGGCCTTTATATTTAAATAGTGACATCTCATTATTAAATAACTAAATTTAAAAAATGTCTGAAAATTATTTATCAATCCTGATATTATGAAAATGTATGTGTGCATCTAAAGAAAGTTTTATTTCTTCCTTTCCAATTTGGTTGCTTTTTTTTTTCTTTTCTTCTACCTTTTTCTCCTGGCTAGAATCTCCAGTACAGAGTTGAAGAGAATTGGTGAGAGTGACCATCATTGTCTTGCTCCTGAACTTACCAGTAACACTGTTGGTTCAAAATTTTCTGGAGTTTCCTGGTGAAAGCTGAAATTAGCCACTGTGTACAGGAGGCAAGGAGAGATCAAAGAAAGAGGCAGACCACTCCAGATTGGTAAGTGTCATTTAATAAGCAAGAGAACTTACATATGAGGCTTGTTTTGGGTGGCTGTAAGACAAGCAGGTCTCTGCCCCTTCCCACCAGAATCTTAAAAGTTTATATGGAGGCCATAATTTGGTTCATTACATATAACCTTCCCAATGGTCCAGCAACATGTTGCCCTCTCAAGGTTGCATCCTTCAAATGGCTACTACTGTGGGAAAGGTGGGCAGAACATACATTCTAAGGACAGGGGAGGGGTGAGGTTCCTCAGGTTGTCCATGTCCAGTTCTTGAGTCAACCGCAGTCAAGTCCTCTCCCTGACCTCCTTCAACAAACCCTTAATTTGATCACCACTAACTATTGATATTTTGTTAGCCATTAAGCCATGATAGATGGTCTACCATGTTGACAAAGTTCCTTCTATTCCTAATTGCTAAAACATTTTATAAGAAATAGATGTTGGATTTTTCCAAATGCTTTGTTTGAATTTTCAAATGATCACTTTTTTCTTATGTTTATTTGGTAAATTACATGGATTGATTTCATAATCAACCTTGCATTCCTTGGTTAAACTTCACTTGATCATGATGCATTATCATTTTTATGATGTCTGAAGTCAGTTTGCTAAAACATTCAGAGTTTCTGCATCTATTTTCATATGGGATATTAATCTGTAACTTTAAAAAAAATTGCTTTCTGTAATCTTATCCAGTTTTTTTTGTTTTGTTTTGTTTTTTAATAAATATATTTATTTATTTATTTTTGGCTGTGTTGGGAATTCATTTCTGTGCGAGGGCTTTCTCTAGTTGTGGCGAGCGGGAGCCACTCTTCATCGCGGTGTGCGGGTCTCTCACTATCTTCTGCTCTCTTGTTGTGGAGCACAGGCTCCAGACGCACAGGCTCAGTAGTTGTGGCTCATGGGCCCAGTTGCTCTGCGGCATGTGGGATCTTCCCAAACCAGGGCTCGAACCCGTGTCCCATGCATTGGCAGGCAAATTCTCAACCACTGTGCCACCAGGTAAGCCCCTTATCTAGTTTTAATATCAGGATAATAACTATTTCATAGGGTGAGTTGGGAAATATTTTATCTTTTTAATTTTCTGGAGGAGTTCATATAGAATTGGTACCATATCAACTTTAGATATTTCATAAAATTCACTGCTTGCACTAGTGTGAACAGCTGGACCTGGAACTACAAAGTTAATACATTTCATAAATATACTACTAGTCATGTTACATATTTTTTCTTGAGGTCACTTCTCTAGTTTGTATTTTTTTCAAGGAATTTGTTCCTGTCATATGAGCTGTCAAATTTCTTGGCAAAAAGTTGTTTATAATATTCCCTTTGTTAACCTTTGGTTATCTGTATAATCTGTAATGAAAGCACCTCTCTCATTTCAGATGGGTCATTTTTGCTGTCTTTCTTTTTCTTTCTTTTTCTTCTTTCCTCCCATCAGTCTAGTTAGAGGTTTATCAACTTTAGTGATCTTTTCAAAGAATTTGCTTTTGGTTACACCTATGTTGTCAGTTTTTTTTTTTTTTCTGGTTTCTATTATCTTGGTTTCCACCTTGATCTTTATTACTTTCTTCCTTTTACTTACTTAGAGTTTCATATGCTGTTTTTGTTGGGAACTCTACTGAGTTGGGGAGTAATGAGCTGCAAGGTGTTAGGGTAGCTAATTAAAACAAGTCAAAATACATGTAACAGTCAGACATGTATTCACTTACTCCTGTAGTACAAGTAAGTGGCTAAACTTCAGAAAGCTCTGCTCCTCCACACCTGTTCCTTCTTTCTCCATTTGTGGCCCCGCCCCTGGAGGCGGGTTGGGTGGATTGGCAAACAGATGAAAGTCATCTCACTGAATAGCCCAGAACTAAAGTCTGCTACAGTTTTACGGCATTAGAGGTGGGGAGGTACTTGAAGTGGAAAACGTATAAGTAGCAAGTCAGAGTAGAGAAAAGTATCTTCCAAGTTTCTCTCTCCTTCCCCCATAAAGAGGTCTCCGTTTGAGCTTCCTGAGGAAAGTCTCAGCAGAAAACTCCAGATAACGAGGCCTCTAAATGGAGACACCTGAGCTAGGAGTTCAACTATATAAAAGAGCACAGTCTACCAGTGGGGCCTGAGTCTTTGAGTGCAGCTCCCTTCAGAGGCAGCAAGGAGCTGGTTGTGCATGCAGCAGGACTGCTGTGGGGTGAGTAGTTTTTCCCCGGGTGTGAGGACTGTCAGGTAAGACTTTTGTAATTGTCTGTGGTTGGGCCTTGAAAACAAAATCATACTTTGGTTTTTAACGAAGAGCTGAACTCTTGCTTTCCCGCCCCCTACATTTTGTTAGAAGCTGAAGTAATTTATTTGCAACCTTTCCTCTTTCTAATATGGTGATTTATTGCTATGAATTACCCGAATTACTGCTTTAGTGGCACTCCATAAATATCAATATATTTTGTGAAAATTTTTATTCCTACAAAATACTCTCATTTTCCTTTTAAATAATTTGAGCACAGATATTTCTTTCTTGTTCCGATTTTTTGTTTCATTGCATGACTTGAGTGATATTACATTTATGAGACTTGTTTTATGACCCAGAATATAGTCTATCTTGGCAAATGTTCTGTATATATTTGAAATAGATCTGTTATTAGCTGTGTGTTCTACAACAGTGTCAATTAGGTCCAGCTGCTTGATATTTGTAGTCACATTTTCTATATCCTTGCTGATTTTTAATCTATTTGTGCTATCAATTGTTGAAGGTAAGTAATGAAAGCTCCAACTATATTTTGTGGACTTTGTCTCTCTGTGCAGTTCTATCAGGTTTTGTTTCTTGTTTTATGAAATTGTCATTAGGGTTGTAAACATTGAGAGTTTTTAATTACTTATGATAAATTAACTACTTGTATAGGTGGTATTTTAAATTTAAAACATATTTAATTACCTTATTTTAAAATTTTAAAATGATAATCAAATATCTGAAGAAAGGAAAGCTGAAGAATATTCAATGCTTGAATAGAGTTTTCTGCACTTTTTTTGTCTCAAAGCAGGGTGTCCTTTGATTTGAATAATTTTCCTTTCCTTAATTTTAAGAAAATTCTCAGAGCATTGAAAGCATGAGTTTCTAGTAGTTTGCTGTTTTGTGTTGGATTAATTTGATTTGTCTGTTTGCTTAAGTAAGTTGCTTCAAAGTCCTTGAAATTCTTTTTGCTTTTACTGTGATGATCACCATCCTTTACAATAGATCTGTGTTTTGATATTCAGTAGTGTTTTTTCTCCTTATTGTGGTTTCAGATTTATTAACTACTTCTCTAAATATGTTGTTTCATTTTAAAACATTTCTTTCAATCTGTAGTTTTACTTTCATCTCATTATTTTGTGTATCCACTTTTATGGTTTTGCTTTACCATATTTAAGCTTTTTTTTTTTTTAAGAATGAAGACCCCCTGAGAAAATTTCCTTCCTTGAGTTTTCTTCTATACTCAACTTTTAAAAAACATTTGTTATTTTTCTTTTATTTTACTCACATGTGATGGTTTTCCTTGGCAATATCTTCTGTCTGATATTGACTTGCTTTTTCTAGTTAATATTTGGCAACTGAGGTGTTTGTTGCTATTTTTGTCGGTTTTTGTTGTTGTTGTTGACTGAGCTAAAACATTGATAAATGAAGGAAAAAGACTGTAATAAGTCTCAGTCTTTGTTCTTTTTCTGAAATTTGATCAAGTGTTTTTGAAATAAACTAATAAGTTGACAACTAGAAACCTACACTTTTTTTTTTAAGTTTCTTGAATGGTCATGGATCCTTTACATATGCAGTTTGGAGTCAGATATATTGTTCATATCTTCAATTCAGTGGTTTCTCTGTAAAAGCTATTCTCATTATCAATCTGAAATAGAAAATGTTAATCAGCCTGTTTTATTGTTACAAAATCTGGGGACATTACCGAGAATTCTCAGGATCTTGCCGAGTTGCCTGTCCAGCTTCTGGGGGTTAAGCAGTGGTGGGGCATGTGGCCTCTCTTTTATGTGCTCTCCGTCTTTGAATCACCCACTAACTGTTCATTTGTTTGAATTTTTGAAGGATGTTATACAGTTGACCCTAGAACAACTTGGGGTTAGGGTGCCAACCCTCCATGTAGTTAAAAACCCAAGTGTAATTTAGAGTAGGCCCTTCATATACACAGTTCTCCACATCCAAGGTTCAATATTCACTGATTCAGCCAATTGTGAATTATGCAGTACTTTCATATATGCTGTTGGGTAAGGAATAAAACCAAAACAAAAGACCTTTAAGTGCACTCCTACAGTTCAAATCCATTCTATTGAATAGTTGACTGTATAAGATTATGTCCCTTCATTTGTTTAGTTGGTGATGTTTTATCACTGCTTCATTTTTAGTTCACTCATAATTATAGATATCAGAGGAAGACAGTTCTTTGCAGTTTCATTCTGATATCCTAATCTATTCTTCTCATTCAATTGTATTTATTTCTTTTTTAGAGAAAACTCAACTGTAAAACCAGTGGTGATTGTTTTTCCACCAAAATTAATAATTCACCTACCCCTAAACTCAGTATATTCACACAAGATTAGAAAGAAAAAATGCACAGCCTATTTAGTTAATACTGGAATAGTGGTCAATGAAGGTGATTTTTATTATTTGAGGATTTTAACTCGTAAAGGTTTTAACTGAAAAGAATAGTATGTTTCACTTGCAGTGTGAATTGAAACAGAAAAGATAACCAGTATTTATTTGTCTGTGATAATAGAATAATAAATAATTGGAATGCTGTGCAATTAGAATCTTACTTTATCAAAATGGTCTTAGAAAAATACAGCAGTTTCAAACTCTGAATTTCAAATATTGAGCTTCCAACCAGTTGTAACGTTTGATATTTCCAGTAACCTAACATTGCCAAGTATGATTAGCAATACATTCAATAAATGAAAAAAAATAATAAGGTAAGTTTTAATATATATGTATTAGTTTAGTGGGTGAAAAATTCAGTTCTACCAAAGACATGTCTCTAGATATTCATAAATCAAGGAATAAAGTCTATAAATTGTGACCCTGTTATTTTCTCACTGTAACCAATAATACATATAATGGTTCACTTACTGATAAATTAGTATTTTTCTAATCATCCGAGACAAATACACTATTTAACTTCTAAAAGGCAAAGCATACTTTACAAGTCTTCAATTTTTATTATCATGTAACTGATCTCTATTCACAAAATAATTTAAAATCAAGCTATATATGTGAAGTTTTTACCAACCTGATTTACTTGTACTTTATTTTCATGCCTAAAGTTTTGGACCAAATAATGCATTTAAGCAAAATGAAATATTTTCTTGCTTTCTCAGACACACTATTTACCAAGATTTTCATATTCATACATTGTCTGTTTAGGTGAGAAAAAATATAAGGTACTCATCATGGAAGGTTGAGAAAATAATAACCTGGGAGGAGACAGCATTGATGTAGCCATATGCTCAGTGGCTGTTATGTTCTTCAGTGGGCATTGAGATACAGCCACACTGGAGTGTGAGGCTGCCATGACTGGCTGCCTGTTTTCTACTATAGCCAGGTGTAATTCCTGCTGTTGTGTTCTGAAGGCTCTGCTCTAGAGGCATCAGTCTGACCTCAGGGAAATCTCAGCTGGTAGAAGTGAACGTTTTCCTCCACTTTTGAACCCGTGAAGGTGAAGTAATAATGTATTTCTGGCTCCAAAAGAGCAAGTTACACTGATTGAAATTCACACTTGATATTTACTCTTTAATTTACACATAAGAGCTTCTTAAGTTGTGTGAAATATGATGTGTTATGTAAAAAGTAGATAACTTTAAATTGAAATTTTTGAAGATCAGGTAAGAGAATACAGGCACTCATATAAACTCAAAGAAAAATCATTCTCTGTGTAGGAAGAAATCAAGAGATACAAACCCAGGGACAGTGATCTAAGCAATTAAGTAATGTACAATTATTTGATTGTGAAACGTGAGGATATTAAATAAGAACTAAATTTATGCCACATGCCAGCCTGTAATTACCTAGATTGTATTTTCAGGTACAGACTGAGGTAAGGATCCCTATACTTTTGGAAGTACGTATCTATCAAAGCACTATTTTTCTCCGATTTTCAGTGTCAGCTTGAATACACACAACTCAATACATATGGACATATTTCTCAGTTTTTTCTTTGTTTCTACTTCTCTAAGCCTTCAATATTATTTTTTTTTAGCTTATAGGGGAAATCCCACAGACTATTTCTTTATGGACAATTTTAGTGTCCTCTTAAGAAGAAATACCTTCTTAAATTAATTCAAAATTGTGTAAGGATTTTGATGGGCATCTGTAGGTCAGTTTTGAAAGTATTTAATATCTTTACAATATTGATTTGTTTTATCCAAAAACATAGTATATTTTCATTTTCTCCAGTGAAGGACTGCATATATTTTGTAGACTTTTTCCTATATGTTTTATATATTTTAATTGCCAGTTTCAATTTTAATAAACTACATCTTGCAACATCCTGTTATCAAAGTAAAGAAAATTGCCTTTGCATATCAAGTATGTAGTGTGTGTGTATATGTGTGAATGTGTTTTATTCAGTCTACTGCTGCATTATCTTAAATTCTGTTACATTATTAGTGGGGAGCAGGGAAGTATGACTCTATATGTGGAAATATATATATTTTTTAATTCCCCTAAGTATATGTAACTTTTTAGTACAAAATAGAGTAAGAACATTGTATTTTTTACTTAATGTACAAAGGCAGTCATTTCAATATTTCACAATGAGGTAACACATATAATAGCTTTTTAGAAACCTTTCATTAGATGTTTCCTTTCATCCATAGTATACAAAGGGTTTTTTCATTAGTATATGTTAGACAACATCAAACACATTTACAGTATCTATTTAGATAAATGTGCTTTATCCTTTAATTCTTAATGTGATAAATTACATATGGATTTCTAATATTAAAAAGCAAACTTCTCTTCAGGGGATAATCAATTTGTTCTTGATACATTAATATTTTTGAAAAATGCTGAATTCATTTTTGTAATTTATTTAGAAGCATTTAAAATACATCAATGTGTACGGTTGGACCTTAATTTTCTTACCTACTGTTTTGTAAGAAAGTTATATTACCATATAAATTGATATGGAATATTAGTGTTCATACATTAGTTTCAGGATATTATATTTTTATATTCCATAGAAAAGTTTAAAATAAAATTGGCATTATTTCATGAATGTGTGATAGTATATTAACATCAAACTGACGTGGATGAGAGTTTTCTTTGTGAAAAAATTTTTGAAAAGGTTTTATTGACTCAAAAGTTTTCATGAGTCTGTTTTTCTGTTTCCCAATATTTTGAAGTCAGTTTTGACAGCACCACAACTTTCCATGACTTCTACAGTTCTCAAAATTACTGTTATAATTTTAGATATAATCCTTGTATTATTTCACCTTTACAATGCGTGTGTATATATATGTATTTTATACATATATATATTATTCCTAATTTTAGAAATGTAATATTCTTCTTGAAGTTTCAGTGTTCAGGGTTATTCTTATTATATTTTAATATTTAATTTGAATAATTTTTGCTTTTATAATTTCTTATTCTGTTTGCATTTATTCTACTACATTTTTCTAATTACTTGGGTTGGATTCTAAACTCCTGAAATTTGAGCTTTTCTTTCCTTTGTTTTTCCCTCCCTCCTTTTCTTTCTTCCTTTCTATTTTTAGTATATTAAGAATGAAGTTTTTACTTAAAGTACCAATTTCTCTGCATTTTTCAGTATTTGACTTTGCACAGAGAATTAACCTTATATTGATTTCAAATGCAGTAGTACTGGTCTGAAGTATTGTGGATCCTAGTGATCATTCATTAAAATAATTAACACTTTGTTTTAGAAGGGGGAAATGTTGTATGAATTGCAGTAAACCCAATTTATTAATACTTTTCTCAAAGTCTCTTCTCACCTTACTGAGTTTTATTCCTACTTGCTGTTTAAATTACTAAGAGACTTGAAATAGCTAAAACTCTGTTCTGTTTTTTGAATGATTATTGCTAAATTATTACTTAACATATTTTAAAGCTCTTTTGCTAGGCACATACACATTTAGTATTTTTTATAAAAGATCCTGCTTTAAGGGTTTCTGCTGTAACTTTCCTGTCTTGGTGTTTACCAAACAGGATAGAGTAAGGAGGAATTTTTGTTTGAGTAATTTTGGGAATACTTGATATGTAGTTTATTTTTTGGGGGAAAATTTTCAGCCACTATTTTTTTTTTCTTGTAGGTCTTCTGCTCTCTAAATAATAAACCTAACTGTATTAAAGATCCATTTTAAATGTATAAATTTATTTATATATTATTTTTTGTGGTTTGTTCCCAAGCTCCAACAAACACTATTTGACCTTAGTTGTATTACTGAATATCTCTTTGACTCAAAATCTTTATGTATAAAAGAGAATATATTTCTTGCAGTGTTTATATATTAGAATTAATTACAATTATCCATATCAGATAATTAGCGGCATATTTATAGTAGATGGCTTTGATCTTTATCATTTGTTTATATTCAGAATAGGTGGACATTTCAGACTGATCTATAAAATCATTTGTCTAATACATAGGATCTAGCATGAACTCACTGGGATTAGCTGATATCAATAGATTGAGGTGGAATATTTTCTAACTTTTGTGCTATCTTCTGATAATCTTATTTTTAAAAAGTATGCTACAAAATTAGTTAGCCCTACTAAACATGGCTCTTCTTTATACTTATAATTCAAATAATTAATTATTTTATAAATCCCTTCATATTAATACAACAAAAATCACAACTTCGGTCCACTGATTCCTGGATTTGCTTCATATAGTTCTTTATATGTGAATTATATTATAAGGGTGATGGGTAGAGTTGGAAAAAATAGCAGTCACAGTAAAAAAGAAAGAAAAAACAATGTAACAGGGTTATGGTTATAGACATTTAGATAAATATAAGCTATCACCACTCTCTTTCAGTCTTGCATAATTTTGTATATTTATCTCTTTCAATGGTAAATATGTGTCAGTTTTGCAAGGTGTCTATTAACCTAATGCAAAATATTTTCTATCAGTGTGATTTCTTTAAGTGTTGGGTAAAAATTTGAAGAAGTGTTTCACTTTATTATGGTTTTTAGTTTATATATCTTCAAAAATATTTTAGTGAAAACAAATTATGTGTTTAGGAAACATTAGCTAAATCTCTTTCAAATTGGAAGTCTTTGTTAGTTTTGAAATCATCTTGAACCTGGTTCCTCCAAACTGAGTCAATTCATTGGTTCTCGGTTTTTTCTGTCTTAAATATGATAAATCTCAATTTTTTATTAACAATTAAATTGCTTATACTAGAGTTTTGAAAGTCAATGTGGTTTCTTTACTTGAGAAAATGAAAGGAAATATGCTACATGTATGGTTACTACATAGCATGTATGGTTACTAGTCTTTTCTAATTGCCTTAATTTGAAATTACTTTTCTTGACCTGAGTCCCTATTGGTCTCAGTTTGTTCAGTTATTTTGACTATCACATAATGAGCTCCCAAAATAAGAATTTATCTGTAATTATAAAAGGTAGTTGAGAGCTATCACTGCAATGTCAGCAGAAGAGGATAACATTTTCAGAGCATGTACAAATAGCCAGTTCTCTAGCATCATATTCTTACTTGGATCTGCCCTCTTAAAATCACCTCAGTTGCCACCAGACTTTCATACCTACTGCTGTATTTCTTCAGAGGATTTATCTCTAAGTCAAATCAATTAAAATTGTGTAGCTAAGTTTTGGTGATAGTAGAATAATGCATTACTTTCAACAAATACCCAGTTACGATTATTTTTAAATGGTCTCCTTAGTTGTTATTATTTTTATTGAAATGTTGTTGATTTACAATATTTTCAGGTGTACAGACTTAGTGATTTGAAAGTTTTGTAGGTTATACTCAATTAAAGTTGTTATAAAACATCAGCTATATTCCCTATACTGTACAATGAATTCTTGCATCATATATATTTTATGCATGATAGTTTGTAACTCTTAATCCTCTACCCCTATATTGCCCTTCTTCTCCTCCTTTTCCCCACTTGAAATCACTTGTTCTTTATATCTGTGAGTCTGTTTGTTTTATAATACTCATTCATTTTATTTTTTTAGATTCCACACCTAAGTGATAACATACAGTTTTTGTCTTTCTCTGACTTATTCACTAAGCATTAATACCTTCTAGGTCAATCCATCTTGTTTCAAATGGCAAATTTTTATTCTTTTGATGGCTGAGTAGTATTCCTGGTGTGTGTGTGTGTGTGTGTGTGTGTGTGTGTGTGTGTGTATGTATGTATACATACACCGAATCTTTATAAATTCATCTGTTGGAGAACACTTAAGTTGCCTCATAACTTGGCTATTGTAAATAGTTCTGGTATGAACATTGGGGTGCATGTATATTTTAAATTACTGTTTTTGTTTTCTTTCAATATTTACTCTGGTATGGAATCACGGGGTCATAAGGTAGTTCTATTTTTAGGTTTTTGAGGAACCTCCATATTGTTTTCCATAGTGGCTACACCATTTACATTTCCACCAACAGTGTACCAGGGCGTCCATTTCTCCACATCCTTGCCAACATTTGTTATGTGTGGTATTCCTGATAATAGCCATCCTGACAGGTGAAAGGTGGTAATTCATTGTGGGTTAGATTTACATTTTTCTGATTCATGATGTTGAGCATCTTTTTATGTGCCTGTTGGGCATCTGCATCTCCTCTTTGGAAAAATGTCCATTCATAACTTTTGCCCATTTTAAAATTGTGGTGTTTTTTTTTTTGATATTGAATTATATATGTTGTTTATGCTTTGTTTATTAACCCTGTATCAGTCATATCATTTGCAAATATTTTCTCCCATTCATAGGTTGTCCTTTTGTCAACAGTTTTCTTTGCTGTGCAAAAGCTTTTAAGTTTAATTAGACACTATTTGTTTATGTTTGGATCTTATTTCCTTTACTTTAGGAGATAGGTTTGAAAAAATATTGCTATGATTTATGTCAAAGAGTGCTCTACCTATGTTTTCTTCTAGGAGTTTTATGATTTATGGCCTTACTTTTAGGTCTTTATTCCATTTTGAATTTACTTTTGTGTATCGTGTGAGAAAATGTTCTATATTAATTTACATAGAATTCTTCAGTTTTCCCAGCATCAATTATTGAAGAGTCTGTTTTCTCCACATTGTATATTCTTGCTTCTTTTTTCAAAGATTTTTGTGACCATAAGTGCATGGTCTTATTTCTGGGCTCTGTATTCTGTTCAGTTGATCTATGTGTCTGTTTCTGTGCCAGTACCATATTATTTTGATTACTGTAGCTTTGTAGTCTAGTCTGAAGTCAGGGAGCACCTCTGTTTTTTTTTTTTTTTCAAGATTTCTTTGACTATTTGGGATCTTTTTTGTTTCCATACAAACTTTAGAATTATTCTAATTTTGTGAAAAGTGCCATAGGTATTTTTATACAGATTGCATTAAATCTGTAATTGTCTTGGGTAGTATGCCCATGTTAACCTTCTTCAATCCATGAACACAGCATATATTTCCAACTGTTTGTTTCACCTTCAGTTTCTTTCATCAGTGTCTTATAGCTTTCCAAGTACAGCTCTTTAACCTCCAGTTAGATTTATTCCTAGGTATTCTTTTCAATGCAATGGCAAATGGAATTTTCTTAATTTCAAATTCTGATAATTCGTTGTTAGTGTATAGAAATGCAACAGATTTCTGTATATAATTTTGTATTCTGCACCTTTACCTAATTCATTGAGCTCTAGTATTTTTTTTTTGGTGGTGTCTTTAGGATTTTCTACGTATAGTATCATGTCTTCTACAAACATGACAGTTTTACTTTCCAATTTGGATTTTTTTAATTTTTCATGTCTGATTGCTGAGGCTAGGACTTGGAATGTTATGTTGAATAAAAATTTTGAGAGTGAGCATCCTTGTCTTGTCCCTGATCTTAGAGCTAAATACTTGCAACTTTTCACCATCCAGTATGATGTTAGCTGTGGACTTATTGTATATGGCCTTTATTTTTTTTCCTTTTTTTTTTTTTTACATCTTTTTTGGAGTATAATTGCTTTACAATGGTATGTTAGTTTCTGCTTTATAACAAAGTGAATCAGCTATACATATGTATATGGTCTTTATTATGTTGAGGTATGTTTCCTCTATAACCACTTTGTTGAGAGTTTTTACCATCAATGAATGTTGAATTGCATTAAAAGTTTTTTCTGCATTTATTGAGATAAGATTTTTATGCTTTAATTTGTTAATGTGGTATCACATTGTTTTTTTTCTGGATATTGAACTATTTTGAATCCCTGGGATAAATCCCACTTGACCTTGGAATATGATCCTTTTAAAGTATTGTTGGATTCTGTTTGCTATTTTGTTGAGGAGTTTTACATCTATGTTCATCAGTGATATTGGCCTGTAATTTTCTTTGTAATATCTTTGTCTGGTTTTGGTTTCAGGGTATTGCTGACCTCATAGAATGAGCACTTAATATGCATTCCTTCCTCTGCAGTTTTTTGGAATAATTTGAAAAAAATAGGTGTTAATTCTTCTCTAAATGTTTGGTAGAATTCACCTGTGAGACCTTCTGGGTCTGGACTTTTGTTTATTGGCAGCTTTTTATTTTTTTATTATTATTTTTTTAATTGGAGTATAATTGCTTTACAATGTTGTGTTAGTTTCTTCTGTAAAATGAAGTGAATCAGCTATATGTATACATATATCCCCTCCCTCTTGGTCCTCCCTCCCACCCGCACCATCACAACCATCTAGGTCATCGCAGAGCACTGAGCTGAGTGAGTTTCCTGTACTTTATATCAGGTTTCCACTAGCTATCTATTTTACACATGGTAGTGTATATATGTCAATCCTAATCTCCCAATTCATCATCCTCCTCCCCTTCCACCCGTGTCCACATGTCCGTCCTCTACGTCTGTGTCTCTATTCCTGCCCTGGAAATAGGTTCATATGTACCATTTTTCTAGATTCCACATATATATGTTAACATATGATATTTGTTTTTCTGACTTACTTCACTCTGTATGACAGACTGTAGGTCCATCCACATCTTTATGAATGATCCAATTTCATTCCTTTTTATGGCTGAGTAATATTCCATTGTATATATGTACCACATCTTCATCCATTCATCTGCTGTTGGACGTTTAGGTTGTTTCCATGTCCTGAAAGCTTTTAAAATTACTGATTCAATTTCATTGCTGGTAATTGGACTGTTCATATTTTCTGTTTCTTCCTGGTTCAGTTGAAAGTGTGTACATTTCCAGGTATTTGTCCATTTCTTCTGGATTGTCAATTTTATTGGAGTATCCTTGTTTATAGTAATCTCCTATGATCCTTTGTATTTCTGTTGTACTAGTTGTAACTTCGCTTTCATTTCTGATTTTATTGATTTGGGCCCTCTGATTTTTTTTCTTCGTGAGTCTGACTAAAGGTTTATAAATTGTGTTTATCTTTTCAAATAACCAGCTCTTAATTTCAATGGTCTTTGCCCTTTTTGTCTCTGTTTTGATAATTCATGCTCTGGTTTTTTACTTCTGTTTCATTTGTTCTCCCAGTTCCTTTAGTTATAAGGTTACAAATTATTAAATAAATCTATATAAAATTACTGATTTGGTGAATGTAATACTTTGTCAGTTTTTGAGCTTTAAAGTACATTCAGATTCTAGCTGTCCAAGATCCTATCTTTCTTCCTGTGGATAATTTATACATTACATCCCATGATTTTAGGTAATAAAACCAGTCATGCACACATTTTAAGTATAAACAACTAGCAAGTCTCCTATATAGTAGGTATTCAAGAGATGATATCTCTGAAGTTTAAGATGACCTCTGACTTCAAGAAACATTTAACTCTTTTTTCCCCTGCAAAGCCCTATTTATCCTTCCAACTATTTTCTTTTGCTTTCCCTATATTAAGCACTACACTTCTTCTTTTAGACTGGTGGGTCCATTTTTATTTTACTTTATTATTTGCAAAGTGACTGAAGGGCACTCAAAATGGAGGGTGGTTTTAGGGACACATATTTAACTTACTGCTCAAAGTAATGGGGAAAGTCTGTAATAGTTTCAGAAAAGCTCTGAAGATGTTAGAATTTTTAAAATAAGCTCCATGATTTTCAAGAAAAAAAATCTGAATTTTTGATTTATTTAATATATACATTTGATGGTAACTTTAGAGAAAAGACCTGGAATAGCAAAGCACAATGTGCAATAATAAAGTATGAAATTAAATATACAAAGATTTGGGTCTGAAGTTAAACTCCAAATACCAAAAGTGATTTTTATATGTTTTGAGTGACAAAAATATTTCTTAATTAGGTAAAGTTTTTTGGTGGTTTAGTTAAGGAACTGAGACAAAAATTTAAAAAAAGAAAATAATAAAATATAGAAATATAGAGCTTAGGAAATAATACCAACCATCTGATCTTTTGGGACTTATGCCAAACCAAACCATTTGAATTTCCTTTGCCACTATCCTGCAATGAACATGCTAATGATAGTATAATACAGGCAGCAATAACTATATACTTTAGGATTTAGTGCACTCTACCTGCTCATTTTGTGTCCAGCCAGATGTATAAACAGTTGAAAATTACACTTTCAGAAGCAAAACTGGAAATGGATATTATATCTTGGAAGCAAATCTACCTAAAGAAAAAATATGTTTTCCTCTTGATATAAGAAGAATAGTTTAGGAAGAAATTTAAAATAAAAGAATGTTTTTCTATGATTTAGAGAGCTTTTCATTAATTTAAGCTATTTGAGTCTCTTACTTATATCCAAAATGCCTAGAGTGATAGTCACCATATTGCAAATGTTCAGTTAGTATTTTTTTGATGGTAAGAGTAGAAAAATACAGAAAAAAAATGTATATAATAAAATGGATAGTGCTAAAGTCTGCTTATACTACATGCTAACATAGTCAAACATATGTGATCTTATCTGTTAAAATATATAATCATATGAGATATTAGCAGGGGATTATTGTGATAGAATGCAAACAGGTTGTTAAAGTAGCATTTGCTGTTTTCTTGTTTGTTTGTTTGTTTGCTCTGTATGCATTTATTTCTGTGTAAATTGGGGGATATGTCTGAGAATGAAGATTCAGTAAGGGTAGGGACAAAAGCAAATTAAATAGACCTCTACTAAAACAAACTATCTGTTAAAACTGGTATAGATTGTATTACTTCAGTTGTTTATATGTAAATATCTAAGTACTTATGTTATTTCTGTATGAAATGCAGAGGTGTGTATGTGTGAGGAGAGTATATGTATGAATTAAATTTTCAGGCAGGGATAGAATGAGTAACAAGGTAATAATGTATAGAACAAGTATAAATGAGAAGACAAAGTGGAGAGTTTGGAGTATTCATCACAGAGAAATGTCAGTGCATTTCAGCTGGGGACAAAACATAGGCAGCAGATGTACAATCTAAAATTGTATAAATCAAAGGGGTGTAGATGTTGGGGTGCATAGCTATGAATGATGTGGAAACAGCTCTACTGAGAATGTTTCTGCAGTGGCTACGTAACCCTCAGCTCATGGATCAGTTGCCTCAGTGTAGGCATTAGTGTTAAAATCACCAAATCAACATAGAATCGTCTCCTAATTTAGACAAAAATAACTTTTAAAAAGTATAAGTAATCACTCCAAGTATCCATTTCCCAGTAGTAATCTAGCTTCATGAGCTTTCTGAAGTACAGTTAAGAATAAAGATGTAATAAGCCATTTCCAGAGTGATTACCTCAGACTATATTAGGAGCGAGGTAGTAAAATGACTTCTAGATAAATATAAATTCCATCAATAAAAATATAACTAAACTAAAAGGATATAAAGGTGAAAAGTTAACTTTTTGAAATAAATTTCACATTTATACATAAGTATTCTATTTATTTCACTTGAGCTGTTTACCTGAGTATAAAAAGTAAAATTCTCACAGGAAAAACTAAAAGTATACTTTTTTTGACAAAGCAAAATTGTATATTCCCCATGTCTTGAGCAGCTTGCTCAGACTCATCTTTGACTATACAATGTTTATGGTTCTGATTAGAGACATATGTTAAATTTATAAATTCATGATTTCCTGCCAAATAACCAAGGAGGAATGCACCTGCCAGGAGGAAGGAAACTGGAAACAATGCAAATGTGTGAAGCTGCCCAGACAGCTAGAAATCTCAAACCCCAGACCCGTTCTATGTGTACATAATTGGCTGAGATCACAGCTTTTTAACCTGAAGTCAGTCCATTGATGATGGACACATCATGTTATTTTAATATTCATGACCAATGCCAAGAAGAAACTTTAACTCACTTTTATATGAGCATTTGGGGAAAATTTTTTGATACATTCTAATCTCCTTCTCTACATACATATAGAAATGGTGATTCCACCGTGAAACAGATTCAGATCAGTTACGATGCCCTGCACAGCCTTCTGGAACTTATCTCTCTGTATAAGTAGGAGATGGGGTGGCACGTCCCCAGTATCATGCTGGCAGATGCGTAATGTGTTTACCTAGACCTGTGAGGTGAGGTTCTATAGCATCATGAACATTTATCTTAAAAATCATAAACAGGCTGAGCTGAAAGTTCCTAGACAACTAAGATTTATCAAAGCTCTTTGGGAAGCACATTAATGTCACTTTTAATTCATATTTAATAGCTAATTGAGAAAGGTATAAAACTCAGTGGACATGTTGCACACACACACACATACACACACATACACACTCACACAGTGGTCAAAACAAATTATTCTCTCTGAATCAGATAAAGGAAGAACTGCCCTGACTTGCTTTTACCTGCAGCTCTACATGACTCAGTTTATTAAACCAATAGTATGTGGGATTTTTATGTCCCACAGTAGGAAGGATTATTCTTTCCCAGTATAAAAGTAGTCATGTTGTCTGGTTGTTGTATAACTGAAATTTAAAAAAGAAAATCTCATTGAAGTAAGGAAAAGAGTCTAAGTGCAAGATGTTCCCATTCAGTCAGAAAAAGCTTTTGATTGCTTTATGCATGCAGCAATTAAGATATAAAAAGTTGATCTATTGCTTCCTAGAGAAGTACTAAATAGAGAAATAGAATTCATCCTTTAGGAAAGGAGAAACTACTAGCAGATGAGAACTTTAGCCATGAAATCACCCTTACACCATACTGCTTTTTGCAGTATGAAAGTAAAATTGAGAAACTATTTTGTGAGGGATAATAAAAATTGGTAAGAAGAAGAAACAGAAATAGGAAAAAGTTACTTGGGAAACTGTAATAAAACAACTCTTCTCAAAATTATCCTTTTCAAAAACGTCTGATAATAGTTACATCACAATTATATAATTTCTCTACCTTAGGTTATATATGGGTAGATGTTATGAGAATATGTATACTTTTGCACAGTATAAAGAAAGACAAGAGCTAGCTTTGTGAAAACATTTATAATAGGTTAAGTAAGAACTCGTGTCTGCTTCTTTCTTTTTAACCCAAGGTTCAAATATAACTTCATCAATAATATTAACTATTAAATATTCTATTTCTAAAGTGGGGCTTGAAGTTTGGATCAGAAAACAGCTATTCTAACTACTTCTGCAATCTAATTCTGACCCACTGGATGAAATCTATAGTAGGTCCTGTGAGATTTATCATCACTTAAAGATAATACAACTTTATTCAGCTACTTCATTACAAGAAACATTTTGGAATTATTATGTCCACCTTAGGGTAATATCAGAATTATGAACTTCAGGTTTTAAATTTTTCCTCTAAATACGAGAAAATTCTGTTCAAACAGACTGCTGCAAATGGGTGTTATTGTTCATCTTTAACTTGTCAGGACCTCCCCACCCAAACATGCCTTCTCTGGCTCCAACTTTTGACTGCTTTATTTGGAGAATGGGAGAGTAGGGAGGTAAGAAGACAGGAAAAAAACTATTCTAGAGTCTAGAGATACTGCAGGTAAAAAAAAAAAAAAAAGAGGGAGGAACAGAGTGCAAAATACCAGTCTAAAGTGGGCCTACAAGTTCCAAACCTGGTGAAGAAGCCAGTGTGTTTGGAACACTTTCAGCTTGAGTGAAATGATATAGACAGGAAAACAGAGTCAGATTATATATAGGATGCATAGGAAAAAAGAGTGACTGACCACACCCCCCAGAGATTCTGAGATATATATATATATATTTAAAGGAGGGAGCTTTGCATTTGAAAATGTTTAAACCTTCCAGTGAGCTTACTGTATAGCCAAATGTGAGTACTGTTGTTCAAGGAGGCTGCCAGCTATTTTCACTCTGAGAAAATGAAAGATTACACAAGGGGTCTCAACTAAATTACATTTTTAAAGTTTCCTTCCAGTTACTGTTTTGATGAAAGGCCGGAGGAGATCAGGGACAGAACTGTGAAACCAGTTAAGTGGCTATGGCAAAATTCTACATAAAGATGAAGTGTTTGATCAAGATGATATGGAGAAGTAGGGAGAAGTTGACATCTTCTAACTGTGGACCTGACAGGATATTCTGGAAAATTAAATATCATGTATGAGTACAAGAAAGGAGTCAAGGATGATTTTAAATTTTGTGGCCTGTGCAACTGGAGGAATGAAGTTGCTGTTTCCTAAGATGGATATACACTCAAGGGACAGGCATACATAAATTGATTTTGATATTTTCAAGTCAGACAGGGATGGACAGGTATTTAGATTATGGACAGTACCCTTAAAAACAGTCAGGAACACAGGTGTCCCTAACTTCTTCAATGTTAGAGGTGGAGGTCTAGGAAGGATTTCACTGGGAACACTCAGATATGTGGTTTCTTCTTGAATCTTGCTGAAGAAGCCAGGAAGTTTGAGGAGTAGCAGTTTAAGTGGAACACTCTCTGAACTATTGCTGATGAAGTTATGGAGGCCAAAGTAACTATAACTAAATCAACCCCATGGAGACTCTGTCTCACAAAACTTTCATAAAACCTAGGCATGGTACGTGGGGGGAAAAAAGAGCTTTGGATCATTTCTTGGGAGTTAAGTTAATTTCTGAGAAGAACTGTCAATTTACATTCTGCCAAAGGCAGAATTTTTCTATCCACAGTGTTTGGATTTAGCCTTAAGAATGAGCTGGAACATTTTTTGGTGCCCCCCACCCCCAGTATTTTTTTAAATTAATTAATTTATTTACTTTTGGCTGCATTGGGTCTTCATTGGGTTGCGTGGGCTTCTCATTGCAGTGGCTTTTCTTGTTGTGGAGCAAGGGCTCTAGGCTCGAGGGCTTTAGTAGTTGTAGCTCTTGGGCTCTAGAGCACAGGCTCAGTTGTAGCACATGGGCTTAGTTGCTTCCCGGCACGTGGGATCTTCCCGGACCAGGGCTCAAACCCACGTCCCCCACATTGGCAGGTGGATTCTTAACCACTGCGCCATCCCTGGAAGCCCCCTTCTCCCCCACCCCACCAAGTTTTTAAGACGTGCAAATAACTCAACTTTGTCTCCTTCAAGTCTGATTCAATTTTTTGAGATGAAGATAAAACCTTCCATCAAGAGCCACCCTTAATAGAGAGTGCAGGACATACATGGTCCACGTGTAGTACAAATTTTTGCATCTGCTATACATTCAGACCCTTTAATACATTCTCTGTGGTTAAGAATAATAGAATTGTGACCATCTAGAGGGGTGGGATAGGGAGGGTGGGAGGGAGGGAGACACAAGGGGGAAGAGATATGGGGATATATCTATATGTATAGTTGATTCACTTTGTTATACAGCACAAACTAACACACACACACACACACACAAAGTGAAGAAAAAAGTAATAGAAGACTCACTTTCATTCACCTTCTTACAGGTCAAGTGTGGTGGCATCATGGTAAATTTGGAAACTTGGAGTTGACACATATTGATTTGGAAGCTTTGCCAAAACCAAAATTGCAATAGGTTTATTTTAATATATTGTTACATGAACATAGTTCTTTTATTTTACTTATGTCACTTGACCTTCATAATGGCTTACGAGTCAAATATGACAGATATTTATTATCCTCATTTATAGAGATGAAAATTGGAGTCAGAAGTTCAGTGACTTGCTTCAGGTGATATATCAGAAAATGAAGAAATCATATTTGAACTCAGATTTTGTGATTTTAGAAAAAAAATCATTAATAACACAGGGATGCTCTGTTTCTTACTTTTTTCCCTCAAAAATGAGTCATATAACTATTCCTTTTAAAAGAAAAATAATCTTGTGTTCTTAGTATCTCTATATATTTCCTTTACTGCAGTGCTATTCAAACACATACACATATCCTAGGTGTTGTAAAATTTTAAAGCTTATATCTCTCACATGTTTATAAAACAAAAGTATAAAAGTCAAACTTAATGATATTTTACATCTTATAATGAGAGATCAACTTTTATTTGACTAATTTTCTGCAATAAACATTAATAAAACCTGGATAAAATATTAAGATTTTAAAAATAATTAGTTAATTAATTTTTGGCTGCATTGGGTCTTTGTTGCTGTGCGTGGGCTTTCTCTAGTTGCAGCAAGCAGGGGCTACTCCTTGTTGTGGTGCATGGGCTTCTCATTGTGGTGGCTTCTCTTGTTGCAGAGCATGGGCTCTAGGCACGTGGGCTCAGTAGTTGCGGCTCACAGGGTCTAGAGTGCAGGCTCAGTAGTTGTAGCTCATGGGCTTAGTTGCTCTGTAGCATGTGGGATCTTCCTGGGCCAGGACCCGAACCCATGTCCCCTGCATTGGCAGGCGGATTCTTAACCACTGCATCACCAGGGAAGTCCCTAAGATATTTTAAGTAATAAAATTTCATAAACTAGAAGTTAATATTGAAACAAAATGACCACACTGGGTACAATTTGCACATATAGCTTTTAGTCACAGGATACCACACAGAATGAGGTATGTAGGATCAAAGTCAGTCTTACTCGTTTCAGGAGTCAAATGGTAACTTTTGAGGCAAAAGGAGGAATGAGAAAATTAAAAATGAGATCCCATGAATGGGGGATTCATACAGGGAGAGCTCCAAAATCTGTTCATAAATCCTCTCCAAATTGCTGATAGGACCCCACAATATGTATCTTCGAAGGAGAATCTAAGGTCCCGGCTAATGACAATGGCTGGGAAGATAAAGAAACTGAGACGTTTCTGCTGTTGCTACCTTCAGGAATCAGTTTGACATTTCAATTAATTCAAAATTAAATGCCTGCTAGAATAAAAACATTATTTAAAGGAAGATAACAATCAGACAATCTTCAGTGTATTATACATAACATCCATTACACTAGCAAATGTTACTAGGCATACAAAGTATATCAAAATGTGACCCACTGGCAAGAATAAAAATATTGAATAGAAACCTATCATAGGACGATGAGACGTTGTATTCAGGGGACAAATTTCAGGCATTTATTTTTAATATATTCAAGAAATAAAAATTTTCCTTATATTCTGAATCTCGTGAGAAGATATTTTTTCCAGGTGCATACAATTTTCGTCAAGAAACATGAAATATAAGCTATCAATTTCAGAAGTAAAAAATGAAAAATCAGTTTATATAAACATTAAAGCATTTATTTAAAATATTATAAAAATTTTAGGCTGATAAATTCAACAATCTAGAGGAGAGACAAATTTCTAAAATAGCAAAGCCAAACATTATATAATCTTAAACCTATAAACAAGATATAAGCCTTCATTAAAAACCTTTCTGCGTGATATTTCCAGTCCTATGTGGCTTCATTGATATATTTTACCTCTATAAAAAGATTGTTATTCTTTTTAAAGACAGTCATTTCCAAAGAAGTACTTGCCAGCACATATAAACAAGACTAATAGAAAAGCCTTAAAGACTAGAGTGGGAGAAATAAAACTATCTCTACTCATAGGTAACATGATTTAAGAGTAGAACTTTAAGAAGTCTACAAAAAAAACTAGTAAATTTAATAAGTAAATTTACAATGTCTACAAAATAAAAGATCAACATAAAATCAATTTCATTTCTATACATTAACAGCAAACAATTGGAAAATGTAACTTAAAAATATCCTTATAATAGCATAAAAAAGCACATTTTAGGAATAGACTTAATAATAGATGTAAGACTCTTCAACGAAAAATAGAAAATACTGCTGAGAAAAATTTAAAGAAAACATTATGAAATGGAGTGCCATACAATGTATATGGGTTAGATGATTTGATGTTAAATTTTAATTATTCCAAAATTGCTTTATAGGTTAAAGTAATCCCCAAATTTCTACAGATTTTTTAATGAAAATTGACAATGTGATCCTAAATTTATGTCAAAATTTGTCTCTCTGCCTCATTTGGATATTTTGTTGACCTCTTTTCCAGTTCACTAATTCTTCTATTGAATCCAAGACAACTCATCTCTCAAATTCTTAATTTTAAGTAATTTATTTTCAATTTTAGCATTTCCATGCACCTCATTTTATTGTATCATGAAAATCTTACTCTTTCCTCTTATTCCTGTTTCCTTTATTTCAGGGTTTCTCGGTTTCAGGAATAATAGTATTTGGGGATGAGTGATTCTTTGCTGTGGGGAGAGTTCTCCTGTGCGCTATAACCTATTTAGCAAAATTTATAACCTCCACTAAATGGATGACATAGAAACCACCTCCCCAATTAGGACAATCGCAACTCTCCAGAAATTGCTAAATAGTCCCAAGGGGAAAAAATTCACCCACTGTTGAGAACCACTGCTTTATTTTATTTAATGTATCAATTATAATTTTTGAAATTGTGTGTATACATGTGCACTTATTCCAATAGTTGGATCATTTATTTAAAACTTTTTCTTTTATATTGGAGAATAGTTGAGTAACAATGTTGCAGTAGTTTCAGGTGTAGAGCAAAGTGATTCAGTTATACATATACATGTATCTATTGTTTTTCAAATTCTTTTCCCATCCAGCTTGTTCCTTAATATTGAGCAGAGTTCCCTGTGCTCTACAGCAGGTCCTTGCTGGTTTAAATATAGCAGTGTGTACATGTCAATCCCAAACTCCCTAACTATCCCTCTCTTCCACTTTCCCCCTTGGTAACCATAAGTTCCTTCTCTAAGTCTGTGAGTCTGTTTCTGTTTTGTATATAAATTCATTTGTATCATTTCTTTTTAGATTCCACATATAAGCGATATCATGATATTTCTTTCTCTGTGTGACTGACTTCACTCAGTATGCCAATCTCTAGGTCCATCGATGTTGCTGCAAGTGGCATTGTTTCATTCTTTTTAATGGTTGAATAATATTCCATTGTATAAATGTACTACATCTTCTTTATCCATTCCTTTGTCGATGGCCATTTAGGTTGCTTCCCAAGTCTTGGCTATTGTAAACTGTTCTGCAATGAACATTGGGGTACATGTATCCTTTCAGACTGATTTTCTCCAGATATATGCACAGGAGTGGGATTTCAGTATCATATAGTATTTCTATTTTTAGTTTTCTGAGGAAATCTCCATACCATTCTCCATAGTGGCTGTATCAATTTACATTCCCACCAATAGTGTAGGAGGTTCCCCTTCTCTCCACAACCTCTACAGCATTTATTGTTTGTGGATATTTTCTGATGATATGATAGTCATTTTGACTTGTGTGAGATGATATCTCATTGTAGTTTTGATTCACATTTCTCTAATATTTAGCAGTGTTGAACATCTTTTCATGTGTCTCTTGGCCATCTGTATGTCTTTGGAGAAATGTCGATTTAGGTCTTCTGCCCAATTTTTGATTGGGTTGTTTGTTTTGATGATATTAAGCCACATGAGCCATTTGTAAATTTTGGAGACTAACCCCTTGTCAATCACATTGTTAGCACATATTTTCTTCCAATCTGTGGGTTGTCTTTTCATTTTGCTTATGGTTCTCTTTGCTATGCAAAAACTTTTGAGTCTAATTAGGTTCCATTTGTTTATTTTTGTTTTATCTCTATTACTTTGGGAGACAGATCGAAAAAAAAATATTTCTGAGACTTATGTCAGAGTGTTCTGCTTATGTTTTCCTCTGGATCATTTATGCTTTTTAAAGACTTTCTCTTGGTTTTAGCCATAACTTCCTGCTTCTTTTCTTGAATTCAGTTTACTCAGAATACTTATTAAATGAACTATACTATTGTTTATTTTAACATTCACCCAAATTTGTATTTTTTTATATTTCTCTTAGAAGGTTCAGTCTTCACTTCCTTTTCAGTAACTTCTGTGTAATTTTAGCCTCTCTAGCCCCAGTTGCTTCTTGAAATCACTTTATATTTTTAAATGTTTTAAAAAATCATACTCTAATCTCAGCAAAGATGGTATTCTGTTGCATAATACTTCATCTTACATAGAGTCAGAGTAAACTTTGTTATTAGTTTGTATTTATATTTTGATAAGACTGAGATCTGTAAATCCTGGTCCATGTATAAACTTTACAGCTCTATCCAATATTATACTTACAACACCCATTCACTTTTTCACAAGTAGTCTGTGTGTTATTTAAAAATCTACTTAGTTTTATTTTTCCTTAGATGGTTTTATTTCTGCTCTTCAAATATTTTATATTTCTTTACCTCATTAGAATCATATTTAAAAGGAGTGTTTAGCTTGTTTATAGTTTAGTGTTCTTGGGTTGCTAAACTAAACCTTACTGTTTTTTGTTGGGATTTTCCTTGAGGATTGCTGCCTTATTTTCAACAGAATAAATATCACTCCATCACACATAGTAGAGGAATGGGAATCACTGAACGAAGAGAAAACTTACAAAGCCATTGACAACAAGTGAAAAAAAAAAAAAAAAGACATCCACCCTTAACCCTTCAGCCACAGAGTAGTATATCAGGGTTTGGATGATCTTCTAGATGGCGGTTTTGTTAAACCTTCCAGTAGAGAGAACATAACTGCTTGTGGGTATCCTTTTTAAATAAGGAAAAATTTAGGGCATAGACTTGTCAGAGATATCTTGGCGATGCTTATATTTAATACAGTGCATTGTCTTTTCCAAGCCTTAACTAAGTAAATCTTACTGACCATCATTTCTCTGGGTTCACCTCTGTAAAAATGAGGAGGGATAAAGTAGAATTCTTCAAACCAGGAGTTAGTCACATATTCCTGAAATAATTCAATATCATTTATGACAATGAATGATGTCAAAGGATGTATTTTTATATTTGATAGTGATACTTCCAATTTACATTACATTGAATAACCTCAGTTTTTATTCACTTTCAATATTTTCAACTTTATCTTGGCTTTATTCTTTCATTATCTTTGAGGGGGAAGTTGTTTGTAGTATAATTTTCCATACTGAGATGGAAAATAGTTTCTGAGATGTTTGTTACCCTCCTATCTTCAGAGCTTTAGAATATGTCAAATTATCAAAGCTTGCACAGACCTATTAGAATTGCAGTGGTCATTTTTCTGATTGACATCATAAATTTAAGAGGCCAGTTTTCTTTCTCTTAAAGATTTTATTGCTGACCACTTGTTTCTTTGCAAACAATAAAGTTACCTAGTTGCTATGCAGGGTTTGTTGTTAAAGTACTTCAATCACCAATATTTTATGGTTAATCCATGAAGAACTGTGTTTATCTAGGCATCTTTAGTAATGAGAGTTCTGATATTACTTTGGGTATTTCAAGTTCATGTATGCATTACCTCAATTAATATTTGAGTACATATTACATATCCACTGCTTAGATAAACAAAATATCAATAGATCAAACTGTGAATTAATTTTATTTTATTTATTTATTTATTTATTTATTTATTTTTTTTTGTGGGCCTCTCACTGTTGTGGCCTCTCCCGTTGCGGAGCACAGGTTCCGGACGCGCAGGCTCAGCGGCCATGGCTCACGGGCCCAGCCGCTCCGCGGCATGTGGGATCTTCCCGGACTGGGGCACGAACCTGTGTCCCCTGCATCGGCAGGCGGACTCTCAACCACTGCGCCACCAGGGAAGCCCTATTTTATTTTTTAAATTATTTTTTATTGGAGTACAGTTGCTTTACAGTGTTGTGTTAGTTTCTACTGTACAGAAAAATGAATCAACCATAGCCTCCCTTCTGGACTTCCCATTCAGGTCACCACAGTGAATTAAGTAGAGTTCTCTGTGCTATACAGTATGTTCTCATTAGTTATCTATTTTTCACATAGTATCCCTAGTGTATATGTGTCAATCCCAATCTCCCAATTCCTCCCACCCCGCCTTCCCTCTTGGTATCCATACATTTGTTCTCTACTTTATGTACTGCAATAGACTTTGTTTTATTTGCCTTAAGACTCTTGATCTTTTTAAAGTTTTACATTTTATAAGGTTTACTTTTGTCATGAATGGCATTTTCCATTGTTACATCATTAGTGAGAATATGCCACTAATTTTTCTATGTTGACAATATCCTTACATGTTAGAAAATTTATCTTGTTCCTCTCTTAAATATATTTTATTTACTATGATGGTAATCATATTTTAAAAATATTCTGGTTTTCCCTATTTATTCTGAAGAACATTTATTGTGCCTTTTTTTATTAGCTTTTACCTCCAGGAAAATATTGATAGGATGGATTCTTGGGTTTAATGGATGGTCCCTAAAGTTTTACCTTAATTAATATGTTTTACTAATGAAACATGTTTACTAATGAAACATATTTACTTATTTAATACCCTTTAAAAGAATAAGAGTTTTACATTATAAATTGTTATTTTTTATCAAAATGTTTTTATATCTGTTAAAAACAGCATATGGTATTTTTCTTATTGTTAGTGGATAGATCATATTATTGGCCTTTAAGTTGAACCATCTTATTGATTGATTATCATGAAATTGTCATTATTACTGAAATTTTTGCAAAACAGATTCTTTAAACCACCTACAATTGTACCCTTCTGTAGTATGAGATTTTTTTTTTCACTAAGGTTTGGTCTTTATTTAGTTATTTAAGTTATTTAAGTTATTTAAGTGTTCTGTTCTGACTATTTTCTATATTATCACATGTGCCTTCTGCAGTGCCTTTAAAAATGGCTTCTGACCTCAGTATTTTGCACTCCTGTGAATGCATTTGTGTCACAATTTGCAAAGAGACTATCAAAGAGTTCTGAGACTAAGGAATCAGAATGGTCATAGGGAAGATTAAATTACAATGTCCAGTAAGTGGAAGAATCACACACAGATTTCTTGTTTAGAAGAGGAACAGACGATTAACAGAAACATACTCCTGGTGTTTTCTTCAAGTAATTATTCCTGTTCCAACTGTTTTTACTTGTCTAGTCCCAGAAAGCTACTCCAGCTTAAGTGGCACATTCAGAGAAGCCCCAGGGATCTGGAAAACCCTGGTTGGATATTTAAGCAAGAGCTGAGAATAGGGTTCCCATATAAAAGGGAAAGTCAGTACATATTAGTGTCTATTGCCATATATATATATATATATATATATATATATATATATATATATGTAGGAGCGAATGATCTAAAATTTGTAAGTTGAAATCTTTGGCCTTAAATATATGTGAATTAAAGCTCACATCATCTGCAAATTGCCTTGGAGTTTAGAAACTGGATTCCTAGCCTGCTTCTCAAATTTGATTAGCAGTAGGGCTCACAACTTTGGTATAATGGCAGAGGTAGAGAACAAACCCAGGAATTGACTTTCTGCTTCAGTGGATCCTTAAAGAAATGATTTGAAGTCTGAGTGTCTCCTTCCAGAGTCCTAGTTTCTGGAGGTCATCCACAAGAAATTTGCAAGTCAATTTCAATGATAGATGTAAGATATAGACTATATGATGATTACTTAAAACTGATTCTGATTAAAATTTGCTGGAGATGAGAAAAATTGGCTGTACTCAGAAAACATAGCCCTTGTATATTCAGACTTGAGTCACCTGCTATGTATCTAGTCATATCCATCCCTTCAAGGCTTCCTTCTTGATCTATGTGGCAAAGGACTACAAAGACACTCCACTCACCTTCTTCCAAGGTGGTGATAACTAATTCATTTGAGTTTCTCATCCAAATTAATGTTGCATTTCACATGCATTCAATACTAACACTATAATTTGAAGTTCCTATCACTGGGGAAATTGGAATGGGTATATGTGCAGTTACAACTTTGACCAAGGCAGTGATCTCCAATTAGCAGGAATAATAAGGTGCTTTTGACTATCACTGATTCCTGTGAGTAAAAGAATATAAATCATTCTGAGTTTATGCTAGGTTTCTTATTTAATCCTCTTTCTTTGGGAAGGTCTAGGTTAACCTGGCTTTTTCTATTTACTAATTCAAGTTCTATTTTAGTTAGCTAATATTAATGCCTTCCCTTTCTCCTATTCAATATGGACACTCTTTGATCAATACTAAATCACATCATCTTCCACTCTTAGCTTCCTCACTCTTTTTACTTGGCCAATTATGAAAGTCAAATTTGTCTCCATTGCTCAGAATAGCATGCAGGATGAATACGTATATAGACGTTGGAGATAAAAATATGAAAGATGTTTTTTCTTCCCAGTTTTCATTTTCAGCCAGGTTTATAAAGCATGGAGTCTAATTTATTAAAGATATAAGTAACTAAAATTGGTTGAATAGTTTTAGTAGAGTTGACAGGATAGTGCAAGAGTCTCTTTTAACAACTTATAGATCTCATTTATAATGCATTTAGTTAAAATCAGGAGAGAACAATATACATTGCATGCATGGTTTAGCAAAGGCATATTTTGTATTCTTATTTTTTCCTACATCTCTAGAGTTTACAGATTCTGGACCAACTTTAAGCTTTAGCCTTCTACAGGGAATTTTTCTGTTAAGATTGTGTTGCTAATGGTTGAATTCTTCTAGAGAGAAAAAAGTCAAAATTTATTTTTATTTTTCAGTGTTTTATTTTCAATATAAAATCAAAATAATGTTAGTTCCTCCAGGGAGAGAAAGTGACAGAAAATTGATAATGTATCCTGTGAACAGTGCTGAAAAGGGAGAAGAAATAAATTATCCCTGACCACTCAAAGTCTAATTGTTAGGTGTTTTAAGTCAGTAAGTTCTAGTGAATCTGTAAGATTTTTTTATTCCTTTGGATGATGGAGCAGCACATCTGTACTGTTTCCCATATCATTTGTTGTGTTAAGTAGATATTTTGCAACAAATGAATGAACATGTTTTTCTTATGTCTATTGATAAAATTAGTCATAAATATAATCATTTAAATCGTTTCAAATGGTTTTTAGCCCTTTTAATTGTGACACATAATGCTACTACAAATCCTTAAATGTATTGCTTTTCTTGGATAAGAATTATCTTTTCTGAGGAGATAGACTGAGAATGTAGTAAGAACACCTACAGTTAAAACTGTAATTATGAGAATAATAAGATCATAGAAGCCTATACTTAAAACAATTTCCAAAAAAAGTCTTTTATAATACAAAGAAAACTTATTTCTCATAAACTTACCTCCACATTTATATAATTATGTCTTATGTTTTTTTTAATGTATGATTGTGGCAAATTAAAAAGTCTACCAGAAGAGTCTTCTGAGATTATGGTTGGGTTAAAAACAGTGGTGGTTTTATGTTTTTTGTGTTTTTTTTTTTGGGGGGGGGGTTCGGTATGTAGGCCTCTCACTGTTGTGGCCTCTCCCATTGCGGAGCACAGGCTCCGGACATGCAGGCTCAGCGGCCATGGCTCACGGACCCAGCCGCTCTGCGGCATGTGGGATCTTCCCGGACTGGGGCACGAACCCGTGTCCCCTGCATCGGCAGGCAGACTCTCAACCACTGTGCCACCAGGGAAGCCCTACGGTGGTGGTTTTAAAGCTCACTGGCAGCAGAGAGCTTCCTAGAGATGAAAAGTATTTTAGTTCTCTTGCTACTTACAGAAGCATCCCAAAATTTAGTAATTTAAACATTAACCACTTAATCAGCTCATAGTTGAATCTGCTGGCTCGTTCTGTCAGAGCTGAGCTGAAAGCTGCTGGACTTGCCCATGCAGCTGTTGTCAACTCATGGTGTGACTTGCGTCTGGGTGCCCTCATTCACACATATGGCTTTTGTAGGCTGTCGAATTGTGTGATAGAGGCACCTGACTTATAAACAAGCAGGCTAGGTTGGATTTCTTCAAAAAGTGATTCAATGGTTACAAAAGCTGTGAGAGAAGACATCCCCAATGTACAAGTCCTTGTTAAGACTTTGCTTGTATCACATTTACTAGTAAAGTACAATAAATTCACCAAAGAAAGTCATATGGCTATTCCAGGTGCAAGAGACAGAGCAGTATGTCCCACCTGTTCATACTGGTCATGTCAATAGAAAGGAAGGAATTTGTGGGCATTCGGTAATGAATCACAACCTTCCTCTGGCTGTAATTTATTCCTATTTCTCTCATATGAAAACATGCTCAATCTTATCCCAGAGACCTAAAATGTCTCATAAAATTCTGCCCTTAGGGTGGAAGTACAAAATCTTGCTATCTAAAAGTCATATTTAAAAGGCCGTCTTAGATGTGTTTCTATTGGGCTAGAGAGACAAGTTACTTGCAAGGATATGTAAGGATATGGTAGACGTGTATGTTACACATGAACTTCAACCTTCCAATTAGAGTGGGTGATAGTTTTGCCAGCTCTTTTACTATAAAATAAGACGGGTCGTCCTTTTTCCAGCTTGTCATAATTTCCTTATTGTTTTTTTTTTTTTTTGTAGCCTCCATGAACAGCATTTTTCCAGTCTCACTTAATAGTTTCTTCACTGTTTTTTTTTTCCAGCCATAGCCACCTCTCATTCTCCAGATCAATGCCACTTATACGTGCAGTATTTCTATTAATTATATATTGCTAAATAACAAACTGCATCCAAAATATCAGTGGTTTAAAACAGTAATCATGTGTTTAGCTAATTCTGTGGGTTGGCGGGGAAGTCTTTTTGACTGGGTCAGGCTTGCTGTTCTCTGCTGGCAGCTTATGCAGCTGGCAGGGTTAGCTAATAGCTCAATGATTTGTGATGAACTAGTTACACTGGTACTTGACAGACTCTTGGCAAATTGGAGGGGGCTGGGCCAGGTGTCTCTTGTTATCTGGAGGGATAACCAGGGATTCTTTACATGGTAGTTGAAAAGTTAAAAACACCGTAAGATAGGGTAAACTTCAACGCTCAGGCACTTTCCAAGTTTCTGAGTTTATCATATTTGCTAGAGTTCCATTGGCCAATAAATAAATCATATAACCATCACAGATTAAACACTGGAGAAAGAGACTCCACATCTTTAAGAATGAATGTATACCCACTCTTCAAATCTAGCATCAAGGATTACAGAAAATAGTATTTCTTCTTGTTCGTAGTAACAGGGATACTTTCAATTTTTCTATGAGCACATATAGTCACAAAGAAGATAGGAAATGCAGTACATCAAGTCTCATTCACATACCTGCCATATCAACTCTTTAGCTTTCCAATTCCTTGTTCTTTCATCAGTCATAAAATTTTTCTTCTTCCACACTCCATACTCTAGTGTTCTCATACTTCAGTGTTTATCATTGCCAGTTATTGCAGTCATCCAGAAGTTTAGATTAATGATTTTCTGCTATGAATTACAATTTCTGTATTTCTAGCTTATTTCTTTTTATTCACACACTTATGAAAAATAGAACAAAATTTGACCTCATTTGAACTTTGTTGCATTAACTCTATCACCTTTTTCTACTCTTCATCCTCCCCTTATTACCCAGATTAGATTTTGTGGTATATTAATATAATTACTATCTCGCAGATAACCTCAATCTTCTGTCCTTCACCTGAGCAAACCCCAAACTTGGATAAATGCATTTCTCCATAAACTGGTAACTATGTTGCTGCATTTGCATGGAGCCATACACATGCAGTACTCACAATCATAAGGACTTGTCTCACTTTGAATTTGTGAACACAAACATCAAGTGTACCCTCAGGATTGTTTGCCAGGATTATTACATTTCCTGAATAATTCGCTTAGCCAATCAGAACTTGTCAAATTTCTTCACTTCCCCACTCACTCAAAGATCACATTATCTTACTAAAAATACAGAAACAATTAGAAGTGAATTCCCGTTCTTGCCAATTTACCCCAATCTGTAGACATATCTATTCTTTGCCTTCTGTTACAACAGATGCATTGCTCTTTCTTCCATCTAAAGTCACTCCCCCTGTTTTTTCACTGGATCTCATATCATCATGCCTAATCCATGTCTTGGTAGTTGTCACCTATCCCTCCTGCCATAACATATTTAAATTATTTATTGGATCATTTCTATCACTACTTAACTTGATGCTTATACTAATAAAATTTAAAATAATGTGAATGCTTGTCCTTACTTACTAAATGAGAATTGTAAGCAATATGTATGTCCCTGTCTCTAAGGCATAGGCATATACACATATATATTCACCATCTCTATCGATGCTTCTCTCATTCTCTCTTGACCTCTGCAATTAAACATTCATCAGGGTCAAACCATGGAAATCACTCTTGTCATTTTTTAAATTCCTACAGTAAATTTGATGCCTTTCAACAATACTCGAAAAAGTTGATTGTTGCCACCTCATTAAACATTTTCTTGGTTTCTGAGATAGGGAAGCCTTCTGCTTTTCCATCAAATACACTGACTCCTTCTATCATTCTCTTAGTATTTCTTCCAACCCATAAACACTAAGATTCTTCAAGAATATATTCTCAGAAATGTTCTTTTCTCCCTGTACTTACTACTTTATAGTGATACCAAATTCCCATAACTTCAAGTAAGATCTATTTATTGACTCTTCTTAAATTCATGTAGTGAATTCCAATTTCTCCTGAAGCTTTATTTTTGTATACAACTTTTCACCTTACATTTGCACTTGAATGTCAGTGAAATAAGCATCTTTCACAGGCCTAAAAAGAAAATTCAAATTCAACATTCCCATATGCCTGCCAGTCTTCTACATACTAGTAAATCAGTCCAACATCCATTTGGTTAATTGAAGGAGAAAAAAAGAAAACCACCTCAGGGTCACTGTTATGAATTTACGTTCTCTCCACACCACATGTTGGCCCTACTTCCAAAACTCACATCACATTAAGTGGCTCTTCACTACCTCCACTGGTGCCACTAGTCATCCACTCTTGTTTGGATGACTTATGCAGCCTTCTGTTGGTCTCCTTACTGCCACTTTTTATTCTTCACCCAGAGTCATATTTTAAGAATATAAATTGTGTCACTTTCCTGTTGACATCACCCCAAAAATGCCTTCCCAAAAAACTTCAAAAAATCTAAAATCCATTTGGAATTCTGATTTCTGGATCCACATGTAACAAGCTTGGGACGTCACCATTCCCCCATTAGAACAAGTATAATGCTGAACGGATTAAAAAAAGAAAATCAGCAACCCTTCTTGAATCCATAAGAGAAGAAAATTAATGACAAACCATTGTTCCCAAGATTTGAGAGACTGGGATAAATACAGAGCAGATTCATGACTAAAACCAGCTGTGAGAATAAGTGCTGGCATAGGTAAACCAGAACCAGAGCTTAACATAAAGGGGTTTTATTAGAGACTATCTGACCTGAGGAAAGGGAAATAGTCACCTTCAGCCTACTCTAGCAATCTTGTCTCACCTAAGGAAGGAAAAAAAAATACTGAGAAACATCTGTGAAGTTCACTGTTCAGAAGCATAATCCCAATTACAGAACTATAGAATGTTTTCTCTTCCTTCTTCCACCTTACTACTACATTACTAAAGGGCTATTTATAGCAGTTTATTTTACTTAGTACATCATGTCCAGTGAAGGAGGAATAAGTAAAGATAACAAAAACTTTTTTCTTTATGGATCTAAGTAGATAACAGCACAAAATAATGGCAGCAGTGTATTCAATTATGTGTATGTGTGTATGTACCTTACATGTGTTTATATACCTATTGTATATAAGTGAAATGAATGACAGCAGTGATACAAGGGACAGGAGGAAAACTAGAATTATTTTGATATAAGGTACTTAAACTACTATGAAGTGGTATAGTGTTCAAAAGTAGACTTGGATTAGCTGTAAATATGTATTGCAAACTCTAGGTCAACAATTATAAAATAGAGTATAACTGATATGCTAATAAAGGGGAGAAGAAAAAATCATATAAAATGCTCAATTAAAACTACAAAGGCTGAAAAATAGTGGAAGACAAAGAAAGGGACAAAGAGCAAGGGCAACAAATAGAAACAGTAAAAAATATGGTAGATATTAACCCAACAGTGTCAGTAATTATTTTGAACATCAGTGGTCTAAATATACCAGTTAAGACAGATTTTTCAGAATGGATAAGAAAATAAGACTGAACTATATGTTGCCTACAAGAAACCCACTTTAAAATCACATACAGACTTAAAGTAACTGGAAGAAGACAAATATACTATGCTAATACCAATCAAAAGAAAGCAGGAGTAGCTATAGTTATTTCATATAGAACAAATTTCAAAGTAAGTAAAGTTTTCAGGGATGAAGAAGGTTATTACATAAATAATGATAAATGGATACTATAAACATCCTAGACTTATGCCATAACCTGTGACCCATGGGGACTGATGTTTATAATTAAGTATTCCTTTCTTCTAGCCCTTATTGGACAACCCTAAAGTATATTTTATACTATTCCACAGAGGATCCTAGATGGATTATGCCTCAGTTGTCCCATTATGAAGAACAAAATTACTAATTCATCCTTGGATTGGCTTTCCCTCTTTCACTGAATCACTGTGACACTTTTCCTTGCCTCTCACTCCTACTTCACCTGCATGCTAACCTTTTTATCAGGACCCTTTTTTTAGGGTAACACTAAAACAATTAGTAACAGTAGTAGCCCTTTTTGTTTAGGTGAGTGATATTCTGTGATTCTCTAATTAGGTGCTAACTGTAGCATTATAATTACTAAGTTTTTGTGTAAGAGGTGGACTGGAATTTGGTACAGATAGAGCATGATGCATTGGTTTGTACAATACAGCACACTTTATCAATATGTGAGCAATAATAATACTAAGGTCTATACAATTAGCCAACCTTCATCAACATCTATTTTAGAAGCCCAGGGGACAAAAAATGACAGGTTTAAATCAGCCACCTATCAATCCTCTGGTAGAACAGAGGACATTGATGAAAATCAGCCCCAGGATTTAAATTACAGAATTTAAATTGTAATCCTTTGAATTACAAAGGATAGAGTGAACAGCCTCCATGGGTCTCCTTATGCCAAAGAAGGGACCAACTTTGAAGAAAAGAAAGACTTAGAGACCCAGGGTGTGGGCAATTAGGTGAGGAAGCTTGATGATTCTGAATTTCTACATATATCTTAAATATCTTCTTAGGAAGAAGCAGCCCCCTCCTCCATGCTAAATCTTTTCCTCACTTAGAGCTCCAGTGGAGGCCTCATCTGGTTTGGGTGCCTTGCAAGATGATGCTGGATTAGTCAGTGTTTGAGATAATTTTCTCTCACTGTATCCTCATCTGTAAGTAAGGACAGGTGAAACCAAGCAAAGGCAAATTAAAAAGTAATTTATCCAGGAGGAGAAAGAAAAATACACACAAATAACTAAAATATCTGATGAATAAGTACTAGAAAATTTTGGGGAGTACATGTTGGGGGTGTATTGGGAAGTTGGGTTTGGAATAGGAATACAAAATACATGGCTTATTGTTGACATGAGAGTACTCTGTTGCGGCTCAGTGTTTAAATGTTCTGACAGAGACACCTGGAGACTGTTTAGAGTTGCTTTTTAAATCTTGGAAAGAATGATGCTATATAGCGAATGAAATAAAGTATTTAGAACAGTGTCAGATGACTCAGGTAGGTGAGCAATGCAAAAGGAGTCCAATATGTGAGATCAAGTCATCCACTACTGAAATATGTTCCATGAGAAATCTAAGACTTTATTTCACTAACAGTAAGAATTAAACTGCTAAGGAAGACACTGACATGTCTGAACAGCTCACTGTTGCTTCCTTCTTTAGGCCAAGGTTGACATTAGCAGATTTGCCTTGGGACTGAGCTTCCTAGTACCACTGGGGGTGGATTCTGAAACTTGAAGAGGCTAAGAGGTCAATATTTATCATCAGGGATCATCTCTAGGAAGCTGTCATAAGAATAACAAGATGAGATATTTAACCAGGTGCCTTTATTCATAAGGATCTATAGTCATGACTAATAGATCATTATATTCCTAATGTTGAGGTAGATGGTGAGCTAACTAGAGTATTAATTAACTTCTATAATAAAAAATTGACAGCTGCTGAGCATATATCTAGCACAGCTGCCATAGTACAAATTGAGATCTATCGCCCAATTTCAAGATGAAAGTCAGAAAATTCTACCATTAAAATGGAGCCTTAACTCTCTTAACAAGATACTGAGATGGTTCCTGTACAATGGTAACAGGAAGAAGTATGTCTGAGTCCCAAGGCATCCCCGAGGGTGTTCATGGGTGCTTCATGGCCAGTGATAACAAGTTTAAAGCAACTGAAAACTCCAACTCCTTTATTGAAAAGGTCAGCACCACCCCACTTTGCCAGAAATATAGACATGTTCAAGTGCTGGAAAAATGTGATAAAACTCTAAAATGGGTGGTGGAAAAGAGGTGAATATTAAGTATGGTATTCGAATCCAGCTTTAACAAGCTTGTTTCACTCAACTGTGGTCATGGAATATTTCACAGATAATGAAGCCAGCCAATATATGGAAGGCTCTGGAATGTAACAAAGTTAACACACCATGGACTTAAGCTATTGAGTACAAAAGATGGAGTGTATAAAACACTTCTTACATCCTAACCCAATCCTTCCCCACCCTACCTTTGTACTCATGCCATTGCTTCAATGACCATCTGTACCCAAGTAGAACTAGAATACATGCCTGACATTTGCTACATGTAAATCTTACAGGCTTCTCTTCTACTTCCATGTAGAAAGTGTTTGCCATTCTGAGAACTGTCAAACCCAGAAATATGAAGGAGTTAATCCATAGGAGTGAATCTTGACCAATGAGACATGGGTGCTGATGGATTAAATTTTCTCTTCTGAATTCTTTTGTGGAAAATTCTGAGATCCATTTTACATGTTCATAAAAGACTCCCTAGTATGACTGAGCTACATTTTTTCACAGCAATCATCATCTTGATAACATCCTTGAATTAGCTTTCTTTACTTGCCTGTTTCACTTTTCCTGACCTCCACTCTTGACCAATGGATCACTTCCAAAATAAAACTTACTAAGTTCAAGCCTTTGTCTTAGTGTTTGCTTTTGAGGAAACTCAATCTAAGACACTAGCATTTTTTAATGCCTCTAAAACACACAACAAACTCCTTTCCACCTCAGTTGATGAGTTCTCTCCTCTCTGCCTAGTATTCTATTGCTGGAAAGATGCATTGCTTAATTATAACTTATTTAGAATTTCAGCCAAATAACTATTTTAGAGAGTTCTTTCTTGACCTGTCCATCATGTCCTATTCTCTCTTTACTCCAACACTGCTTTACTTTACATGTTATCTTAGTCATTTAATTTTAATATCATGGTATTTAAAATTTACCTAGAAAAATATCTAAATTTTTCAGCACCCAAGATCTTTCTATTAGCAAATAATTTAAAAATGTCCATTTAGACCAAGAATTATGAAGCCCCAAGTATCCTATTCTAATAGAATAGAACAAAAAACTGCCAAAAACTGCTAAAACTAGAATATGATCATATGAAGAATTGTTAAATAAGGCTCAAATGAGTCATAGATCTTATTACGGAAACCAATGCCAAATTTAATAATGAGATAGGCAACAGGTGAAAATTTCACTTGGAGGAATCTGAGACTCTCCTGTGTAGCTCCACTTTAAAGTTCCTTTCTCTACAGCATTAGGATGCTTCCTAGTTTCAGGCTTAACATGTGACATAAGTTTGGAATAATGTATGTGCTGATTTGCTTCACAGGGTAAGCCATTTCGTTATGGAATACCTTTATCCTATCTCGAGGCAATAATTTCAACTCCTCAAAATCCCCAGCTCCAAGTTTAATTACAATAAGCAACCTAGAGAGAGTCTATCTAGTTTGCCAACTAGCATGTCATAAATAATCACTCTCTATTTCATGCTATATACCTGTTTGTGTGTCTACAAGGACATCTCTTTATCATGTTGACTAGGTTTGTTTAGAGTTGTTCCTTTTTTCCAGGAATCACTGAAAATAAGAAGAATTGAGTTACAGTATTACTCTTCAGTCTTTATGTGCCAGAACTCATAATATTCCAAGTATAAGACAGCAATGGGAAAGGGGAATAATAGAGAAAATAACAGAGTCGGCAGTCTTAACCTTATGTTACACATTTTTTTTTTCCATATTTCCATTTTCAGGTGAGCTCTTGCTGCTTCTGATAACTAGCATCCATCCACAAGCAGTGAATGAGCTGAGTTATTGACTTCTTCAGTTTATCAATTACATCACTCAGAACATGAGAAGCAGACAGGTTCAGACATTTTATTTTATTATTTGTATTGAACTACCACAAAATTCTATGTGATAAAAGGTTACCATTTCTTTGTCCCAATTTCTCCCATGAATACCTCATGAGATCTTCCTGACACAGATAATACTAAATCAGTCCTTCCCCACCTAATACTTAGAAACCATTTTCTATGTTGTTATTGGTATAAGGAATGACTCTGTAGTCAGCTACCAGTTAATTCAGTCTGTGCCCCAGCTCTGCTTCACCATGCCTTGTGTTTGGGCTCTTATTTTTTCCTTTGGACACAGCAATGTGAAATCTGTTACATTTAGGAAGAGAAATATGCTGAAATTTATCATTTTCCAGAGATGTTGTGAGAATGCCGATCCTTACTGGAAGTTACTACTCCTTTTGTTTCCAACCTAACATCATACTGTTCACTGTTCCTTCAATAATGTAAGTTTCCCTATAATTATTTTTCTCATGTTACAAATATCAAATCTATATGTAAACTGCAAAATGTGGGTGGTAACAGTGAAAGTATTTTATAGAGGGGGTAAACATTATTGATAATAGAGAAATATAGAAGAATATAATATTGATTATTAACATAACTTTACCTTTAGTTTTCTAATTTTTCACATAATCCTTCAAATAAGATATGATCAATAGAAATATATCATTTGTTTCCATAAAATATGCTTTCCTATTTGTATATAACAAGAACACCAATAACATTTGAATTTACTTTTTTTGTGGATTTTTCCCTCTGTTCAAATGTGGGGAAACTTGAAATATCCTTATTGAAACCTTCCTTTCTGTCTTCATATATCTTGAATAATTGTTTAAACAAAGAATAATAAGAGAATAGATTTGGAGAATTAGTATATGTTAAGGGAAGACCAAATACTCTCTTTGAAATTAGAATTAATATTCCTAGGTCTTTGTCAATGTCACCATAGTTTTTTGTATTGATTTCTTTCTCCTGATAGATGATTCTTATGTCAGTTCTATATAAAATGTTATATTCAGAATTAGAACTTACATTGCAATGGTATTTAAAAGTCTAAAACTTCTTATCCCCTTTAAGGAGTACAGACATATCTAAGTTCATATCTTATAAGAAATAGACCCTGAAACAAGGATTATGGTTCAATGAGTTTATTTAGTTAGTAATCCTATGAAAAAAGCACTGATGAGAGAGAGATGGACAGGAAAGGAAGAAAACAAAAAGTTTTGGTTAATGAGTAGGTTACTCATTAACCTTTCTGGCTAATTGTCCTAGGCAATTGATGCTCGGTATTGCTGGAATATTTATCCTTTCTCATTTTTGAAGGTGACTACAAAGGGTGTTAAATTTCCCCCTTGAAATTCCAGTCCGTCCCTCTAGACCAAAAGCACATTCAGGAAGAGACCTAAGTGCTTGAGGTAAGAAGTCCTTTGCATGAATGGGAACAAGTCACAGAAACTTCTCGTGAACTCAGTTAAGTTAACAGGCTGTGGATGAAGCATGTACAGAGCTTGATGCCAGAGGGTAAAGTATAAACCTGAATGGTTCCTAAAATGACTACTCCCACTATAATTTTCTTGTAATATATATTTTAAAATAAAGTCCTTGATGGGCATTATCTTATAGATGTGTTTTGCCTAAGCAGTTATATAGTACAAGCAAACTGCTAAGACTTGGGGGTGAACTAAGAAAGGGCTAGTTAAACAAGGAAACCAGGCATTCCATGGTAAAAGTTTGCAATTTTCTCTCCTAGAACATCTTCTTGTTGAGAACACCTATATTTGTAACTGCATTCCTACTCTGCCATCTCACACCTGCTCTATCTGCTACATATATTTGTAACAGCTTATTCATAAGAAGCAAGGCAGGCAGTGGAATAGGTTAGTGCTAATGGGATTCCTCCTTCATTTTATTTATTTATTTATTTATTTACATCTTTATTGGAGTATAATTGCTTTACAATGGTGTGTTAGTTTCTGCTGTATAACAAAGTGAATCAGCTATACATATACTTATATCCCCATATATCTTCCCTCTTACATCTCCTTCCCTCCCACCCTCCCTATCCCACCCCTCTAGGTGGTCACAAAGCACTGAGCTGATCCTCCTTCAGTATTTTTATGTACATGCTTAAGATGTTTGCTCTTAGTTTTAACTAGCTGCTCTAGCTAGCTGTTATTCTTAAAGATGAGGGGGAAAATTGTTAAGTTGTGAGGTTTCCTCATACTGAAATTGTTTTTTTTTTTTCACTAGAGTATTGCTTTTTTTTCTCCCTCATACTGAAATTTGATTTGATTTGTCTTTATCACCCAGGACTCTATTTGAAACAACAAATAATTCTTAGGCTGAAGTATCAGGGTGATGTTCATATTCTTTGACTGGAAGAATCTATAGAAAGAATCACTAGCCAGTCAGTATTGACAATATTTTCACTCTTAATGGAGTTCTCAGGTGTGACTTACCATTAGTTCTACTTTCTTTCTTCTATTGTGACAATGACAGCAATGATGCTGATGATGATCCTAAGCATTGTCACTATCAGTCATGATCATGATATATTAAAATTTTTGCTATGTTACATTTGGCCAAGAGTGAGATTCATGGTCAGGTGTTTGCCAACTCTATATAATAGTTGATATATAATTTAAAAAAATAGACTTTATTTTATAGAACAGTTTTAAATTTACTGAAATTGAGATGATAACAAAGTCTCCACATATCCTACCTTCAGTTTATCCTATTATTGACATATTAGTATGGTACATTTGTTACAAATAATAAACCAATATCATGCATTGTTATTAACTGAAGTATGCTTGTTATTCAGAATTCGTTAATGTCTAATGTCCTTTGTTTCAGGATCCTATCCAGAATACCACATTCTATTTAGGTGTAATGTGTATTACTTTTTAATAATTCAAGTAGGCATTTGTATACTTCCACTAAAGAACTAAGGTACTGTTTTGTAATTCAGAAAAAATATATAGTAACTTTTAACAATTATTTTTCCTATTTTCCACTACGTTGTTTTGGGCACTTAGAAAGCAGAGTGGAGAAGCTGGTGCATGACTGATGGGGTTACATGTGTCTGCCCAGACTGCACATCTAGGATGGACTGGACAGCATCCCTGGAAGGAAGACTGCTTTTCTCTACTTTCCAGCCCACCCAGAATATCTATGCAACCAGCTTAATTTTTTTTTGGGGGGGGGCATACCACACTGCATGCAGGTTCCTATTTCTTTGACCAAGGATCAAACTCGCCCCACCTCCCACCACCCCGCCACCTGCAGTGGAAGCACGGTCTTAACCACTGGACTGCCAGGGAAGTCCCTATGCCATCAACTTAGATAAACTTTCTGGGCAGTCACCAAGTGAATTTTGTTCCCTCAATTCATCTGTTCAAACAATCCAAGGGTTAATCATCTGAATAATGCCATTTCTTCCAATTACACTATTGGGAATGACAGAAATATGTTGAGTCTGTGTTCAGTATAGGATCTTCAGTAGCTGAGAAACTAGGGATATCTGTATTTGTGGCTATTTCTTATGTTCTTAAATATATTTATATATGTACCTAGATTTTTTAATGTATTTTTTGTACATTTAAACACATTTTATAGTCAAGTGTTAACTTAAAATATCATTGAGAGAAATAAAGATATAGAACTATACAAACTATATACATATATATATATATATATATATATATATATACTATACAAAGTAGTCCAAATCTTATAGAAAATCATTAAAATACTTTAAAATTAGCCTCATCGTCTTGCAGGGAAAACCAGAGGTTGATGTGAGGGTAATTACATTAAGAAATTAGAAAAATCATATTAAGAGACTAGAAAAACAATCCATTAGAATGGTTAATTATGTAGAAAAATAACAGTATCTTCATCTGTCAAAAGCTTTATTATTTGACGAAACAAACTCAATTGGCAATTAAAAACAAATATTTCTTGGATGTGAGAAATCACACAGTAGGAAGTTTGGTCTTATATATTTGCTGAGAAATGATGTTGATAATCACTTAGAATAAAGTAAATGTGGAAGCAAAGATAGAAATACCTCATAGACTGGCTGGATGTTAAGCAAACCCACTTCTTATTCTCAAACATTTTCCAAGTTTTCTTGAGGTTAGGTATGGTAATGTGACTTACTTCTGTTCAGTGTATGTGTCTGGATATCTTGTGTAGTATCTTCATGCCCAGATCAAATATTCTCCCATAAACAATTCTTTGTTTTCCCCCAACACCGTGCTATACTTTGATATCCATACCTTGGAATCCTTGTGGCAAAGATGACAGACTCTATCATTTTATTGGATGCCTGGATACTTCATGGAATTGAGGACTACCCCATTCCTATGTATTTTGAATTTATATGAGCAAAAAATGTCTGTTTATTTGAGCAGCAGATTTTTCTCACTTTCTTTGTTAGGACAGCTATAATTCCCTTAACTAGTAGAAAGTGATACATTGAAGTTGATTGTAGCCATAAATAAAACCTGAAATTCAAGGCTTTGGTTTAGAGGTCAGAATAGTGGTCACTGAGGAAGATGATAGGAGATATTGGAAAGATGGGGAGCCTAATGGAAGACAATTCTCCTTGTATTATTCAATGTTTATGTATTGTCTGGGCTTTCTGAGCAAAGGAAATAGATAAACCACAATATAGAGCATTTCTATACTTTCTCTACCCTGCTCTCTTCCTTTGCCCCTGTAGACATCTGCTCACATTCCAGAATAATAAATTGAGTGATACTTTTTTTTTTCTCGCTCCTTTCTTGCTTACTTTCTAGAGCAAAAGATAAGGTCTTTATTTCCAGAAGGGAAGATGGGCAATTGTGTTAGAAGCTCCACACAAGAACTGACATCATTTGGGGGTTCCTTTTCTACTGTGCAACACTACTGCATACATAGGTACACGTCACCCTGTGGAAAAATGTGCATGGGAAACCAACACATGATGCTCTGAAAATGGTCAGTTTTCTGGTCCAGAGATCTGTTTCCTGTCAGAATATGAATATATAAATCGTAATAGTTCCATGCTGTGCAGTAGCAAAGTATCGGATTGGCCAAACATTCAGTAGGATATTACAGAAAAACACGAGGAAACTTTTTGGCCAACCCAATACTTGGTAAAAGTATCCGTTTTGGTATTCAGCTAAGGTTTTATCGAGTTTGTGGCTTTGAAAATGGGGTTGGAAAAGAATATTAGAAATATGTATTGATTATTACTGACTGCTTTTAACTAAAGTAGAAAGAGATGAGCTCAGACAGTAAGAACTGGTTTATTTGCAAACTGAAAGGACGGACAGTAGAGCGTTCAAGATACTTGAAGCCTGAAAAATATGGAGAGTATCTATTGTTTTCAGAATTGAAAGAGTAGGAAAGAATTGGCTTTTCATAATAATAAAAACATGACAATGACAAATTTTGAAAAGGATTTGTAAAGTTTGCTTCTTTGAGACTTCAAGTAGTAGAAATGACATTTTAAAAGTTTCTGAATGGCAGAGCCCCATTTATATTCAGCCCTGCCACGAATATAAGATTGTATCCTTCCTATTCCATCTCGATACTTCAAGATTGCCATCATTAGATTGGGGAAGAAGGGGATGTTTTAGTCTAATTTGGCTGCTGTGGCAAAAGACCACACACTGCGTGGTTTAGAAACAACAAAAAATTATTTCTCATCGTTCTGGAGGCTGGAAGGTCCAAGTCAAGGCACCTGCACATCAAGTGTGTGGTAGGGATCTGCCTTCCTAGTTCATATACAGCTAGATGTCTTTCCTGTATCTTCATGTGATGAATGAGCTCTCTCTGGGGTCCCTTTCATTAAGGATACTGATTTCATTCATGAGGGCTCCCCTGTCATGACTTAATCACTTCTCAAAGGTTGGGCCTCCAAACACCATTACATTGGGGATTAGGTTTTTAGGTTTCAACACTTGAATTGTGTGAAGAGGGGCACAAACATTCAGTCTATAGCAGGGGGAACAAAGGAACAAAAACAAATGGAGACCTATGGTTAGGAAATAACTTTGTGTGTAGCTATAAGTACATGGAACTAACTAGAAATGAAAAGTCTAATACATTTTATAGGAACAATGTAAAAGTCAGGGATTAAAAAAGCTTTAACTGTTAGAAATTTAGAACATTCCTTTAATCCTCGAATTTATGTAAGGATAACATATAAGTTGTACTTATCAGAAGAAAATTATATTTCCAGAGACTTTTTCTAAATTTAAGAATCCATTATTGGATTTACTATTAGTTATACAAAGTATAGTAGTTTTGTAATGCATTAATCTTATCTGTCCATTTGATACCAACCTCCTCTCTATTTTAGTTAATTCTATAATTATTTTTAACTACTTACAACACCTACCTTACATTTTTCTTAGATTTTAAAATATTCAATATGTTTAACTCCATGATTTTTAGTTCTGAGCAGAGAGGAAGTTTAGAACTTGCAGAGGTTTTGAAGAATTGTTTTCCTCTTTAACATAATTGTGGATTGATCTTATTTTGTGTTATTTCACATTTATCTCCATTTTTGTTGCTTAAAACTTTATCAACTTCTTTTCCCTTTCATAATATTGTAACGATTATTAAACTCCTGTATGGTTTGATTTTCTTGATTTTTAAGCTTATAACGAGTCTTTCACATGGCAATTCAGTTGAAGTTTTTTTTAAGTGAAAGTGTAGGTCTGTAGATTTTGACTGATAGCATTTAAACTTATCGATAATTTCACTCAGTTTCTGACTGATAGCGTTTAAACTTATTGATAATTTCATTCAGTTTCTGTTTATAATTACTGATTACTTAAATTATATTACAAAGACTAAATGGTACTGGATCTGTCAATTCTTTCTTGCTTACCTTAGGATATGCTTATTAGGCTGCTATAGTGTTTACAGAATAAATGCTATAAACAGTCTGGCTCTAAAACTTATGCTTTTGACATTTGGTCAAAATACGATTTTAGATTATATTAGTATTGTTACCTTTGTTTTCATTTTAGTTAAAATTGTCACCTAAGTATTTGCAAGGTATATATTTGTAAATATTTAGTTTTAAAATTCATGTGTCTTTTTTTTATTCAGTGGCCTATATATATTTTTTTTTAAAAAAAAAAGCAGTCCTACTTTGCATAGAACCATGTCAACTGAAACTTGGAACTGTATCCTCCAGATATCCCCAATATGCTCAAGTTCCAGTTAATATGGTTCTGTCCAAAATAGGGAATGCTTACAGTTGAATATGGCATTTCCTGTCAAGTACTGAACAAAAATCTTTTATCAGGGTGGGAGAGTCAAATGTATTATCTTTTTATTTATATAATTGAAATAATTCCTCATTTATAGTGTATATTCAGTGCTTTGTACTTTATTTTTTTCCCATTAACTTGTTCATTTATGGCTAACTAAATGAAATGATCTGTATCTTGTCAAATTAATAGGATTGTCATTGTTTTTAAAGGTGTTTGTAATATTTCTAATTCTACTAGAAGTTATGATTACATTAATAGTCACTTTTGAAATTGTAAATATATATCCAAAACCCAAAATGATTTAGGCAATATTTACTTCAAATCCCATGAAAGATTTTTATCATATTTTGGCCGTACACTGTTCACCCCTCCTTCTAAGATTCTGATCATGGCCAATCTGATCTGGGATGCTTAACACAAATCAGCTTTTCCAGTACCCGTAGACTAAGGGTGATTTATTTATTCAGATACTGAGCAATTATGCCCTTATTTATAGATGGAAAGTAGATGACTATTTGTGACACACTGACCTAAAAGCAAACAAACTGAACAAAAATCATCCACAGATTTATTAGCTACAAAAACATGCTGAAGCAAAGATGTGAGGAAAATGTAAATCTGACTCTGTTTATTTAAGAAAAAATTACAAAGTATTTATATGTTCATAATGCAAGCATCTTGCCTATAAACTCTAGAATTTTATAAAATATATTTATTATAAAGAATTACATGAATAATACATGATTTTTATCAGAAAGAATATTACTTTATACAAGCTTATCCTCTGTCATATACATCTAGGTTTTTGAAATGTCATGCCCTTTTTAAAAGCATATAACCTAGAATATTTTTAAGCCTAACTTTTATACATGCGTATAATTTCTGAAATTTCCCTCCCATTTTTACACAATTTCATTCCCGTTGCCTCCCCCTGCTGGTGATAAAGTGAAGGTACAAAGCAAATCATTTTTTTTCCACACGTTGGTATCTTAGTATCTTGCCACCTATTTCTGAGCAAAGGGATTATGCATGGACTGCTAACTATAGATTTCAGAAAAATAAGAAAACATTTTAAGCATGATTTTTGCTAGCCTGAATTCATTTTAAATTGACTTTTCCCACTACAACATAACAGAGTGATACAGTATATAGGGAAAGTTAATAGGACCAAAAATTCAAGTATTGTTTTCTCCATATAGACTGAAGCTAATCAGGAAATTAGGAGAGAAATTGGTCTCATTTCAGATAGTGAATGAGTACTTTACCTTGCATGACTTAGGGAGAATAAACAAATGACATGGTCTGCTTAGGGCTTTTTGAGACTTCAGAATAATTCAGTTTGAGTGTGTTATGGCTGAGAGTAGTTACAGTGTCTCCCTGGGGAACATGTAAAGTTGTTTGTGAACTGCAGTAGTGGACTGCAGTAGTCTCCTAAGTCTTCTAATAGGGTCCCATTGGCCAGCCGTGCCAGCTCTCCTCAAAAGAAATTCCATCTCTTGAGAATAAAATCATAGAAAGACTTAATGTTCTGCAGGATTTAGGTTGTTTATATGGCTGATGCTCTCCGTATGTTTTCCTCTTGCACCCTGAGTAAAGACCGACGTGCAGAAAGGGATAGATAAATTCACAATTAGCTTGAACAGTGTCATGATAGCCCAGCCTCTGCTAGTGCAAACTTGAGCTTTAGGAAATAATCTGAAATCCTCTCTACTCTCCAGTTCTTCTGAATTTACAAGAAATGTCTGATGGGAAGCGTTGCTATGTGTGCCGATATTAAAACTGTGGGTTAGGCCCTAGCAAATCACGCACTTTATCATCAGATGAGCTTCCTTCACTACATAATCACTCTCAACAGATGCCCATCCGTATTGGCTCTGTTAAGGAAACTCCTTGGCCAGGGGTAATATCATACCATATCATATTTCTCCATGAAACTCAAAATATCTCAAAACTATAATAAAAATAACCCTAAAATCTGAAGTGAAACTAAAAATTGCAAGACAGAAAATATAGTCTGCACACAGATCTCCCTTAACTTATGCAGGTATACAGTCTCCAATGCCAGGAACTTGACAGGAGAAAAACTAAAATCCTAGTCCCAATCCCAGTAACAGTGCTACTCTTACCCTGGCCTGAGAGCTCTTAAAAGATGTTAGGTATGTGCTTTAAAGAGATTTGTGGATCTAAATTTATGTATATGTGTGTGTGTGTGTGTATATGCACACACACAATGTTTGTATTTATTCATATGTATATATACTTTATAAATTAAGAGAAAAAAAAGAAAGAAAATCAGCTATTTGAAAGAATAAAACGCTGTTTTGATAAACATTGAGGCATCAGCCATGGGGAGTTCTCCTGAAGCACTAATGTGTGTTTTTTGCTCTGATTTACAAAGATGCTAAAATAAAATCCACCTGATCAAGTAGCAGACACACAAGTTATCTTATCATGTTAGTAATTATTGTACCTCTTGTTAAAATAATGAAAAAAAAACCTCTGAAATAAATTCATGACTTTAGAGAATCAGAGTTTCAAAACCTAAGAAAGACAAGGTGGAAACTTTAGAGGTATGAGAAATGGTCAGGCCACCCCAAAGTTTTTATGATTCAAAATTAAAGGTCCAGGGCCTAGAGCCTTTTATGTCTCTGCAGAGGCAGTGTTTAAATTGTCAAAAGACAATTTAAAAGACATGTAAAAATGTACCCCAAAAGTTAGTAGCTTAAAAAAGCCAACCGTATTTGCTCATGATTCTGCACTATAGGCTGGGTTCAGGTAAGGAGATATTTTGCTGGTCGTGTCTTGAGTCACCATGTGGTTAGTCATCTGGAAGCATGACTGTGACTTGAAATCCACATAATCATACTGGTCTATTTGCTGCTTCAATGGGAAAACCTGGGGGCTTCCCAGGTCACCCTCTCCTTTTTTGTCCTCTCCCCCCCCCCACCAGGAAAGGCAACTCTCTTCACAGATAAATCACATGTCCAAGGTGAAAACAACAAACTGCCAGGACTCTTAAAACCCAGGTCCAGAACTGGCAGAGTATTGCTGGCACACTGCTGGACAAACTCATCACAAGTTCAGGCAAGACTCAAGTAAAAGGGAAAGAAACTCTATTTCTCTATGGGAGGACTAGCACATATTGTTATTTTAAGTCCCCAGTAATTTGCCTTCTACAACCTTTGTACATTGTAATGACATGCAAACTCATGTTTTCCCAAGATCCCCAAAGTTTCATCTTATTGTAACATTGATACCGACTTAAAGTTCAGATGAGGATGAGACCCTTGGGTGTAGCTTCTTAGAAAAATGTTCTAGATACTAAAAGAGATGTTACTCAACCTCCCTGCCTTTTCCACAGTAGACCTAACTTAAAATTGTGAGTGAAGGACAGGATAATCAAAGTAGCCCAGGTGGCTTATAAACAATAGAAATTGGTTTTCCACAGTTCTGGAGCCTGCGAATTCTAAGATCAAGGTGTGGACAGAGTTGGTGTCTGGTCACCTGTTCCCTAATGCAGGGACAGCCTTCTTCTCACTGTGTCCTCCCAAGGTAGAAGGAGTCTGGGGCTCTCTGGGGCCCCTTTTATAAGGACTCCACAATCATAACCTAACCACTTCTAAAGCCCTTACTTCCAAATACCATGACATTGGGGATTAAGTTTCAACATATGAACTTTGGAAGGACGAAAACAGTCTACAGCAAATAATGTTTCGGTTTATCTAGTGATTTCTTGTTTCATTTTTTTTAGTAAAAATGGAGGTTCTTAACATCCTTCTATATTATAACCAGAAATAGAGCACAAATTGAACTGCATTCCATAGTGTGTGTATGTGTATCTATCTAATTCTAAAAATTCATTTTCTTAATATCCTGGGTATATTTTATTCACCTCTTATTTCTCCCTCATATTTAAATTCCTTATTTTTATTAAACAAATTTAAATTCATATCTGATTCTGCAAGCTTTTATTTAATCTATAGCGGCTTGCTTTCTCAATGTTTTTCAGTGATATGTAGTTAGGAGTTTATAATTCTTGGAATATTTACATATAACTTTTATTTGAGGATACTTTCTAAAATTAATTGATTTTGAGGATTTGCACGTGATTCTGCCACGGGTCTGGTGGCACAGCCAACGATGGATTTTCACATGCAAAATCATCTTTTGACTCCCCACAGGCCTGTGAATTTTAAGGTTTCAGTCTGAGTGCAACCCCAAATCAAGGATAGGAACTGAAAATAGGATTTCTGAGGAGAGCCTTAGTTTTTCTTTCTACTCAAAGCAAAAAATGTTGTGTTGATGACGTTTGTTGGCTGGTTTGATTTTGTCTTTTATTCTGCATTGATGTTGTAACCCTTTGCTTTTCTTCAGGGGTGTTTTTGTCTTTGCAAAATTCATTTAGCCTCCTAACTTGGACTGCTTCAGTGTAGCCCAAACCCTGAGCAATTATGCTTTCTTTCTTTGCTTTGCATATCTGATCAGTTACTTTATCATAAGCCTTGTACATGCTTAAAAATGTATATTCATTTATCATATTTAATGCAGTATTTTAGGTGTGCTTTACTAGATGTTTCTGTATGAATCTCATCAGATATTAAAGAGACAAAATTTCTCAATTTTGAAACCATACAAAACCACATTTTAAAACATCTCTTATTAAGGAAGTAACAAAATCATCCTTGTAATCATCCATTACCAACAAGTAATACCTTGTTTTGATTTGAATTTCTCTAATAATTAGCGATGTTGGGCAACTTTTCATGTGCCTGTTAGCAATCAGTATTTCTTTTTTGGAGAAATGTCTATGCAAGTCTTCTGCCCATTTGTTGATTGGATTTTTTTTTTTTTTTTGGACATTAAGTTGTATGAGCTGCTTATATATTTTGGATATTTTACCCCTTGTTGTTTGTAGCGTTTACAAATATATTCTCTCTCATTCTGTAGGTTATCTTTTTATTTTGTTGATGGTTTCTTTTGCTGTGCAAAGCTTTTAATTTGATAAGGACCCATTTTTTTATCTTCACTTTTATTTATTTTGCCTTGGGAGACTGATCTAAGAAAATATTGCTACAATTTATGATAAGCATGTTTTTCCTAGGTTCTTGGAGTTTTATGGTGTCATGTCTTATAATTAGGTCTTTAAACCATTTTGAGTTTATTTTTGTATATGGTTTGAGAGAATGTTCTAATTTCACTGATTTATATATAGCTGCACAGCATTCCCAACACCACATGTTTTGAAAAGGATGTCTTTTCTCCATTGTATATTCTTGCCTCCTTTGTCATAGATTAAGTTACCATATAACTGTGGATTTATTTCTGGTCTCTCTATTCTGTTTCATTTATATATATACATCTGTTGTTGTGCCAGTACCATGCTGTTTTGATTACTGTAGATTTGTAGTATATGCTGATGTCTGGGAGAGTTATGCTTCCAGCTTTGTTCTTTTTTTTTTTTTTCTCAGGATTGCTTTGGCAATTCTTGGTCACTTGTGGTTCCACAGAAATTTTAAGATTATTTTTTCTAGTTCTGTGAAAAGTGACATTGGTAATTTGATAGGGATTACATTAAATCTGTAGATTACTTTAGGCAATATGGTTATTTTAACAATATTAATTCTTCCAAGCCAAGAACACGGAATATCTTTCCATTTCTTGAATCATTCAATTTGTTTTATAGTTTGCAGCATATAGGGCTTTCACCTCCTTGATTAAGTTTATTCCTAGGTATTTCACTTTTTTTGACATGAGTTTAAATGGGATTTTTTTTAACTTTCTCTTTTTGACATTTCATTATTAGTGTATAGAAATGCAACAGATTTCTGTATATTATTCTTGTATCCTGCTCCCTTGCTGAATTAATTTATCCTAATAGTTTTTGTGGTGAGACGTTAGAATTCTCTATACAGTTTCATGTAATCTGCAAATAGTAAGTTATACTTCTTCCCTTCTAATTTGAATACCCTTTCTTTTTCTTTCTTCCTTCCTTTCTTCCTTCTTTTCTTCCTTTCCTTTCTTCCTTTCCTTTCTTCCTTTCCTTTCTTCCTTCCCTTTCTTCCTTTCTTTTTTGATTCCTGTGACTAGGACTGCCAGTACTATGTTGAATAGAAGTGGTGAGAAAGGGTGTCTTTGTTTTGTTCCAGAATGTAGCAGGAAGGTTTTCAACTTTTCACCACTGAATATTATGTTGGCTATGGGTTTGTCATAAATGGCCTTTTTAATGTTGAGATATGTTCCCTCTATACCCACTTTGATAGTTTTTATCATTCATGAATGTTGAATTTTACTTTGTCATGTGCAATTTCTACTTCTATTGAGATGTTCATGTGGTTTCTGTCTTTTGTTAATGTGGTGTATAACATTGATCTGCATATGTTGAACCATCCTTGTAACCCTGAAATAAGTCCAACTTAATGTGTGCCGTCCTTTTTATGTATTGTTGGATTCAGTTTGCTAATATTTTGTTGAGAAATTTGACATGTATCTTCATCAAAGATACTGGCCCATAATTTCTTTTTTTGTAGTGTCTTTATCTGATATTGGTATCAAGGTGATGGTGGCCTCATAGAGTGGATTTGAGAGTACACCCTCTTCTTCAGTATTTTTGCAATAATTTGAGTAGTATAAGTATACATTCTTCTTTATGTGTTAGGTAGAATTCTCCAGTGAAACTGTCCTGTCCTGAAATTTCGTTTGAAGGGAGTTCTTTTATCACAGTTTCTATTTCACTTCTAGTCATCAATCTGGTCAAAATTACTGTTTCTTTTTGACTCAGTCTTGACATGCTGTATGTTTGTAGAAACTAGTCCTTTTCTTCTAGGTTGTCCTATTTGTTGTCATATAACTGGTCATAGTATTATTTTTTGTATTTCTGTAGTTTTGGTTGTTGTTTCTCTTCTTTGATTTCTTTGTTTGGGTCCTTTCTTCTTGGTGAGCCTGAATAGAGGTTTATCAATCTTGTTTATCTTCTCAGAAAACCAGCTCTTGGTTTTATTGATCTTTTCTTTCTTTCTTTCTTTCTTTCTTTATTTTATTTTATTTTTGTGGTACGCGGGCTCCTCACAGCTGTGGCCTCTCCCACTGCAGAGCACAGGCTATGGACACACAGGCCCAGCGGCCATGGCTCACGGGCCCAGCTGCTCCGCGGCATGTGGGATCTTCCCAGACCAGGGCACGAACCCATGTCCCCTGCATTGGCAGGTGGACTCTCAACCACTACACCACCAGGGAAGCCCTATTTTGTATTTTTGATCTCTATTTTATTTGTTTCCTCTCAGATCTTTATATTCTTCTGTTGACTTTGGGGTTTGTTCTTTTTCTAATTCTTTTAGGTGTTAGGTTAGGTTGTTTATTTTAGTTCTTTTTTGTTCTTGAAGAAGGCCTGTATCACTACGAAATTCCCTCTTAGAACTGATTTGCTGTATCCCATAGATTTTGTAATGTTGTTTTCATTTTCAATTGTTTCAAGGTATTTTCTGATTTCTTCTTTGATTTCATCATTGACCTTTTTTTTTTTTTTTTCGGTACGTGGGCCTCTCACTGTTGTGGCCTCTCCTGTTGCAGAGAACAGGCTCTGGATGTGCAGGCTCAGCGGCCATGGCACATGGGCCTAGTCGCTCCGCGGCATGTGGGATCTTCCTGGAACGGGGCACAAACCCATGTCCCCTGCATCGGCAGGTGTACTCTCAACCACTGTGCCACCAGGGAAGCCCAACCTATTGTTTTTTTTAGTAGAATGTTGTTTAGTTTCCATATTTTCATTCTTTTACAGTTTTTCTTTCTGTAGTTGATTTCTAATTTCATACTGTTGTGGTCAGAAAAGAGGCTGGATAAAATTTCTATCTTCTTAAATTTGTTGAGGCTTGTTTTGTGACTTAGTATGTAGTCTATCCTAGAGAACATTCCATGTGCACTGGAAAAGAATGCACATTCTGCACTTGTTTTGGATGTAGTGCCCTAGAGATATCAATTAATCCCAACTGATCTGTTGTGTCATTTAGGACCTTCATTGCCTTATTTATTTTCTGGATGATCTCTCCATTGATGTCAGTGTGGTGTTAAAATTTTCTATTATTATTGTATCATTGTCAATTTCTCTTTGTCAGTATTTGCTTTTTATATTTAGGTGCTTCTATATTGGGTGCATATGTCAATGAGTGTAATATCCTCTTCTTATACTGATCCATTTGTTATATAATGTCTTTCTTTGTCTTTCTTTATGGCCTTAGTTTTAAAGTCTATTTTGTCAGATATGAGTATTGCTACCCTTGTTTTCTTGTTATTTCCATTTGGTGAAATACCTTTTTCCATCCCCTCACTTTGAATCTGTGTGTCTTTCACCCTGAAGTGAGTCTTTTATAGGCAGCATATTTCAGGTTCTTGTTTTATTATACAATCAACCACTCTGTCTTTTGATCTGGGCACTTAGTTTGTTGCCATTTAAAGTAAAATTATTGATAGATATGTCCTTATTATAATTTTAATCCTTGTTTTCCAGTTTTTATAGTTCATTTCTTCTTTTTTGTATTTCCCCTTTGTGGTTTGTTTTGTTTTTCCCTTTGTGATTTGATTTTATTTTGTATTATGCTTGATTTCCATTCTTTCTAGTTTTTGTGTATGTATTGTATGTTTTTGATTTGTGATTATCATGGAGTTTATGCATGTTGACCCTTAACTATATCTACTTACTTTAAACTGATAGTTATTCAAGTTTAAACACATTCTATAATATCTATATTTTTATATTCTACTCCCCTACATTTTGTGATTTTTTGTTCTATTTTACATATTTGTGCTTATCTTTTTACTGTTTGTAGTTATCACTTTTACATTTTTTTAAATTTTAATGTATGTACTGGCTTATATAAATGATCATCAATCATTTTATATGTTTGCCTTTCCTATTGTGATTTTCCCTTTCCTATAGGTTCTTGCTGCTTTTGTATATAGAGAAGACTCTTCAATATTTCTTCTAAGGTAGGTTTAGTTTTTTTCTTGTCTGAGATATTCTTTCTCTCTCCTTCTATTCTAAATGATAATTTTGCTGAGTAGAGTATCCTAGGTTGCAGGGTTTCTTTTCTTTTCAGGACTTAGAATATAGCATGTTAGTATTTTCTGCCTGCAGGGTTTCTATAGAGAAATCAGCTGATAGCCTTATGGGGGTTACCCTTGTAACTCTTTTTCTCTTATTGTCTTTAGAATCCTCTCTTTATATTTTACTTTTGCCATTTTAATTATGATATGTCTTGGTATGGGTCCATTTGTGTTCACCTTTTGTTGGGACCCTCTGTTCTTCCTGTACCTGTATATCTGTTTCCTTCTTTAGGTTTGGGAACTTTTCAGCCATAATTTTTTCAAATACATTTTTGATGCCCTTCTCTAGTCTCATTCTGGAACATCTATTATGCATAGGTTTGCACATTTTGTATTATCCCATAGATCTCATAAGTTTTTCATTATATATTTCATTTGTCTTTCTGTCGGCTCTTCTGAGTGGGTGATTTACAGTATCCTTTCTTCCAGATAACTTATTCATTCTTCTGTGTCATTTAGTCAGCTATTCATTGCTTCTAGATTGCCTTTTACCTCAGTAATTGAATTGTTTATTTTTGATTTGTTCATCTTTATATGTATGATGTATTTTTGATGTATTGTGCAGGGAGTTGAGTTCCATATCCTCCCACTCTGCCATCTTGATCCCTCTGCTTAGTCCAGTTCCATTCAAATCTTTCATCTCTTATCCAATTTAATCATTATATCTCTCCTCAACATTGAATTGGACTAATGACTGATTTGCAACCTGCAGTAGGAAAGGGAAGATTGATTCTGCCTTCTAATCTTGTCCCACCTTACACTTCTATACCTCTGTTTTCCTGTCTGAGTCTCCTATGGTCAGGACATTGGGAGAGAAAACGAGTGCAAGATACAACAATCTGACATCATTTAGTGCTGCTAAATGGATGACAAATAGATTTCTCCAACTCTATTGACCCCAAACTGAACTCCAGATAGTCCCTCTCCCAAATCATATACATGCACTCATGCACACCTATCCCTCTCCATTGATAATTTCATCTTTCCAGTTGATGAGGTTCAAACTCTAGAATAAAATTATCATTGACCCTCCCTTTTCCTTTCCCTCTCTCCCTCCCACACAACACACAGTTTTCCCTCTCTCATTCCACATCTAATCTATCATAAAATCATCCAATCCTGTCTTCAAAATATAATCAGAAATTTACTGCTTCTCCTCACCTACTCTGTTAGTGAAATCAACCATCATTACTTTCAAGGATGATTTAAATTACATCCAGCAGTTTCTGTGCTTTCCCCCCCCCACCACCACCCATGCTTCCTATAATCTATTCCCCTCATAGTAACCAGAATTATCTACTTTAAGTAAGGGAAAATATTATGCTGCTGTACTTCCCCATACAACACAATGCAGTGGTTTTGAAAAGTAATAGCCAAAGGTCCATGAGGTTCTGCAGTACCTTGTGTCTGTTATTTTTTTAATCTCCTATACTTTGCTCCTCTTTACTTTTCCTCCTGTGGTCTCTGCTCTCCTTCATGTGGACCAGGCACGCCTGCTCCAGGACATTTACTCTAGCTGGTTATTCTGCCCAGTAAGCTCTTGCCTTGGATCTCTGTTTGGCCAATTGCCTAACCTTCTTTATACCTTTGCTCAGATTTTATCTTCAGCCAGGTCTGCCCTATTTACCCTCCTTAATATTCTCACCTGCTTCTGCCCTATCTGTAACTTCTAAGTCCCCTTCTAATTATTTTATTGACTTCATGGTTAAGTAAGTTGCATGACACTTTGGGTCATGAATATATATTCTAGCACTATCTGCCTTTCAAATTAAGTATGGCTGTGAGTCTACATCTCCCAGCCAACACATTTCAAGAGGACTCCTTTGCTTTATTAATAACCTTCAGAAAGATACCTTTTCCTCTGTGAATCTTATAACAGTCTTTATTATTAACATGACACAAATCTAATAGCCAAAACTGATAAGTGTATTAAATAACTTTACAGTAGTTCATTAAATTTTTGTTTGGAAACTTGGGAAAAAATCAACTTATGAGTAATCCAAGAGCAATTTTTTCCCCTTTTATTTTGTCAAGTAAATTGAAGACCTGTGACATAGATGTCTAATTTGTTATCAGAAAATGAACTATAAAATGGAAAATTTGATAGGACTAATTTTATCCTGTCACTTTCCATTTAGTAGGCATCTGGGGCGGGGTGTTAAAACTTCTCTTGATATACAAAACAAAAATTAATAGTATTGCAGTCACTGTAGCATTTTTGTTCAGAATTTAGCATTTTTCATCATCTATCAAAGACAAAAAGAGACATGAATGCAGACATTACAAAACTTGCTTTCTCCTAAGGCATTAGTTTTCCCAATCAGAGTCCATTTTTCAAATCAATGGCATGACTTACTTTTTTAATGGTTCACTTCACTTATTGCTTCAAAGGACACAATATATAAAAGCAGGAAGAATGTTTTGTTATTTTTCCCATCAACAACTGATGGAAAGGGCCAGAGTTTGTTTCTATAATATTTAATATCTCATATGCTTTGAAGCTTAATAAACTAACTACATGGAGATCATGTTTTTAAGATTTTTTTCTGTCTATAGTAATTATATTGTATACTTCAAAAATGAATAAAACAGAAAAAAAATTTCTACATGATAATACAATGGTAAGTGTAGAATTTCTATAATTATTTGGAGTCTTTCTAGATTTTTAAATCAAAGGTCAGAGGATACATAAATTGAAGAAAGAAAAGATTACAGTATTGGCTGGGATGGTATTACATTTCTTGAAATAGAAAGTGTTACAGATTGAATTGTTCCCCCCTAACATATTTTGTCCTAATCCCTGGTACCTGTGAATGTGACTTTATTTAAAAATATGGTCTTTGCAAATGTAATCCAGTTAAGATGAGGTCATTAGTACGGGCCTTAATCCAATATGACTGTTGCCCTTATAAGAAGGGAAGACATGTAAACAGAGACACAGAGGTAAAGTAGCCATGTGAAGATCTAGACAAAGATTGGAGTTACATAGCTGTAAGCCAAAGAAAGCCAAGGATTGCCAGTGACACAGAAGCCAAGAGAAAATAGATTCTCCCCTAGGGGTTTTGGAGAGAGCATGACCCTGTCAATACCTTGATTTCAGACTTCTAGCCTCCAGAACTTTGAGAAAATAAATTTCAGTTGCTTTAAACTACCCAGTTTGTAGTACTTTGTTATGGCAGCCCTAGAAAACTGATACAGAAAGAAAAATGCATTTTCACTTCTGTGAGAGAGAGAGGGAAAAGTTTTTCCATGTTTATTTGGAAATATTTAAAAAATGACAATGAAAGCATACTAAATACCGAGTTTTTAATACATATCTCATTCAATTCTCATAATTCAGTGAGCAAGATACAATTTCATCTTACAATTAAGTAAATTGATAACTATTCCAGAGCTAATAAATGACAGAGAAAAGATTTGAACGCAGATCTGTCAGACTGAAAAGCCTGTGTGCCTTCCTATACTAAATGTATTACAAGTTTTTAGTGTACAGAATGTGTAAATGACAATGGCATTGTATGACAAGACATACATGGCAGAGATGCATTATTTTCCTACCTCGAATAGAGCCATTTCTTAAGAATCAGTAAATTTTACTTAAATGGTACATATTTGGCTCCATAAAACTTTTAATTATATACAAACCTAGAATATTTAAAAATGTAACAAGAAGCCCTTCTTAAGATAAGGAATCTAAAATGAGCATAAAAAACCACTAATAATGGGGCGTTTAGCAATTATATAAAGTGCAGGTAATTTCTTTTACATGATTTATAAGTGCATTTTTACTGATAAAGAATAACATTTAGCTAGACTCAGCAGAATAGCTAATTTTATTTGAATTCTAAAGATGGCCTAAAAACTGAATCTATTTAGCAAGTAAAAATGTACTACAGCAATGTCTGAACTTCATTAGTGACCAAAAGAACTTGAAAAAAACTGAGAAAATGCCTTGGAAGATAAGAAAAAACAGTACAAAGGGGGAAGTAATTCATATTACTGTGTTTCCTTTTCAATGTTTTAAAGGTTTCATGACATTTTTTTGAACAGCCAGGAAACTTCTAAATTTTTCCCCAGAGATGCTAATAATGTTATTTTTTTCTTAAATATAAATACATATTTTTACCTTATTTGTCATCTTATTTGATGCAATAGTCTGTGCGTGTGACATGTATGTTTGCAGGAGTTATGTTTTGTTGATCTCCCTTTTTTTTCCTCTTTAACCATCCAATAACTATGCATTGAAAATGTAATATAGAACCAAATTTGGAGCAGCGGTGATAGTAGAAATATGATACCTGATTCTTTGTCAGAAAAATCTGACCAGCTAAGGATTAAATTTGGGATTCCCTAATTCTTTAAATGATTCAGAAACTCTAAAGTTCATCATGGCAAAAGAAAGTGGCTAATGAGCCCAGAAGTTTAAAAGAGGAATTATTGAACATGTACAAATTATTTGATATGAGTCCATAAATGATAGTGTAATTCTAAATAACGTAAACAAGAGTGACAAGAAAATACACTATGTACAATAAAATATTTTAGGATTAATGAATTTCTGAAATAAAGATAGACAGTGCCTTCAACAGAATTATTTGTTAGTATAAATAATATTTGAGAAGAATATGCTGTATCAACCAGAGACATACTACTGTTAATGCCAGTTATCCTACAAAGGGAAAGTATTTGAAATCTGAAGAGAATGACACAAAAATCATAACTAAGATTTCAAGAAATATTCAAGAAATAATTCAGTGAGGGATTACTTCACTATTTTAAGTGATGTTTCCAAATTAAAATTAACCCCACTTCCAGCATATCAAATACCTTGCACATGTGCTTGCAGAGTGCCTCTTTGTAGTGTATTAATTGTGGAGTATTGTTTAACTAGCTAAAATATAGAGAGGAAAATATTCCACAGAGGGAAGAATACAGCAAATTCTATAAATTATAGCTCAACATGATGGATATTTAACTGTCTATGATGAAATATATTATTTAAATATATACTTAGAGGTGATTATTAAGATCCAGCAAAGATTGACTAAAATATACATGTAGTTTTACCACATACTATTGCAAAATGGTTACACTTGTAAAAATTATGTAGATGTATGTATGCATACATACAAATTTATCTTAATTTTACAGGCTACTTCAAAATGATTAATGTGCTATAGTGGGTATGATCGAGTTAAAGTTGTACTTGGTTTATTGTAATATAGCTGGGAACACTTAAATATTATATAGCAGAATGTAAACTTGAAGTACAGATCTTAGCCACACTCTCAGATGTGCATTCACGGACTTTTTATTCATATATTTGAAAATAAAAGGGAAAGGGAAAAGATCTAAATGATGAAAGGATAAAATTAGAAACTAAATGTATAAAAATCTCAAAGACTTGAGTAATGAATTTAGACAATTAAAATGAATAGATGCAAAATTCTTCATTTAGGGAAAAATATATCCAATTAACCATGTAGACTTGGCTTGATAGTATTCCATATAAGAAATTTAAAGAATATATTTTTACATGAAGATATGTGCTAATTTAACACAACTTTAAGAATGGAAGTTGATATGACTACAAAGATAATTGTAAATTCATGCTGCAAGAAGAAATGGTGTCATTTCAGAAGTAATAGATTAAATCTTCCATTCTAGTTCATATTTATATTCCACAGCTAGAGGATTTCAGTTCTAATTTTGTCGATTTTAATGGATAAAATATTAAGATAAAGTGCAGTTAGGAGGAAAATAAGCAGGATATTGGGGTGTGAATACAGTGAGGAAAAAATAACATGCATAATATAAAATACCTCTTCACAGGCTTGAATATGTAATACTTGTAATGGACAATTGCCTGGCATAGCTCCAGATTCAGAACAAAGTCTAATTGGTAGGGTTTCCTCAAATTTAAATGCCCTTTATTCTTATAAAGTTTGTAACTGTTCAGAAATGGAATGAGTTGGCTCAAACACTATTCGTGAGCCATTATGGAGGATATTCATGCTGCCCTTTGACTAGAGTGCTTCTCTTCTCAGAACTGCCCTTCACTTTGCTCCAACCAGGTGGGGTAAATAGGATGTACCAATTTCCTAACTACACAAACGGACCTAATTTTTGCTAGCATTTGCTTACAGAGCCTACCACAATTTAGAGGTCTTAGGTGGGTTTTAAATTAAACTAGCCAACAGATTTTTTTCCCCCATTGGGATATTTTATTGTGAATAACAATATCACCAAATACTTCTGTGGTTGTAGTAGTTAAATGATTTAATTTGGCACCTGTTATGTTCCCCAAGATATTGAGGATGCAAATATGCAGCAGGAAAGGAGTCAGATATATACAAAAGAGATGAGAGATGGAAAGCAAGACTACTGAAGCCAATACTTCTTTGATGTCCAGCTATTTTCCTTCACATCCTATGACTTGGTATTTAAATCCTTTGTTTCCTTTGGCTACACCTCTAACATTTCAGTAAAGTATCCTGTCACTAAGCTGGTTTGTGTTGTTTTTCTATGTTTTTCTTCCAAAGAGCATTGTCTAAAATACTCATCACAGAAGGACTAAAGTAATATTTCTCAGCCACAATTTAGCAAATAGGAGGATGCTATGGGACAGTAATTGGACATCCAAAGGACTTATTACTTTGTAACAAAAATTTCATTCCTGTGAATTCCATGCATGATTAAATCCCTAATCATGGAGCTCTAAATATAAAACCAGACTTGTATTTTTCAGGATTGCTGCAATACTTAGTTTAATATTTTTCTTTAAATGTAACAATGCTGGACTTCCCTGGTGGTGCAGTGGTTGAGAGACCGCCTGCCGATGCAGGGGACACGGGTTCGTGCCCTGGTCCGGGAAGATCACACATGCCACAGAGCGGCTAGTCCTGTGAGCCATGGCCGCTGAGCCTGCATGTCCAGAGCCTGTGCTCCGCAACGGGAGAGGCCACAACAGTGAGAGGTCCACGTACCACAAAAAAAAAAAAAAAAAAAGTAACAATGCTAATATATAATTAAATGTGTATTTTATATTTAGGTTGCTATTTTCTTCAAATTATTTTGAAAATAGAACAGTCACACTTGCAATTGTTAGACAAAATTGTTTCATAACTAATTTATAGATATTCTGAAATGCTTCATTTTAACATGTGACAAATCTTCTTTGACTGACCAAACTTTAGTCAGGCTTCTGAACCTTCTCCTAGGTCCATTTATGCACTGTCTTATAAAGTCACTTTTAGCAAAACCACTGCTAAGTCAGTTTAACTAGAACCTGCACCCTTGATATCTGATCACCCTGGATATCTAACTTTGTCCCTCATCCTCTGCCGTCCTTCAGGCGATGCCTTATCACCCTGGCCTATCTTCAAATAATCCTGTCAGGTTGGTGTAGACAGAATTTCCCACACCCCCGAGGTTTCCTCTTAGTAATCTTTTATCCACTGACCCCCGACCCTGTTCTATGGCTTTAAATCTCAACTTGCTCATGCTGTATTCAGAACTGAGCCCAGTTCTATTCTGAGATCTCTTGGTCTTATATTACAATAATCTTGAATAAAATTTTCTCTTACTGCTTTAACTACTGTCCAGGTTTGGTTTTTCTTTGACATTTGCTTAGATTTTAGAAATGGTATTTAAATATATTATCAACTATTTAAATATATTATCTCCATAAACACACACATATGTGTGCCTGTATAATTTTAAGAGGTACACAATCAAGGGTAAACTTACATCTAACATAGGTATACAGTGACCAACATCTGGGCTGCAATTGATCTCAGCTCTCACTAAGATCTCCAGGTATTTCCAACAGTCTAAACAGATAAATTTCAACTGCAGACAATTGGGCACCCAAGCTCACAGTAGTTGACACCCAATGACAAGGTCATCCACGCCTTTGTATTTTAAGAAGGTAGAGCCATAGTGGGGAAGGGACTGCTGGAGCATAGACCTATGCCTTTACCAGCAGTGCACAGGGCCTAGCTCTCCTGTCCACAGGGGACTAAGTGAACAGTGGCCCTCCATTTTCTTACCCTCTGCACTTGAATTCTGAAAAAGTGAAATTGAGAGAAAAAGATTTTATGACTCTTAAAGGAAGAACCTCTTACATGCTGTCTGACCTAACCTCATTCCCAGTGCAGACATTCTCCTTTTGCCAAACACATTGCTCATCTTCATTATTTTTTTTTTCCTTCTCTCCAGTAAGCCTTCACTCTGAAACACATTCTCCCAAGATTTCATAGAAAGGATATTGAAAAAAAAATTGTTAAGGAACTTGGTCCAGAAATGTATGTCATGTTCTTCTTCATCCATTTAATTAACTTGTTTTCTCTCTCATGATCTCTTATCTCTTCAAGAGGAAGAAACTTAAACTAGAACTGAAGATAAAATATATCCGCTAGCCTCAAGACATTTATCTTCTGTCCTGGGCATCTAAGAACCTGAAACACATGATCCAGATTATTTTTTTCCAGGTCATATTGGCAGAGTGGGCAGGAATTGATGAATCTGATAACTTGGCTTAATCTCTGTCACGATTTGGAAAAACATTCCAAGATGTTTACATCTCCCATCTGGTCGTGTCATTATCTCCATTAACAAAAATACATGGTACCATCACTTGAATTATATTATTGACGTATAGGAAATGATTTTTCTGCTCACATGCTACTGCCCCTAACCTCTGCATTGTTCAAGGGTCAACTGTGTAGAAAAGCTTTTCTGCTTAAAAGAATTTTGGGAGAATATGGGATAACAATCATACATTTATAAGAATGTATTTGACAGTTAAATTAAACTTAGCTAGAATACTCTATATTTGAGTTTCTTCACCAAATTTCCATTTGCTAATTTCTGTTTTCCTAGAAATTGAACTGCTTTATTCTTATCCTTGAATCTATTTTAATAATTAAAGGATTCACCAATAATTAACACATCCATCGCCTCACATAATTATCTATTTTGTTGTTGAGAATATTTAAATTCTACTCACTCAGCAAACTACAATTATACAATATCAACTATAGTCACTATGTTTTACAATAGATCCTCAGACCTTATTCATCTTAGAGCTGAAAGTTTATACCCTCTAACGAACCTCTTTTTATTCCTCCATCCCTTAGCAACCACCTTTCTACTTTTTTTATGAATTTGACCTTTTTTGTTTTGTATTTTTTTTTTATGATTCCACTTATAACTGATACCATGCAGTGTTTATCTTTTTCTGGCTTATTTCACTTAGCATAATGACTTCAAGATCCATCTGTATTATCACAAATGGCAGGATTTCCCTTTTTCTTATGGTTTAATAATATTCCATTGTATATTTATGAATTTATCTTTATCCATTCATCTGTTGACAAACACCTCTTTGCATATCTTGGCTAATGTGAATAATGCTGCAGTGAACATGGGTGTGCAGATATCTCTTTGATAGTCTCCTTTTATTTCTCTTGGGTATATACCCAGAAGTGTGATTGCTGGATCATATTCTAATTCTATTTTTAATTTTTGAGGAACCTCCCTGCTGTTTTCTACAGTACTGGCATTAATTTACACTTCTATAAACAGTGAACAAGGGTGTCCTTTTCTCTGCATTCTTGATAACACTAGTAATCTCTTGTATTTTTGATGACAGCCATTCTTAAAGGTGTGAAGTGATACCTCATAGTGGTTTTGATTTGCATTTCCCTGGTGATGAGTACGTCTTTAGAAAAAAATTCTGTTCATTTTCTCTGCCAATTTTATAATTGGGTTGCTTGTTTTTTTGCTATTGTAGTATTCTCCCCTAATACCATCTTTCTTAGCTCATCCTTTTGACTCCTTCTTTCCATAAATCACTTAGAAACACATGTACATAACTAATAATCAAATATGTTCTTCTAGTGTCTATCTATTGCTGATAGACAAAAGAAGACAATTCTTAGCTCAAAATGATGAATTAAACCTAATGTAATTTTACATACCAATATCTTCAGCTAGGGTGGTTCCCTTGGTGCTAGGTGCTACACCTGTCTAATGTTCTTAATTTGCATAAATCTCTTATCTCTGAATTTATAAACAGTAAACTAAGAAATTCCTATCCTTTGTTTCTTAATTCTTGGTAAAGGTGAAAGAGAAGTTCACAATTCATAGTTGGGGGCAGGAAGGAAAAAGTAACTGAAGGCACCATGTTTTACTGATATGATATTTATTTCCAAATCTACAGATAGTTTTATGATAATGACCTCATTATTTGGTTGACATAGGGTATTGTGCTGACAACTCAAAATTGATGAGCCTTTTCAAATTAAGAAAACATGTTCAAGTTTTGGTTTCCTTCTAACATTTTCCACATGCTTTGAACTCTGTTGCAGTTAACTTATCCCATCTAGAACCAGTTTAATAGGAGTTAATTTTTCTTTTATGATTGGTATAAACCACTAGATTGAAGAAGCAGGTTTCTTTTGTTTGTTTGTTTTGTTTTGTTTTTTCCTCTGATATATACTAAACTTTTCACAGAAGACATTAACTGAAATGGAGAGTGTGGTCTTCCTAAGCTTTGTATACTTAAGAGAACTATGTTGTAAATACTATTTACAAAAATATGTTGTGGGGCTTCCCTGGTGGCGCAATGGATGAGAGTCTGCCTGCTGATGCAGGGGACATGGGTTCTTGCCCCGGGTCCGGGACGATCACACATGCTGTGGAGTGGCTAGGCCCGTGAGCCATGGCTGCTGAGCCTGTGCGTCCAGAGCCTGTGCTCTGCAACAGGAGAGGCCACAACAGTAAGAGGCCCACGTACCGCAAAAAAATAAAATAAAATAAATAAATAAATAAATAAATAAAAATATATATATGTTGCCGTTTTTAGATAAGTGGCCCTAGCTGAGAAAAGTTACACAATCATTACTGAAAATTAATATTCTTACTTTATCTAACTTGACTGAATACTGAATATATTGTTGATACATTTTTATAAAATATAAACATCAAACTATGAAATGTACAAAATAGAATTTATGCAATTAATCAATTTTTGTGATTACTTAAATCACATAACTTTTAAAAATGTGTCTTTACATTTGGGGAAATATAGATATATTTCTAAAATATGCCAAGTAAATGGGAGGTATACAAGTCATAAAACTTATCTTTATTCCACTTGGGTGATTTTATGATAAAATAATAAAAATACAAAAGTGAAAATAAATTCCCTATTTAAGAAATAGAAATAAACCTCATACTTTAATTGCTATATTGTTTGATTCTATCACCAATCTGTGCTCAGACTTTTTTTCTTGTGATTATTGCCTCTTTTTTCCTAACATTTTTTGGGTCTTCATCTCAGGACTGTTTTATCTGTCTTCATATCACAGAGTTAAAGCTACCTGAAATCAGTAACAGAAGACAGTTACCTTAAACCTTGGGTTTTGTTAAACACTTAACCTGACATCTGTAAACAAATAACATGTGCTAATTACCTGTCAAAGAAAACAATGTGAATTATTAATGCTAGTGTAATGAAGTCAATGAAGATTATTTACAAGATTTTGGGGAAAATTTCAGGTTCCTCCAGTTTATTGATTTCATTAGTAAATTGCTGCAAGATCAAAGATGGTTGCAAACTCTGATGCTTGCAATTTTAAAACCAAGCTTACCTGACGATTTTTTGTAACCATAATTAATCATGGAGTTAAGGTTTTACCTCAATGTAAACATGAGTCTGTAGACCTAAAGCACACTGATATTTAAGTTTTGTTGTAAATGAAATCAAGATGTGAGAGAGAACTTTGGAATTAGAGATGCCAAATTTATAGAAGTTGTATGTAAATGGAAAGACAAAGTATAAAATATTTTACCTCATATTTTTATTAACAGCATGCTTGTGGTTTGGGCCAAACAGCAACTGGTATGGGTTTTAAGCTAATGGGGTTCAATAACAGTGAATTCACAATGAAATCATTAAGAGGGTTGGGATAGGGAGGGTGGGAGGGAAATGCAAGAGAGAGGAGATATGGGGACATATGTATGTGTATAGCTGATTCACTTTGCTATAAAACAGAAACAAACACATCATTGTAAACAATTATACTCTAATAAAGATGTTTAAAAAATACATTATTTTTTCTCTTCTACTTCCCCAGAGTAACTGTGGGGCGTACATGAATTTACTTCTGCCTGTCTCCCTTATCAAGTGAAACTAAATATACAGTCTCACTTATGGGAAATATATGACAAACATAAGAAAAAAATAAAATTACTCGTGCTATTATTCCTTCAAAATTAGGATTGTGTTGTATTATGAGATGCATCTGCCTTTCACAGCACCTCCTAATTTACCAGTGTTTTCTAAAGGGGCATAATGATTAAAACCTTACCCTTTGGAACCAGAATTCTTGGTTCACACCTAAGCTATGAAATAGGCCAATTTTATAGTCTTGTACATTTTGCTGTTCTGTGTCTCAGTCTTACATATAAAATAAGAATGTTATATTTATAGGATTGTTTTGATATTACATGAGCTAATTCATGAAAAGGAAATGAAGAAAAGTGCCCAAAACACAGTAGGCCTGCAGGGACAGTCAGTATCTTTTATCTTGGTCTCCATACTCTTTGGAGACAATGAAGAATGGTATACGGTAATAGAGTATTCTTTTATTTAATGCCTTGTGAACATTTTTATCTATATGGCCATAATTGTTTTCAATTTCCATTCTTCTGGAATATAAGATCATATCAACTACAATAGCATGCTCTTGTGTGACCAGCATTTTCTTGTATAGCCTGTAATTGATAATATATAGGTGTTAATATTATAGCACAGGAAGAATGATTCTATTGAATTTCGATATTTGTAACACTTCAAATTTGCTCTGCTTTAATACTACCTAGAATATCAGGTAACCAATTAATAAAAAGGTTTTTCTGGACAGACTAATTTTTTTATGCTATCAGCCAATATAAAGGAATATAAAGAAGTTAGTATCATTTACTTTGGGCAGACACTATTCTGTATTATAAATGTGCTATATTCCAACCAGAAATTAGAAAGTTATGTGATAGCTTCTAATCTGATAGTTCTAACATTAATTAGGTTCTACTTTTGGTAATTGATCAAGACATATTTAAATTTCAAATCTGAAATACTTGCTTTGAATAAAATATATTTTGAACTTAATTATCTGACTGAATTAATCATGGGGAAGGAAGGCTCTTTGAGAGGTCAGTTCTCTGTTATTTTAATATTATATTACGTGAATTCTAAAGATACCAGAAAAGGAAGGAGGAAAAAGCTAAGATCCTCTGCATTCTCACTTTAGCTTTAAAAAAAGTAGGTGAATATTACCTGTAAATAGTAGGCATTCACATGCCTACTATTTTGGTGAAGTTAATGTGGGTAAAGATGTTTGAAAATGACTGAACAATTATTATTGAAATAGACCCTAGATGATATTGTTATTTTATTTTTAAAAAATTGTATTTTATTATGTGCTTTGCCAGCTTTCAGGCAATGGGTGGCTTTTACGTCAACACTTTTTACTTCATTCACTGGTTTTTGGAAGGCTATAAAGAGTAGGCCATAGTTAAAGACACAGAATCTGGAATACAGATTCTGCCACTGAATAATGAAAGACTGCGGAACATTACTTAACCACTTCAGTCTCCAGTTGTCTTGAGGCAATTGTGTTGCAACAGTATGGAGAAAAATAGAATTTTCCCACATGGGAAAGCCATGTTTTGAAAAGACTACTTCTTCTTCATTGAATTGTCATGATAACCTTGATGATATTAATTGACCAGATATATCAGAATTTATTTCTAGACTTTCAATTTATACATTGTTCTAGAACTGGATTAATGCTGGATTTATAGAAGTTTTTTTGTGAAATTCTTAGATCCCAATATAAAAGATCATGTCATGTGCAAAGAGATACAGTTTTGCGTTTTTTGTTTCTTTGTAATCTAGGTGTTTTCTCTCTCTCTCTTTTTTTTTTTTTTCTAATTGCTCTGGCTAGAACTTGCAGCTCAATGTTGAATAGAAGAGTTAAAAGCAATATCCTTATCTTGTTACTGATCGTAGAGGGAAGATTTTTCAATTGTACTCCATTAAGTATAATGCTAGCTGTGGGTGTTTTACAAATGCTCTTGAAGCTGAGGAAATTCCCTCTTTTCCTTGTTTGTTGAGGGTTTTTATTACAGTAGGGTGTTGGATTCAAAAAAAATTATTTTCTTCTGCATTAACTAGACTGTATTTTGTCCTTTATGCTGTTTATATGATGTATTAGATTGATTAAACATACGAAAATCACTGTTGCTTTCTTGTGACTTAGTCCACCTGGTCATGGTGTATAGCATATGTATGCATATGCTGCTAGACTCAGTTGACTGGTATTTTCCTGAGTTTTTTTTTTTCCTTGTATCTTAAGGTATAGGGTCCGTTTATTGAATTGAGGTCTCTCTCTTCCCCTCCTTCCTCCCATCCCTTTAAATAGTCATTTATAGCTATACATTTCTAAGCAGTGCTTTAGCTTCATCTCACAATGTTTGGTTTGTTATGTTTTTGTTTTCAAAAACTATGTTGTTTTCAAAGTGTTTTCTAACTTTCTTGTGATTTCTCTTTGGCCCATTGGATATTAAGAATAACATTGTCTAGTTTCACATACTTGTGACTTTTTCTTATTTCTTTGTTATTGATTTCCAAATTAATTCCTTTGTATTAAAGGACATACTTTGTCCTTTAATAAAAAGAAAAATCTTTTAAAATTATTGGGATTTGTAGGAAGGAGAGAGGGAAGGAGGGATGGAACCAGTGATGATGGAGTTTAAACCTAAGATTATCATACTCCAGAGCATCTAGTTCTAACTAATATGTTATCTTGTCTCTTAGATAGCTATTGAAAATCATCATGTTTTCTACCTCTCTTCCACTTCTGTAGTTCATACCAGAATCATGTTTTTTTCCTCTAATTCTTCAATCATGTCATAGTTGATTCTCTTCCTACCTATACATTTGAATAAACTTCTAACTGTTTTGATGCTTAAAACACACATAATCAAGACACATCATTACATAATCACTAATTTCTTCTGCAGCCCCAAACCTCCACTCTCTCCTGCCTTAATATTATTCAACTACTTCTAGTTTCCTGAACATATCAAATGCTTCCTTGACTACATTCAAATGCATGCAACATTCCACTTCTCCATCACCTGGGTCACACCATCTCATCCTTCAGATAATAGCTTTAGCATAACTTATTTTCAAATACTTTCCTTACCTAAGAAAGCCTTGTCAGGTGCCAGTTTGGTTTTTACAGATTAAGTTAGCATCTAGCAATCTTATGCAGAACACACAGGTTTGGTTCAAAATTAAGATCATATAGACTAGGGCTTCCCTGGTGGTGCAGTGGTTGAGAGTCCGCCTGCTGATGCAGGGGACATGGGTTCGTGCCCCAGTCTGGGAAGATCCCACATGCCACAGAGCGGCTGGGCCTGTGAGCCATGGCCACTGAGCCTGCATGTCCGGAGCCTGTGCTCCGCAACGGGAGAGGCCACAACAGTGAGAGGACCGCATACCGCAAAAAAAAAAAAAAAAAATCATATAGACTGTTTCATGGAGAATAGCTGCCAGGCATGGGGCACACTTTATACTATTTTCTCAGTTCAGAAACCAGTTAAGAATTAAAGCTGAAATGCTTAAGTTCACTAGGCCTCTTCAGTAGCAATTTCCTTTCTGTTGAGCTCAGTGTTTGGCCTACCCATAAAATCAAATAAAGGATTAAATTAAAACATGAAAGAGTCATGACTACATTATGGATAGTTTATTCTAGACCTCCTTATTTCAACGCATGGTTTATGCCAATTATCCATTCTTGAGACCTGGGCTTTTAAAATAAAATTCTATTCAAAAGGCGGTAGAGATAGAGGAAAGAGTGATTTAACTTTCACATTTCCTCTTTCCCCACTCATCACTCAACATTTCACAGGCATGTTCAAGGCTTATTGCTACAGCTTGAAAGGCATGTGAGTCCTCTGATGATATGTCAGGTATCTACGTATTAATTGATTTCAACCAGGTTCCTCATACTTTGCTTGGGAACTATGTCAACAAACAAGACAGATGATATAACTTGTGATGCTCCTTGCTTCTAAACTGGCACAGAAAATACATTTTTATATTTGATTTCTTGATGTTAGAAATGGGAATAATTCTATAGTTAACCAGCAGAACTTTGAAGTTATTTCAAGTTAATGGGCTGTGATTAGGGATTTCAAAGAGAAATGTCTTGTTAAATGTCATGATGAAGAATCAGATATTATTGGATCTTATTTTTGCTGGGCCCCATAAATAATGTAATTACTTATTAGTCACACCTCTTCTCTTATAGGGCTACAAAAATAATAAATGGGGAAATGAAGACAACCCATGCTGAAATTCCCAAACAATACATGCTGTAAACTAGGCTTTGATATTGGCTTAGGTTGAAGAACCAAGAAAACCTCTTTCTTTACTTCCAGTCATAATGTTAAACCAATAACTGTACAGAAAGAGGAGAAGTTATAGTGGATCAGCTTTTGGAAATTTGGTATTAACTAAATATCTGAAGCATACTATATTTGAAGGAACTGATGGTTGAATGGTGTCCCCTCAAAATATGCTAAAGTCCAATCCCTGGTACCTATGTGTGTGATCTTGTTTGGAAATAGTGTCTTTGCAAACAGTCAAGTTAAGATGAGATCATTAGTATGGACCACAATCCAGTGTGGCTAGTGTCCTTATCAAAGGGGGAAATTTGACCACAGAAGCAGGTACACAAGAATGTCTTCTGATGATTTAAGTGAGGCTACCACAAGCCCAGGAACACCATACATTTCTAGCAAATCATCAATAGCTACGGAGAAGCATGGAACAGATTTCCCTGAGAGTCTTCAGAAGGAGCCAACCCTGTAAACACCTTGATCTCAGATAGCCTCTAGAACTGTGAGATAATAATTTCTGTTGTTTAACCCCCACGGTTTGTAAAAAAAAAAAAATTTATGGCAGCCCTAGCAAAGTAATACAGGTACTATGAATAATTTTAATTAATCAATGGACATAATGGGTAATAGTTATATTAAATATGGAAGATTGGGATAAATTATTTAACCAAAATAGATTCCATGACAGACATATGCTGCTTCTATTGAATTTATACCACAAATCAATGTGGTTTGATGATTTGAACATATATTACATATAATCATTTTTCCTTCACAGCATTTTAATAGTTTAGATTCATTTTTGAACACAGTAATTCAATATATTAAAACTTTGAGTCATTTCAAAATAGAGATGATAAATGGAAAACAAATAAAAATAGCATGTTTTATTATTTGCCCTTGGCATAAGAGAATCAAGAGAGTGAAACCTGAAAAAATATGAAAACTTGTTATCCTGAGGTTAAAAATTGTTTACCTAATACATTATGTTGGATTGTTCAAAAATAGAATCACTTTATCGAAATATAACTACCAATTTGTCATGATAAACCATTTATACTCAGCAATTTAAAATGTATTCAGTAATTAAGTTTTATAAAATAAAACATAAATCTTTCATGAAAGATGTTGAAAATCTCTTTAAAATATTAATATATTCCTGTTCTTACTGGCATAAATAATTACTTCTAAAGCATAGGTTTTGGTGGACAAAAAATGCAAATGCTAGTTTACTGAATATAATTTTTAAATAAAACCTCAAATATGCATGGGAAAGAGTTTTTTATATTTTAAATTAATGAACATTAATTACACTAGGAGGAAGAAAATGTATTCATAAAATCTCCAGAAAACTAAGCCATTTTAAGCATTTTTTCCTACCTCCTTCCTAGGATTAGTTCTAAACACAAAGGTTTATCAAGTCAGTGGCATTATTGGAGAGGAAGTACTTACTCCTATGTCTTGATATGCCATGAAGTGGCTGCTAATAGGATCTTAAAGACCCCTGTCTTTCTCAGGTATCACCATATCTCCATGTTGATAACTGTCTAAGGCCCTACTATAAGAATGGATGTCTGACTAAGTGGTCAAAACAATTTCAACAGAGGCTTCCCATCTTTGAAAAGTAAAAGACCTCTTCAGGCAGTATACTCACTTAGCTAGTTCTCAGGCCACTTATCGGGCATGGGAACCTTCACTCAACCTTGTTTTTTCCTTAGGCTTATGAAAGAAATTGGGGGTCACTCCACTTTTTTCATTCCTCCAAGGGGACTCTACTTTTCCCGTTTGTCAGCCTCATGGTCTGGAAATCTGGTGCCATACTGTGACCCGTCAGAGGGTAACTGTGACATTGGTCTCTTAAATGCTTATTTGCCCAAACCTGTTTGCTGTATCTATGTCATTCCCCTTGAAGCTAACTTCAGGCAGTCAGGGGGAAGGTTTTCTGCTCAGAGATGCTCACCAGTGGAAACCTTTTTGCTTCCTTTCCCCTCCAATTTTCTCTCACCCTTTCAACAACTGGAGTGTTTTTTGTTTTTGTTTTTGTTTTTATAATTTTATTGGTGTTTAGTTGCTTTACAACATTGTTACACTTTACTGTACAGCATAAAGTATCACTTGTATGTATACATATACTCACTTTCTTAGATTTCTTTCCCATTTAGGTCACCACAGATCACTGAGTAGAGTTCCCTGTGCTAAATAGTAGGTTCTTATTAGTTACCTATTTTATACATTGTGGTGTATATATGTCAAACCCAATCTCCCAATTCATCCCACCCTCCCCTTCCCTCCTTGGTAACCGTAAGTTTGTTCTCTATATCTGTGACTCTATTTCTGCTTTGCCAATAAGTTCATCTGTAACATTTTTCTAGATTCCACATATGAGCAATATACGATATTTGTTTTTTCTCTTTCTGACTTACTTCACTCTGTATGACAGTCTCGAGGTCCATCCACGTCTCTGTAAATGGCACTATATCGTTCCTTTTTATGGCTGAGTAAAAATTAATTAGTTCTAATTAGATTAGAACTAATTCCATTGTATATATGTATCACATCTTCTTTATGCATTCCTCTGTCGATGGACATTTAGATTGCTTCCATGTCCTGGTTATTGTAAATAGTGCTGCAATGAATATTGGGGTGCATACATCCCTTTGAATTATGGTTTTCTCCAGATGTAGGCCCAAGAGTTGGATTGCTGGGTCATATGGTAGCTCTATTTTTAGTTTTTTAAGGAACCTCCATATTCTTCTCCATAGTGACTGTATCAATTTACATTCCCCCCCAACAGTGTAAGAGGGTTCGCTTTTCTCCACACTCTCTCCAGCATTTATTGTTTGTAGATTTTTTGATGATGGCCATTCTGTCTGATGTGAGGTGATACCTCATTCTAGTTTTGATTTGCATTTCTGTGATAATTAGTGATGTTAAACGTCTTTTCATGTGCTTTTTTGTTTGTTTGTTTTTTATCTGATTTTGGACAACTAGAGGAAGTGATAGCTGAAGACATGGCAGATGTTTAACAGTAATATTCCCAGATTTTTCCCTTTTCTTCTGTTTCTATCATTCTGCCATGATAACTTTTTCCCTAAGCGAAGTGACTAATGTTAGATGCATCAGCTACGGACATAAGCATTAGTATCTTAAAAGAAAACAAAACAACTCACTGAAACGTCAGAATAACAAACTCAATGTAGATTATCTTAAATAGTTACCTTGGAACCAGGCTGGCTTTCTAGCCCACCACTTATGTCATTGTATAGAGCCTTATGATCAAAAGGATGCTGCACTTGGCTTAACACTCTATTATCACTGTCTGGAAATTCTTATTTAGGAACAAGGGAGTCTTATATTTTCACTTGGACTAAACCCCGCAAATTACGTAGTATTTGGCATACTAAGGATTACAAAATAACAGAGCAATTTTCAGGCTAAACTAGGATAAACTATGGACAATTATTACTATAAGTAAAATAACTTTTCTATTAAATGTGCAGTTCTAGAACTATAAATTGAACCCATCTAATTCATTGGAAGTGAAACCATCGGAAGAGAAATCATTGGAAGTGAAAAACATAGCTGATTGTAAACACAGCATGATATCAATAAAAGTGTATCCAAAAAACAATAAAGACTTTTATGTTTAAACTGTCAGGTTCACCATACTCAACTGCTCAAGATCCCTCACCTGTATTCCTCCTTTATTTTTGTGACACTTAACTCAGTTTTTGTTTCTATACTCACTGTTTCATTGTCCCTGGGAGAATTTAATGTCCATGTAGATAAACAAACCATTATCTTGAATCCTCAGTTTCTTGAGCTCCTTATGTCTAGTGATATTTTTCTCCATATCATCTTAGCCACCAACTTAAAACCCTACCCTAGACTTTATCATTCTTTGACACTTCTGTTCTTCTAGGTAAAATAATTCAGAAACTCAAAGTTATATCTGAAATGTATTTTGTTCCATTTTGCTTGCTCAATTAATCTTTATATAACTTAAAATAATTAATCAAGACATCAAAACATGCCCATCATTATAGTAAATGCTCTCTAATTAAAATCTAAATTAAAATAGTTTGCAACTGGATTAAAAAGCAAATCTCAAGTCTATTATACATGCAAAATACAGATTTAAATTAATAAAACATTCATATAAAATCATGGGCAAAAGGATATTAAGTCAATCAAAATAAAAATATATATTTTTTTTAATCACACAAGGTAGAATTTTAGAAAAAAAAAACAGCTAAACAATCTAAAGACACATTTCATAGTGATAAAACATATAGTGAAAAAATATAAGTAAGACTTATACAGATGATGAACAGCCAACATTTAAATTATAGTGAAAAAATGACTCAGTAGTAGAAGTAACTAACATTATTTGAAATTGCTCTTGGCTCAAAAAGGGATGATTATATCAAAATAAAAATGGTCAGAATAAAGTTAGAGTTAACATAGGAGAGATTTGATCATAATATCCTCTTAGCTTTTAAGAACTGAACATTCTAATTTTATTTAAAGAATTTCAAGCTGTTGCTTCAGAAATACTGATATTTCTTGGACAAACTCTGATAAGATAGGAAAGAAATGAATGACTAAGTGTTAGGAAGATCATTTAACAATATTTGAGTAATTATTAACCTAAACTGTAAAATATTAAAAACTTTTCTATGAAAATCAGGAATTAGAGAAGGGCATCTGCTATTGCATTCATTTGTATTATCAAAAAAATTCAATCAATGGAATAAACTTAATAAAATTGTAATGATCATAAGAAAATTCAACAAAATACCTCTAGCATTGGAAGAATATTTAAAAATATATATATAGTATAAAAATACAAAAATACTAAAATTAGTAAAGGATTTTGGTTACATTGTTAAAGATAACTATTCAAAAGTAACATTTTCTTCTCTTCTGATAACACACAACCACATATAATAGAAACAGTTTTACATTTTCAGTAATCAAAAGTAACTGCAATCTTGGATATAAATAAATAAGACAAAAATCCACATTAATAAAACAAAACTTATTGAAGAATATTACAAAAATAAGTGGGCAAAAGATGGAAACATACTGGAGGTTGAGAAGGTTTAATACCATAAAATGTTATTTTCTCCCCAAATTTACCTTTTAATATTTATTTCCAAAGAGTACTTCACTAATGCAATACAAATTGGCCTCACTGTAAAGGTGTAAAGATTTGCATGCAAAGGCAAGGCCCACCAGGCAATCTACTTTACTCACTAAAATATGAAGATATGCCTAGTGCATCAAATCAGCTTAGAAACCTACAGCAAGCACAGTTTTCTTTTTTCTTTTCTTTTCTTTTTTTTAATTTTAGAAAAAAATTTATTTTTTAAACATGTTTATTGGAGAACAATTGCTTTACAATGGTGTGTTAGTTTCTGCTTTATAACAAAGTGAATCAGCTATACATATACACATATCCCCATATCTCTTCCCTCTTGAATCTCCCTCCCTATCCCACCCCTCTAGGTGGTCAGAAAGCACCGAACTGATCTCCCTGTGTTATGCCGCTAAGCACAGTTTTCTGAAGGGGTTGTAACCACTCTGGTAGTAAGAGATCAGAAGTTCTCAAGCTTTCAGATTTCAGCACTCTTTAATCTCTTAAAAACTATGGGAGCTCCAAAGTGCCCTTTTTATGTGAGTCATGTCTATTAATGTCATATTAATAATAAAAACTGAGAAATTAAAAAATATTTATTTTAAAAATAACCTCATTATTAACATATTTTTAGGAAAATATATTTTCTATAATGAAAATTTAGTGTGAAGAGTAGCACTATTAAACATATTTGTAATACTATAAAATGGCTGGCACAGTAGAAACCAGCTGGATTTTCTTAATCTGCTTCTGCATTCAGAATGTTGCAATATGCTATTTGTTTGAAGCATATGACCTTGAGAAAAAAGTATTATTTAAAATTGAAATTAAGGTAATTGTGAATATTCCATTTTAACACTATAACAATACTTGACTAGTTGTAGTTTCTTAAGGGTTAGTTATAATGTGGAGCCTAAATCCGTATTAGAGAGTTTTGTACTTTCCTTAAAAACTGTTGATCTGTCTTGCTCTGTGAGATTCTTGCTTTGTCTATGCATGGTTGTGTAATATTATGCATTTGTAATTAAAAAAATATTGTTTACTGATTCTAAGTTCTTCCAAATGCTGATATATTTCATTAAACAACATCAAGATCACATTAATTAATCACAACCAATGTCATCAGAAATTTCTTTAAGTGTTGAGAACATGTCAAGCTTAAGATGGCAGATGCAAGTTTTCCAAAATGCTAATCTGTACTTGAAAGTTCACATGTTATTACTGGCAAGAAATTTGTTGTTCTCCTTAAAATGGCAGGCTCACTTCATTCATTTTGAAAATAGCTACCAAATACCCACTCTGAATAATCATTGTTAGTTATTCTTTCAAAAGTACTTTTCCTTGATGCAACTATTGTACATTTGTAGGAAGCAGAAGTGTGTGATGTGTATTTCTCATTTCATCACATGAAATATTAAAGCATTGACTTAAGAAAATTAATATTTACTGCTTCATCAAGGATATTTGTTACTGAAACTGGCTTTTTAATTTTCTTTTTTCCTGTATCTAATATTGAAGATCACAGCTAGGTCAACTTGTTGTGATTGCCTTAGTTTGGGCACCAGCAGTTTTGCCCCTTCCCTCCCCCATCCATTTCTTTTGCATAGTCAAACCAAATGTCAACATGGAGATAAAGGTAAATAATACAAATGACATCTTAGCCATATTATGAGATAGTTTTTTTCTCATAGAACCGTCCTGATCGAGATATCTAAGGATAGTCACTACTTTTTTCCCCTCTTCTCCCAGTCCCATGATTTGCTTAACCCTAGTCTCACAAACAGTATTTCGTCAAACCTTGAACTCTGTTTATTCAGAAGGCTTGCCTTTTTCAGCAGTATTGAAAAGCAGCTATAAAATTCTCGATAACTGGATCAAAGGGAGAACCTGTCAAGCTAAATTAAAATTCCTCAGGTTAAGTATGTCAGTAGAGACTTAACTTTGGGGACATAGAGAACAATCTGTCCCTTCATTCTTTGGAGGCTGGGTTCAAAAAGAGCATCTTGAACACAGTGGAAGATCAGGTTGAGTGACCACCTATAGCAACAGGTGTCATTACAGGTGTCAAGGTATTCTAGGGATCTGCTTCTGTGAGGGAGTATACAAGTGCTTAAGTAGGTGCTAATCAAGGGTAATATATTTTTCATTTCTGACCTGACAAGAGCAAGGAAACATAATGGATATTCTATAATTGTTCCCAGGGAAATTTGCTTTTATCATTACATTTTGATCTCATATAACTTTATATCTATTCTTTCGACTTTCTCAAGGATAGTGGCTAACTTTCTTAATTACTTTAATCATCAATCTGCTACCTAAAAATTGAGACCATAATGCCAAACAATTGTTCAGAAGTATCAATATTAATTTTAATCACATAAATTATTAATTTTTATCTTATATCAAGAAACATTTTTGGTATAGTTTTGAAACAGTTTTGTTGTCAAATTTTAATGAATTTCAGAGGAGAAATAATCATTATCTTAGCATACTTTACACAGAGTACATTCCTGCAATATCCATCTTGTGAGGAGAAACTACTTCACCATATATTCACTTATAGCCTATTAAGCTTAAAGTACCAAATTGACTATTCTAATCTCTTTTCTTTCTAACATATAAGAAACATATTTATTAATGAATAATAACACATCCATTAAATTTGTTGAAATTTATATCTTAGGCAGTATATCTCTCTTGAGTCCCTATTATCTTGAAAACAATTCCTTTTAATTTGATTTTTTTTATTAATTTGTCTTCATTCTGCTAGTGGTTAATTTTAAATGGTTTTAGCTGATTAAATACCTTTTCATCTTTTTTGCTGTATAATTATCATATATTTTCCATTTATCTACCTCTGTATGAAAAGCAACTAGGATAGTATACTATAATATACACTTTCTGTTGCAATTTAATTTACACATTATTGTTGTGTTTTAAGAGAAAACAGCAGGCCTCACAAAAGCAATCACTTTTCATAGCTGCTAAAATTTTCAAATATCTTTAATTTTTTGCATTCATCTGCAGGGATTCAAATACTTATTTTCTTCACGTTCCTTTAAGATTTAAAATTCACATGCACTTTACACGAGGCATCAGTAATCTGATGACATATTCAGACATTATAAGAAATATTTTTGGCTTTGCCACTTGGAAGTATTCTGTCCTCCTCCTCCAAAAGAATTTTCCCGAAAGATCAAGATGAAAGATCAACATGAAACTAAGTTTCCAATGAGAAAAAATTATAATGCCATTTTATTTTTTAAAAAATACTGTAAATAAAAATTAGTTCTTAACATTGTAATCAATAGCTATCAATATGCATGTATTTCAACCTTCTTCCTTATAGGAACCATGTTCGTATAATTATTTTATGCTTTTACACACAATTTGCCACTAACATTTACATAATGATAGCTCTATGAATAATATGTATTTTTGTTTTTATGTGTATAGGCTGGACTGATATATAGATAGATAGATAGATAGATAGATGAATTGTGCTGAGTTTTTGAGCCTCTCATTTACTTTGCTCAACACTTCTTTAGACCATTCAAAATTGCTCTGAGAAAAACGAATCAATTTAGTTTTGAAAGCTGTAATACTAGATGGTGTGCATATGCCATTTTTAATCTATTTTTTCAAGAATTGATGAACATTTATGTTCTTGCATAAAAAAGTCTTCAATATCACACATAATACTGTAAAAAAATGTTCTCACATATGTCCTTTCTCATGACTGTGCTAGAGTTTAATGCAGTATATTTCCAGGAGTCGATTTGCAGAGCTGAGGTTCACTAAACAATGACAAACTGCTCTCCAAAATGGCTATATCATTTGATGCTCTTAGCATCAGTGTCTGAACTTTTCCATTGCAACATTTTCTGCAAATATTTATTTTAACTCTACTTTTCATTTGTTTTAATCAACTTATTTAAACCAAAACAAAGATTTTGCCCATTTCACTCAACACCCCACCCTGTGCCTCTGGTAATTACCAATCTATTCTCTGTATCTATGAGCTTGCATATATTCCTGTATGTATGTATGTATATATTTAGTTTCCACATAAGAGAGATAATAGGTTATTTCTCTTTCTCTGTCTGATTTAATGTAATACCCTCCAGATTTTAATGTAACATACTAACTCACATTGTTTTAATTTACTTTTTGCTACATAAAAATGTGCCTTTTAGAAACTTATATTCTAGTTTATATTCTTAAAATACTACTTTATTTGATTTTCGCAGATTTTTCTATTTGAAATATGTTTGGGATTTCAATTTCTCAAACCCATGTATTAAATAAAAAAAGCTTCTGCCAATTTGTTCATTGCCCAGATTATTTCTACCACCTCATGTTAACCACATTCTAAAGAATTGTTTAGAAAAATCTGTTGCATTCAGAACTGTTTAGAAAACTCAGTCATATTTTATAATTATTGTCTGTCATCTTTAAAAAATATTTTCCAAAAGTTTTCTCCTGATATACTTCACACTTTGGATACAGGCCTTCAAGACATTTATTTGGAAAGTTTACCTAGTTCTGTCATATGTTTTACTGTATATAGGATCTAAACCACTTTTTCACAGCTCTGTAAATGTTGCTACATTTCCTTCTATCTAGTGATGATTCTAATCCAAAGTGTTTTTTGAACATCTTGATTGTGTGTAGGCAGTGTTTTTGGTATTGTTTTTCATTATATTGCTTTTGTCTGTAATATATTGCAAGCATTCAGTTTTTAAATTTTAAATGGCAAAGTTGAATCATTTTAAATATTTTGTTCAAATCCCTTCTATATAATCTTATTATTTATAGATTGGATCAACTGGTTTGGTCCAGGTTCTTACCTTAGTCTGTCTAACTTGTGATAAGGTTTTAAAATACCTTCTACTTAATTAATGCATTGGTTATTTTGACAGTAATCTATCTTACTAAGAAACAGTTTCAGGCTTTTTAAGTATAAATAAAATGAATAAAGTCATTAAAGCCAGGATCCTGTGTTCCAGGGGTAAAAACAAAACAAAACAATTAAGAGGTATTAAAAACTTTGAAATGTTGCATTCTGTAAAAAATAAATAAATAAATAAATAAATAAAAATGAAGGCAAAAAAGAAAATGAGATGTTTGAAGAGTAACTTGGAGACGCCTTTTAGAATAATTACTCCATAATCACAAAAAAGTGCAAAATAAATAAGCAATTATTAAGAAAAGAACAAAAGATGGTCTGTTCAGTTCTGCATTGCAAAAATTTAGGGAAGACTGTGGGAAAAGACTGTGTCAACTAATTAATATGAGGAATGAATGAGGAATTATTTTATACACAGCCTAAGGAGATCATATTCTTGTTACACAAAATTGATCAAAAAGTTGCCATTAATTTCCATTTTTCAAATTTATATTGTCGGGCTTCCCTGGTGGCGCAGTGGTTGAGAGTCCACCTGCCGATGCAGAGGATGCGGGTTCGTGTCCCGGTCCAGGAAGATCCCATATGCCGCAGAGTGGCTGGGCCCATTAGCCATGGCTGCTGAGCCTGCACGTCTGGAGCCTGTGCTCTGCAACAGGAGAGGCCACAACAGTGAGAGGCCCATGTACCAGAAAAAAAGAAAATTACATTGTCTCAGAGATATTACTCTTAAAATTGAAGTATAATTGATTGACAGTATTGTTTTAGTTTCAAGTGTACAGCATAGTGATTCAGTATTTTTGTATATTATATTCCATTATAGGTTTTTACAAGATATTGAATGTAGTTCCCTGTGCTATACCATATATCCTTGTTTCTTATTTATTTTATATATAGTAGTTTGTTAATTCCATTTCAACAATTTGTCCCTTCCTCTTCTCTCTCCCCTTTGGTAATCACAAGTTTTCTATATCTGAGTTTATATATATATATATATACATTCATTTTTATTATTTTGTAGATTACACATATAATTACTATCATATAGTATTTGTCTTTCATTGTCTGACTTATTTCACTAAGTCCTATATTCTCTAGGTCCATCCATGTTGCTACAAATAGCAGTGTTTATTTTGTGGCTGAGTAATATTCCATTGTATATGTGTGTGTGTGTGTGTGTGTGTGTGTACACTACATCATCTGAATCCAATTGACTATTGATGGGCACTTGGGCTGCTTCCACATCTTTGCTACTATAAATAGTGATGTTATGAAAGTGGGATGCATGTAGCTTTTCAAATTAGTGTTTTTATGTTTTTCTGGATATATATCCAGGAGTGGGACTCTAGGATCATATGGTAGCTCTGTTTTTAGTTTAATGAACCTCCATACTGTTTTTCAAGTGTCTTCAGCACCAATTTATATCCCCCCCAATAGTGTGTGAGAGTTCCCTTTTCTCCACATCCTCTCCAACATTTGTTATTTGTAGACATTTTGACATTAACCATTCTGATTGGTGTGAGGTGATACCTCACTGTGGTTTTGATTTATGTTTCTCTAAAAATTAGCCATGTTGAACAAATTCTCATGTACCTGTTAGCCATCTGTCTTCTTTGGAAAATGTCCATTCCACTCTTCTGCCCATTTCTTGATTAGGTTTTGTTAAAAACCTAATTGCATGATCTGTTTGTATATTTTGCATATTAACCCCCTGTTGGTTGTGTCATTTGTAAATAATTTTTCTCCTTTCATTGGTTGTCTTTTTATTTTATTGATGGTTTCTTTTGCTGTGCACAGAGTTTTAAGTTTAATTAGATCCCATTAGTTTATTTATTTTTAAATTTTTTTCCACATCTTTATTGGAGTAGAATTGCTTTACAATGGTGTGTTAGTTTCTGCTTTATAACAAAGTGAATCAGCTATACATAGCTGATCCATTAGGTTACTTTTGCTTTTGTTACTTTTGCCTTAGGAGACTGGTCCAAGAAAATATTGCTAAGATTTATGTTTACTTATGTTTTCTTTGGTTAGTTTTATGGTTTAATGTCTTACATTTAGGTCTTTAAACCATTTTGAGCTTGTTTTTATATATGGTATGAGGGAATATTCTAATTTCATTGTTTAGTATGTGGCTTTCTAGTTTTCCTAGCACCACTTGTTGAAGAGACTGTCTTCTCCATTGTATATTCTTGCCTCCTTTGTTTTAGATTAATTGACTTGTAGGTGTGTGAATTTACTTCTGGGCTGTCTATTTGTTCCATTGATCTATGTGTCTGTTTTTGTGCCAATACCAGACTTTTCATTACTGTAGCTTTGTAGAATAGTCTGAAGTCTGGGAGGGTTATACCTCTAGGTTTCTTGTTTTTATCTCAAAATTGTTTTGGCACTTTGAAGTCTTTTTCATTCCATATAAATTTTAGGGTTATTTGTTCTAGTTCTTTGAAAATTGGCCTGGGTGTTTTGGTAAGGATTGCAGTAAATCTGTAGGTTGCATTGGATAGTATGACAATTTTATTATTAATATAATTTAATTAATTTTTGGCTGCATTGGGTCTTAAGTGCTGTGCGGGCTTTCTCTAGTTGCGGCGAGAGGGGGCTACTATTGCATTGTGTGGGCTTCTCATTGAAGTGGCCTCTCTTGTTGTGGAGCACTGGCTGTAGGTGCATAGGCTTCAGTAGTTCTGGCACGTGGGCCCAGTAGTTGTGGCTTGTGGGCTCTAGAGTGCAGGCTTAGTAGTTGTGGCGCACAGGTTTAGTTGCTCTGTGGCATGTGGGATCATCCTGGACCAGGGCTCGAACCTATATCTCATGAATTGGCAGGCAGATTCTTAACCACTGCACCACCAGGGAAGCCTGGCAATTTTAACAGTATTAATTCTTCCAACCCAAGAGCATGGGATGTATTTCCATTTCTTTAAATCATATTCAGTTTCTTTTATCAGTGTTTTATAGTTTTCAGAGGATGGTGCTTTCACCTCCTTTGTTAAGTTTATTCCTAGGTTGTTTGTTTTTTTTTTGATGCAATTCTAAAGGGGATTTTTATAAACTATTCTCATATTTTATTATTAATGTATAGAAACATGACAGTTTTCTGTATATCAATCTTGTATTCTGCAAAATTGCTGAAATGATTTATTCTAAATAGTTTTTAGAGTTGTCTATATAGAGTATCTTGTTATCTGTAAACAGTGACAGTTTTACTTCTTCCCTTCCAGTTTGGATACCTTTATTTCTTGTCTGACTGTTATGGCTAGGACCTCCAATAGTATGTTAACTAGAACAGTGAGAGTGGGTATCCTCGTCTTGTTCTTGAACTTGGTGTGGAGTCTGAGGTTTTCACTGAGTATGATGTTGGCTGTGCATTTGTTGTAAATGGCCTTTACTGTGTTGAGATATGTTCCCTTAATATGCACTTTGATGGGAGTTTTTACCATGAATGGATATTGAATTTTGTCAATTGCTATTTTTGCATGTATTGAGATGATCATATGGTTTGTCTTTCCTTTTGTTAATGTGATGTATCAAATTGATATGTGCTTTAGAACCATCCTTGTGACCCTGGAATAAAACCAACTTCATCTTTTTTATGTATTGTTAGATTTTGTTTGCTTGTTTGTTGCGGATTTTTGCATGTATATTAATCATAGGTACAGAACTGTAATTTTCTTTGGTAGTGTCTTTGTCTGGTTTTGATAACAGGGTAATGGTGACCTCAAAGAATGAATTTGGAAGTGTACCCTCCTCTTCAGTTTTTTGGAATAGATTAGGAGGGATAGGTATAAGTACTAATATGTTTTGTAGAATTTCCCAGTGAAGCTATCTGGTCTTGGGCTTTGTTTGTAGGGAGACGTTTTTGTTATAGATTTAGATTTCTCTTCTACTGATATGTTCAAGTTGTCTCTTTGTTGTTGATTTGGTCTTGGCAGGCTGTATGTTTCTAGAAATTTGTCATTCTAAGTTGTCCATTTTATTGGCATATAACTATTTTTAGTAACCCCTTGTGATTTTTTTTCTTTGCATTTCTGTGGTATCAGTTGTTATTTCTCCTGTTTCATTCCTTATTTTATTTGGGTCTGCTCTCTTTTCTTATTTTTTATTTTTTTATTTTTTTTTTTTTGCGGTATGCGGGCCTCTCACTGTTGTGGCCTCCCCCGTTGCGGAGCACAGGCTCCGGACGCGCAGGCTCAGCGGCCATGGCTCACGGGCCCAGCCGCTCCGCGGCATATGGGATCCTCCAAGACTGGGGCACGAACCCGTATCCCCTGCATCGGCAGGCGGACTCTCAACCACTTGCGCCACCAGGGAGGCCCTCTCTTTTCTTATTAGTGAGCCTGGCTAAATATTTACCAATTTATTTTTTCAAATAAAACCAGCTCTTGGTTTTATTCTATTTTTTATCTCTATTTTATTTATATCCTCTCTGATATTTATTTCCTTTTGCTGACTTTGGCTTTGTTATTCTAATCTTTCAGGTGGTAGGTTAGATTGGTTAAGATTTTTCTTGTTTCTTGAGAAAGACCTTTCCTGCTGTGAACTTCCCTCTTAGAACTGCATTTGCATCATCCCATAGATTTTGGAAACTTGTATTTTCATTTTGATTTGTCTCTAGGTGTTTTATGATTTCCTCTTTGATGTTATTATTGACCCCCTTTTTTTTTCTTTTTTTTTTTGTTTGGTTGCATGTTGTTTAGTGTCCATGTATTTGTTCTTCTCCCCTTGTCAGTTGATTTCTAGTTTCATACTAATGTGGTCAGAAAAGATGTTTGATATAATTCCCATTCTCTTATATTAAGGCTTGTTTTGTGACTTAGTATGTGATCTATCCTGGAGAACATTACAAGTGCCCTTGCAAAGAACATATATTCTGCTTTTATGGATGTAGTGTCCTATAGATATCAACTAAGTTCAAGTGGTCTATTATTTCATTTGGGTTCTCTATTGCTTTCACAGAAATTATTCTTTACCTCACATGCTGCAAAGTACTCTGGTACTTATAATAGTGCTCTGGTATTTTAATTTGCATATAAACTACTTGTGAGTCTTTTTTTTTTTAAGAGGAGTTTTTGATTCTGTGGAGTGGAGTCCAAGATACTGCATTTCTAAGTAGTTCTTGGAGGAAACAAATGTTTCTAGTTCTGAACCATACTTGGATTACCATGGCTTTAAATTACCATCTGACTCTATTTTGGGGAGTGAATGCATGCCCCAGAATGGACATCATTAATAGTTTAAGGTTCTGCAGTGATACCTTTCTGTTCATTATCTTCATTATATTTGAAAGCAGAAAATATGTTTTTAATTTTTTTATTTCTCTGTAATCATTCCTCATTTAATTATTTTTTAAATGCTTGCTTAGGTTTCACATGTACAAAATCTTCCTGATTCCTACTGAATGTATGACTCAAATTTTCAGAACTGTTTTCTTTTTTTCGTTGTTGTTGTTGTTACAATTAATTTCACAGTGAATTGTCTCTGATTTTCACATTTAATGGAATATTAAAAAATTTAATATACTTATTTTTTCTATTTGCTTAACTGTTTTTGAGGCAGTCTATGCATTCACAGTTGGTCCATATTCATTTAAATTAGATGTGAAATCACTCAGAACTCAAGTACAGCTACCACTTGAAAGTATCAAAATTTCTGTATGTCTCTTTTAAGTAAACTTTTATTTATATTTATATACACAACACATTTATTTTACATTTTAGATTTCAATAGTTTGGGAATTAAGGAGGGAGTTTTTACAGTATATTTCACAAAATAAGGTTTAGATCACATATTTACTTACCACTCCTTTTCCTAAACTGTAATGTGTGCTTTTTTTTTTTCCCCCTGCTTGGTTTGAATTACAAAAAGGTACTTACTTTCACCTCACAGTCTTTCTAGTAAACTTAAACTTATATATGTGAGTTAGCTTAATTCTCTCAGACCCTCATAGTCTGTCTTGCATGGAATCCTCAAAAATTTGTGGTAAAAACTAACTCAAATTTCCTCAAGATCATCTTTCACTTTTTTGATGAGTGAGCATCTAGATTACATTTAAATAATACAATTCCACCCACATTGTTAAAAGTAAAGTTTCCTCATACATGCAATATTACTAAATCTTATAAAACTCTTCCAGCATGCTTGCAAATTTTTCCAGATTTTATTTTCAGTTTTTCATTTAAGGAATATTATTTGATGGGGAGAGTGTACTGGATATCTGTTAACTTGCCCAAATAGATTCTGTTCAATATTCTTACCAATGTGATTTTGAAGAAAGCACAGTGCCTGGAGGGTAGAGTTAATTTTAATCAAATTGCATTGCTCTATTGAGCATACGTACTGGTTATGTGTATTGTGAACACAGATAATTCCATTTAAAATATCAGAAATAACACACTGCACTACTATATTATACACATGTAATTACCAAAAGCTCTTCTTGAATACTTCAACTGTATCATTTAAATTTTTTCTTATTACATTATTCTACTAATTTTAGACTATTACTGACCATGCTTTATATGCTATTTCACTGAGTCTTTGCAGAGACTTACATTTCTTACTGCCACCATGATAAAGTAAAAATCTAGCCTAAGTTGGTGATTACTACTTCTTGGTTTTTCTTGAGCTATTCATGGTTGCTAGTGTGATTAAGAAATAATTGTTTGATTTATTTACGTGTCTATGCAGCTTATGGGAAATGCTGTGCATTTGGCTATAACGTCTCTCTTAATTTATTCATGTGAAAATGTAGACTACAGCATAATTAAATAACCTCTCTGTGGATGAAAATGGTAACTATAATCATTATATGTTGTTTGTCAGCCACAATGTAAAACAAATCTTCAGGTTAAGAGAATTAGAGTTTATTATTACAGTATTAATGACTGTATCTCAATTCCTTTATTTTTATAGATTGCTGTGGATCCTGTGTAATCATGTGTAAAAGGTTTTATAACTGATTTTTCATAGCAATTCATGAAAAGAACGTTAAGTGAAGCACATATTTCTATGTTTGTATTAAGCAAATTAGTGTAGTAAAAAATATATGACCAATAGAACACCATAGACTGCTAAAAAGTTTACTAAAAAATATATAAGAAGTTACTATAGTTTGTCAATATGTTAATTATATATTACTGCCATAAATGTTTTTAACTGTTAAAATCAGTTAAAATCAACTATTTTTCTTTCTTAGACTTGGCTAAAAGTTGAATTTATTATAAATAAATATTTATATTTTAGAGAACACAACTTGAAATATAAGGATATTTGCTCTCTATTCGTGTAGATGTAGACATAAACTCTTAAGTCAATATTGAGTTTCACCTATAAACTCCATAATTTTTATTTTCAATGCATTTTATGGCAAACTTACAAAACCATATGGGTGCATTTTTGGAAATTTAAAATGTATGCATTTATAAATTATTGAACTGATTATTGATATAACTGCTTATAAACATCTTAATATTTACTAATTGAGTTATATTCATAATGATAATAGTTAAGTTGAATATTTTCCCCATTGCTTTCAATATATCAACATTAAATGTTTCATATAAACTTCTGAATATCATTCTGTCATCCCCACAAAGGGCCTGATCCTGTCAATATAAAATGGGATAATTTTATAGTTTCTCCAAAACTATATTTTTCACATGCGACTTGTATAAACACCTATCTCATTTTGCTTTATTTTTCTCATTTTGTATATTCTCTCACTAATAAAGTAATATAAACAGGTAATGAGTCATTAAATGTTTTGTCATTTATGTGCTTCATTTCTTTCTATTACAATTTGCATGTTTCAGACAGAAATTGCCTTAAATATAGAGTTTACAATCTTTTCACTTGGGTTGAATTGTTTAGACAACAGTTAAAAACAGTGTCTCCAAATAATAAGCAGTTATAAATGGCCAACATCAATCAGAATTAAAAAATGGTACTTGAATATTTCTTTTTATTTTGCCAAATTGGCAAAGTTTAAAAGAGAATCATGTTAATGCATATATTAATTGACTTAAGTATGAAACAACTGGCAGTGATACACTGCTGGTGGAAATGTAAATTGATATAAATTTTCTGTGTTGCACTTTAGAAAATTAAGTTATAAAACATTAATAACCTTAATATCTGTGAAGATGGATAGTCATTTACTTCCCTCTTTCTGGATAATCTTCAAAATGAACAAGAACAAAAACTACATCTCTTAAAATCTGTAACAAGGTATCATCCACACTAAACATATTTGAGGATATTCTGGTAGATACAACATAGATATAATGATATTGAAAATTGATATGTTTTTGAAGTTTTTTTAATGAAGAGTCTGGCAAAAAGTCATGAAATGAAAAATGTCTGAATTCAATAAAGAAAAACATAGTTTATGCTGATTTCAATTAGAAGATATCACATACATTAATGTCACATCATCATTCTCATCATGATCATCATCTTTGTCATTTCATGTTAGATTTCTATTGCTACTGTAACAAATTACCACAATGGATTAAAACAAGACAAATGTAGGAAGAGATAGATAGGCGAGTACAATGGGTTTTTAGGGCAGTGAAGATAATCTGTATGATACTATAATGATGGCTACATGTTATTATACATCTGTCCAAACCCATAGAATACATAGCACCAAGAGTGAACTATAACGTAAACTATGGACTAATAGTTGATGTGTCAGTGTACGTTCATTAACTGTAACAAAGGTACCACTTGGGTGGGAATGTTGACAGTTGGGGAGGCTGTGCATGTATAGTGGCAAGGGGTATATGGGAAATCTGTTCCTTCCTCTTAACTTTGCTGTGACCCGAAAAGTACTCTTAAAAAAATAAAACCTTTAAGACAAAAAGCATACAAATATATTATCTTCTCTATGTTGAAAGTCTGAAATGTATCTCATTGGGTTAAAATCAAAGTATTGGCAGGATTGCTTTCCTTTCTGGGAGCTCTAGGAATCCATTTTGTTGTATTTTCCAGCTTCTGGAAGTCACCCACCTGCCTTGGCTCATTTCCCCCTTTCTCCCTCTTCATGCTAAATATTTATAGTCATCTGGGGAAGGTAAAACTTGAAATTCTAGTATTACAAAGTCCAGTATTAAGAGCTATTAGAGATCATAAGCAAATGGACCTCAAGTATTTTTTTAATTTAAAAAAAAATTATATATATCTTATTTTAAAATTATATATGTTTATAAGACTCATATGGGAGTAAGATAATCTAGTCTGCTTCAGGTTTTGAAATTTTTCTGCCTAGAAATATTTTTGAAAGAAAACATTTAGAATTTTGATTTTTTTATGGAGGCTAATATTTGACTTTAATAATAATAACATGCTTTTTATATTTAAGATGTTAAGACTATTAAATGATGGGTTTGAGATTACAATTTGATTTACTTGTCTGGTGTTTTATCTACATATGGATTTCACAAGAATACTTACTAACAAAAGTCATTATCTATTTGACTATCACAAATTCCATGTTTTCTATTATTCAACAGCATATTATACTATTGCTTTATATATCGATCACTTTACCTCCTAAAATATAGATTGTGAATAAGATTCATTGGTCTATGGTAATATTGATAGTCCTCCTGCTATGGATAATGTGGCAGTGGTCTTTTCTGAAACTCATTGTTAAACTGAATATAACATGACTAATTTTATTAAGAAATATATTTTACAGTAATTTCCTTTTCCACGGTCATGGCCATAATGTTAGTTCATGTCCTCATGAAATTTGGTTATTATGTTCATATTTATCCCCTTGCAACCAATTTTGACAATGGTGAATCTGTTGTTCAGTGTTCCTGGGTAATGCTAATAGGGCCATATCAGACCTTTATTTTAGAGGTTCCATAATTCCCTATCCTTTGTCATGACAAACAAAATTCTCACTTCTATGAGCCCTGTGTAATTTTTCATTTTGTCTTTTTTGAATTCTATTTACAGTTTACATCCCAGAAATCTAAAATGATAGTCCTTTTTATCATCAGTAGCCTGGCAGAAGCAAATAGTTCATTCACATAAAGTAATGGAGATTTTCCTACAGGGATTATTGACAACAATGTGAGCAGGCTGAAGAGGAAACTATAAGAGATACTGAAACATACTGCAGCTTTGCAACCATGGGAGGGAACAGAGCACTATGATCACTGGGCTTGAAAGGACAAGGGAGAAGAGTGGATTTTGGAACTAGAACCTAGAAGCAGATAGAGCTGTAGCCTTTTCCTTCATTAAGACCCACAGCTGAGCTCCTCCTAGGTGATCCTTTGTTAGAACTCTCCTTAGAATTTACAAGTAGAGTTACCATTCCAAGGACTCAGAACTTTAAGAGGATAAAAGATCCGGGGAGGCAAACAGAATATCTACAGTTCATTCCACATGGACAGAGTATCCTTCATGCTTTTGTGTGTTCTTCTCCTTTTCTAGAAGTGCTTCCCATCTGTTCATTCAACATTTGCTTGGTTACCTCATTAAGAACTTTGAAACATTGTGTAGTGGTACTATTTCTTTCACTATCCTAGACAAAAGTATATAATATTTTTTATTCTCCCAACACTATGTATCATATTTTTTTTCCATTATTTTACATTTTATGTTGGATTGCAAAAAAGAGGTTAACATTTATGCTTATTTTTGCTTTTCTGCATTTTTTAATGTTTCTGCAGTTGGTATAGTGAATAATTATTTTGATATCCTATTAAAATACTTATTGATGTTAAAAATTACTTTAAAAAAGTTTTCATCAAGGGTCCTTTAAAAATCAACATAACACATCAAATAGAACATAAATGTCATAGCAAGTTAAAATTCTGCAATTTTCTTTTGAATGTGAAATGAGAGGAAACAAGAATATCAGTTTAAAGTATAATTCACATTTGAAAAATATGAATAATGTCCAAAATTACTTCAGATTTCTAAAGCATAGGAAAATAAATATGATAAAAGCTACAAACATACTTAACATAAATGGTTTACCATGTACCTTTTAAAGTCTTAATTTTAAATGGATTATAATGTAACTTTCCTCGAGAGAAAAAAATGATGATACAGATGGATGTAACTCAGAATATATATAGATTTGAACTTGGCTGGAGAAATTTGACATACTATTTTTTGATCATGGGAAAATGCGAGTTCTGGAGAGAGTGCCAGGAAAAGATAATGTGACTAAGAAAATGAAAATATGACTGATGTAAAATAATATACTCTGATTACAGTTATCTTAGTAAAACTAAATTTTTTTAAGTGACATAAAATAGTAGTAAGACATGAGTAATAACTTCTTTGTAAAATATTCATACATAGCATCACATATAGGATACTATTGTTAATTGCTAATATTGTTTTCTGAGGAAGAATATTGGAAATATACAAAAAATGTCAAGGCTGTACTACAATGTTGGTGAAAGTTTGAGAAGAGAAGAAAATGAAGTGATACAAAATATGATATTCATAATGTGATAATCATGAATATTCTCTGAGTATTGTAATGTCAATATTATATAAGTCCCTGTAATCTATAAGCAAAAAATTTAGACATTTGTGTTTGAGTGTCTCATGTATATCCATAGCCATACCTACTCACATATGGGTTATCTAGCTTTCACTTCTTTCCTGTGCAAAATACCTAGTTGCCTTGAATAAATTAATATTCTTACAAATAAATTTTAAAATTGAGTAACATTTTATAATAGTCTACAATTTGATTCACTGAATAGATTAATACATACTTTCATGATATAATGTTGAGTTTCTATAAGGAAATCTATTTTACACATGAACTTTAAATTCCCATTAGTAAGATATATAAATATTTGCCAATGAAACTAAGAAATTGGAACATTAAAAAAAATCATGATTATATTCACAAATAAAAATTGATTGGAATTTTATAAAATTCAATTGAAAGACTAACACTTAGGAGGAATCATCAAATTATAAACAATATTTTACAAGTATTGAACTAATCCTTCAACTATTTTTATTTTGTACCTGAGACTTAATTATTTTGTAACTGGTGAAACTTATACCTCTTGATCTCCCACCCCTATTTCTCTTATGCCCCCAACCCCCTACCCTCTCCCCTCTGGCAGACACTTCTTTCTTCTCTGTATCTATGACGTTTTTGTTTTGTTATATTTGTTTTTGTTTTTAGATTCCACATATCAGTGAAATCATACTTATTTCACTTAATATAATATCCTGAGATCTATCCATGTTGCCACAAATGATAAGATTTCATTCTTTTTTATGGCTGAATAATATTCTACTCTGTGTGTGTGTGTGTGTGTGTGTGTATGTGTGTGTATACCACTGCTTCATTATCCATTCATCTATCTATGGATACATAGGCTACTTCCAAATATCAGATATTATGATTAATGCTGTAATGAACATAGGGTGTATACATCTTTTTAAATTAGTTTTTTTGTTTTCTTTGGATAAGTTTATTTATTGTTTTTATAAAAAAAAGCCTGTAAGTTTTGTTGATATTTTTCTTTTTATTCTCTATTTCATTGACTTCTGCTCTAATCTTTATTTCCTTCTACAAACTTTGGGTTTTGTTTGTTCATTTTCTAATTACTTTAGGTGTAGGGTTAGGTTGATTATTTGAGATTTCTTATTTCTTGAGGTAAGCTTGTATCACTATAAACTTAGCTCTTAGAACTGCTTTTGATGCATCCCATAGATTTTGGATAGTGTGTTTCTGTTTTCATTTGTCTCCAGGTATTTTTTGATTTCCTCTTTTGTTTCTTCACTGATCCATTGGTTCTTTAGTAACACACGTTTAGCCTCCACATATTTGTTCTATTTACAGTTTTGTTTTTCTTGTAGTTGATTTCTAGTCTCATAGCATTGTAGTTGGAAAAGACATTTGAAACGATTTATATTTTCTTAAATTTTCTGAGGCTTGTTTTGTGGCCTAGCATGTGATCTATTCTGAGAATGTTTCATGCTGTGCACTTGAAAACGAGTGTGTATTCTGTCGCTTTTGGATAAAATGTTCTCTATATATATCTATTAAGTCTATATTGTCTAATGTGTCATTTAAAACCAGTGATTCCTTATTGATTTTTTATGTTGATGATCTGTCCACTGATTTAAGTGGAGTATTGAAGACGCCTATAATTAATGTGTTACTGTAAGTTTTTCTCTTTATGTCTGTTAATATTTACTTTATGTATTAGCAAGTACTATTCCATATGTGATGTTAAGGATTAAATATTTTGAATGCAATCCATTGACATTTTGATTTATCCAGAGGTTAACCAATTTCTTTGCTAATCTTTTCACATTGAATTTCAGACATTCATTTTTGCAGGTGTTGCCTTTCTTTTCAAAATTTATTTACTGAGTTTAAAAATGAGCTTCTTATTGTACTAAATATTTTTTTTCTGAAATTGTTTGTTTTGTCCACATTTCCAAAATTTTAAATTAAATTGTTTACTGTAGTGTAGTTGATATGATTTAAGAAGACCTGCAAATGATAGGGAGGCCTAATTTTGATCAATTGTAGATACAAGTGTGCAACTGCACATTAGTAGAAAGATCATATATGATGACTAGAGCACCTGGAGTTGAATCTGTCATTCTGTAAATGTGACATTTATTTTCTTGTGCATATGCTCATTAGTTAATGTCTGGAAGTGACTTTCAGAGGGTATCCTGCTTTTGGTACCTCTGCAGAATAATGTAGTGGGAATGGTGTGTCATGAAACTTTCATTGAATAAGGGAAAAAACTTTCCTGGTAACCCCAGACATGACATGCTTCAGTCTTCCTTCAACTCAACTATTTTCTGTCAAATAAAATGGAGTCTATAGAGATATTTGCAATTGTGCATATGTCGTATAGTAAGTTCACAGTCCAGTTAGATGAACTTTTTCTCTCTGCATCTTGAAGATATTTTCTTAACAACTTTTCCTTCTCTATTGTTGAGAAATCTGCTCTCAGTTTCACTATCTTTCTTGTAGATAATCCATACTATTATGTTCCATATGTTATTCCCTACTTTTATCTTAGTTACTTTAGTTACTAATAAAATTATTTTTATTAGTACTGATGGGAGGGATACTGTGCTTTCTAAATCATGGGTTTCTTCAGTCCTAGAAAATTCTACAATACTGTATAGGTAAAATGTTGGCTCTCTAATGGGTTGTTCTCTCATTTTCTACTTGACTGGATTATTATAATGCATACTTTAAAAATATATATATTTTTCTTCTTTTTGCTGTACATGGGCCTTTCACTGCCACGGCCTCTCCCGTCGGGGAGCACAGGCTCCGGATACGCAGGACCAGTTGCCATGGCTCTTGGGTCCAGCCTCTCTGCGGCATGTGTGATCCTCCCAGACCGGGACATGAACCCATGTCCCCTGCATCGGCAGGCATACTCTCAACCACTGTGTCACAAGGGAAGCCCTAAAAAATCTTTTTTGATTTAGTATTCCTTACCCCTTATTTTCTCTATCATATTTGCAATATATGACATAATCTAGGTAATTTCACATCTCAATTTGATTCTTTCTTTTTTGGCTTCATCTGTTTAATTTGCTGGTTAATTCTTCTGTTTGATGTCACTGGTAGCAAAAGGCATTGGAGAACTGTTGGTTGTTTTGGTTGGTTGATTTCTATTGTTTCTTAATCATTATGATATCTGCACTCTCCATGTAGCTCACACATAGCTTCCCATAGAAGATACTACCTTTAACAATATCCATATCATGCAGTTATATATTGAATTTCCTCTGTCTCTCCTTTACCAGAACATAGGCCCCATAATGCAAGAGTTATTTTTCCTTTGTTTACTATAAGATGCCTAGAATTTGGAACAGTATCTAGAATATAATTAGTGCTCAAATAATATTTGTTGAATTATTCTTGAATGTCAGCCTGTTTCATGGTATGACTTTTTTGTTTGTTTGCAAACATGCTCATTTGAACTTCATCTGGAAAAATTCTAACAAATCTGTTTGAGGGCTTACTATTCCAGAGAATTTTTGTTTACTTTTTGAATAAGGTTGTGGATCATCTGGAACACTTTAAATAAATGTATCATATTGGTGTCCTTTGCATGTGCTTATAGTGTGAACTTTAACCCAAACTCATATGAGTCTCCACCCCATTTAAGGATTCTCAGAGAAAACTTTCTCATTCACCCATAACCTGGTAGCAAGTGTCACCTTTCTATCACTTTGAATATGTCACTTTTCTTTCTTTTTTTGATTTTGTTTTTCCTGGTAGACTTTCACTGAGAGCTTTGTTTGCATGGACCTACTGCATTTTATACTTTGGGCTTATGCCCCATCTCTTGTTTTCAGCACAACCATGAAAACTTTTCCCATTGTTACACTATAACTGGTAGTTGTCCTATGGTAGCCCCTGGATTCAGCACCCACTTTGGATTCAAATAAACACTTCATTTTTGGCAACTGCGAATTTCCCATACTTTCTTGAAATCTCATGTATGCTTTTTAAATACTATTAAAAACAAACAAACAAACAAAAAACAACCTTAACATTTCACCATTTACATCAGTAAACTTTTCAGGTAGTTAACTAAATATTGCTGGAATTATTTTCCAAAATTAAAAAAAAATAAAATTAAGATTAGAGTAAAAAACATAAAATTATAGAAAAATACATTAAGGACCATTCTAGTTTCTATCTCTGCTTTTATCTGTATATTTCATTGTCATTATCTTAGACACATAGCACCAATGGAAAGAGCCAGCTTTCATTTTTTCCTATCACTTTCTTCCATTGGTAACACTACTAATATTTCCCATGATGTACAACATATGAAATATCAATAAAAATTAGAATACCACTTAATCATTAAAAAGAAATATTCTTCTTTGGTGGGAGGCCAAGTTGTGTTTTCCTTGTCTCTCTTAGGATAGTGCTTAAATGCTAGAATACTTTGAACATCTCTTCAAAGATAGAATTAATCTATCTTCTTTAATACTCAGCGAGTCCTGACATGACTTGACTCCTTGATTGGTTGTGAATTTATGAAATTAGTTATGCTTTGGTCATGTAAATCCTAGAGCCTGTTGTAAGCAAAATGATAGAAACAATGTTTCACTTTAGTGAATGTGATAACTCAGTTTTTCATAGGAGACAAATAATGTTAGATTTAATTGGATATAATTTTTAGAAATCTCTCTAATAAGAGTCCACTGAGTTTTTAGAGTATACTTATTCCCTTTCCAAAAACAATGAAAGGCAAATAAAGGTAGCCAAATGTGTTCTACAAAGTTTACATTTAAAATAAATTCATTATGAAATGTGTAGTCCACATCTTTTTTTTTTTAAGAGACATTTTACTCTTCACTGTGAATAAACTTCTGTTAGTATTTGGATGTTGCAGGTGAAAACAGATTTGTCTTTATTTTTATTCTCTCTATTTTATTTAACGTGCAAAGCAATGGAATATAATATATCAGCAGATATTGTAAGTATAATATATAAGAGTTTGGAAGTATAATTTTATTGAAATTTAAATTAAAATTTCAGACAGTGCTTGGACTCTTTGTTAATTAATTGTTCACTCTCTAACTGTCCACAAATTGGATGCCACCATTTTTAATTAAACAAAAATAACATACTCAAATTCAAATTAAAAACCACTTGGGGAAAAATTTCACTTGAGTGTGGAATTGTAGGAGGTAAAGATGTAATTTTTGATAATTCCTTCTTTACTGGTATTTCAGCAAGAAATTATAGGTTAATTTACCTCCTTATCACCTTCTTAGTATTGCTTGTTTTTTCCTCCCCTATGCCCTGACACTATTGATTTCAGTCAAATTACAAAATGAAACAATTAAAACTAAAAAAAAAAATTAAAAAATCTGTTTATGTATGGCAATATAGAATATGAAGCAAAGTATGCCAGAATTACAGAAATAAAAAATTCACTCTGAATTTGCATGATTTCTTTGTAATACACCATTTAGATGATAGATTTATTTTTCCTACTTTAACAATTCTAATGGACAAAAAGCTTGAGTTATCCATTGTCTGTGCTGTGATATCAACAATTTCATAATTTGTTTTTGACAGAACTTCCTGCCTAGTAATAAATTATGATAGGAAAAAGGTAGAATAAAATTGTTAATATTTTTTTCTTGTAACACTGACCAAAACTTTGAAATAATAAGCATTTTTTCCTGATAAGTGTTTTTGATTATTTTTACATTTTTTTCTTCCAATGCTTTATCAGTTTCCATTTATTCACTGTTCTTGATAATAATTTCTCCTAAAAATATTTTTTAAATGATAGTGACAGAATTTTCTAAATACTGTCTTGCCATGTATTTTAAAATTAGGGACCAGCTAAACTGTGAAATGTTAAACAAATGGGGAGAAATTGTATCTTGATTTTATGTGATATTTCTATAAAAAGTAAATATTTCTGTCACACATGTATGTGTATAAAAAACGGTAGAGTATAAATCAGTTTAAAAGAAAAATAAAGTGTGATTTCTCATTTTTAAAGAAACTATTAAAATCCTAGGGTCCATATGCCATATAAAAAGACCAAAGGAATTGCATTTTAACCAGGAAATGAATATTGATAGGAACTTGTGATTGTCATGATTATTCAGTAGAAGAGGATATTACAAAGTCCATGGACTATCAATTTTTAAGAATTAATAATGTGAACACAGTATCTGCCAGCAGTGTTTTAGATTTGGAGAATATGAGGCCCAGTGAAGGCATCTGAACTTCCTCCTAAGTCTAGGATTTGATGTACACTTGGAAATAATTTCACACGCCAACTAAAAGAACTTCTCTGAACTTCTGTAATGGGAAAACAGCTGGATTCCAAAGGATAATTGGGCAACTAAATACAATTGTTCTGTTTGAAAGGTCTTTTGTCAAAATCAATACCACAAAGGCTGCTAGTAAAGTGAAGATGGTAGTTTGTTTGACAGATATAATCTTTTATTTTTTTTTCCATTGTCAAACAATAAGGAAATCATCACTTTACTCGTTACCCTTTTCTCTCAAGGGCCTAATGGACCAATTTTAGTTAGTATCCCTCTATTATGGAAATAGTTCTATTATAGTGACTGCAATAAAGGCTGGGATATTATTTATTTTTACATGGACTTGGTATGAAAAACAATTCCACTGTTACAAAGAGATCATGAGATGACTGGACAGATAGATGGAAAAAGTGAGAGAAAAGGTGAGTGGAAGAGTCAGAAGACAGACTGATTTATAATTATCTAAATTATAATAGATACAATGTTATAAAAAGTTAAACATTTTTTAAAAAGTAATGGTAACACATCTTTAAAAATGTGAATAGAACATCTGCCAATGGTTAGTTGGATTTAGAGAATTATTTGAGACAAGGTCTAGATATGTCATTCTCTTCTAAGTTATTAACATTAGACATGAATACTTTTTTAAGAATATTATAATAAAATATTAAAAAAATGTCTCTGCAAAGGATTATGGGTGCTGTTAGTACTAACCTGCATTTTGTTAATCCCATTTGAGATACCATGTATACTGAAATTACTTAGTCTGGGATGAGAGTAGATATTTGTAGCTATTTTCCTAAGAAGTAAATCCAAATAAAATAAGAAAATTATTAGGTGCAAGTGAAACTACTAATGAAAACATCATTGAATAATATATTTTTAATAACTGTTTTTGAAATCTATCTTAAGTGTAAAAGTAAAATCACATGTACAATTAACATACAGTTTTCTTCTGGCTTTGGACTAAATACTTATTTCTCAAGTACAAAGTCACTCTTCCTACCAAAATAGATTCACTTTCCTTAGATACGTCATCCTTTCCCATTTTATCTTTTTAGGATATATTCATCCACAGAGTCATTAATTCTGTTAAAAATATAAACACTGTTATCTTGTATAAAAACCCTTGAAGTTTTTCTATCTGTGGAAGTGTTTTGGTTTATAGAACTTGGTCTGCCAAGCTAAGACTCTTAAAATAAACATTTGGAGACATTTAAACCTTTGTCAGTGTCTTTTCTATATTATCATGGCTTAATGGTAGCAAGGAAACCCTTTGAAGGATGTTCAACAGAGGATCTTAGATGAAATCCACTGTCTCATCACCCTCTAGCCATGCAACCACTAGAAAGCCTAAATAGTTGTGATGTTTTGTGTATTAATCCTTCCAAAGGGTATTGTACTTCTTCCTTCAGGGGCCAGATGCAGATTAACTTAAAAATTATAATAAAATATGTTAGAGGTAGTTGGGTAGATCAATTTTTTTTTGAAAAGGACAAACATAATTTTTTCTTTTACTTTTTTTTTTTTTTTTGCGGTATGCAGGCCTTCTACTGTTGTGGCCTCTCCCCTTGCGGAGCACAGGCTCCGGATGTGCAGGCTCAACAGCCATGGCTCATGGGCCTAGCCGCTCCATGGCATGTGGGATCTTCCCAGACCGGGGCACGAACCCATTTCCCCTTCATTGTCAGGTGGACTCTCAGCCACTGCGCCACCAGGGAAGCCCGAACAAGTATAATTTTGACAATTTTGCACAATACTTTAAAGATTGATAGTGAATTAAAGGAATATTTATAATATATGAAAATAAAGTTTCAGGAGCTCTGTTTCTGGTTATAGAGGCATGGAATTAGGTAATTCCTCTATATAGAAAACAGATAAAACTGGAGTGCATTATTTAAAACAATTATTTTAGTACACTGGATAACAGTAGAGAATTTTACTCATGAAAAATTGCTACTGCTTCTGATAGATAGGGCATATTTGTCACCTTTCCCCATCCCCTCCCCCGCCAGGTTCAGATGTTGCAGATCAGCTCAATATTCAAAGAGTAGATTTTGGAATTGTGAGATCAATAGAGAGGTTGAAATAATCTCTGACCACTGATAGACTCTGCATGTTCATGAGAAAGCCCAGAGCCCAGTGAAAAACAGAAGGTCTGTGGGTAATTATGAATGTGACACAGGCTTGAATATGCTCCTTACTCATTCTCAGTTGGAAGGACAGTGGCCTGTAGGCTTAATGGTTCAAGGCACCACATATAATCACAGGCTAAGAGTAAACACTATAAAAGCATAGGAAATCTTTAGGGAGCTACACAGTGTGACAAAAGTTAAAGACAGACAGATAAACAGTGACAAACTGAGCATAGAAACCAGAACCAATAGTTGCTCACAATGCTGTAGGAAGACTTTACAGTCTGACTGCAGTCAAGTTAATTACCTCCTAAAGTAAATTTAAACAAACAAAAAGAACCATCAGAGGAACAAAATAGAATCCAGAGCTGCAACATACTAGTATACACTCTGCCCAATTTTCAAACCAAATTACCGGACAGGAAAAAACTGAGTGTTAAATACTTGGGAAAAAAATTTAATAATTTTGAATCATTAATAATTGGTCCTTTTTTAATTAAAATGCATATGACTTTTAAAGAAAACACTTTGATTGGGTTTATGTGCACTTGATGTTACAGCAACCGTGCAAAAATTAATATATGAAACTATACTATTAAAAATACAGATTTTAAAGCAAGTTGGTCAAAATCAATTTGAAATAGATTTTGATTGTTCCTACAAAATAATTGCCACACTTTCCAGGGTGGGTGTAGAAGGAAATAGATTGAGATCTCTCAATTTATTTGTATAATAGAACATTCACACAAATCCCTACAAATTTTATTTCCTACCCAAGGAATTGTTGCTATTTTCCTGCTTTCCTGAAATTTTGCTTGCTCTTAAATAACATTCCCTTTTTCATAAATTATTTTTAGTTTCATTGATGTATAGTTGAATACAATATACTGCACATATTTAAAATTTGACATATATTTAGATATCCATACACTTGTAGAACCATCACTAGAATCAAAATGTCAACATTGCGGTTTTGGTCAGTCACCTAAAAATAATTCTCAAGTCCCTTGTAATTCAGGTAAACACTGCTATGATTTCTGCCACTGTCTTTCAGTTTGAATTTTCATACAATCTGTACTCTTTTTGCATAGATTCTATCACTCAGCATAAATATTTTGAGATTCATCATATTGTTGTATGTATCAATATTTTAATCATTTTTAATTTCTGAGGGATATCCTCTCATGGATAAATCACAATTTGTTTATGGTGGGATTTCTGAGATAATTCTACATAACTTAGCTGGATATAAAATTATTCCTTATGAGTATCCATTTTTCATTTTATTTATCTAAACAGTTAAATAACACAAATTGTCAATGTGGATTTTTGATTGAATTAACCAAAGTTTAACATGAACAGGTTGATTCTGAAATGTTTACACAAATTAATATTGCCAGGGATCTGTTCTTCAGCTATTAGGTAGAAATAATAATTTTGTCAGAGTATTTTTATTTTACTTTTATTTTATTTTATTTTATTTTTATTTTATATTGGAGTATAGTTGACTAACAATGTTGTGTTAGTTTCAGGTATACAGCAAAGTGATTCAGTTATACATGTATCTATTCTTTCTCAAATTATTTTCCCATTTAGTTTGTTATATGATATTGAGTAGAGTTCACTGTTCTATACAGTGTCAGAGTGTTTTTAATTCATGCAGATTATATTTTAGTTACAAAGTAGTTGCACATAATCTTGCATCAGGATCATTATTAATAAAACACCTATTTACACAACCAAATTGGCCAATAGAGATTGTGAAATCTGAAATTTGAATGGAAATGCACCTCACAATTCAGAACTGTTCCAAATATGGGCAAGGATAACCTACTGGCAAAAACTTACCTTTGGGTCATTAAACTAATTTGAATAATCATGAAATACAATCACTAATTGTGTAAAACAATAACTCCAGTGATATCTGAGGGAGGGTAATTAGTTTTATTAAGTTAATTAAAGCATTTGTGAACCCCTTTTTTTTAAAAGAAATGTTTCGTCTCTTGTTCAGTTAATAGGAAAAGGAAAAAGGAGATAATTTTAGGTGGCTTTCCATAAAAGAAAGAACGTGATGTGTGACCCAAGGTAGAGAGAAGAGATGGCAGCCTAAGTGACATGTCTAATATCAGACTGTTGTAAGTTACAGTGCAATTAAAATTCAAAATATCCTTTATTTCTTTATCTCTAAATGATTTACCAGGTTTTCTTTTACTATATCAAATATACTATCTCTTTTTCATATCTAATAATTTTCTTGTTAAATGAACCATAGGCTATATCACTACCCATATATTCTATATACACAATATTATGTTTTCAGATACCTGGTAGAACTGCAAAGATATTAAAAGTTGAACTTTCCTCAATTTTTAAATCATGTAATTTATATTTAAACTTGCCTTTGTTTTATGAATGGAATATGTTTCATCAAAATTATCAACAAGTTCTTAGTTACTCCATGTATATAATGATGAACTTCATGGAAACAGTATAAATACTGATTCTAAATTGATACCTTTGAGAAGAAAACTATTTTAGATTAATTACTATTAAATTCCCTTTTTCTTTGCATAGTAAAACTATATGACCTCATTCTTCTATATAAGATTGAATTGTTTAATTCCATATTACATTTTAAGAGATATTCCATATCAGTACTTTGATGCATAAGAATTGGAAATACCAGATTTTCAATTGATTAATGTTTAATATCTCTATCGTAAATAAGTGTTTATGATTAGTATGAACATTAATCAGGCAGTTGTCTATTTCCTCAAGGTGTAAATTGCTACTTAAGATTCATAGGTAAAACAAGATGTCTAAAAGTACTGGTTGGATATCATAATGGTGCCTTTTTCATATCGTTGTAGAAAACATGTCAGAAAATTATGCCACTGTTGAATTTTCTAAACTTGATCTACAGATAAAGGAAGGTTGTCTCTCTTTTTTATAATACTACAGCAATATTATTCACTTTCAAAAATATGAACCTAAATTCCCTTCAGTAAACATTCAGAGCAAATATACACTTAGGGGTATTTGAGCAGGCCCGAAGTGGGAGTGGCACAGGTGGAAACTGGCTCTCCCCTGACGTTAACCATATCCTATTTTTCTTTTATATCAGTCAATATTTTTAAGTATTAAACTTTTCTGCAGTAGCTTTGATGAAATACTCCTCAGTGATTCTAAGTAGATTAGCAAAGAAATACAAATATGTGTGTCTGTCCAACTTCTAACTTATTTTAGTCAGAAGAAAATTCAAATGTAAACCAGGTCCTGACAAAACCAAGAGTTTTTAAATAACCCAATTAATTCATTCTTAGTGTTCCCCCAGGGATCTACCCTCTTTACCGTATAACTCCTAATTTGTTTGAAAACCACCCAACCTTTAGTTCCTAACTGCTATATTTCATTGCTGGATACAGCTGTGGGGTAAATCAAGCATCAAATAGACTATAATTCACCCACCTTTACATTAGTGTACTTTTACTGCAAGGTTATATAGATGTCATGGAATTACTTGATTAGCATTCTTTGAGGGTGAGCAATACCTCAGTGCAAAGCCATGAAGCTGAACTAAATCAATAAAGTTTGGATGACATAAAAATGAACTTGATTGAATCCTATAGAGTAGTGCCTATGACAAAATTCAGAAAAGGAAATAAATGGAAAATATATTATTTTGTATTTTACTGTGAATAATATTATTTTGAGGCTGAATTTGTCATACCTTTACTGCAAAAGAAAATTCCTACCAGCCCTGGCATAGATTTCAGGAGGTAGTGGTGATTATGTGCCTGCAGTATTTGTGGAACATTTGAGGACCAAAACTCTTGGAGATTAGAAAAGCCAGAGAATGAAAGAATCATTTAGAATAAGAATCTCTAATTCATATATATATATTATATATATATATAATATAATATATATATATATATAATATATATATAGTATATTATATATATATATAATATATTATATATATATATATATATAATCTCATATGCTTGCTTTTCTTTGTATACTGACTTTGTTGTCATTTCCAACCGAATTTGTCCACTGATGGGACTCAATGCTTCAAATTTTACATATTAGAAATTCCAACAGAGGCAATCTCAGCTTCAGTTTAGAAGTTTCCAGGAAAAGACTCCCACACCCTGTCAACTATCCCACACCTAATCAACTATCCCCAATAAAGAGACAGTTAAATCAGAAATTAGCAAATTATATAGGAAATATATTTGGAGCAGGAAGAAAGCAAAATTACCACACTGAAAATACTGCTCCTCCAGAGAAGAAGGAATATGGGGTAGAAAAAATAAAAACCATTTGCTCTAAAAGGGGGGGGGTAAAAACTTAAACAGTTATGTACACCATTGCTACTACAAGTTGAATCCACAGCTCAAATATACAGTACTTGTCAATTCTTTCTAGTAACACTTTTAATTATTTTCAGTCGACTTTTGTTTTCCATTCTCCTCAAGAGATAAAGTTGAAACCTTTCCTTATATTCATTCCATCTTTACCATTCTTTTTGGAGTTTTATTTGCATCCCTCTTTACAGAAAATGAGGAAACAAGCTAGAACAGTGTTAATCAAAAGTGTAGGGTTTCCCTGGTGGCATAGTGGTTGAGAGTCCGCCTGCCGATGCAGGGGACATGGGTTCCTGCCCCGGTCTTGGAAGATCCCACATGCCATGGAGCGGCTGGGCCCGTGAGCCATGGTTGCTGAGCCTGCGCGTCCGGAGCCTCTGCTCCACAATGGGAGAGGCCACGGCAGTGAGAGGCCCATGTGCTGAAAAAAAAAAAAAGGTGTAATTGCCATTTGCCTCATATATTGTTTCTTTCCTTCCAGTATACCTCCCAACATTAACCTGGTCCTTTTCAGTTGTAGAGGTTAATGAGAAGTTAATTTTCTTGAACCAAAGGAAGTAGTAAAATAGAGTGTACATCACCAAAATTACCTTAAAATCATTCTGCAACTGATAAGACCACTCTGAGAATCTGCCTCTCCAGATACAAATACCTGTACTTTTATTTGTCATTATCAGCCTCGCTTTTGGTTATGGTGATTTAGTCCGTGTATCTCATTAGCTACTTTTATTCTTCTCTTTAGATCAATGTGAGTGTGTGGGTATGTTGTTATGTACATGCTTTTTCTTGATCGCTCATGCCATTTCTAATCATAAAACCTTTAGTAGTTTGGTCTTGTGTTACTTAAAATATGTTTTGAGGAGCCACAGAATAGCAATCACCTGGGACCTTATTAGAAATGGAGACTATCAAGTCCTACTCCAGATCTACAAAGTCAGATTTTAATAAAATCCACTCATGAATTGGAGTTATGTTACATTAACATCGGGGCTGAGGGAGGAGAAATGCCTACACTGCTCTATCACCCTCTCAAAAAGTTATCTATTAACAGAGCCCACTTGTGAATACCTATCTTATGTGATCCTGTTTCTATTTTCCAAGAGTGTATCTTTCTTCAAATCTTCAAAATTTCTTACCTGGATAATTATAGAAGGCATCTTAATTTCCTGCTGATAGTAATCTAAATTCCCTAAATCATTTCACACCATTAATTCCAGCATGATGTCACTAAATGTTATCATTAATTGATTGATGGATTACATTGTGAAAGTACAACTTATCATAATTAGAAATTATATTTTTCAGTAACTTTCAGGTGAAAAGATTGGATGACTTTTATTAGCAGACACATTCTTCATGATCTGACCCCTTCCTAACTTTTAAATCCCTTCCCTTTGATGCAATTTCCAGAAGGTTTCAAGTTATTTCATCCTGTGAATCTGCTTCTGCTAGTCCCATTACATGACAGTCTTTATTTCTCAAAGATACCTTTTTACCTCACTAATGCTCCCTAGTCCACCAGGATTTAATTCTAGTGTCACGTTAGCAATGACCTTAGTAAACTTGATATACCATTGTCCAGTGTACCAATAGCAAGTTATTAGAATTTCTAAAGGATAGTATTTGCTTATTATATTTCTTCTAGGAAATTCATATTTATTTAGAACAGAAGGTAATTGCATGGTTTTCTTTTCATCCTAAGTCACATCATAAATTGAGCTTATCACAAAATTGATGATCAGAAAATGCATGCATGAGTGAAAACATGTTTTTTTTATAATAACTGGACATTGTTTTGTTCTGTGCTTGGGAACTTAGTCATGTATTACTAGGTATACTTAAAGTGACTTTAACGATCTCTCTCGGTGTCCACACCTTTGTGTAATCTCCTCCTGTTGCAGTGAGTTGGGTTGGCTGTCCTGGCGATTTGCTTATAAGCAATAAAACATGGCAGGATGGATGAGATAGCATATCTGAAATTGGGTTACATAAGATTGTGACTTGTAAGGTGGCCGAAATAGCTCAGTTGGGAGAGCACTAGTCTGAAGGTTGTGACTTGTGTCTTTCTAAGATTCCTTATTGCTTTCTGACTACCGCAGTTTGATGAAGCAAGCAGCTGAGTTAGAGAGGCCCATGTGACAAGGAACTGGGGGTAGTTCACAGCCAAGAGTCAGATAGAAACTGAGGCCAACAGTCCAGCAGTCTCTAGGAACTGAATTCTGTCAGCAACTATATAAACTTAGAAGTGGGTCCTTTCCCACACCAAACTTTCAGTTTAGAGTCCAGCCCTGGATGACAAACTCATTGCAGCTTGTGAGAGACTAAAGCAGAGGATGCAGCTAAGCTGTGCCCAGATTCCTGACCCATAGAAGCTGTGACATAATAAATGTGTGTTTTTGTAAGATGTTAATTTTGTGGTATTTTGTTAATGCAATAAAAGATGACAAAAATTCTCTAGAGCATTACCTTACCTAAAAAGTGTGAGGCCCAAAATAATTCAGAAATGATACTCTAATGATATACAATTTTTCAGATACATTTGGAGTTTGGGGAAACTGTTATTTACTTTAATTCCAGTCATGGATGCCTTGGATCCTGACAGGAATTATGTGTTAAAACGTGTAGTCTTATGGTTGTACCTGGCATGGGCATAGATACCACTTCCCCTAATCTACATGTACGAGACTTTGTTATTACTCTTTAGGCATTAATGATATTTAGCCATTATTCTTACTTTGATATTATTGAATTATAAATTATAAATCTAATGATTTAAGTCACTTGTTCTCAAACATTTTCTTTTCATAAACTGTTGATTTCTCAAGAACCAGAATAATTAAATATTATTGAGGATCCTGAAGCATTTATGTAGATTATCTCTAGTAATAGTTACTATATTAGAAAGTAAAACTAATAATTAAAATATTAATTTTTAATTTATTTAAATATAGCAATAAGCTTATTTCCTGTAAACATAGATAACATTTTTCTTTTCCTAAAGATGGCTGTATTTTTAAAAATAAAAGAATTGATAATAATAGTATCTCTACATTTTTCAGATCTCCCTTACATAATGCTTAATATAAGAAATATGGATTATCATAAGTAGTTGCATTTCATCACATACTATTGCAGCCACTGTAAATGTTCACTGACATTACTGAGTGAATGAGAGCAAAAAGATAATGTCCTAGTATTATTATGTATATAGTTTTGAACTTTTGGACCCACTGAAGAGTCTTAGGGCCATGAAAGACTAACAAGACTACACTTTGAGAGCTATTGATCTAACTAATCATCTATTTTCTATTTTGTTCTGAAAACAATAAAAAAGGATAATTACAAAAATGATAAATATTTTAGAAAATATTTTAGAAAATTATATCACTAAGTATAGAAACCTGTATGAAATAATAAAAGTCTCCTTTCAGTTTAATATTAATTGTCATGCTTTAACTAAACATCATACTAGTCTACAGTATTATCAACCAGTTTAAGCTTTGTCGTCTTGCTCTCCAGGATAGAAAGAGGAATCTTCAGATGTGCTGAAAGACAAACACAGCAGTACTCTGTGGTCTATTTATTTTCAGTTTAGAAACTAGATTAGAAAAACATCAGATAAGTGATGTAGTTGGATGTGTTAAGTAATTCTAGAGAAACAGAACCAGTAGGATAGTTATATAGATAAATGAGAAGAGACTTGTTAAGGGAACTGGTTTATGGAGACAGATGTCCCACAATCTGTTATCTGTAACCTGGAGACCCAGAAAAGCTGTTAGTGTAATTCAGCTTGAGTCTGTTGGCCTGAGAAACAAGAGGGAGTTGATGCTGGACCTCCCAGTCCGAGGTTGAAGGCTTGAGAACTGAGAATGTGAGGAGACAGCTGAGGGTGGAGGAAATGGTGTCCCAGCTTGAGAGAGAGAGAGAGAATTTCCCCTTTCTCCACCCTTTTGTTCTCTTTGGGCCCTCAACCAATATGATGATGCCTGCCCACTTTGATGAGGGTGGATCTTCTTTACTTAGTCTAATAATTCAAATGCTAATTTCTTCCTGAAACACCCTCACAGGCATACCCAGTCAAGTTGACACATAAAAATAACCACTACATTGGATAATATCATATATGTTATAGATCCTGGTGATTTCCACTTACGTTTCTAAGTTGTTCTTTAAGACATAATTCTGGTAACTTGAATACTTAGCCTCATAATTCATACTTTAAAAAAAATTGAAAATGAGACATTACTGGAACATTCATCTTTGATAATCGTCTAAGTCTCAGTTTTTGGTTTTTTTTAGCTATTAACAATAGTTTTATTTTGAATGTCTGGTTAAACTCTCAGTAATTTTCTGTTCATGTATCTTGACATATTACTATTATTATTATTACTACTATACATAGCTCAAGGAGAAAGTACATTTATTTGAAGATTGTTTAAACTGATACTAAAAGTATGGTAAAGGCAAAATACAAACAAGGTTATAGTACATAAAACATATTAGAGCCCACTGTAATTATCACTAGGGACCTAATTTGTTCTTGAATACATTCATTTAACTCACATTCAAACAGATTGGAAGACATTCATTTTCATACTTCTTTGTCCAGGAATATATTCTGCCAATTGTATCACTCATTTGTTTTCATACATTAGATTGAAAAGTTTGCTTTTAAGTAAAAAACATGAAATCTCTGCTTATTACTTTAATTAAGGAATTTAAGTCCAATTCTTAATCTCTGCACTAAAAGTTTATCAGCTAGTGTGATTGATAACGTTCCTTTGATCATCATTTTACGATGGAATGAATTACCTTGCTCTGGCAGTGAGAAACAATCTGCTATTCTAAAATATTGTACCTGAAATCTCATATACTTGTTATTTCTTTGGTTGCATTTCAGAAGTCCAATATGTTCTCTCTGTATAAAGTAATTAATGAAGTAAATAAATATCTCAGAACTTGTGTTCAAGTAATATAGACTGTTATAATATCAAAAGGATAATTACATAAACATTCACTAAGAGAATAGAAATAACTGTTCAAGCAACCCAGACACTTGTCAAATATTTATCTTAATTCACTGTGAATTATATACTCATAATTAAACATAGCCATGTTTATGGTTACTTCTTAGAGATGTAGCCCACAAATTTAAACATGTATTAACACAAATAAAAAAAATAATGACTGAAGGCAAATAAGAGAAACCAAATGAAAAAAATTGTGGGAGAAGCTTTAATAAGATATGTCTTAAATATTGAAGTTGAAATTGCTATAAAGGGCATTTGCATTTTAAATACTTTTAATTTTTAAAAATACGTTTAATTTATAATTAGAGCAGCACTGGATTGTCTCCATGTTGAAAATTAGACAAATTTAGGCTCAGTATATAATATCAAGTGTGAATATTTTATTGCCTAAGATTTTGATTAGTTCTGACATTGTTATCAAACATGGTCTAAATATGTTTGATTTTATGCATATGTTATATTTCCAAATTATAATTTAAAATAAGGGAGAAAAAAATGACTACTGAGTGAATCATATACTTAATTAATAAGGCACATTTGAAAATACCCATATGGCAAATTATGTGTATTTTATATAAAACCTTCAAGTAATTAAGTATATTTTCAACATTTATGTTTTGAAAATTAAATTTTGATTCCATTTCTATGAAACATATAACTCATGGTATAGGCTGTTAATCCATGTAATATGATGAAAGATATAATATTTTTCTATCTGTCTCCTCTCCTACTTTGTCTAGGCTGCAATTCAGAATCTGCATGAAAAATTAGGTTTTCATATTAGACAGATCTCAAATCCCCTATATCATAATAGTTATTGTTAATACTATGTGAGTCTAAATATGTTAGCCCTGCTATAGTTAAGAATTTTCATAATTTGAAAGTTTGGCATACAAATGTACACATAGAGAAAAATATTGAATGAAAATTACATAGATGCTGAGAATCTGGAAATGTCAGAACATCTGGAAGTTGAATCAGTATTTCAGTTGTACCAGTCTAATCAAAAGGATTAGGGCAGGAACCTCAGCTGGCCAGGAGGGCTTCCTCAGTACCTGTTCCTCTCAGTAGGAGTCTTGCAGCAGTTCTTGTAAACCCATACAGCTCTGGTGAGCTCTCTTCCACCCAGGTAACAGCTTAGGTGGAAAGGAGATAAAATACAGAATCTACAGGTTTGGAAACTACCCTTGATTAAAAGCCTCACATTCCACAGGAGCCATAATCTTTTGTACCAACTCCGTAGAAAGACCTTTCATGGACTGTACAAGGTACATGCCCAATTATGAGTCTCTACACTCAGAGGAACCTCACAATAGGGCTTCCTATCAATTATTTATTGTCCCTTGGTTTAAGTCAGCCTTCAATTAAGCAGTCGTTTTACCGTAAGCAGTGTTGCTTAGTAACTTAGTTGACAAATAGTGTCCTTCCCCGTTTCTAGGGAAACAAAGCTAGGAAATTTAACTGAAAATAAAATTCTCATGCAGAAGAGGAACAATTGTGTTAACTCTCTGCCAATACCATTAAAATGTAGACACAAAAGCCTTGCTAACTCTCTTAATTGTTTAGCTCTTTCTGTGCATCAAGATAATAAGTTGGAAAGTCATTAGCAAATACAGAGTAACCACGGGCCAAGGCTTATGTAACAAACATTTATGTAGGGTTTCTTCTTAAAATTAAGCAGTAAGTATGGTCCACCCTACTTCTATGTTGACATAAGACATTATGTGGTCAATTAAATATATATTTTGTCAGACTGGATTCATACACATTACACTGTAGCCCTAAAAATCCCTATTAACAAGAGTTATTTTCATTGACATGAAAACCAAAGAAAGAAAATTTGAAGATGAAAAGTATGCTCAATGTGGAGCATCTGCTTAAAATTCAAATAAAGATTGGAAACAGGATAGAAGCAGGAACAAGAAACCACACACAAAAACATCGAGGAAGATCACAAACTACTGATCCAGGCGGCTGTTGTGAGAATTATGAAAATGAGGAAGGTTCTAAAGCACCAGCAGTCACTTGCAGAAGTACTGACCCAGCTGTGCTCAAGATTCAAGCCTCCGGTCCCAGTAATTAAGAAATGCATTGACATTCTGATCGAGAAAGAATATTTGGAGCGAGTGGATGGTGAAAAGGACACCTACAGATATTTGGCTTAACTCTCCTGGAAGGGTCTGACCATGGGCGCAGCCCCTCGTCCCATGGGAAGGATGGAGAGGAGTCAGCAGCGGCGACACCACCCATATATATATATATATATATATATATATATATATATATATATATATATTGGTTTTGAAACTTTAATGAGAATATATATATATATATATATATATATATATATATATATATATATATATATGTATATATATATGCCAGTGTGTCACTGGCCCAAGGGTTGGGGATACACAAGATAGAAGTAGCAAACAGGATATACGTAAACAAAGATACGCACACTCACAGTGAAAAACCGGGGCCGGGAACGCTTTTAAGTCTCAGTTTCCTCATTACTCAGCAGCATGTTGGGGATCCCACAGCTGATGGGGAACAGACGTCCTGACTCTGGGCACTGTAGGGTGCCCTCCAGCACATCCACCTCCAGCCTTTGGGCACCTCGACCAGATGCAAGGTGTCGGCAGCCTCCAGAAGTGCCACCCACTCCACTTTGGGTACCCCAGGAGCCACGAAGTCAGTGTTGAACTCCACAGGGTTGATGAGGACCCCGGTGGCCTGGAGGCACAGGGGAAAGCCACGAGGCCCCACCCTCGCACATGCGAGCTCAGCAGGCATTTATTAGTGACCTTAGTGTGATCTACTTCATTGGTAAAGTGGAATGAGATTGCAGTGGGTTGATATGTGAATGGGAACTGAGGTAGTGAACATTATGACAACAGGTATGTGAAGGTGATACAAAATAAAGCATAGTAAGCTCAAATTCAGCATTTTATAAGGGATGAAATCTGAGTCTTAAATTGATGGGAAGAATATCAGTTAAAACAGTGTTCAAAATAAAGATTAACTGTTAAGAATGGGGTAAATTATACTTTAAAAATTTGCAGATTATTACAAATACCTAATTTGAAAATTAATATGGGGCACTGTATATAGGGGTCGAGCAAAGAGTGTAGATTTGATAGAAAGTGAATGCTTTGTGGATAGTTTTTAGTTTAGCTAATTTTTAATAGACATTGTTTAGTGTTAGAATTCTAATTACATACAATTTCTAATTACATACATACATTAAAAACTTATTTACCATTTAACTCATAAAAGCCTCTGGGAAATGAATTTTATATTTGGTTCTTAGCAATATAAAAATGCTACAGATTATACACATTTAAATTTCTCAAGAAGTATGCAAGTAAGTATGAAAAGTTATATACAGTAAAAAGAATGGCAAAACCATTAAATTTTGAATACATATGCAAATATTCTTTAATGAAAAATAATAATTAATGGTTTATGTATTTTGGGTTTTTATCTAGGTAAAGCTTTTGAAATGAATTTTAAGTACATTCACCTTGGCTATAAATAATCACCCAACTTTGAAATTTTTTTTTTTTATATATAGGATATAGGCATTGTTTAGTCTTAGAATTCTAATTACATACATATTTCTCAAGTCACTGAGGAAAATCTAGTTTTAAAAAATTAATATTTAAGCCACTGAATATTTTATAAAGTGATAAAATCAATAGTAGGGGAGGCTGTGTATGCGTGTGGACAGGGGTTTATGAGAACTCTGAACTTTATGTTCAATTATGCTGTGAACCTCAAACTGCTCTAAAACAACAAAATTTATTAATTAAAAAATCAATAGAAGATGGTAATGTAAGTGTGCTCTCATTGTCAGTGTAAAATGGAAATACTGTTAAAGGACTTATAAAGCTAAGTTGAATAACTTTCCATGTTACAAATACTGCTGAGTATCATGTCAACCAATATTTAAGAAGAAAAATTTTAGATAAATATCACAATGTATAAAATTTTAAAAACTAATTAACATATATTCTTAAGAATACTTCTATGCTTCTATGCATATCATATGTTCAGTATTTATACTTAATTTTATTATTCAAATTTCACACAAAATTAATTTTAAACACATCAAGGATACATTAAGAAACACATTAAAACAGATTATATACATGCAACTCTTTCTGTTGACTTATGAAGTCTTTGCACAAAAGCAATCATTTTAAAATTGCTCTGTATGACTTTGAAGAGATCAAACACTTAGCCTAATTTCGAAAATCAAACCCCTGATAATGAAGGAGCACAGTAAAGATCAGCTTAAGTAACACCTCAACTTGGAAGTCTGGTCTGAATTCTCCAGGCAAACTTAAATATATTCCTATTAATTCTTTTTGTTTGTCCTTATAGATCCTTCCCTTAATATTTCGGTTAGAGAATTTTCAAAATATTAATATTTTGAAAGAATGAATGTAAGACTGAGGACAACAAATCTGATTCAAAAATGTTTTTTTTTGTTGCTGTTAGTGGTGGTGAATATAACTAAACCTGCATTTTTTAGTTTTCAAGAGAATGATGATACTGAGACAATAGTCAATATTTTGGTCCTAAATGTTTTCATTCAATAGAAAATAAACATAAAATAAACAATAAATAAAAACCCTAATTCTAATTACTATTCCTTCTAGAAAAAATAATGGGCTAGAATTTATATTCTTTTACAGAGATAGAAATGAATACTTGTGTTAAGAATTCCTCTTTTTTTGGGCTTCCCTGGTGGCGCAGTGGTTGAGAGTCCGCCTGCCGATGCAGGGGACACGGGTTCGTGCCCCGATCCCGGAAGATCCCACATGCCGCAGAGCGGCTGGGCCCGCGAGCCATGGCCGCGGAGCCTGTGTGTCCGGAGCCTGTGCTCCGCAACGGGAGAGGCCACAGCGGTGAGAGGCCCGCGTACAGCAAAAAAAAAAAAAAAAAAAAAAAAAAGAATTCCTGTTTTTTTGGCCTTCCCTGGTGGCGCAGTGTTTGAGAGTCTGCCTGCCGATGCAGGGAACACGGGTTCGTGCCCCAGTCCGGGAGGATCCCATATGCCACGGAGCAGCTGGGCCCGTGAGCCATGGCCGCTGAGCCTGCGTGTCCGGAGCCTGTGCTCCGCAATGGGAGGGGCCGCAGCGGTGGGAGGCCCGCGTACGCAAAAAAAAAAAAAAAAAAAAGAATTCCTCTTTTTTTAAGTACTTTATACCATGTTTTCATTTTTCAAATTTGCTTCCAAAGTTTACAGGCTCTGATTTATTAAATATTCTTTATTTTACTCAATTCTTTCTCAGTTGTATTTCATATCTACAAGAAAAAATATAATAGGATGGATTTCATCCTCATTAATCACTTTTATTTGAACTAACTCAATTCATATAATAGATGAGATACTGGTGTCTTTCTGAAGGAGGAACATTTTGTAAAAAATACATTTTGTTACAACAGGATATAGTATCTTTCATGACAATCTTCCTATATCCCCTGTATTCACCTTATTTCAGGTGATAATTCATTGCAATATACTTGGGTTGATAGAGCTTTAAATGTGCTTATTTTTGAAATATTTGTATTCTTCTGATAGGAAAACATTCTTCAAACATATAATTCATGTTATAAAATAGAAACAATTACCTTGGCCAACTTTGGTTTAAGAACAAAAGAGCAGGAATAGAATGAAAGTTTCTATGAATTTATTTTAGGTTTATTAGGAATAGTATTAGGAAAAAAAAATTGGCCCACTGTCTAAAGGATGGAAAAATAATTGTTGTGATTTACTTCTAAATGATTAAATGTTATGCTCCGTATATTAGTTGTATCATTAGGCTGGTTTCTGCTTCAGAATTCATAGTATTTTGAACAGAAACGATTAAAGAGGTTATTAGTAAATCTACAAAGAACAGGGCACACTGTGTTTAAAGATTACCCTATCTGGGCTACAAATGTTCAGCATCATTATGTTTCCACAATAGCAATTTACTGTAACACTGAAGAGTAAGTAATCAATATAGGAAGGTAGGGCTTGTTACAGTTACAGAAAAAGAGTACAGCCTCTTCTGTTCCAACCTTTGCAAAATCAGTAAGCAGTCCTATTTGTAAGGCAGCCTGTTAGTCTCATTCTCAGATGTCAGTGAAACGTATGAGCTACAATTAACAAGCTAAAAACTGTTCCAGTGTTCACCTCACTGTTTGCAAAATGTGATTTGATTTGTAACTCAATGAGAAATAAATTTAATATGCATCACTCTAAAAGAAACATCACTTGAAATCCTGATTGTAAATATTAAAATGCTGAACATGTGTAGGTGCTTAAACTAATGCTGGAAGTATTAAAACAAGAAATAAATCATCAAGCCTAAAATATATATTATCTAATGAAAAATATTCTAGTTTACTTTTTGCCATATCTTCCAATCAACAGAGTTGGTTTTCAGTTTGGAAACTTTCAACTGGATAGTTATACCACTTACACTGATAAATACCACTGTGTGGCATGATAAATAATGGGTCTAAAAGTCACTGCCCTGAAGCATAGAATGTGTGATTTTTATTTGAAAAGGTCTTGGAGATAATCAAAAACATATCTTCCTAGTACAGATGGAAAATCTAAGCCCATGAAAACCTGGGTAGTAGGGGCAAGATTCATATTAAGTTTCTGTGTCTGGACTGCAGGCTGAATCACTTGATTTCCTGTGTTTTCCCAATATTCTCAGATTTTGTGGTGATGACTCTCAAATTTTATTGCCATCATTGAAGCTGTAGTTGTACTGGGTATGGCTTATTCAAGCACCATTTGTACATAGAAACATTGCTTTATCAGCTAGAATTATACCATGGGAAGTTCTGGTAACTGCAGAGGCTCTAGATTTTATACATGGTCTAAAAACAGCCGAGAAGGTATGGCTTGGTAGAGACAAGACGGTACATGAGGGTGATTATGTTGAACTCTCTGCCCACAATACCAAAACTCCAGTGACCATTATTATACCTATCATTATAGTGAATTTATCCTCTCTTGAGCCCTATTATTGCAAATAAATGTAGCTACCCTACTGTAGAATAGAAAATGGATGTTTCTAACTGGTGAAACATTTTCTACTCTCTTTTAACTCTTTCTTCTGCTTCTACAAGTCTATCATAAAAGCCTTATCAGATAAACGTCCTACAGCAGGATCTCCCCAACATAAGCACAATCTGTGATGAGGAGAATTTGGGAGGAATGGTCTTATGCATGATAAATGATCAGGGGAGACACTATTCAAGGAAACTGAGAGATGACCAAAAGCCTTGAGTGAGGAAAGTGTAAATTATGGAAACAGGATAATTAGACTTAAGGATTGTTGTTCCTTGAGTACATATTTTTCATAAACCAAATTTTTTTTTTTTTTTTTTTTGTGGTACGCGGGCTTCTCACCACCATGGCCTCTCCTGCCATGGAGCACAGGCTCCGGACGTGCAGGCCCAGCAGCCATGGCCCATGGGCCCAGCCGCTCTGCAGCATGTGGGATCCTCCCAGACCGGGGCACGAACCCGTGTCCCCTGAATCGGCAGGCAGACCCCCAACCACCGAACCACCAGGGAAGCCCATAAACCAATTTTTTTTTTTTCAATTCCACAGCATTTATTCAGGTAAAGGAAAAGAACAAAGACACAACCAATCCTGGGATACAGATTACTCCCAAATGCGTCTACACATGCCACAAGGAATATAGAGTTCCAGAAACACATATTTAATGACCTTCCTCCTAATTTCTGCTCAACTCCGAAGACAGGAACATGAAACCACAGTTCACAAATGCTCCCAACTGTAATATATTTACTCAGATGTTAAACTCCTCCTGAAATGACTATTTAACACAGAGGTTTCTTTATATTTTTGTAACTGGCCTCTCTTTTTAAATTTTATTTATTTTTTTATTAGTTTCTGCTTTATAACAAAGTGAATCAGTCATACATATACATCTGTTCCCACATCCCGTCCCTCATGCATCTCCCTCCCTCCCACCCTCCCCATCCCACCCCTCCAGGCGGTCACAAAGCACCGAGCTGATCTCCCCGTGCTCTGCGGCTGCTTCCCACTATCTATCTACCTTACGTTTGGTAGTGTATATATGTCCATGCCTCTCTTTCGCTTTGTCACAGCTTACCCTTCCCCCTCCCCATATCCTCAAGTCCATTCTCAAGTAGGTCTGTGTCTTTATTCCCGTTTTATCCCTAGGTTCTTCATGACATTTTTTTTTAATTCCGTATATATGTGTTAGCATACGGTATTTGTCTTTCTCTTTCTGACTTACTTCACTCTGTACGATAGACTCGAGGTCTATCCATCTCATTACAAATAGCTCAGTTTCGTTTCTCTTTATGGCTGAGTAATATTCCATTGTATATATGTGCCACATCTTCTTTATCCATTCATCCAATGATGGACACTTAGGTTGTTTCCAGCTCTGGGCTATTGTGAATAGAGATGCAATGAACATTTTGGTACATGTCTCTTTTTGAATTATGGTTTTCTCAGGGTATATGCCTAGTAGTGGGATTGCTGGGTCATATGGTAGTTCTATTTTTAGTTTTTTAAGGAACCTCCATACTGTTCTCCATAGTGGCTGTACCAATTCACATTCCCACCAGCAGTGCAAGAGTGTTCCCTTTTCTCCACACCCTCTCCAGCATTTATTGTTTCTAGATTTCTTGATGATGGCCATTCTGACTGGTGTGATAAGATATCTCATTGTAGTTTTGATTTGCATTTCTCTAATGAGTAATGATGTTGAGCATTCTTTCATGTGTTTGTTGGCAGTCTGTATATCTTCTTTGGAGAAATGCCTATTTAAGTCTTCTGCCCATTTTTGGATTGGGTTGTTTGTTATTTTGCTATTGAGCTGCATGAGCTGTTTATAAATTTTAGAGATTAATCCTTTGTCAGTTGCTTCATTTGCAAATATTTTCTCCCATTCTGAGGGTTGTCTTTTGGTCTTGTTTATGGTTTCCTTTGCTGTGCAAAAGCTTTGAAGTTTCATTAGGTCCCATTTGTTTATCTTTGTTTTTATTTCCATTTCTCTAGGAGGTGGGTCCAAAAGGATCTTGCTGTGATTTATGCCATAGAGTGTTCTACCTATGTTTTCCTCTAAGAGTTTGATAGTTTCTGGCCTTACATTTAGGTATTTAATCCATTTTGAGCTTATTTTTATGTATGGTGTTAGGGAATGATCTAATCTCAAACTTTTACATGTCCCTGTCCAGTTTTCCCAGCACCACTTATTGAAGAGGCTGTCCTTTCTCCACTGTACATTCCTGCCTGCTTTATCAAAGATAAGTTGGCCATATGTGCGTGGGTTTATCTCTGGGCTTTCTATCCTGATCCACTGATCTATCTTTCTGTTTTTATGCCAGTACCAGACTGTCTTAATTACTGTAGCTTTGTAGTATAGTCTGAAGTCAGGGAGCCTGATTCCTCCAGCTCCATTTTTCGTTTTCAAGATTGCTTTGGCTATTCGGGGTCTTTTGTTTTTCCAAACAAATTGTGAAATTTTTTGTTCTAGTTCTGTGAAAAATGCCAGTGGTAGTTTGATAGGCATTGCATTTAATCTGTAGATTGCTTTGGGTAGTAGAGTCATTTTCACAAAATTGATTCTTCCAATCCAGGAGCATCGTATATCTCTCCAACTATTTGTATCATTTTTAATTTCTTTCATCAGTGTCTTATAATTTTCTGCATACAGGTCTTTGGTCTCCTTAGGTAGGTTTATTCCTAGATATTTTATTCGTTTTATTGCAATGGTAAATGGGAGTGTTTTCTTGAATTCATTTTCAGATTTTTCATCATTAGTGTACAGGAATGCCAGAGATTTCTGTGCATTAATTTTGTATCCTGCAACTTTACCAAATTCATTGATTAGCTCTAGTAGTTTTCTGGTAGCATCTTTAGGATTCTCTATGTATAGTATCATGTCATCTGCAAACAGTGACAGCTTTACTTCTTCTTTTCCTATATGGATTCCTTTTATTTCCTTTTCTTCTCTGATTGCTGTGGCTAAAACTTCCAAAACTATGTTGAATAAGAGTAGTGAGAGTGGGCAACCTTGTCTTGTTCCTGATCTTAGTGGAAATGGTTTCAGTTTTTCACCATTGAGGACGATGCTGGCTGTGGGTTTGTCATATATGGCCTTTATTATGTTGAGGAAAGTTCCCTCTATGCCTACTTTCTGCAGGGTTTTTTATCATAAATGGGTGTTGAATTTTGTCAGAAGCTTTCTCTGCATCTATTGAGATGATCATATGGTTTTTCTCCTTCAATTTGTTAATATGGTGTATCACATTGATTGATTTGCGTATATTGAAGAATCCATGCATTCCTGGAATAAACCCCACTTGATCATGGTGTATGATCCTTTTAATGTGCTGTTGGATTCTGTTTGCTAGTATTTTGTTGAGGATTTTTGCATCTATGTTCATCAGTGATATTGGCCTGTAGTTTTCTTTCTTTGTGACATCCTTGCCTGGTTTTGGTATCAAGGTGATGGTGGCCTCGTAGAATGAGTTTGGGAGTGTTCCTCCCTCTGATATTGTTTGCAAGAGTTTAAGAAGGATGGGTATTAGCTCTTCTCTAAATGTTTGATAGAGTTCGCCTGTGAAGCCATCTGGTCCTGGGCTTTTGTTTGATGGAAGATTTTTAATCACAGTTTCAATTTCAGTGCTTGTGATTGGTCTATTCATATTTTCTATTTCTTCCTGAGTCAGTCTTGGCAGGTTGTGCATTTCTAAGCATTTGTCCATTTCTTTCAGGTTGTCCATTTTATTGGCATAGAGTTGCTTATAGTAATCTCTCATGATCTTTTGTATTTCGGCAGTGTCATGTGTTACTTCTCTTTTTGCATTTCTAATTCTATTGATTTGAGTCTTCTCCCTTCTTTTCTTGATGAGTCTGGCTAATGGTTTGTCAATTTTGTTTATCTTCTCACAGAACCAGCTTTTAGTTTGGTTGATCTTTGCTATCGTTTCCTTCATTTCTTTTTCATTTATTTATGATCTGATCTTTATGATTTCTTTTCTTCTGCTAACTTTGGGTTTTTTTTTTGTTCTTCTTTCTCTAATTGCTTTAGGTGCAGGGTCAGGTTGTTTACTCGAAATGTTTCCTGTTTCTTAAGGTGGGATTGTATTGTTATAAACTTCCCCCTTAGAACTGCTTTTGCTGCGTCCCATAGGTTTTGGGTCATCGTGTCTCCATTGTCATTTGTTTCTAGGTATTTTTTAATTTCCTCTTTGATTTCTTCAGTGATCACTTCGTTATTGAGTAGTGTATTGTTTAGCCTCCATGTGTTTGTATTTTTTACAGATCTTTTCCTGTAATTGATGTCTAGTCTCATAGCATTGTGGTCGGAAATGATACTTGATACAATTTCAATTTTCTTAAATTTACCAAGGCTTGATTTGTGACCCGAGATATGATCTATCCTGGAGAATGTTCCATGAGCACTTGAGAAAAATGTGTATTCTGTTGTTTTTGGATGGAATGTCCTATAAATATCAACTAAGTCCATCTGGTTTAATGTATCACTTAAAGCTTGTGTTTTCCTTTTTATTTTCATTTTGGATGATCTATCCATTTGTGAAAGTGGGGTGTTAAAGTCCCCTACTATGATTGTGTTACTGTTGATTTCCCCTTTTATGGCTGTTAGTATTTGCCTTATGTATTGAGGTGCTCCTATGTTGGGTGCATAAATATTTACAATTGTTATATCTTCTTCTTGGATCGATCCCTTTATCGTTATGTAGTGTCCTTCTTTGTCTCTTCTAATAGTCTTTATTTTAAAGTCTATTTTGTCTGATATAAGAATTGCTACTCCAGCTTTCTTTTGATTTCCATTTGCATGGACTATCTTTTTCCTTCCCCTTACTTTCAATCTGTATGTGTCTCTAGGTCTGAAGTGGGTCTCTTGTAAACAGCATATATATGGGTCTTATTTTTGTATCCATTCAGCCACTTTGTGTCTTTTGGTGGGAGCATTTAGTCCATTTACATTTAAGGTAATTATTGATATGTATGTTCCTATTCCCATTTCCTTAATTGTTTTGGGTTCGTTATTGTAGGTATATTCCTTCTCTTGTGTTTCTTGCCTAGAGAAGTTCTTTTAGCATTTGTTGTAAAGCTGGTTTGGTGGTGCTGAACTCTCTCAGCTTTTGCTTGTCTGTAAAGGTTTTAATTTCTCCATCAAATCTGAATGAGATCCTTGCTGGGTAGAGTAATCTTGGTTGCAGGTTTCTCTCCTTCAGCACTTTAATTATGTCCAGCCACTCCCTTCTGGCTTGTACAGTTTCTGCTGAGAGATCAGCTGTTAACCTGATGGGGATTCCCTTGTGTGTTATTTGTTACTTTTCCCTTGCTGCTTTTAATATGATTTCTTTGTTTTTAATTTTTGACAGTTTGATTAATATGTGTCTTGGTGTATTTCTCCTTGGATTTATTCTGTATGGGACTCTCTGTGCCTCCTGGACTTGATTAACTATTTCCGTTCCCATATTAGGGAAGTTTTCAACTATAATCTCTTCAAATATTTCCTCAGTCCCTTTTTTTTTTCTCTTCTTCTTCTGGAACCCCTATAAGTCGAATGTTGGTGCGTTTAATATTGTCCCAGAGGTCTCTGAGACTGTCCTCTGTTCTTTTCATTCTTTTTTCTTTATTTTTCTCTGCATCAGTTATTTCCACTATTTTATCTTCCACCTCACATATCCGTTCTTCTGCTTCAGTTATTCTGCTATTGATCCCATCTAGAGTATTTTTCATTTCGTTTATTGTGTTTTTAATCGATGCTTGATTCATCTTTAGTTCTTCTAGGTCCTTGTTAACTGTTTCTTGCATTTTGTCTATTCTATTTCCACGATTATGGATCTTGGAAATAGAATCTTGGATCATCTTTACTATCATTATTCTGAATTCTTTTTCGGGTAGACTGTCTATTACCTCTTCATTTGTTAGGTCTGGTAGGTTTTTATCTTGCTCCTTCACCTGCTGTGTGTTTTTCTGTCTTCTTGTTTTGCTTATGTTACTGTGTTTGGGGTCTCCTTTTTGCAGGCTGCAGGTTCGTAGTTCCCGTTGTTTTTGGTGTCTGTCCCCAGTGCCTAAGGTTTTTTCAGTAGGTTGTGTAGGCTTCCTGGTGGGGGGGACTAATGCCTGTGTTCTGGTAGTTGAGGCTTGATCTTGTCTTTCTGGTGGACAGGTCCACATCTTGTGGTGTGTTTTGGGGTGCCTATGGCCTTATTATGTTTTTAGGTAGCCTCTCTGCTAATGGGTGGGGTTGTGTTCCTGCCTTGCTAGTTGCTTGGCATAGGGTGACCAGCACTGTAGCTTGCTGGTTGTTAACTGAAGCTGGGTGCTGGTGTTGAGATGGAGATCTCGGGGAGATTTTCGCTGCTTGATATTATGTGGAGCTGGGAGGTCTCTTGTGGACCAGTGTCCTTAAGTTGGCTCTCCCACTTCAGAGGCACAGCACTGACTCCTGGCTGCAGCACCAAGAGCCTTTCATCCACCTGGCTCAGAATAACAGGGAGAAAAAGTTGAAAGAAAGAATTAGTAGAAGAAAGAATGAGAGAGGGAAAGAAAGGAAGAAGGGAAGAAAGGAAGGAAGGAAGCAAGAAAGAAAGAAAGGAGGGAGGGAGGGAGGAAGGCTGGAAAGAAAGAAGGAAAGAAAGGAGGGAGGGAGGGAGGAATGAAAGCAAAAAGAAGAGTGAATGGAAGAAGGGAGGGATGGAGGGAGGAAGGAAAGAAAGAAAGATGGGAGGGAGGGAGGAAGGAAAGAAAAAGAAAGTGGAAAGAAGAAGGGTGGGAGGGAGGAGGGAGGAAAGAAAAAGAAAGAAGGAAAGGAGGAGCGGAGGGAGGGAGGGAGGAAGGGAAGGTAGGAAAAAAAGAAAGAGCAGGTAAAGTAAAATAGAATAAATTATGAAATATAGTAGCATTATTAAAATTAAAAAGTAATTATTGAAAAAAAAACGGACAGATAGAACCCTGGGACATATGGTGGAAGCAAAGCTATACAGAGAGAATCTTACACAGAAGATTACACATACATATTCAAAAAAAGAGAGCAGGGGGAAAAATCAGAAATCTTGCTCTCCAAGTCCACCTCCTCAATTTGGGATAATTTGTTGTAAAAAGAGGAAAAGGGTGAGAAGTCTGAAATCTTGCTCTCTAAGTCCACCTCCTTAATTTGGGATAATTCGTTGTTAAAAGAGGAAAAGGGGGGAAAGTCTTAAATCTTGTCCTCAAAGTCCACTTCCTCAATTTGGGATGATTCGCTGTCCATTTATGCACTCCACAGACGCAGGGCACATCAAATGGACCATGGAGCTTTAATCCGCTGCCTCCGAGGCTGCACAGAGAGATTTCCTTGTCTCTGCTCTCACAGCTCCCGGGTCTCAGCCTTGGACCTGGCCCCGCCTCTGCACGTTTTCGCCGGAGGGCGTCTGTTCTTTGATCAGACAGGACGGGTTTAAAGGAGCCGCTGATTCGGGGGCTCTGGCTCAGTCAGGCAGAGGGGAGGGAGGGGCGCGCAGTGTGGGGCCGGCCTGCGGCAGCAGAGGCCAGCGTGACGTTGCAGCAGCCCGTGGCGCTCCATGCGCTTTCCCGGGAAAGCCGTCCCCAGGTCCCGGGACCCCAGCAGTGGCGGGGTGCACAGGCCCCCCGGAAGGCGGGGCGGACAGTGACCTGCGCTCGCACATAGGCCCCGCGGTGGCGGCGGTGGCAGTGGCGGCGGCGGCGGCAGCAGCAGCAGCCGCCCCAGCGTCCCACGCCCGTCTCCGAGGTCCGCGCCTTACCCGAGGCTCGCGCCTGTCTCCTGTGCTTCCCCAAGCAGCGCTCTTAATGCCCTCTCCTCGCGCACCAGGAAACAAAAGGGAAAAAAGTCTCTTGCCTCTTCGGCAGCTCCAGACCCTTTCCCCGGACTCCCTCCGGGCTAGCCGTGGTGCATTAACCCCTTCAGGCTCTCTTCCTGCTGCCAGCCCCAGCCCTCTCCCTGCGTTCTGACTGAAAGCCGATACCCGAGCCTCAGCTCCCAGCCCCGCCCGCCCCAGCGGCCGAGCAGACAAGCCTCTCGGGCTGGTGTGTGCCTGAGGGCACCGGTCCTCTGTGCCAGAATCTCTCTGCTTTGCCCTCCACACCCCTGTTGCTGTGCTCTCCTCTGCTACTCCGAAGCTTTCCCCCTCCACCACCTGCAGTCTCCGCCCGCGAAGGGGCTTGTAGTGTGTAGAAACCTTCCCTTCTTCATGGCTCCCTCCCACTGTTGCAGGTCCCATCCCTATCCTATTGTCTTTGTTTATTCTTTTTTTCTTTTGCCCTACCCAGGTATGTGGGGAGTTTCTTGCCTTTTGGGGGGTCTGAGGTCTTCTGTCAGCGTTCAGTAGGTGTTCTGTAGGAGTTGTTCCACGTGTAGATGAATTTCTGATGTATCTGTGGGGAGGAAGGTGATCTCCACGTCTTACTCTTCCGCCATCTTCCCAGGGTCCCTGTCCATAAACCAATTTTTTAATACCACAGCCAATTGGGTAATTGGTGGTAGTGAGTGTTAAATAGGAAAAACTGAGTGACAGTCTGATCTGTTTTTGCTTGTAGAGTAAGTTTTTAAAAGTGTTTTGGAAGTAAAATAGAGAGTGAACAGCAAACCAAATGATCCATGATAGTTAAGCTTATTTTCTGAAAATGAAATTTGAGCTTCAATGTGTTCACTTCAATTAAGTGTTAAGTACTAATTAATTTATAATGATTCTTACAGAGCATTTTTTTTCAACTGAATGCACATTTGACTGATGAAGTTCATTGATTATATGTGTAAAACTGTGCAGTATTTCCCATATAAGTTTTAATGTAATCAGTGTTAATTAATAATTACCAAAGTTGCAAGGTTTCTTCACAAATTCCATTAAGCCTCTACTGTTAATGATTTTCTTTGCAGAGAAAATCAGATGTCTGATTCCTAGTACATTTCTATTTATAACAATATTTCTAACTGACATTTTCTGAATTAATAAGGTCACATATTTTATAACAGATGGGATTTTCTAAGATACTTATCATGAAGCCATTGATACTTAAAACTCTACAACTAGACTTGTAGATTTATGTAAATAAGCACAATTCTGGCGTTTTAATGCCTTCTGCTAAGCCACAGAATACAGATCAATGTAAAAGTGTTAATTGTCATTTCTCAAATTCATATTGCTTTGTTTAATATTAATGGTTCATATTTTTTCCTAATGGTAATCATTTAAGTGACTGAATATATACTAATATGAAAAAGAAATAAAACACGACAGAAAGAATACGAATCACAATTACTCATGGTTTTCAAAATATCATATAGGAAGCTAAAGGAATACTGATCATAAGTTTGAACTCCATTTTAATTTCTGAAGGTAGGAGAATGATCCAGTGGATTCAGTTCATTTTTTTCTCTTATTAGATGCATATTACTACTATTGCCATTATTCATCAGGAACAGCATGCCTTTTCAATACCTAAATGTATTTTGTTAGTTATAATCTCCTACTTGTATTACTCATATAAGATTTATTTTTTATATTAAATAATGCTAAATATGTTTTATATCAAGCTTATTTATCTGAGTTTTCATTATTTACATATATAAATATTGAGTATGAATGAATTTAAATATGCATTTAGATTTTACTTATTAGTAAAATCTTACTAATTTACTTACTAGTTTACTTAGATTTCTTAAATGGAATGCATTTTGAAGGTAATCCAGAAGTAATCACTAAGCTATTTGGTTTACTTACGTAATAAAGTAGATAACATGTAATTGAAGAAGACTGGCCTTGGCACAGAATGCTTTGCAACCTAGGATGGTCACATAGGTTACTGAACCTCCATTCCCAGATCTACATAATGGGGAAGGGCAGACTCCATAATCTGTAAAAGCCCTTAGAGTTTTCACACTCTCAACAATTTGATTTCTATGAATAGCAGCCTTCTGATTCTTTTTTTCATTATCAAGGTAGAAGAAATTAAAGTGTATAGCTTGATGAATACTGAAAAACATGAAATCTTATCAATATATACTCATTTGAAAAAAAAAGATAGTACCAATGATATACCATACCAAATGCTTTCCTATTTCTGGTGAAAACACCTTAGGTTCTTGTTTTTCTTTTAAATTTCTGTCTAGCAATTTGCTCTTCTTTTTATAATCAAATCTTTTGTGCTACATATGATCTTTGAATGTAAGTGTTTTAATAAAACCACTGACTGGGCCTCCCTGGTGGCGCAAGTGGTTGAGAGTCCGCCTGCCGATGCAGGGGATACGGGTTCGTGCCCCGGTCTGGGAGGATCCCATATGCCGCGGAGCGGCTGGGCCCGTGGGCCATGGCCGCTGAGCCTGCGCGTCCGGAGCCTGCGCGTCCGGAGCCTGTGCTCCGCAACGGGGGAGGCCACAACAGTGAGAGGCCCGCATACAGCAAAAAAAAAAAAAAAAAAAAAAAAAAAAAAAAAACCACTGACTATGAAATGTTATACCTAATTATTGTAGTTTCTACAGCAATATTAAGACTTATCTCTCCCTTATTCTCTTTCTACCTCTATATTGAGACCTCCAGTCATTTCATTCTGTAGTCCAAGCAGACCTCATTTTATTGTGATTCACTTTATTGTGCTTTGCAGTTATTGTGGTTTTTACAAATTGAAGGTTTGTGGCAACCCTTTCTTGAGCAAGTTCTTTGGCACCATTTTCTAACAGCATTATTTGTAATTAATGTATGTACATTGACTTTTAGACATAATGTTATTGCACAATTAAGTTATTTTTACACTGTAATGTAGTCTTTTATGTGCACTAGGAAATGAAAAAAATAGTGTGACTTGCTTTATTTAAATATTCATAATATTTCCTCATTAACTTCCCTAGTATTAATCAAAGATCCAGACTGTTGATTGAACTAGTCTCCCACAATTCTGAATTTGTTTTTTTTTATTTTTCCTGCCTACAGATTGCCGATCTTTGATCAACAAACCACCTGCATAAACATCTTTTTCCTCTGTCATTGAATACTGCTTAAGAAAAATATAATACCTTATTTATTGTTACTTAAATCAGTGGTTTTCCTTAGCAGGAACATCTATACTTTAGTCAACAAAATGTTTTTTTTTGTTTGTTTTGTTTTGTTTTGTGTTTTGTTTTAGTGGTTCTTCATCGCTATATTTCTCTTATCTCTCACACTCGAACTTCTCATGTACAGATGACTCTGCTATATCATATAAAATGGTAGTGAGACAATGTCTCTTAATTGCCTACCTCACCACCTATTTGATACTATTGGGAAAAGAGCATGAGTGCAAAATTAATCGTATTTTATGAGGTGCATATTCTTGTGAGAATACACATATTTTAAAAACTCACTCTACAAATAAACATATATTTGATAAGCACTGTGCAGGAAAATTCAAAGTGTGATAATACTACGTAAATGATGCTCCATGAGAGTCAGTAAAGGAAGGTCTTTTTGCCCATTTGACTTTTGAGCAAAAACCCACAAATAGAGTAAGAGTAGTAGACAAGTGACGGCTGAGGAGAGGATACTCTCAAAAAACTGATGTGCAAAAGAACAGGTCCTGAGATGGGCAGAGTAGTTTCTTAGCTCTTCTGAGTGATGTTCATTTAAATTTTATCTCTGAGAGCCATTCATGGGAATTCTGCATTTCACTATCTGCAGAATGAAGGGGCAAAGAGGGAAATTATGGAGGACATCATACAAGTACAGTTGGCCCTCTGTATCCATAGGTTCTGCATCTGAGGATTCAACCGGGCATCAAAAATATTCAAGGAGAAAGTTCCAAAAAGCAAAACTTGAATTGTCCATGCTCCAGAATATATTTAACATTGCATTTACATTTTATTAGGTATTAGAAGTAATCTGGAGATGACTTAAAGTACATGGGAGGATGTGCATAGATTATGTGTAAATACTACACCATTTTATATAAGAGATTTGAGCATCTGTGGATTTTCGTATCCACAGGGATCCTGGAACCAATCCCCCATGGATACCGATGGTCTACTGTGGCTTTATGAACAGCCTGGAGATGCAACCACAAATGATGGTACATGGCCCAGACTAACTGCAATGGAGGCCAGGACAGTTCAACTTCCAGAGTGTCCAGTAAGATGCAATTGGATGCATAAGCATCTAGAAAATTTCAGTACAAATCTGATGTATTCAAGAGAGTAAAAGAAAACTAATGAACCTGCTGCCTAGAAATTAAATGGGACTGTAGCATGTTGTTAGCTGGGTGTCAGACAGAAACCAAATCATACCACCTTAGAATGAACATGACTGTATGTTTCAGTTTGACTACAACAGACCTAGTTTATGTCAGGGTTACACCATAGCACCTCCTTTATTCAAAAATGTGGACTTGCTTGATTAATAAATTATAGGATCCTCTAACTGTTTAGCAACCAAAATGAATTTACAATCATGGAGAATAACTTCCAGAATTTTCTGACAGCATATTTTCCTAGACTCTGAGTATGGCTACAAGTTGAAAATACTGATTTGTAGATTTTTTGACACATTTACAGGGCAATACTACTGTGTAAGAAATCTAATTCACTCATATTTTATTTGTTGTAAACAATACATTTCTGAGAAAGAAAAAAATACTATAAGGCACATCTTGTATAGTTCCTGGGAACTATTTTATTTATTTAAAATAAATATATTTTAAAATTAATAATAAAAAAATGTTTAGCTATAAGTAAGCCTTTAGGAGCGCTGAAATCTCCCTAAGTAATTGAATGGAATTTATATAAAAATTGGCTTTTGAAAAGGTGGTCAATAAAGTAATATGGGGCCAAAGCATGAAGTGTGTTGTGGCCATTCTAAGAAAATTGCTTTCTTCTCTCTGAAATACGGACCACTGTGGAGCTTTAAGCCAAGGAATTATATTTTTTCCTGCCTTATATGTTTTAATTTATTAATTTTTGAGATAACTGTATATTCACATGAGGTTGCAAGATATAATACAGCGAGAGCCTATGTATCTTTTACCCAGTTTACCATTATGGTAAAATCTTGCAAAACTATAATACATTTCACATCTAGGATGTTCACTCTTTATAGGCAAATACAGAGCATTCACAAGGATCTCTAGTGTTGTCCTAGTCCCTAAACTGTGGTAATTACTAATCTCTTCTCTATTGCTAAAAATTTGTCATTTCAAGAATGTTATGTAAGTGAAATCAGGCAGTATGTGGTTACCTATTTGAGACTGACTTTTCACTCAACATAATTTCCTCCAATTGGTTGTGGGTATCAAGGGTTTATTCCCTTTCATTGCTGAGTAATATTTATAGCACCACAGTTTGCTTAACCATTCATCCATTGAAGGACAACTGAGTTGATTCAAGTTTTTGGCTATTATGAATAAAGCTTCTCTGAATGATCATGTACAGGTTTTTATGTAGACATAAGTTTTATTGTTCTGGGATAAATGCCAAAGGGTGCAGTTGTTGAATCATATGGTATCTGCATATTTAGGCTCACAATAAACTGCCAAAATATTTTCTATAGTGACTGTACCATTTATATGCCTAGCAATATACAAGTGACCTAATTTTTCTGCAACCTCACCAGTATTTGGTTTTCTCACTATATTTTATTTTAGTCATTATGATACCTGTATAGTGACATCTCATTTTGGTTATAATTTGTATTCCCCTAAAACTAGTGATGTTAGGTATATTTTAGTATCCTCATTTGCCATCTGTATATCCTCTTCAGTGAAATATCTGTTCATTACTTTGGCCCATAAACAATTGCATTGTCTCCTTGAGTTTCGAGAGTTCTTTATCCATTTTAGTTACCAGTTCTTTGTTGGATAGAGGTTTGTGAATAATTTATCCCTGTCTTAGCTTTTCTTCTCATCCTTTTCTGTGTCCTTTGCAGAGTGAACATTCTTTAATTTGAATGATGCCTGATTTACCAATATTTTGCTTATGTATAGTACTTTGGTATCAATCTGGAACATGTTACATAGCTCTAGATCTCAAATAATTTTCTCCTATATTTCTTCTAAAACTTCTACAATTTTACATTCAAGTCTTTTTGACATTATATATTTTGAGTTGACTTTTATATAAGATATGAGGTTTACGTCACAGTTCTTTTCTTTCTTTTTTTTTCTTTTTTTAAACTTTTGGATGTTCAGTTGCCCTGGCACAGTTTTGAAAATGCTCTCCTTCCCCCCATGGAATCACTTTGCAACTTTGTCAAAAATCAATTGGGTGTAGGTCTATTTCTGAGCCTTCTTTTCTGTTTCATGCATGTGGTCTAGGTGTCTATTCCCCTACTACTAGGGCACTGTCTTGATTATTGTAGCTATACAGTAGATTTCACATGAGGTAGAGTGATTCTTCCATCTTTGTTCTTTTTCAATATTATTTTAGCTATACTTTTTTTGCCTTTTCTTATAAATCATAGAGTGAACTTGTTTATGTCTACAAAAACTTGCTGGGATTTTGTTAGAAGTTCATTAAACTTATTATTGAATTTTGGGAGGATTGACATCTTTTCTCTGTGAAATATTCTAATTTATTAATGTGATATGTCTCTATTTATTTATATATTTTATTTCTTTCATCAGCATTTTGTAGTTCACAGAATATAAGCCTTATACATGTGTTGTTAAATGTATACCTAAGGGTTTCAGTTTCATTAGAACAGTTGTAAATTGTATTGTGCTTTTAACTATGATTTCCACACAATCATTGTGAGTATATAGAAATGGGAATGACATAATTGTGTTGATGATATATCTTACAACATTGCTAAATTCACTTAGTTCTAGGAGATTGTTTTGTAGACTCCCTGATATGCGATGCAGTCATGGCATCTTCAAATAGGGACAGCATTATTTCCTCCTTTCTTATCTGTATGCCTTTTATTTCACTTTCCTGTTTAGTTGAGTGACTAGAACTTCCAGCACTAGGTTAAATAAGAAAGGGAAGATGAGACAACCTTGCCATTTTTCCTGATCTTAGTGGGAAAGCATTTAATTTTTCTCCATTAAGTATAATATTAGATTTCATTATATACTTTAAAAATATATATTCTTTGTCAATTTGATGTGGTTCCCCTCTATTCCTAGATTGCTAAGAGTTTTTATAGAAATGGATATTGACTTTTGTCAAAATCTTGTTCTCTGTCATTTTATATAATTCATTTTTTCTTCTTCAGGCTCTTGATATGGTGGATTACATTGATTTATTTTCACACATTGAGCCATCATGGCATATCTTCAGTAAATCTGAATTAGTTATGGTATATAATTATTTTTATAAATTTTTGGATGAAGCTTGTTAATATTTTGTTGGATTTCTGTACCTTAGCTTATGAGAAATAATGGAGTACAGTTTTTTTTTTTTTTTTTTGAGTACTACGTTAGGCTGCTCTTGTTATCAGGGTTAACACTGGCCTCATAAAATAACCTGGAAAACACCCCTTGTTTTTATTTCCCTGCAAGAGTAATTGTGTAAAGTTGGTGTTAATTACTTAAATATTTGTCAGAAGTCTTCAGTGAAATCGTGTGAGCCTTGAGTTTTCTTTTTGGGAGGACGTTTTAATTACAAATTCAATTTCTTAAGTGATTTATAGCACTATTTCTATTTTGTCATGGTTAGGTTTTGGTTGTGTGGTTTTTGAAAAACCTGTTTCTTTATCATTGTTGAATAAGGTGGGTGAAATTGTTAGTAGTATGCCCTTATTATTATACTGATGGCTGAAATATTTGTAGTGATATTTCCTGTTTCATTCCTAATATTTATATCATCTCTCTCCCTTTCTTTTTCTTGCCATTCTTTTAAGAACTTTATCAGGTTTTTTTGAGCTTCTCTTTTTGAAGAACCAAATTTTGCTTATTTGTTATCTATTGTTTTACTGCTTTCCATTTTATTGATTCCTGCTTTTTAGTCCTTTCTGCTGGTTTTACATTTATTTGTTTATTTTTTTATGTAGAAACCCAGATTGTTGATTTCTGATATTATTTTAATGTAGTCAATGTTATCAATAGTTCTTTAGTCATATCCTACATATTTTGAGGTGTTGTATTTTTATTTTCATTTAATTCTAGTTATTTCTTTCTTTATTTTAATTCTCTTTGAGACTTCTTCCTTGATATATGGGTTATTTAGAATTGTGCTGTGTTTAATTTCCAAGTTTATAGAGATTTCCTGTTTACTGTTTTCTAGTTTGATTCCATTATGTTTAGAGAACATCCTCCATATTCTCTTTATGATTTTAATTGTTTTAAATTTGTTGAGAATTATTTTATGGTCATGAATATGAGCTATTTTAACAAAATTTTCTCCTATAATTACCATTTGCTTCTCTTCTATAACATCTATTTATGATGACATTGTCCCCATTGGTTTCAAGATAATTTGTAATTCCTTATTAAATTACTTTTATCATGTTTGCTTTAAGAGTCCTTGTCATAAAATTGCAGTATTTAATTTTTCTCTGCACTGTCCCATCTGATTATCTTTTCTCATTGAAGTTGTTATTTTATTGGTCTTTGGTATAACAGGTAATATTTCACTGTGTCCTTGATATTTTGACTCTCATGTTAGGACACTCTGGGTCCTGTTTATTTTTCTGTTCTATCTGGCAGGAAGTCCACTTATTTAGGTTAAGTGCGCAGGTCCTAGCCTACTTTTGTGAGCTCTGGTTATAATGCCACTTTTATTTTTATAGGCTTGTGATACTATTTGGTTCTCTCTGTTTTATCTTCTGCTGATGGGCTTCCACTGTTCAGTAGTCCCTGCTGGTGCTGCCCCAGAAGGCAGATGTGGCTTCCTTGGCCTGAATGCCTGTGACAGAGGAAGGGAGTCTCCAGCCTACAGAGAGAACTGCCTCCTGGGCACTTTGCTGAGGGTGCACCCAGCCATGTAGTGTTTCTAGATAGAGGAGGAAAGTTTTAAAATTAGTTAAGTAGGAGAGACCTTCCGCTGGCCACTTATTTTGTAGGAGTCGTTAGAATTGGTCTACATTGTCAATGCTGCTGTACTTTCCTGATGTAGACTTGACTTCCCTTCATTGTGGGAGTGGAATGAACTGGGCCACTTTTTGTTGATAGGTTGGTAATCAGGAAATGCTGAGCCTCTGGTTGTCAGGTGCCCTTCTTTCATTCCTGGGGTTTCTAAAAGTATATATGTGTATATATACTTTTCAGATTGTTTTCTATTATAGGTTACAAGATATTATAAGATATTTAGTATTACAAGATACTGAATATAGTTCCCTGTGCTATACAGTAGGTCCTTGTTGTTTATCTATTTTATATGTAGTAGTGTGAATCTGTTCATCCCAAACTCTTAATTTATCCCTCCCCCACCCCCTTTCCCTGTTGTAACCATAAGTTTGTTTTCTATGTCCATGAGTCTGTTTGTTTTATAAATAAGTTCACTTGTATCTCTTTTTAACATTCCACATATAAGTGATATCATATGATATTTGTCTTTCTCTTACTTACTTCACTTAGAATAATAATCTCTAGGTCCTTCCATGTTGCTGCAAATGACATTATTTCATTCTTTTTATGGCTGAGTAATATTCCATTGTATATATATACCACATCTTTATCCATTCATCTGTTGATGGACATTTAGATTGTTTCCATGTCTTGGCTATTGTAAATAGTGCTGCAGTGAACACTGGGGTGCATGCATCTTTTTCAATTAGTTTTCTGTGTATATATGTCCAAGAATGGGATTCCTGGATCATATGGTAACTCAATTTTTAGCTTTTTAAGGAATCTCTGTACTGTTCTCCATAATGGCTGCACCAGTTTACATTCCAACCAACAGTGTAGGAGGGTTCCCTTTTCTCCACAACCTCTCCAGCATTTATTATTTGTAGAAATTTTGCTGATGATCATTCTAACTCTTTTGCCTTCACCCCCCCCACACACAACTTTCAGAGGTGTTATTTGCTTCTCTCTTGCATTATTCCCAGGGTTTATATTTTTACTTAATGTGGGCAAGCAGAGGGAAATGACTCTCTGACATCTTCCCTAGACTCAAAGGCTCTTTCCTTACATTTTGAAGGCTCACTCTGGTGGATATGTTGAGAATTAAAATAGGGCAAAAGAAGAAGTAGAGAGACCAATTACAAGAATATCATGGTATTCCACTGGGAAATATTGGTGGATTGTAGTAGTTGCAGAAGCAAATGAATTTTGCCTAATATTTTCAGATTGAGCCAATAATATTTTTTAATAGGATGAATAATGTGAACATGCGAAGTTAGAAAACAGAAGTAAAGGAAAACGGCTTTATGCTCTCATGACCTGAGCAGGAGGAAGAACAGAGGTGCCATAATGTACTGTGATGTGGTGAAGAAGTGTCAGGGAAGTGTGGAGGTCTTGTTTTGGTCATGTTGACCTTGAGAGGGTCATTAGACTTTGAGGAATCTACTAGATGTCCAAGTAAAAAACCAGTTAGACAACTGATTTTATAAGTCTTGTCTTTAAGAGAGAGATCTGGAGTAGTGATATAAACAAGGGACTATTGAAGCTGTTATTGCAACTGCATATGTAAAAGGCTAGGTCTGAAAGACAAGAAGACCCACCTTGTACACTACAATAGTAATGCCAGCTTGATCACAAGCATCTCTATAGAAGAATTGTGAACCATTTCTATAGCAATATAATTACTTCACTTTCAATTTTATAAGTAGTTATGTAGGACTGAATGGTCCAAATGCATGAGATACTCATTGGGCAGATACCTAACATGAATATATACCCGAAGAAAACAGAAAACAAATGTATTTATTGCTGACAAACACACATGTAAAAGCATCCAGATAAATATTTCTATTCACGTGACTTTTATGTATCTATCACTGATGATCGTTTGGAATATTTTTTTTCTTTTTTAAACTTCATAGTCTCTTTGAGGGCTGACAATTTTAAATATCAGTTTTATTAGTTTCCTAGGGCCCCAGAAAAAAAAGTGGGTAGATTAAACATGTAAACATTTATTGCATCACAGTTTTGGAGGCTAGAAGTACAGAATCAAGCTGTCATTAGGGCCATGATCCCTCTGAACCCTGAAGAGGAATCAGGCTTTGCCTCTCACTGGTTTCTGGAGGTTTGCTGGAAATCTTTGGCATTTCTTGGCTTGCTGATGCCTAACTCCAATCTCTGCCTTTGTTGTCATATACTGTTGTCATATACTCCTTGTGTGTGTCTCTTCACCAGTTATTTTCTTATAAGGACACGGGTCCTATTGGGGTTGGGGCCCACCCTACTCCAGTATGACCTCATCTGAACTTAACTAATGACACTTGCATGACCCTATAAGGTCACCATCTGAGACACTAGGGTTAGGACTTCACATATCTTTTCTTGCGGGGGCACAATTTAACCTATAACACCAGTCATACTTGAAATAAGATACAGTTTTTCAATGAACAAAATGTGTAAACATGTACGGGAAGAAATAGTTGGATTTTTGTGTTAATTTTTAAAGACAATTTATGCAAAAAATCCCTCAAGCAGTTTTGAAGATTTAGACTGTTTTGATAATTACACATTACATATGCTACAGAGCTTTTTCTCTTTCATTTGAGATGGAAAATTAAAATAACTTAATGACTGACTGTTCACAAAAATTCATTTTAATTATGCTACAAATTGCAGCAATGTCCCTGAGTGTCAGAAAACTATAATACAATGTTCATATTTCTGTTCAGTATATTCATAATTTAGTGTCTCAACTAAATTAAGGGTTTTTTTCCCCTAAAGACAATAAATATTAATATATCAAAGGATTTATTGATGATTGCAGCAAACATGCTGATATTTTAAAGTGCTTCATTCATAGTCAATGCTTTCTGAACTGACTTTTGACTCTGTGATGAACCTAGCTATTTTAGTTATTTTGATTATTTTTGTTATTTTAGAAGATAGCATCATAAAGGCTTTTATCCAATTAGCTTTCACTTATTCAAAGATTTAATTCCTTTTAATTTAGTGTACATTTTGTCTCTTGAAGCTCTAATTTATGTTTCATTTTTGAAATAGAAAATGAGTTGAACTGTATACTACATAAAATAAACATCCTGTGTAATTAGATAATAATTGTGTTAAGCTACACACATTTATACTAAAATTGTTTAATATCAAAGTAATTGTTTGTATCCAAGTTTGCAATAGATATTCTGTATTTTCAAGAAACTGTGGTGAGGACAGTCTTAATAATCACTTTCAATTTATTTTTTCTGTGAATATTTGGTTAACTGTATTCCATAATCTAATGATGCTGATCTTTATCTGTATCATTATTATAACAAATGCTCTTAGTTCAGGAATCAATGTTTGCAGCTTCAACAATCTGAATAAGAATCTGCTGAACTAATTTTATTTTAGTCAATTACATTTGGGCAATGAGGAATAAAATAGAGATGAAAAAGATTATGCAGTTTATGTTGGGAGTAAAATACTAAATCCATTTCGCTAAGCCCAAGTGATTTAAAGGTTAAAAAGGGAAGTCGTTCTTCAAGGAAGTTATTTTTTTCTTTAAAACTGAGATAAGTAAAGGAGAAAGTAATCTCTTCAGATAGATTTCTTATATACACTTCCCATATGTTGAACATGCAATTTGTCATGCAGTTAACTCAGACAGAATTGGAAAGACAAAACCATTTGCACAGATGTTTTGAAGAGAGCACTCACTTGGTGTTAGGAATTATAGATTTTAATTACCTTTCCCTAAATAGAGTATAATTTAAATATCTGATCCTTATTCTCCCAAGGGATAAAAGAATTAGAATTAGACAAAACTATATTTCTTCAAGTTTAATCGCAGTCTGATATTCTATGAAGATAATCAGAGCATTTTTAGGCATGGGAATAGGTTTGTTTTATCACCTTTGTTTAAATCATTGTAAACACACACTAATTGGAACAACTACCACCAACTACAAGCCAGCCTCTTCCATTCGTTTCATCTAAGACTCTATGCTTTCTCCTAGGAGGGTTTTGGATGTTCTTAAATATCTTAAAGATTGTGGCTGTTTTCTTAGCTTGAGATCTCTTTACTCTTAAAAGATTTCTCTAAGGATACTATTTAGACAGTAGCCAAAAGATTTCTAACCCTATATTAGCCTCCACAAGTACGGTGAAAGGTTGTACTAAATGTAAATAATTAGGCACAGATTATGGAGCAGTCCTTGTTCTGTCTTATTTATCATGCCTCAATATCTCTTTTATTCCTCCATGGAAAGATTTGTTTTTATTAACCCCATTATTTCAACAAAAGGCTGAAATTTCAAAAGTTTTAATGATCAACTCCACTAGTATTTTATCTGTGTGTATACATATATACACATATACATATATATGTATGTGTGTACTGGCAAACTTTAAATATTTTGTTCAAGAATTGTTAGTTATTTGTGATAATGCAATATCTTAGTTTTTTAGTCTGAAAAATAATAGAATGCACAATTACATTAAACTGAAGAATCGAAATACAAAGACATACAGTAATCAACATTATCTTTCAGAAATTAAACCAGCTTCAGGTATGCCTTGTTTAAAAAAAAAAAAGGATTATACCCTGTTTATGTGCAAAATATTTTGGAGTAAACCTGTATTACTACTTTTTTCTTTCATTACTTCATACTCTGCCATTTCTGTTGAGTCTCTGAGAATTTCAGTTACTTGTTCCCTGTGAGTGAAAAAGGTAGAGGCAGTTGCAATAGAAAGAGACAGCTTCCTATAACATCCCACCAGAGCTGGGGCATTCCTAGACGTGTAGTGTCACAGTCTGGGAATAACTGAAAACAATTCTCCTTCCAAACCCTGCTAGCATTATGTATAAAATCCATAGATATTCCCTGATTCTTTAGCTACAGGAGACCAGTGTTCACTTTAAAGTCAAATAACATGTGAAGAAAATTATGATTATGGAATAGCTGCAGGAAGAGGAACAGTCAGAGTTTGGAATGTTTTCTTTATATCTCCATATTCCCCCTGGACTCCTCAGATACATAACCAACGTACATAATTATATTTTTGTTTCAAAAAGTATTGATTTCAAATGTGAAAATACCACTTCTGAAATTGGTGTTACTTTAATAAATATTGTTAGACAATAAATCCTACTTATTATTAAAAAAAGAGAAGTTAAAAAAAGAAAGACAGTAAAATCCAATTATATAGAAGTATGACTTTAAGTCCATTGATAATGCATCCTTTAGACCTTTTACTTTACTACCTATGTATATAAATTTACAAACAAAGGTTTTACACTACCTGTTTCATGAAATAATTGTACATCTGACCATGCATCATGGATATCTTTGTGTGTAAAAAGAAAGTATAACTGATTGCTCTATATCATCCTGTGGAAATCATTACATAGATATTATTGTAATTGGTGAATTATACCTTTTGAATTTTTCTCTCTATAAGAATAATCATAAAAGAGAAGAAAGAGAAATAAAAAGAATCCAAATCGGAAAAGAAGTAAAACTGTCACTGTTTGCAGAAGACATGAAACTATACATAGAGAATCCTAAAGTTGCTACCAGAAAACTACTAGAGATAATCAATGAATTTGGTAAAGTAACAGGATACAAAATGAATGCACAGAAATCTCTTTCATTCCTATACACTTATGATGAAAAATCTGAAAGAGAAATTAAGGAAAAACTCCCCTTTACCACTGCAACAAAAAGAATAAAATATTTAGGAGTAAACCTACCTGAGGAGACAAAGACCTGTATGCAAAAAACTATAAGACACTGATGAAAGAAATTAAAGAGGATACAAACAGATGGAAAGATATACCATGTTATTGGATTAGAATAACCAACATTGTGAAAATGACTATACTACCAAAATCAATTTACCAATTCACTGCAATTCCTATCAAACTACCAATGGCATTTTTCACAGAACTAGAACAAAAATTTTCACAATTTGTATGGAAACACAAAAGACCCCGAATAGCCAAAGCAATCTTGAAGGAAAAAATGGAGCTGGAGGAATCAGTCTCCCTGACTTCAGATTATACTACAAATCTGTAGTAATCAAGACAGAATGGTACTGGCACAAAAACAGAAATATAGATCAATGAAACAGGATAGAAAGCCAAGAGATAAACCCATGCACATATGGTCACCTTAACCATAAGTGACACAAGAGGGAGGGGATATGGGGATATATGTATACGTATAGCTGATTCACTTTGTTAAACAACAGAAACTAACACAACATCGTAAAACAATTATACTCCAATAAATATGTTAAAAATAAAAAAGAATAATCATATTTAATTTTGTATTGAATTATCTCCATTAAATTACATAAACAAATTTTGAAATAGACTGCCATTAACATATATTAGCACAACGTTTATAAGGCTAGACCTCATGCCCTTCACAAAAATGAACTCAAAATAGATCACAGACCTCACCATAAAATGCAAAGCTATACAGTTCCTAGAAGATAACATAGGAGAAAATCTACATGACCTTGTGTTTGCTGATGATTTTTTAGATATATCATCAAAGGCATGATCCATGAAATAAAGAATGGAGAAACTGGACCTCATTAAATTTAATAACTTCTGTTCTGAAAAAAAATATCAAGAGAATTAGAAGTCCAGTTATAGACTGAGAGAAAATATTTGCAAAAGTCACATCTGATGGAGGACTATTATCTTAAATGTCAACAATAAGAAAACAGCCTGATTAAGAAACGGGCCAAAAATACTCCATGTCATAAGTCATCAGGGAAATTCAAATTAAAACAGTGATGACATACCACCACACACCTATTAGAATGGCCGAATTTGAGACCACTGGCAACACCAAATGTTGAAGAGGATGTGGAGCAACAGGAACTCTCATTCACTGCTTTTGGGAATTCAAAATGGCACAGGCACTCTGGGAGACAGTTTGGTGGTTTCTTATAAACCTAAACATAATTTTACATGATCCTGTAATCAGGCTCCTCATTATTTACCCAGAGGATCTGAAAATTTATGTCCACACACTAACCTGCTGACGAATATTTACAGTAGTTTTATTCGTAATTGCCACAACTTGGAAGCACCAGTACTTGCTTCAGTAGGTGAGTAGATAAACTGTAGTACATTCTGACAATGGAATAATTCAGTTCTAATTAATGAGCTATCAAGACCTGAAAAGACATGAGTGAAAGAAATCAATTTGAAAAGGCTGAACTCTGAATGTTTCCAACCATAAGTTATTCTGAAAAGGCACTATGGAGATAGTCAAAAGATTGGAGGTTGCCAAAGAGAGAAGTAGAGGTAAGAGGGGTAGAAATTAATAGGTAGAGCACAGAATTTTTTTAACTCTGTGAAAATACTATGTATGATAATCTAATTATATATATATATATATATATATATATATATATATATATATATATATATATATATATATAAATCATTATACATCTCTCCAAACCCATAGAATGTGTAACACCAAGAGAGAAACCTAAGGTAAACTATACACTTTGGGTGAATACAATGTGTTAATATAGGTTCATCCTTGGTTAAAAAAGGAAAAAAACCTGGTGAGTGATGGTGATAATGGAGGATGCCATGCCTTGTGGGGGCAGGGTATACATTTTAAATATCTGTGCTTGCCTCTCAAGTCTGTTGTAAACCTAAAACTGCTCTGAAAAAAATTAAGTCTTAAATATGTGGGAAAAAATGGGAGGAAGAAAGTAACTATACAATGGAGAAATCTGGAAAATATTAATAAAGCTTAATTATTAAGGTTAACACCATCAGAAATGGAACTAGTTAACATTATGTGCCACCCAATGTGATGTGTTGGGAGGAACAGGATGACTCCTATGATCTACTTGCCAGAAAAGCATACCTTGGACTTAGTCACAAGGAGACATCAAACAAATCCAAATTGAGGAATATTTTACAATGGCTAGTCTGCAGTGGTTAGAAATGCTTTGATCATGGAGGTTAAGAAAGACAGAAGAACTGTTCAAGATTAAAGGAGATGAAAAAACATAACCAAGTGCAGCATATTTTGGTGCAGATACTGTTGGAGCAGTTTAACAAAACTTGAGTGGGATCTCAGAGTTAGGGATATATGAGAGCTCTTTTTGGTATTCTTGTAACATTTTTTCAGTAAGTGTGAAATTGTTTCAAAATAAAATTTGAAAAATAATGTCTCAAGCACAGGTCAAAAAAACCTTTTTATTTGGGAAAATAATATGTGAAGGACACATGTAGTATCAAATAACAGACTTTAACTCAGAGTATCTGAAGTAACGGTAACAATATTTGTTAGACAAGAATTCATGTGTAAGTGTTCAATAAAATTAAAATTTACATATATAAAAATAAAGACAAATGAACATTTAAAGTAAAATGCAATTATTCAAGAATAGATTTTTGTGCATTAAGTACTGAGTTAGGGAAATGTACAAGTAGAGGATCTGAAGACAACTTTAAATATGTAATTTATGTAACATTTTGGTAAAACATTAATTTGTTTTACCAATATTTTTACCGTTACTTTTTGCCACTCATTCTACTAAGCTTTATTGCATGTATTTCCATGTAATGCTCACAAGAATCATATCATAAAATATTAGTATCGTCATTTAAGAGAATTATGTTTCAGAACATTGACTTAACTTGTTCCATACAAACTTGGTGAGATTTATCCTAAACAACTTTAACCATTGTACTTAGTGGTAATTATCATTATTGTGTGGAAAACCACTGTATGAAAAATTTCAGTAACTTGAATTAACCTGTAATGACTGCTATTACATGACTTATCTGTATTGTATAGGTAATTGATACCACAATTATTTGAATAATGGCTGCTTTGAATTAAAATAAGACGGAAAATTGGCTAACCTCAGTGTTTTTTGAATAAGTGAATTGTAAAAGCTACAGATACCACTTCTAAACATAATGAACATATTAAATTATACTTTATGTATTTTAATGGGAGAATTAATTAGATAATTTATTTTATGTATGATACATCTTAAAATGATTTGAAATCATGATCTCTTTGAGTATAGCAAAATATTTCTATAATTCAATAAATAGTTTTGGCCTCTGAGAAGAGTTATACCTGATAGTCTTTTATTTTTGTTTAGCATCTATAACTTTTCTCTCGATTTTTCCCCCCATCCTTGACATTCTTAATGAGTTTAAGATGCACATTTAGCCGTGTATCTTACCACCTGCTCACTAGATTTCTGTCTTACATGGCTATTAGAATATTATCTGGATTCTTCCGAACCTGTCACTACTGATATTGTCAAGCTTTTCACAGAAGACACGTGAGTTGGCAAGATATTTAGATGCACATGTTACTATGAGCAAGTTGAAGGTTTAGAGGAGACAGTAAATAAGGTAAAGTCTCTTGTTTCCATTGCAAAACATAAGGTACAATTTATTTTTACTGTTAATTTATATTCAATTAATCTAGATAAAATATATTTTCTTGTTTAATTTATAATTGTTGACATTAAAAATGACAGGATCAAATGAAAAAGAGTAGATGCAAAGTCATGTAAGAACGATACTGTTTAAAATATCATAAAATTAATAGTATCTTAATATGCCAGATACAGTGTGAGAGTTTATGGATACTAAAATCTTCAGCCAGTGAGGAGCACATAAAAGATAATTATGTCACAATGAGTGAGATTCAAATCACTACTTCTGGAAGCAGAATGGTCCTCTCCCTCTACCCTCCTCTCCCTCACTCCTCCCTCTATCACCCCCTTTCTCCATCTTTCCCTCTCTAACACACACACACAAACACACACAGAATTTTTTGGTTTTTCCTTCCAAGTAATGTCATATGAAAATTCATGGAACTTGAATATACCAGATGATGTATTTGCTGCTGGAAACAAAGATGAGTACTTCATAGCCATGTTCTCTTAGAGCTATTACTGAATAGAGAAGATCTAACTATCTCAAGTCTACTGTTTTAGTTAGATGGAAGCAATTTTTTTTCTTAGAAAATTCTTACTATTTAAAAATACAGACCTACTAATTATTTTTCTTCTTGTTTTTAATCTTTCTTTTTTTGTTCCCTTGACCCTGTAAATTGAGGGTAACCAGAAAAAGACCTGAGGTCAATCTATTTTAACAGATATTCCAAGAAAGCAACAAAAGAACCAAGAAAATAAAACACCCTTTTTCATTGAAACCAAAATTGTCTATTTGGAAACTATATGGAGTCTATTCTTTTAAAGCTTTCTCTAAATTGAAACACCTGTTAATCATTTTGCAGATTATTTGTCTTTTTCTTTCCTCATGTTCTTATGTTTATATAGATCTGTTCTTTGCAAAACCTATAGCAACCAAATTTTAAATGAATTTTTCTATTAAAAAACAACAACAAAAAATAATGGGTAAGTATCCATAACACAGGTGGGATACTGTCTTCAGTATCAATATTAGATATATAAAAATTTCATATAGTACTAATTAAAAGCTTATTTATATGTATTACTTTGAATTTGTGTAAAATGAGATAGTTATACAATTTTATTTTATATAAAATTATGCTGGGTTTCCCTGGTGGCGCAGTGGTTGAGAGTCCGCCTGCCGATGCAGGCGACACGGGTTCGTGCCTCGGTCCGGGAAGATCCCACATGCCGCGGAGCGGCTGGGCCCGTGAGCCGTGGATGCTGGGCCTGCGCGTCCGGAGCCTGTGCTCCTCAACGGGAGAGGCCACAGCAGTGAGAGGCCCGCGTACCGCCAAAAAAAAAAAAAAAAAAAAAAAAAATTATGCTGAACTCCTAACAAAAACGTTCAAGTGTTTATGAAAGTATATTTGACAGAAGAGCTATTTCTGAAGATTATCCATACATATTAATGCCTAAACAAAGGGTCTTCTGTGAAACTGGCATAGGAAATAGAGCCTATTTACTAATATTAATTATAAATATTTGAGCTAGATACACTCAAAACTTCTACAAATTTTGCCTTTTCTTAGCAATTTTCTTTGTAATATGAAGCCACATGAAGCTAAATTATTGAAGAAAATTCAGTACAGGAGGTTATCTATATCTGTATAGAGAAATAGATATAGAACATATACATATATATACATATATATACATATCTATATCTGTGTATCTATGTATATTATATACCTAGATGTACATATCATAATTTTAAAAAGTGTATTTTTTTATGAATCAAATCATGGTGAATATCCTACAGCTATAAATCATATTTGCTATATTGCTTGCCCCCAGATAAGCTCATATCCTAAAGAAAGTTTAAAGAGACATGCTTAATCTTTGATTACTACAACAGAATATATAAAGTGTTAATCTTTTTGAATAGGCAATTAGAAGAAAGCAGTAAACAATGTGCTAATTATATGTGTCTAAAGTGTTAATGAGAAGATCACAGTGTGGCACAACTAGTTGTGATTTAACAAAAAAGGAAAAGAAAGCCAGCTGAGAAAGCAAATGACTTGGTAATTGGCATTAAAGAATATCAAAAGTCGTCCTTTAAAGTGACAGTGATTTAGTTACTAAATTTGTTTAGAAAGACATGTTCCATTTAATTTTTTGAAAAATAATAATTTGGAGTATAAAGTTTCCATATGTGAAAATCCTTGCAAATTACAAATTCTAAAATTCTTTAAAAAATATTTAGAATAGTTAATAATAACAGTACACCAATTAAGAAAAAATATAGAAATACAACACAGGGTGATCTCAAGAAGAGTTACCTAAAATCTTAGCTTAGGGATATTTTGCACTACCAATTTCTCTTTATTCTTCCTCCCTTTTTCATGATTAATGCTACCTCAATTCAGCAAATTCACTCATCCCAGCATATGTTCAACACCTCAGGAGACCTCAGTAACACTAAACAAATTTGGCTCTGCACCATATTCTTGTGCTTGTAATAAAAGTATTTCCATTTTATTCTAAAATCATTGGCAGGAAAGATTTCACTTATCTCTATGCTTTGGATTTCTTGTTAATGTTTTACATCTGTCATCTCAAGCAACTTAAGTTCTTTTAGAACTGTTGGAAAGTTAGCTAGTGACAGATGAATTAGCCAATAAGACCCAGGTTGCTATCACTTTGGACAGTGAAAAAAGTTTGTTTTTGAGCCTCCAGCCTCTTAATAATTCTCCTTTCTCATTGCTTTCACACTTTTCCTCTTTCTTCTCTTATCTAGTCTTACCAGCCCACAACTGTTTTTCACCTCATCCCCCAAACAAAATTGCTTCAGTAATGGCTTATTTTCTATCTTATGTTGTATCTTCACATTAAAACTATAATATGTTGAATCTAAATAAGCAAACTTTTTCTATGGAATTGTAAGCATCTTGAAGAAAGTGAAGAAGACGTGGAAGAGATTAAGTGTGTACAGGATATTCATAACACCCAGGAAATTTTGTTAAATTAGCAATAATTTGCTCTGCTTACAAAGAAGCCAACTTGTGATTTCTATAGAAACTATGTGAAGTTGGTTGGTTTAGTGGTTAGAAAAACACTTCTTTTCCTTGTTAATCCATATTTCATATCCAAGCATTGATTACTTGGCAAACCGAGTAGAGTGGGAAAAGAAGTACATGTATACCTACTCACACAGTTGGACATAATGCTCCAGTATACACCAACTAAGAAAATTTCAGTTGGTGTCTTTGTGAAGAATAATATTAATAGTACTTAATCATATGAAATAATGTATCCTTTGAATTATTATATATTACTTCATAAGAATCTAACATCTTTCCCCTATACTGCTAATTAACTAGTAGATCATTGGAAGGGTTTCTCAACCTCAGTCAATTTAAATGTGAATACATTTTGTTTTCTAATAGGATGTTGTAGGTAGCATGATGTGACAGTTTCTTCTTCAGTAACTAGAAATAAATGGAAACACTGAAATATGTCATATTTTTTTAAAGCTTTGGTTGTCTGTGGAAAAAACAGTATGTAGAGGAACTAAGGAAAGAGATTTTCCTCAGTGAGCTGGATTTTCAGCCATTTCTTTGAATGTACAATGTTAACATGAGGGAAAACAATAAAAGCAAACAGCAACTCTTTCATGTATTTCCTTTTTTATTTTGAGGGTTTAAACTTATCTAAAGATAGAGTTTTAAGTCAGAGATTTCCAAATGAGACAAAAATAGACTCACCAAGGTATACACTGGTTACAAGGACTACTATAAGAACATACATCCAAAAGAGCAAAGACGTATTGTGGAGTTCTAATTTATAAATACTAATGAATGGAAGGTTCTTTCACTCTATTAATAACAAAATAAAGCTTAAGAATACATACATTTTGGGGATAATGACTTAAGTTTCAATCAACAGAAGCCTACTCCTAAATTTATATGATCCTAATAATACAGGTTTGGATTCTCTAAAACAAAGATTTTGGTAGTATTAAAAGGAGAAATCCAAAAATCAATGCACAAAATTGAAAAATTCTAACCAAACATTTTCAGCGACTGGTAAATCAGGCAGAAAAATACATTAATGATACCTAGTATTTAAATGCATGATTATGAACTTACGTCTTTATTTATCAATGAATTGATATATTTTGAATACTACATCAAAAACCTGCAGAAAACACTTCCTTCACTTATTAAAATTGTTTTTCATACCCAGTGTATGACCAAATAAATTACCATCATACAGCATATTCTCTGACCACAGTGGATTTAATTAATTCCTGTGTCAAATAAGAAAATGTAATACACATTAGAAAAAAATTTCTCTGAAAATTAAAGAATCTAATGAAATATGCCATGTTCAAGCATTAAAAGATTCAGTATGGTTAATTAGTTTTTTAGAAAGCCCTTAATTTTCATTGTATTGATCTGTAGATTCAAGAAAATCTCAAGTCATCTGAAGGCTGATTTTCCTAATTTACAATCTGACTTTAAAGCTTATAATGGCAATTTAAAGAAACATATATGGTAGTATTACCAGACTGAAAACTTCAGTGAAAGTAGAGTCATTGGCTTGAATGAAATTTAAGGTAAATTGATCTAAGTAACATAGTAGACACACATACTTTCACTTTATTTGTAGTAGTGCTGCCACTGCAGTTTAGCTAGACAGTGATTGATATGTTCAATCAAGAAAAAGTGGAGCAATTTGATATCCTCACAGAAAAAAACAAAATTAGCTTTGACCACCCAACATATAATTAACAAAGATTTTTCAAGATTCATCATAGTTAAACATGTGACCTTTTGGCTCTCTTCATTCCCAGGTTACACAGGTCAAAGGTTTATTTCAGTACATTTATTTACAATTATATATTTAATATTAACTTCTAGAAGTCAGTGATAACACACTTGACTTCCTGGACAAAATATTTTTCCTTATTGGAAGTGAAAATGCTTGTCTGCTTTAATTAGAACTCTTTGGTAGTAACTGATAACTGAATTTTAAATAAGCTTGAAAAAAACATTGTCTTGCTTACAAAAATAAAAAGATTAGATATCGGATAGACTTTTGGTGACATGATATTGCTTTTTGCTGATCATTATTCTCAAAGACTAATAAACAGTATTGCCATTATTTGCAAGTATACTTATTATTGTGGACAAGATTATATTAAGGCCTTCATATATATTGAACTGTGGTTCAACAAAGCAAGACTTAGAAAGAGTTCTAAAGAATTTGGAATTGAGAAAGTCTCCAAATCCTTTGTCTTGTTGAATTAGAAATAGATGGGAAACAATTTCATCCTCTTGTTTTCTATCACACAAAGCCTTCTTCTTCCTCTACCCAAATGTAAATAATTTGGGATAACTTATTATGTCCACATTCCCCTTTATAACATATTGCTACTCAAAAAATCAAACAAAATTTAGAGTTACTTTTGGATACAACATGTCAGATTTTACTAGAATAGAAATGTTGAGGAGTGTAATGTTGAATATCCTTTAAAAAGTCATCTGTTATGATGTTTCTGGTCATTTTCTTTTTCCTCCAAGATTTTGGTATCTATTTATCTTCTGGAAAAATTGTACCTACAGTTTTGTCTGCAAATAGGAAATTAAATGGGACACTTTTGTAATAAATGGGACTCATCTTTCTTTTCTTTTGACCTTGCTTCCTGTTCTCCAATGTGTGATGTTATTCCATGGAAGAAATTTTACTAAACTATAGTGTGCTATGCAACTAAACTTACTAGTTTAGTAGTCATCATTTCTGAATGTTTATAACATATCTGCCACCAGCTTACTGATTATTAGCATGTCATTTAAAAATAGCTGATGTGTTTTCTCAATTGTCATAGGAAGCTAATTATTCCTGCCCAATAGTAGAGTTGAAAAGGCTAGTAAAATATATATAAAAGTATTCAGAAAAATGTGGCCCTATATAATTATTAATTATTAGTAATATAGAAAATATTTAATGTTAATATTGCAATTATATTTTTTACATTAATCTTAATGACATATATTTGAATGCATTTATATTTATCATATTGATGCACCTAGATGCTGCCTTTGTGTCAGTCCTTAGTATACTGAAGACATGTTCTGCAGGATGGGTGTTCTTGAGGCACACCTTTTATAAACTGTGCTAAGTAACATCTCTGGTGTGTTCTTAGAAGAAGAAAAGTTATACCATTTTCCTTGCTCTGAAAATTTATATCTTTATTATTAAAGTTTAAATAACATTTTCAGAATAAATATGAACAAAAGTAAATTTCCACCTTACTTCCTATTCTCCCAAATTATATCACCATGTGCACATTTGCTCAGGCCAAAACTCTAGATTAATTCTTCTATCTCGATCCCTTAACACCACGTAACCCAAACAATGGCATGCCCTTTTTGTGTTACCTCCAAATATAGCTCCAACTCTTCCCTTTTTTTTTTTTTTACTACTTCCCATCATACAAAGCAATTCTCCATCAACAGCCTCTTAGACATTGCCCCTTGCTGGAGAGACCTAACAATCTTTTTCCTTCCATTTTTGCCTGACCAAAGTTAATTTTCTACAATGCAGCAGATAATCTCCTCAAAATGTAAATGAGATCTGACCACTTTCCTGCTCACTGGGACTTTCCAGTAAATTCTTACTGCAAACATCTTCCCATACTGTACATGGTCCTATACTAACTGGTTCCATCTTTCTCTTCATTCTAACTTTATACTTCTCTCTATGGCATCCTAAACCACATGGAACTTTGTTCTGTCTCCTCAGTTTACTGTGATAATTTCCATTGAAGCAAATTGTCTTCTTACATCTAAAATTCACTTTCTCCACATTTTTATATTGTTTCCTCTTTGTCTTCTAGTTCACATGTCACTATTTCTGACACCTCCTTTACTTTTTCCTTACCATTACCCTGTTCTAATTACTTCAGAATACTTATATGTCATTGAAATTATATTAGATTGTATACTGTTTGTGCTTATGGTCTTAACTACTGTGGCAAGACATTTATCAGTCGTGTTCACCAATGTATTAACTGTGCTTAGAATGATAGATGGTCCTTTTCAAAGAGTTAAATTATTTCAAGTATCATATTTGGTTACAGAGGTAAAAATACAATCCTAAAACAAAAGTGACCTTAAACAATAAGGATTAACTTCTCACTCTTGTTAACATTGTCCACTTCAGACAAACTAGGGGCTCTATTCCACATCCCCTGATTCCAGGCATCCAATCTATTGGAGGAGCCACTAAGTTGAATTTTTTTCTGTCACTGAGACCGAGGGAACGAGAAGTCACTTGGCTTTTCTATTGGCAATTCTTCTATCTGGCAGTGACCCACACCACTGCGTTTTACAATTAATTAGCCTAAACTAGTCAGATGGACCAAGCAAATATAATGTAATAAATGGTAAAATAACATCGAATAGGGAGGCAGAGAGATGAAAATATTTGGCAATACAGCACAGTAACTATTACAATTCATAACAGAAAAATGAGGGAAAGTTAGATTTACTGACACCATAGCCATAATCAGATATACAGTGGTATCTGGAAAGGTATTGCCAAATTTAAAAACAAATCTCCCTTAGATAAAAGTCAGGGAAAAAGAAGTGGGTTAGACAGAACCAAGATAAAGTATTTTTATTCATATTTCTTTTATTTTTATATTTCCTACTAGCAAACAGATTTTTTTCCATATCTCCTGCTAATTTAAGGAGCAGAAAAATTCTGGGAAGGTAGACAGGGAGTTATCTACCTCTTAATCCTGCTGGTTTAGATATATTTTTGAGCTTTTATAACCTAGCTTATTCTTGTCCTTCTGTCATAATATTGTACAGTCAGGATATGATTGACAGAAATTCACCTTTTTGTATGAAATTTTGAACTTAAATCCCAGACCTATAGCTTCTATCATTATTATCAAGTTAAAAAAAATAACAATGTAATGTAATGTAAATGTAATGCTAATGTAACTGCTAACGTAATGATTCCCTGGTTTACACAAAGGTGGCAATCCATTTTTCCTCACCTCATTTAGGCATATTAGTAATTTTTTTAAATTTATTTATTTATTTATTTATTTTTATTAGTATCTGCTTTATAACAAAGTGAATCAGTCATACATATACATCTGTTCCCACTTCCCTTCCGTCATGCATCTCCCTCCCACCCACCCTCCCCATCCCACCCCTCCAGGTGGTCACAAAGCACCGAGCTGATCTCCCTGTGCTCTGCGGCTGCTTCCCACTATCTATCTACCTTACGTTTGGTAGTGTATATATGTCCATGCCTCTCTTTCACTTTGTCACAGCTTACCCTTCCCCCTCCCCATATCCTCAAGTCCATTCTCAAGTAGGTCTGTGTCTTTATTCCCGTTTTACCCCTAGGTTCTTCATGACATTTTTTTTTTTAATTCCGTATATATGTGTTAGCATATGGTATTTGTCTTTCTCTTTCTGACTTACTTCACTCTGTATGACAGACTCTAGGTCTATCGACCTCATTACAAATAGCTCAGTTTCGTTTCTTTTTATGGCTGCGTAATATTCCATTGTATATATGTGCCACATCTTCTTTATCCATTCATCCAATGATGGACACTTAGGTTGTTTCCAGCTCTGGGCTATTGTGAATAGAGCTGCAATGAACATTTTGGTACATGTCTCTTTTTGAATTATGGTTTTCTCAGGGTATATGCCTAGTAGTGGGATTGCTGGGTCATATGGTAGTTCTATTTGTAGTTTTTTAAGGAACCTCCATACTGTTCTCCATAGTGGCTGTACCAATTCACATTCCCACCAGCAGTGCAAGAGTGTTCCCTTTTCTCTACACCCTCTCCAGCATTTATTGTTTCTAGATTTCTTGATCATGCCCATTCTGACTGGTGTGAGATGATATCTCACTGTAGTTTTGATTATATTTCTCTAATGATTAATGATGTTGAGCGTTCTTTCATGTGTTTGTTGGCAGTCTGTATATCTTCTTTGGAGAAATGCCTATTTAAGTCTTCTGCCCATTTTTGGATTGGGTTGTTTGTTATTTTGCTATTGAGCTGCATGAGCTGTTTATAAATTTTGGAGATTAATCCTTTGTCAGTTGCTTCATTTGCAAATATTTTCTCCCATTCTTAAGGTTGTCTTTTGGTCTTGTTTATGGTTTCCTTTGCTGTGCAAAAGCTTTGAAGTTTCATTAGGTCCCATTTGTTTATCTTTGTTTTTATTTCCATTTCTCTAGGAGGTGGGTCCAAAAGGATCTTGCTGTGATTTATGTCATAGAGTGTTCTACCTATGTTTTCCTCTAAGAGTTTGATAGTTTCTGGCCTTACATTTAAGTCTTTAATCCATTTTGAGCTTATTTTTGTGTATGGTGTTAGGGAGTGATCTAATCTCAAACTTTTACATGTCCCTGTCCAGTTTTCCCAGCACCACTTATTGAAGAGGCTGTCCTTTCTCCACTGTACATTCCTGCCTGCTTTATCAAAGATAAGTTGGCCATATGTGCGTGGGTTTATCTCTGGGCTTTCTATCCTGATCCACTGATCTATCTTTCTGATTTTATGCCAGTACCAGAGTGTCCTAATTACTGTAGCTTTGTAGTATAGTCTGAAGTCAGGGAGCCTGATTCCTCCAGCTCCGTTTTTCGTTCTCAAGATTGCTTTGGCTATTCGGGGCCTTTTGTTTTTCCAAAAAATTTTGAAATTCTTTGTTCTAGTTCTGTGAAAAATGCCAGTGGTAGTTTGATAGGGATTGCATTGAATCTGTAGATTGCTTTGGGTAGTAGAGTCATTTTCACAATATTGATTCTTCCAATCCAGGAGCATGGTATATCTCTCCATCTATTTGTATCATCTTTAATTTCTTTCATCAGTGTCTTATAATTTTCTGCATACAGGTCTTTTGTCTCCTTAGGTAGGTTTATTCCTAGATATTTTATTCGTTTTATTGCAATGGTAAATGGGAGTGTTTTCTTGATTTCATTTTCAGATTTTTCATCATTAGTGTAAAGGAATGCCAGAGATTTCAGTTCATTAATTTTGTATCCTGCTACTTTACCAAATTCATTGATTAGCTCTAGTAGGTTTTCGGTAGCATCTTTAGGATTCTCTATGTATAGTATCATGTCATCTGCAAACAGTGACAGTTTTACTTCTTCTTTTCCAATTTGGATTCCTTTTATTTCCTTTTCTTCTCTGATTGCTGTGGCTAAAACTTCCAAAGCTATGTTGAATAAGAGTGGTGAGAGTGGGCAGCCTTGTCTTGTTCCTGATCTTAGTGGAAATGGTTTCAGTTTTTCACCATTGAGGACAATATTGGCTCTTGGTTTGTCATATATGGCCTTTATTATGTTGAGGAAAGATCCCTGTATGCCTACTTTCTGCAGGGTTTTTATCATAAATGGGTGTTGAATTTTGTCGAAAGCTTTCTCTGCATCTATTGAGATGATCATATGGTTTTTCTCCTTCAACTTGTTAATATGGTGTATCACATTGATTGATTTGCGTATATTGAAGAATCCATGCATTCCTGGAATAAACCCCACTTGATCATGGTGTATGATCCTTTTAATGTGCTGTTGGATTCTGTTTGCTAGTATTTTGTTGAGGATTTTTGCATCTATGTTCATCAGTGATATTGGCCTGTAGTTTTCTTTCTTTGTGACATCCTTGCCTGGTTTTGGTATCAAGGTGATGGTGGCCTTGTAGAATGAGTTTGGGAGGGTTCCTCCCTCTGATATTGTTTGGAAGAGTTTGAGAAGGATGGGTGTTAGCTTTTCTCCAAATGTTTGATAGAATTCGCCTGTGAAGCCATCTGGTCCTGGGCTTTTGTTTGATGGAAGATTTTTTTTTTTTTTTTTTTTTTTTTGCTGTACGTGGGCTTCTCACCGCTGTGGCCTCTCCCGTTGCGGAGCACAGGCTCCGGACACACAGGCTCCGCGGCCATGGCTCGCGGGCCCAGCCGCTCCGCGGCACGTGGGATCCTCGGGGATCGGGGCACGAACCCGCGTCCCCTGCATCGGCAGGCGGACCCCCAACTAGTGCGCCACCAGGGAAGCCCTTGATGGAAGATTTTTAATCACAGTTTCAATTTCAGTGCTTGTGATTGGTCTATTCATATTTTCTATTTCTTCCTGAGCCAGTCTTGGCAGGTTGTGCATTTCTAAGCATTTGTCCATTTCTTCCAGGTTGTCCATTTTATTGGCATAGAGTTGCTTATAGTAATCTCTCATGATCTTTTGTATTTCTGCGGTGTCAGTTGTTACTTCTCCTTTTTCATTTCTAATTCTATTGATTTGAGTCTTCTCCCTTCTTTTCTTGATGAGTCTGGCTAATGGTTTGTCAATTTTGTTTATCTTCTCACAGAACCAGCTTTTAGTTTGGTTGATCTTTGCTATCGTTTCCTTCATTTCTTTTTCATTTATTTATGATCTGATCTTTATGATTTCTTTCCTTCTGCTAGCTTTGGGTGTTTTTTGTTCTTCTTTCTCTAATTGCTTTAGGTGCAGGGTCAGGTTGTTTACTCGAAATGTTTCCTGTTTCTTAAGGTGGGATTGTATTGCTCTAAAATTCCCCCTTAGAACTGCTTTTGCTGCGTCCCATAGGTTTTGGGTCATCGTGTCTCCATTGTCATTTGTTTCTAGGTATTTTTTAATTTCCTCTTTGATTTCTTCAGTGATCACTTCGTTATTGAGTAGTGTATTGTTTAGCCTCCATGTGTTTCTATTTTTTACAGATCTTTTCCTGTAATTGATGTCTAGTCTCATAGCATTGTAGTCGGAAAAGATACTTGATATAATTTCAATTTTCTTAAATTTACCAAGGCTTGATTTGTGACCGAAGATATGATGTATCCTGGAGAATGTTCCATGAGCACTTGAGAAAAATGGGTTTTCTGTTGTTTTTGGATGGAATGTCCTATAAATATCAACTAAGTCCATCTGGTTTAATGTATCATTTAAAGCTTGTGTTTCCTTATTTTCATTTTGGATGATCTGTCCATTGGTGAAAGTGGGGAGTTAAATTCCCCTACTATGATTGTGTTACTGTCAATTTCCCCTTTTATGGCTGTTAGTATTTGCCTTATGTATTGAGGTGCTCCTATGTTGGGTGAATAAATATTTACAATTATTATATCTTCTTCTTGGATCGATCCCTTTATCGTTATGTAGTGTCCTTCTTTGGCTCTTCTAATAGTCTTTATTTTAAAGACTATTTTGTCTGATATAAGAATTGCTACTCCAGCTTTCTTTTGATTTACATTTGCATGGACTATCTTTTTCCTTCCCCTTACTTTCAATCTGTATGTGTCTCTAGGTCTGAAGTGGGTCTCTTGTAGACAACATATATATGGGTCTTGTTTTTGTATCCATTCAGCCACCCTGTGTCTTTTGGTGGGAGCATTTAGTCCATTTACATTTAAGGTAATTATCGATATGTATGTTCCTATTCCCATTTCCTTAATTGTTTTGGGTTCGTTATTGTAGGTATATTCCTTCTGTTGTGTTTCTTGCATAGAGAAGTTCCTTTAGCATTTGTTGTGAAGCTGGTTTGGTGGTGCTGAACTCTCTCAGCTTTTGCTTGTCTGTAAAGGTTTTAATTTCTCCATCAAATCTGAATGAGATCCTTGCTGGGTAGAGTAATCTTGGTTGCAGGTTTCTCTCCTTCATCATTTTAATTATGTCCAGCCACTCCCTTCTGGCTTGTAGAGTGTTGCTGAGAGATCAGCTGTTATCCTGATGGGGATTCCCTTGTGTGTTATTTGTTGTTTTTCCCTTGCTGCTTTTAATATGATTTCTTTGTTTTTCATTTTTGACAGTTTGATTAATATGTGTCTTGGTGTATTTCTCCTTGGATTTATTC